>NC_136761.1:17442200-18119700 GCF_936440315.1 Barbus barbus
ATCAACTGGAACACTTCCTGTAGTAACTGTGATACCCTTGTGGTCTAATAAAAAGGAAGCAAATAATAGGCACTTCTTAATTTAAATGCGATCCCAAACAGTAGTGCCGATGCATTATTAGAGAAGAAATACAAGAAATAATAAATTTTTCTCCTTTTTTAAGGAGAAAATATGAACTGGAACTTTAGTTTTTACCATGCTTATGATTGCAGATGCTAAGAAGCAGCTATCAAAACTATTACTAATAATATAAAACCAATACTATTTTTTTCTTTCATATCACCAGCAAAAAATACTCAGCAATACACAGCACTTTCCGAGCTCAGAAATTTTTCATGCATTTACAATGAATGGTGTCTGGAGCTTTCAAGCTTCAAAAAGAGACCATAAAGCACCTAAATGTAGTCTTTAAGGTATGTGCTTTATATTCCGTGTCTTTTGAAGTCATACAATACCTTTATGTGACAAACAGACCAAAGTATCAGTTCTTATCTTGTGAAGTTAAATTTAAAGGGACAGTTGAGTGACATTCAGACAGGACAAAGAATCAGGGCAAAGGCAGGGCTATAAATACTAACCAAACGAAAGGTACTAATGGGATAATTAACAAACACAAGTGCATGGGATAATCAACTTAACAAGAACAGGGAATAACCAAATAAAGGCAAAAAGGAACTCAAACACATGACAATATTGTTGGCTATTGCTACAAATATACCCATGGTACTTATGACTGGTTTGTGGTCCAAGGTCACAGTTGGTCATGGCTACTTCTCTTCTTTTGTGATCGCTAAAATGAAAGTTAAAGTGGATTTTCATTAAATTGGGTCTTACAGCTTCAGAAGATGTGGGATACAGCTCAAGACTTGTATCGATCACTTTGATACCTTTATGGTGTATTTTTTGTCATTTTGGAACTTGACAGCCCCAGTCCTCAAACTTTTTCATTATATTAAATAAAAAAGTGCTCAGTATACTCTTAAATTTACCTTTTGTAAAAAGTCAGAAAAATCAAATGGGTTCAAAACAGCATGAGGGTGATTAAATAATGGCAGAATGGCCTTTTTTCTCTAAAGCACTAAACTGAACTTCTACTTTCCCAGGGGTTTGCCTTTGTAGAATTAAAGCTGAAGTATCAGGCAGGCCGTGTGGTATTCTGTGTGAGGCAAGAAAAGAAGTTGTGAAGTTATGAAAAGAAGTCCTGTCCAGTTGAGGGCGAGGGACCTGCAAGCAATGCAGAGAGCGAGCCTGATGGTAGAGGGACAGAATGAAAGGAGGAGACGGAAGCTGGCGAGGCTCACACAGACTGCTCTGGCATCGCTGTGATCTTCAAAGTCACTCACACTAACCCTTGCTCCAGAGGGGCAACGTGCAAGCTGCCCTCAGGAGGGGAAAACTTCGCTACTTCAAAGTTTGTTCTGTACTTATATCTCTCCCATTCTAATTTCCCCCCTCTCCAAACACCATATTTAAATGAACTTTGTCTGTTTCATTTACTCTAACAAGAGAATGCCGAATGAAGCTTTGTTCAAGGCTGGATTAGATATATCTTAGTGACACAAAGGTTACAGCGGGTAATTAAAATTAAGCGCAGCGCCAGTGCAGTCTCAATATATCACACTGTCACTTTTTTAGTGAACAGCTGGCAGTTTCTGTCTCTCTCTCGCTCTTCTTATTTCAACAAAAGAAATGAGGATGAGGATGGAAGAATGTGTATTTTTCAGTTCTTTGTTTACCACCCCTCAGTTTTCACCTTGTGTTTCACCTCAGGCCGCAAAAGTTTTCTAGCTCAGTTTTCTTTTAATTCTGCATCCTGTTTTCATGTTACAAGCATCTCAAAACCTGAGCCTTGAGACCAATTGGTTGTTTTTTAATATCTAAGTTCTGTTTCGTGTTAAAAGCAATCCCATATGTAATGTAAACCCAGCACACATAGCACAGAATACAAATCTGTCAATTTATAATTCAGACAACTGGTGTTAAAAGTGCTGAAGGGAAGATTTCAACCTAAATTTGAAGTATTTTGAAATGCTCCATGCCTTTCTTCTTTTTCTTCCAGAAGATGCCTGAATTTGAAATGAGCGTATACTTGGCATTTGATATTCACAACTGTGTCTGTCAAAATTTGGTCAGTCTCATTAAATCGGACTGCTGCAGGAGAGAGACACAAATGAATGGAAACCCCAAAGGATAGCGATGAAGTCAGCACAAGTTGCATGTACAGTGCTGCAGAAAATGTGATACAATACTAATTAGCTCAGATTCCCTCTGAGTCCATGCACATTGTAAGGAATTTCATAACCAGGGGTTAAATTGAGCAGGAACAATCTGTAATGACACTCTAGAACCCTTGATTAAACATTTCTTTCAGAAATTCGTTGATATGCAGTAGCGACTTTGCTTAGATTATCAGAAACCATTTAGCCAAGAGCAAAAGATTGTTCCCAAAAGTAAAAGTAGATTTAATATGGTGTTCATTGTGTTATAAATAATCATAATCTTAAAAGTTATAACCACAAATGCATTATAATGTATTAGAATTGTTGTCATAATTATTTATAAGACATATTATATATAACATATTATAAGGTTTTTATAATGCATTATGCATTCATTATAATGCCTTAAGAATACCCTTATAATGTATTATAAATATGGGCTTCATAGAAAGTGTTACTGAAATCTGTTTTGCTCACCAAAGTAAAATACAGTAAAAACAAAAATAACGTGAAATATTATTACAATTTCAAATAACTATTTTCTATTTGAATATATTTTAAAATGTAATGAATTTCTGTGATGCAAAGCTGAATTTTTAGCAGCCATTACTCCAGTCTTTGGTGTCACGTGATCCTTCAGAAATCATTCTAATATGCTGATTTGGTGCTCAGTGTTGAGCAGTTGTGTTTCTGAATATGAAGAGTTCATTTGCAGAAACAGATAACCCCGTTTTTAACAATTTTCAAAGATGATGTTTTTTCATTGTGAATTCCAATTAATCTCAGTCAAACTGCAGTTTTTTTTTATTTGCTTAAAAAAATGACTAAAAAAACACAGCTAACTAACTAAATAAAACAATAAAAACACGACAACATAATAAAAAACATGATTTTTGAGAGTTATCTGTTTTTGCAAATAAACTCTTCATATTTCATAGATGTTCATAGTTCATATAACTCTTCTGATGAATAGAAAGTTTTTATTTAAAGCATTTATTTAAAAATAAAAATCTTTTAACATTATAAATGTCTTTACTATCACTTTTGATCAATTGAATGCATCCTTGCTGAATAAGATTAATATTCGTTGCCTTAAAAACATACTGATCCTAAATATTTGAATGTACAATATGTGTATCTGTATAAGTATTTCAATTTTGATGGATTTGTTTCGTACTACCCTGGTTTACATTTAGCTTGGTTGTGTCAGTGGATCCAAGAGCAATTATACTTTTTATACTTGAAGCTTGTTCACCCTGTTTATTCCTGTGAAGATGTTGACAGAAGAATGACAGGCTTCATCCATCCAAACTGAACACGTACCTCGATAACAGACAGTGTATTTACGTATGATTTATGTTCTTTTTTTAATCTAGCCTAACATTTCCCTCAAGAACATTGTATTTGTTCTCATTCCCTTCGCGCGGCCCCTCTTGTAGGCAGTCTTACTCATTTAATTAACTCATGAAAGAGCTGTCTTACAATGCCATTTTGCGATGCGAAATATCATTACCTTATCATGAGTCTCCAATGTCATTGCAATCCACCATGAAAAATAACACAGCCTTCAGTCTCTCTCTGAAATGATGCTTTTGTTCATTTGACAGGCATGCAAAGTAATAAAATTTGTATTTTTTTTGTTAGATCCTCACAGTAAGAGATGTGGATTGACTTGCTGTGGTAAAATGTCATGCGAGCCGCACTCTCTCATTTGTTTCTGCCCACGCTGTGTATCCAAAAGGCCACCATTTCTTAGAATAAGTTTACACGGCCCACATCAGCACCCACCTTCTCTGGACTCATAGCTGTTGCCAGAAACAGTATATGGACACTTTGTACTATTTTAGCAAGTGTATAATCAAATATATTTTTTTATGTTGTGTTATTTCCTCCTTATTCAACAGGTGCCTCACAGACCTCATTTGACCCATTAGGCTTTATTTTATGGCCCCAACATGCCAATTAGACTAGTGTTAAGTTTTAGTTTTATTGTTAGTTTTATTCAGCAGGGATACATTAAATGTGGCAAAGAAGACTTTCATATTGTTACAATTTTTTTTTCAAATTTTATATATATACTGTATATACATATATAACTCTCTATCCATTAGGCCACAACTATGTGATATACATATATTACATTGAATCAAAGCAACAGATGCAAAAGGCATTTAAATGTGGCCTCTGTTGACCTCTGAAGCTGAGTATTAATCTTTCATTTCCTTGGGCCCAGAATTCATAGCTCATTTAAAAAGCGAAGAAAACATTTTCACGGTGCTGGGAAAAACCTCTTGCTCATTAGTGCTATCTTAATTATGCTTGGGGAATAGACACAGACTTCGCTTCTAAAGAGACATTTGCTCAAATATAAGCATGTGTTGCAGCATTTAATTCTTTGTGATTTATTTTGCTGCTGCTCTCACTTTGAAAAGCCAGCAATAATTCAGAAATCAGTTGTACTTTCAGAGCAGACAGTGAGGCGGGACCCCCTCCTGTGAGAGTGTGCTGTGTTCTTGGCACAGACCAATTACAGCTGTGAAATACAAGCTTCAGACCTGCTTTATTCTGTGCCCTCTTAAGCAAAATGAGTCTGAGGACCTGAACCTGGCTGCTGTTAAGTGATTGTTCAGTTTGGAGAATAGCAGTGAAACTGGTGTGATACATCAACCCCCCACTGAGTCCAGGCAAGGCCTCGTCCACTCCGTGGCTCTCGATTTCCATGCTTTGTGACCCAAGTGATTGGCACTTTGGAATGCTTTTGTGATAGAGGTGAGAAAGATGTTGCTGGCTCTCTCCATCTCGCTTTGTCTCAGATTTATGTAAATATCTTAATCAGATTTTTGGTTGATTTGGCATTGCTTGCAAATTAAATGGAGTCATTGGAAAACGGCTCATATGATAATATCAATGTTAAACAAAGGCAGGTGATGCATTTTATTGATCTTCATTAGGTTCTAAAACATTTTTAGTCTTTGTAATGCTGTTTGGGTCTACGAGGACCTTGAACGTCTGTAACGTCTGCGTTCATAAATGGATCTTGTCATATCTGATCATCATTGATTTTCCTCTTCCTGCTCCAGCTGAGTCAAAATTATTTAGGAAAATGGTTAAACCATTAAAACACCATGGCGGTAATGATTAAAAATATGAAACATGTAAATTTAGTAATATAAAAAATACCATCATAAAAACAATAGTGTTCTCTATCTTGCATAAAGAGTAATTTCTACATAGAAACAAACATTATTTTTTATAGTTTATTGCATATTCTGTTGAAATGGTCAGCTCGGCTAGAAGCTCCTTTACGATTGCAGTTTGGGTGGGTGGACTATACAAAAAAAAAAAAAAAAAAAATCTGGGGGATTTAATAATTTATGGCTGGCTTTTTATTTAACAAAAAGCTGTCAACCTGACTCCCGTCTCACAGAATTGAAGTGATTAATTCTGCAAACAGGAAGCGACACGGCTGACAGGGCAGCCCACGTGGACGAGCAGGAGAGGGTGAGATGTCACATAGAAGGCTGTCAAAAGCCTTTTCTCTCACTTTTAATGAAATTCCCAGATTTCAAATGAGCCGTAGTCTGATCTGCCTCAGCTCTCCTTATTATTCGCGGTGGCAGCCGTGACATTGGAGTGTGTGTGTTTAGGTGAGCGGACAACCATTTGTGTGAAAATATATATCCATGTGTATCTATAGATGTAGACTGCTGCATCACAACATTGTTGCTGTGTCACATACCGAACTTCTCCCATCATTGTAAACAAATCATGTAGCATCAATACTAACGTCTAACAGTAGAGCCTTGATTAGCTGCTGTTGTAATTAAGGGTTGCTAAATTGATGATTTGCTGGACCAAGAATTTTTGTTTTACAGATCGGTGGTCCTTAAGAATAGCTTTGAAGTGGTGTATTAATCAGATTTTTCCATGCATAGAGGCAGAGGAGGAGCGCGTTTAGTGTCCATGTATGAATCTTTGTTAATTTGCTTAGATGAAATTAGCAGAGAGAAACGTGGGCTGATATGAGAGGATGTTCATACAAACAATCTGTGGAAGCCGCTTCGTTGTCACCTAAAAACAAGACGAGCTCAGTCAGATGTGCTCTCTTACGCTCAGAGTTTAAAGGTAACTTTCCATCAAAAGATCATGCAGTGTATCTGTGGAAATTGACAAAATTGAAATGGAGTGCCACTTTTCAGATCTTAATGCTGTTTATAATATTTTTTCTTAAAGCCATCCTGATTCATATTTTTCTGTTGGCACACTGTTTGAAAAGATTTTTTTAGAAACAGAATACTTCATAAGAAAAGAAAATTATGTAATTTATCATACTCTTGTTGTTCTAAAACCACTTGATGACTTTCTTCCACAAAGCTGTTTCTTTTTTGTGAAGAATATCAATTTTGAAAGCTTGCCAGCCCCAGTGGCCAGGAAAATTTTAATATTCAAAAATTCACCTTTTGTGATACACAGAACAAAGAAAATCATACGCGTTTGGAAAGATGAGGGAGGGTAAATGACCGAATTTTCACTTTTGGTTGAATTATTGCTGTTAGTTGTTTTTCACAAAATCTGTAGCTGCTCTCAAATCTCACTGGGTCATTCTCCTGAAACCATTAAAACACCATGGCAGTAATGATTAAAAATATGAAACGTAAATTTAGTAATAAAAAAAATACCATCATAAAAACAATAGTGTTCTCTATCTTGCATAAAGAGTAATTTCTACATAGAAACAAACATTATTTTTTATAGTTTATTGCATAGTTCTGCTGAAGTGCTCATTACCACAATGCTTCCAGCAATGTCTGGATGTGTATTATGTTGTAATTTAAACATATAAAAAACAAAATATTCTGAAAGAAATAACTGGTTGTTCATCAAAATGACAAAAAAATTTTTTACTGAATATTCATGTGTAATAATAATGAAAAAAGTGGATAAGTTAGGTCTATGACTGTCATCGCCCGCTTTTTTTTTTAGTACTGTGTTTTTTAGTAATTTTTTTAAGCAAATAAAAAAAAAACTGTAGTTTGACTGAGATTAATTGGAATTCACAATGAAAAAACATAATCTTTGAAGTACTGTGCTTCTGCACATTGAAATTTGGCAAGTTTGATCACTGATGTCAAGCCTGGTGTGACACGAGTCGTTGGTCTTCAAGCTCCAGGCCTGAATATGTGCAAATGCAAAAATATATATGAGAGCTGCTGTGAAGGGGAACATTTCCTAGCGACTGAGTGATTGTGTATGTAAATAACCTTAATATAAACTGAATTTTCCTTTTCTGAGTTCCTATTCCCTGAATTTAGCTGGAAGTCTGAGCCAGCCCCCATACAGTATAACCTTTTATGAATTAATTAAACACATGACAGAAGATGTTAGAGTGTCACAAGGGAACCAGTCTGTCAGTTCGTGTAACTGTGTATGTGTAATTCAGCAGATTAATCACACTTACCTCCACTCGCACTCAGTAAACCATTCTCAATTTTCCAACTGGAGTTTACAGCCAGAGTGGACAAAGAGCTACATGAACTGTCTTGATTGAAGTCTTAAACGAGTTCTCTCAAATTGCCCCTTACTGCGGTAGTTAGTTTTGCTCTCAGGCGGTCTTACATGAAGCAGAGACCTAGTTCTTTTGATATGACCCGCAATGTTGCATCACAGCTGCATCACTGTGTGGTATGGCGCTTGCAACGCATCCTGCCGCAAGTCACTTCAACGAATAGTGAGAGCAGCTGAGAAGATTGTTGGTGTCTCTCTCCCCTCCCTCCAGGACATCTACAGCACCCGTCTCACCCGCAAAGCCCTCCGCATTGCAGGCGATCCCACCCACCCGACACACAGCTTCTTCAGTCTGCTGCCATCAGGGAGACTGCGGAGTCTCCAGGCGAGGACCAGCAGACTGAAGGACAGCTTCATACATCAGGCTGTCAGGAAGCTGAACTCCCTCCCGTCCTTGCCCCCCCTCCCCTCTTTCACCCCCATTTAACACAGCAACACACTAGGAACTCTGACTCTGTGACACCCCCCCCCCCCCCCACCGACCAACAAACTGTGACCGGCACCTGTCACTTGTGCAGCATTGGCTGATCACTACCTATCCAACATTGACTGCAAACTACCTCTTCGGATAGTCTGACAAAAAGCTATCCGAACTTGTCACTTTAACAGACTGATAAGCTCTTCTTGCACTACACTCATAACAAAACAAAACAAAACAAATCTGCACAGTTTTGTTTTTGTACATTCAACTGGTTTGCACTCCATCTATTCTGCCATGTGCCTTATGCACTTTATCTATCTCTCTTTTTTTATTTTCTACAATGTCCTCAGACTGATAAGCTCTTTTTGCACTACAAATATATCTACACAGTGTTGTTTTTATTTAACTGGTTTTGCACTCTATCTGCCAGGCGCCTTATGCCACTTATCGATCTAATTCTTATTTTCTTCTACAATATCCTCATTGTATATTTGTATAGTTGTATGTACATATGTTAAACTGTATTTATCTGTATCTGAACGTGTTTAATGTTAACTGTATGCACCAAGGGTCTGAGAGTAATGCAATTTCAATTCTCTGTATGTATGTGCTGTACATGTGGAAGAATTGACAATAAAGCTGACTTGACTTGACTTGACTTGACTTGACTTGACTTGATGTTTGCGCTGTCATCTGTTTTACACAGCACAGACTAATCTCATCAGAATCCTACATATGTTACCACCCCTCCTTAACCTTATTAAAGGCCTCTAGAGCTCAGCTCTCTGCAGGGTGACAGACAGCCACTGTTCATTAGGCAGATGTGGAACTGATCTGAAGACAGTTTGAGAATCTGAGGACTTTGTATTCATGGCAGTTTTATTCAGGGATCCATTCTCAAATAACTCATCTGTAGTACTGAATGTCAATTAATTTTGAGCCTGTGCTCTCAGTTTCATAGAAGTTTCCTTGTGAACATTAATATAATGGGCCTCGTTCTCTATGCATGCATACACATATTTTAGCATAAAAGCCGTCATATGGTTCATACTTACAATTCTTTTCAGAATTTATTATTATAAATTTGGTAACTTTTTTCCCCTAATTTACTCCTAATTTGTTGCTTATTAATGTTTAGGTATTGGGTATCATTTATCATGTAATTTATGTTTATGTATGTTAAGTTATGATTTAAATATACAAAAAATATTCAAGAAAAATGTCTTATGATCAGTGTTGACAACAGTTAAAACATCAAGTTCAGCAGTTGAAAACTGCTTTATATTTTTGTGGATGTTTTTATTTATTTATTTTAGGATTCTTTGATGAATAAGTCCAAAAGAAAAGCATTTATTTTAAATAAAAATCTGTAAATTTATAAATGCCTTTACAGTCAGTTTGATCAGTTTATTGCATCTTCACTTATTAAAAGTATTATCATTTTTTTCATACAAAGCTTTTGAATGGTAGTGGAATGGCATTTCTGATAGATGATTTAACACTGAAGAAACTGTTAATTTCATTTTAAATTCTAATATATCACTGTTTTATTGCTGTTTTGCTTGGTGGGTACACACACACACACACATGGAATGGAAAGCCCATCAAACAGTCAAAGCGAGCAATATCTGTCAGGTAAACAGGCATGTTTAAATGCTCAGATTTAATGCAAAAATACTGGAAAAAAATTCAGTCTGACTGCAATGTTTATGTGTACCATATACTGTGCAATATTATATGTGCACATGTCTTCCAAACAAAAGTTCTGTGCATGCAAAGAATATTAGCATAGCTACAAGAAGCTGTCAGCACTCCTGTCAGAGACATGGCTCCATAGTCTGTAATTGCCGTGTTTTCCTTTCTGACACATGTAAAAATATGTCAAAACAGCTGTTGTTTCTTACTTTTCCATCCATCCAGTTTCTTTTTATTTTATAAAATGTTAAGACATGTAATCTCCTCCACTAATTATTTCTTCACAACCGCCATGATGTTTATAGTTGTGATGCAAATAAACGCACACTGCACTGGAACTCCCAGACTGTAAATATTGCCAATTATTCTATTTTTTATGTATTATTCCAAGACAATTTTGATGTAGGCCTAAGTGTTCACTCTGAGTCAGATTACGCATAAAGTTTGAGTGTCGTGATCACTGACCGGATTGTGTAGATTTCTTTTTAGTCAGTCACAAATTTTCATGCCTTCATATCACATTAGCTTCAGTCTGTTGGCTGTTTTGTTTCTTTAATATGCTTCTCAAATGCCTGCCCGTGTTATTCACCCTTCCCTTTTTGTTTGATATATTACAAAGTGCAAAGTTGTTTGTTTCAGTACCTCTCAATTATAACTGGCTGTGTGCCGTCAAGTGCGTTTTGTCACTCCACTAAACTGTAAGAGCTCTACAACACACTAATCTTATATTTCTGTATTCAAATTTATTCTCAGTGCACTCACACGAGCAAATAAGCCTAACCTTCCAATCACATTGAAACATAATAACAATGTCTACATTAGGTTGCTGCTTTGGTTTTCTGAGCATTTCCTCGAAGGCTTCTTGGAGAGAGTCAGGGTTATGAGAGGTGCTTTACTGGAGAGGCTATACAGCTTGGAGACTTTTAATTGTGACTCAGAAAATTGTGTTTGCTGTAAAGTCCTCCTGACCAAAGCCTTCACATTCTTTCCCAATCCAGCAAACGGTCTTCCACGTGGTGCACAGCTACAGGTTCCGTTCAAGTTCAAGTTGATTTGTATATTTATATATTGCAGAACCTTAATATATTTAACTTATGGCAAAATTTGGTAATTCTGTATGTTGTCACAAACATTCGGTCTGTGGTGTGGATAAGTAGTCGGCTGGGGTTTGACTGCCAGACCTTCGGCACTTGAGTCTGCTTGTACACAGGTATGAATAAAACATGTGCTTATCAATTCTTCATCTGATGCACAGGGACGACAGTGGCACTACGCAAGTGCCGGAATAATGGCCTGTCATCTTGCTGAGCCAACCATAGCCAGGATAATGACTGCTAATGCTAATGGAGGTCTAATTTCCAACGCTGCTCTTCAGGGTGGAAAACAAGGGCACTGCCTCCATAAATAAGTGTGCATGTGGCATGTTTTTGTATGGAAAATTACTGTTTGTCATTGAGGGGATAATAGCTTGTCTGGGGTAGGGCAAACTGTTTTTGTGCTCCGTTAAACGGAACTGAAGATTCTGCATTTTTTGGCTGATTTTGGCTACTAGGCTTTGTGTCGCAAAAGGTCAAGTTTAGATCTTTAGCATGACGCTGTCAGTGAGTCACCATTCACTGTTCTCATTCATTTAAAAATAGCTGTGTATGTATACTACTGTTCAAAAGTTTAGGTAAGTGTTTTTTTATTGTTTTTGAAAGAAGTCTCTTATGCTCATGAAGGCTGTATTTATTTGATCAAAAATACAGTGAAAACAACAATATTGTGTAATAGTGTACCAATTTAAAACAGCTATTTTTACATTTTCTTACAATTTAAACTTGAATTTTCAGCAAATCTTCAGAAATCATTCTAATATGCTGATTTGGCACTCTAGAAACATTTTGTATCATTATCATTGTTGAAAACAGTTGTGATGCTTAATATTTTGCAGAAACGGTGACACATTTTTGGGTGTATTTATGCGTTTATTTATTCTTTGATTCTTTGATTTGATTCATTTGAAATATTAAAGCCATTTTAATGTTGCAAAATCACTTTCAAAGAGTGGAAGTGATGTCTAAAGTAAAAAAAAAAAAAAAAAAACTTGAACGTTTATATTGCTATTCTTTCAATATGTTATAGTAAGGCTGTGAATCAATAAAAATGTCATTAATTTCACAGTTTTCCATGACTAATCATGAACCATAAATATTAAAATGTGCGATCATGAATATATTTAAACATTACATCACCAAATGAATGTAGGTTCAACATAAAAGATGAATATTTTAAATAATATTTGATTAATGGCATGTTTTACCAGAAAAGGTCAGTAATACCAATATTAATACCTGCTACCCATATCTGTGCTAAGTGCATTTTCTTAAATTTGTAAGGTTTGAAACCCAAATTTTTAATCATTTTAGGAAAACAAATGCTGCATTTATTGCGTGAGCAATTTTTTTCCATGTTAAACAGTCCAAATTAATCACAGAAGCTGTCAGTGGGATGCATGGGATTGTTAACCGATAGCATGATCTAGGTATTATATGTCCCTGTGGCATTTTGGGCAAGTTGGTCTTCAACAACTAAACCTATTCACATCTAGCCTTTGGTTCAGCCAGGTACTTACTCTAATTAACAATAACCAGGCACTGGAATTAGTGAATACACAGAGGTCAGTTGGAGTTTGTTTGAGATGTAGGGAATACCCAGCACAGCAAGAGGACTCTGGATAGGCCAGAGAGGCGGACAGTGGCCAACTGCCATGTGTTGAGTGTCACTTAGACAGGCGGGCAGCCAGTTGCAGCCTGCTGGATTGTGTACATGGCATTTTCCTGGCCCTGTGGGTGGACAAGCCAGGTCGGTGTGATGTGGAATGTGAGGGACAATAGTGCTTTTGATTGCAGGACTTGTGCAGAATTTGAGCACTCCTTCCAGACCATAAACTGCAGACCGTCTCTGTAAGCCCAACTCACCCACTGGAAAGGATCCGTATGTGTATATAACAAGAGACAGGCTCTTGCATGCAAAGGGCTGGTGTCAGAGGAAGAGCTTCTGGTCTCCACTCTGAGGTAAGAACTATCACTGTCTTGTCGATGTAGAGTTCAAAGAGCAGACGTTTTTCACAGTGAACTGAGGCCTGAATCAGATTATCAAGGTCGGCTTTTTAAATGTTACATGACTTGTCTGTTTCCTTTACAGACTTTGATCACCTGACATTCATGCTTCTAAGGCATTTGAGAGAGCTTTGTGCTACAAACTGAGTGTTTTATTTTAGTGACATGGAAATGGTCAGTCTTTGAAGGCAAAGCTTGGTACTTAAAGCTCTGTGGCTCAGTAGTGGTCAGTATAAAATGTTCTGCACATTGTGTGTCAGTACACTGGTTCGGATTTGATTGTGCCTTTGAATACTGTATGTTGTGTGCCTCTAAGTCAACTGGAGATACAATGAAGAAGTGTATCTGTATTATGTAAACCAATGTATGCAATACAAGAGAAAGTTACAAGAACTTACATTATGAGCCTTCATTTATTCTAACAAAGATCCAGTGCAATAGACTTTTAACTAGTGAATACATACAGTATACACTACCATTAAAATGTTTGAGGATGGAACGATTTTTAAAAAGTTTTTGAAACGAGTCTCTTATGCTCACCATGTCAGGGTTCTGTCACTTCGGTCTAGTTTATTCATGGTTTTGTGACAGAACCCTGACACTCCCTTCTTGTCTTGTTTTCTGGTGAGCACGTGGCTCTGAATGTGCTCGGGCCGTGCACTCTCTTGTCTGCGTGCTCTGTTTCATGTTGGGGCGTGGTGTTTGGATCCCGGCACTCCTGTCTTATTCAGGCTCAGTTCTGGTTTCGTGTCGGGGTTCGGACACTCACGCTCCAGGTTTGTTCTTGCTGTGGGAGTGTGCTATTTCGAGTTCGCTCGGGCCGTGCGCTCCTCTGTCCGTGTGTGTTTTCTTTTTTTGTGGTTTTGTTGCACGCAGCCCGTTCTTTGACTGCGTGCTCTTGTTTTGTCTTGTTCTTTGTTGCACGCAGCTTGTTTTTTTTCACTGGATGCGTGCTTTCATGCTTGTCATGTTTTCTGAACATGCAGCTTATGAGTCTCCTCATTAGTTGCGTGTTCATGTCCTGTTTTGCACATGGCTAGTGATTTTGTTTTGCTGGCCATGTGCTTGTGTTTTTGTTTTGTGTGAGCACATGGCTTTTCTTGTATGGTTCAATGTGCCATGTGCTCTCATGCCAATCGTCTTGACCCCACCCACCTTGTTTCCTGATTATTGGTTAATTTGCCCCATCTATGTTTTCTCGTTACCCTCCTCATTTGCTCCTTTTATAATCTCCTTGTGTTTGCAGTCCTGTGCCAGTTCGTCGTCGATGTTACCCGTTTTGAAGTCTTGCCCTGCCCTGCCCTGCCCTGCCCTGCCCTGCCAAGACAAGCCGAGCCAAGCCATGCCTTGTCCTGCCTTGCCAGTTTGTTTTCCCCTACGGGGTAGTTTTTGTTATTTGTTTAATTTATTTGTATTAATAAAGCCCTTTTGCCTCCTGCAAATGAGCCCTGCTCTATCCCTTCACCCACACCTGACAGACCAAGACAGTATTTTTTTGTATCAAAAACACAATATTCTGAAATAATCTTATTATAAAATATATATTTAATAATAATATACAATTATAATAATGTATTTTATTCCTATGAATTATATATGCTGATTTGGTGCTCTAGAAATATTTCTTATTATTGTTATCAATGTGAAATCCTGTTTTGCTGCTTAATATTTTTGTGGAAACTGTGATTCAGGATTCTTTGTTTTCTAGATAGTGATGTAACATAAATGTCTTTACTGTCACTTTTGATCAATTTAATGTGTACTTGCTAAATTAAAGCACTAATTTATTTAAACAAATAATTGACTCCAAACTTTTGAATGGTAGCGTACATTCAGTATGGGTTTCTTGTCTATTTTATGCTGATTTCTGGGCTCATACTTTCCTACAAAAAGCTTGAACATTTCTCCTTTTGTTTTCCAAGGGAAAAATGTAATATTAAGTTGTAATATTCAGGTAATAAGCGTTGGTTTTCATATTCAGAACCTGGCATTAAATCAGTTATTATGGGGAAATTTAATGCCTTTTCCACATAATAATAATAATAATAATAATAATAATAATAATAAAAAGACAGTAAACCAATTATGAATCCACTCAGACTCTTGTCTGATGATGCTAATGTGGTTTTATTGTTTTCACAAAAAATATATTCAAATTTTAGTTTGGAGAACTGAATTCACAATAACTATTCTTATGTTAAGAAGTTTTTGAACTGTTTGAAAACAACATACAAAACCACTGCGTGAGAAACACACATTTATGTAACTGGATAATTGACTCAAAACATTATACTTGCTGAGATAAAGCCCTTGTGACGACTCACCCGTCTGACAACTAGCCCCAGGCTCCCTTTTATAGATTTATGCTGTGCATTTGAAATCCATAGAACCGTATCTGCAGAGAGTTGGTGTGTATTTGTGCATGTTTGTGTTTGTATGAGTGGGAGGTGTAGGATTTCTGTAGGCATGCCAGTCCCTGTGCTGCCTGGGCCAGAAGAAGTGGTGCAGGGTCCTGGCAGTGGATCGCGTTCCATCCAATCGCCTCTGATTGGTGGAAAAGCCTCTCTGTAAGTCCTTGCCAGAGGCTCATTTCCGCAACTGTTTTTGTTTTGAGCCTATTCAGCACAATTTTTGTCAAACACACAAATCACTAAGCAGCGAGGGTATGAATAGGGACTCGTAATGGCACATAAACCCAAAACAGAAAGGGATCCTGCATTAAATCAACTGTTCGCCCCTCCACCAAAGATCCTACCTCACTATCTCCTGATAATTTTGAGTTTTAACAGTATCTGATGCCCACATCTAGATACCTGATGAACCATGAACAACCAGAATTAATCACAGACAGTGGATTAAATACAGAGAGAGAGAGAGAGAGAAGAAGGATTCAAGAAAGACTGAAAAATGACAGTGAATTAAGAGGAACCGCCTGAGGAGGGGATGCATTAGAGCCGTGTAGAGGCATTAATTCACTTCCTGCTCTGGGGAACATGGTATACAGAATTTCTCATTGAGACACATCTCAGGTTCTGTTTGTTTTGGCTACATGTCACGGCCGCATGGGCCCGGACAGCCGGATGTGTTTATTTCTGCACAGATGTCGGTTGAGATTATGCAGCACTGACTAGGTGACAGTATGTCGTCATGGTCAGTTAGCAAGGGGTCCCAGAAGAGGCCTTGAGTACTGTTGATGATGTGTGGGATGATGGGTTTAATCAGGGATGGGATGGAACTTAACAACTCGGGGATGTATGTCATCATAACTCACATTATATAATCAGTCACTGTACTACATGTGAATACAATACAAATTATTGCCAGCTGTATTATGTATTCGATCATTATTATTGTTTACTTTATTTTGATACTCTCTCATTAGTAAATTTTTTAAAATGTTTTTAAAAGAAGACTGATATGGTCACTAAGGCCACATTTATTTAAATACAGTAAAAACTGTAATATTGTGAAATATTATTATGATTTGAATAAACTGTATTGTATTTTAATATATTTTCAAATGTATTTTATTCTTTTCATGACAAAGTTGAAGTATCAGCAGCCATTATTCCAGTTTTTATTGTCACATGATCCTTCAGAATTTATTCTAAAATGCAGCTTTGGTGCTCAAGAAACTTATCAAAGTTGAAAATTAAAATGTGTAATCTTGATTCTTTGAGGAACGTTCAAAAGAACAGTTTTTAAAAAAAATAGAAATCTTTTGTAACATCACAATTTTTTAGAGAATGAAGGAATATAAAACAAATTATATTTATATTTATTATTGAGATTTTCTAAATATTATATTTAATAGTGGTATTAAATTATTAGTGTTTTAAATATTAACTTGATGAAAATTACAAATGCAATTAAAGCTGCAAGCAGCGATGAAAGGGCCCTCGCACCAGGGCTCACCGCCATCACATGGCCATAGGAAAACAGGGAACAGTGGGCAATATGCTTTTAAAGTGGTAAATATAGAAGGAATATGTCAAAGTCATTTTTAAAAGTCGTGACGTATTGTCAAGTATGGTGACCCATACTCGAAATTGGTGCTCTGCGTTTAACCCATCCAAGTGCACACACACAGCAGTGAGTAGTGAACAAATGCACACACACACACACACACACACACACACACCGTGAACACACACCCGGAGCAGTGGGCAGCCATGCTGCAGCGCCCGGGGAGCAGTTGGGGGTTCGGTGCCTTGCTCAAGGGCACCTCAGTCGTGGTATTGAGGGTGGAGAGAGCGCTGTACATTCACTCCCCCCACCTACAATCCCTGCCGGCCGGGGACTCGAACCTGCAACCTTTCGATTACGAGTCCGACTCTCTAACCAATTATGTGCCAAATTTCCTGCTGCCAACAGGAGACGCTATGATTATAACTGGATATTGGCATGTAGATGTCTTCAAGCCAGGACTCCTACCAAACATGTGAAGTTTAGGGCACATCAGACATTGCATGTTTAAGTTAAGTTAAGTCATTTCCTGTTGCCAGCAGGTGGCACTATAATTATAACTGAGTATTGGCCTTTAGATGTGCTCAGGCCAGGACTCTTATAAAACGTGTGAAATTTGGGGCAGATTGGGCATTGTATGCATGAGTTACAACAACTTCCTGTTTCATAATATTAATAGCATGCTTTAGCACTTAGTAAGTGTTGCAAGCATGTTTGAGCATGTTTCTAACATGTTTAGCACTAGGGGTGGGAGAAAAAATCGATCCATCAATGCATAGCGATTCTCTCTCCAACGATTCTGGATCGATTCTGAGAATTTCAGAATCGATTCTGAGCTTAGTTTTTAACCAGATGTGCGATGACGCTGAGTTTGCTTTAGAAACACCCGTATTCTGTTTGCTTCCAATTCCTCACATGCGCTTTGTTTGATGTTACACTTGAAGTGTGCGGTCTCGCCCGTCAGTATTTTCCGTCATCATTTATGTGGTTTGGAATGCAGTGGACTTATATATTTAAAATATGAACCTCACTAACAGAAGGCTGCTTTCAATTTGTTTGTGTAGACTGCTCGAGCATGCGGCTGTGCACAACTCCGTAGTTTAATGTATTTGCGTCTCAAAATGGTTTTATGATGCAAAATTAATGTAAACACAGCCAGTTATGTCTTAAGGGATTAAACGGACAGGACAAACCACATTACTTCTTATATTTCAAAAGAGATCCGTGCATGAATGCAGCTTAATAGATCTCCCACTGTCTATGATGTCATAGTAAAAAACAACCCTGCCCAAAACACAATAGAAAATGTAATGGATTTAATGGTTATAATGAGAATTGTATTGGTTTTAATGGAAACTATAATGGTGTCTACTGGTATGTGATGGATTCTATTGGTGGGATGTTAAATCCTATTGGAAAAATGCCCAAAACACACTACAAAAAGGAATTTTGTAATGGTTTTACTGGAAAAAGCTAATGGTTTATATTGGTATTTTAATGGAAACCATTAGAATTTCTGTGATGGTTTCTGTTGGGCTTCTATTGTTTGTTTGTTTTTTTTTAGTAGGGAAAGATGAAGAAAAATCACTCACAGTTCTTGAATGGAAAACGTTCAGATAATCTTAAATACTGAAAGCACCGTTTGTTTGTTTTTTGTTATATGTTTCTATGCTCCTCTTTATTATTTGCTACTTGCTTGTATGTTTTGAAGTTATAGGCTATTAGTTAACATACAACTGTTTTAATAATTTTTTTTATTTGTAATTATTTTAAAAAGTACTTAATTACTTATGGAAGGATATGTAAATGTAAGGATTTTAAAATTCTAAAGTCGGTAAACTAATTAATTAATTAATAAGGGGGGAAAGAAGTAGATCGAGAATCGTTATGGAATCGGATTGTGACTCCCAGAATCGGAATCGGATCGAATCATGAGGTGAATAAAGATTCCCACCCCTATTTAGCACACAATGTCATATTTTACTGTTTTGCTAATAGTACATCACAGTGTTAAACATGTCACTTCCTATTGACAGTAGGTGGTGCTATCACTATAACTGAATCTTGGCATGTAGAAGTGTTCGGGCAGATTGGACACTGCATGTCTGAGTTACATCAACTTCCTGTTTCACTGCATTAATAGCATGCTTTAGCACTTAGCTAAGTGTTGCTAGCATGTTTTAGTATGTTTGTAGCATGTTGCCAGCCTATTTAACACCTAGTTGACACTTTTTAATATGCTCCTAGGAGTCCATAACAGTGTTAAACATGTCACTTCCTGTTGCCAGCAGGTGGTGCTATGACTATAACTGAATATGGGCATGAGTATGTGTTCAGGACTGAACTCCTATCAAACATGTGAAGTTTGGGGCAGATCGGACATTGCTTGCCTGAGTTACAACAACTTCCTGTTTCATGGCGAAACATCAACATTTTTCAGGCCGTCACGGACACACCCCTTGACGAAAACTCAAGATCTTCCCAATTTAGCATCGCAAAGGCCTTATGATTACACGCAGCAAATTTGAAGACCTCATTAAAACAGATCCGATTAAAACTGTAGGAGGAGTTTGTCAAAGTACGAGGCCTGGAAATTGCAAAAACTGCTCAAAAATCGTACAGGAAATTCAAAATAATGTACTTCCTGTTGGGTTTTGGATTTTATTCCAAGAGACTGTGTGTACCGATTTTCGTGCATGTACATAAAATGTAGCTCGAGGCGTACTCTTTTGAAATTTTATAGGTGGTGCTATCGAGCCATTTTGCCACACCCACTTCTGAAACCCATATCAGATGTACATTTTACACATCCCGTGTGCAAAGTTTCATGAGTTTAGGAGCATGTTTAGGCCCTCAAAAATGCGATTCACTTTGGAGAAGAATAATAATAATAAACGGAGCAATTCCAATAAGGTCCTCACATCATCGGTGCTCGGGCCCTAAAAATAGAGGAAATTAGCAAGCACATTTCGAGACAGCTCAATACAATACAGTATCAGCCAACATATTTCGAATATTGACTGATAATCTGTAATATTCATCAATAACCGAAATGGTTATATAAAGCTGATGTTATATATTGCTCATATATAGCTGATGTATCATGCATCCCTAAAATTTGACATTGACATTGCCAGACCTCAGACCAACTCCATCTGGAAAAGTCCCAGCGCTCCCTATATGGCTAGTCCCTCCCTGGGGCTAATGAAAGGCTCAGAGAGGAACATATAGGCAGTCTGACAGCCACACTGAACGAGACACAAGGGGTTTCATGACTGAGGGGAAGCTCCTTAATCATGAGACTTTTGCTGGCATGATTGTGTCTCCGTCCCTTTGCTCTGGACGTGTGCTGAATTCCAGCGATGCTTTAAGTAACAGCAGCATTACTGCCACTCTGGCTCTGGCTGAGAGAAACAGAGCTTACGTGACCTGCAGGCATTACTCATATTGTATTTATCTGCTGAGTGCTTCAGGGATCAGCTGAGGTGCATACTGTGGGAATTTGTTTGTTCCCGTGTTTGTTAATTTTTTGATTGTTACTGTAATTGAAGGATAATTACAATTGAGGGATCATTGCTGATTATAATAATCTGTATGTTGTAAATGTGGCATGATGGGTAAGTCAAATCTGGTTCAGGTCCCTTCCCAAAACAACTCTTATTCTCCCTGTAATTGTGTGTCACCTCTAACAAAGTCCCTTTAACGCAAGGCTGTTCACTCAACGACCATCTTGGCAACACTCCCGGCAGATCATTTCTAGACAGCAAGCATTTTGTGTACTGTATAGTTCCTGTCTACTTAAATTGGGAAAGAACAAATCTCCAAAACTATTTGTCAAAAAAGGGCAATCAGCTCGTTTAACAGAGAAGTGGGACTTCCATTCCTACTGCCGCTAGCTGATGTGTTACAGTTTTTTCCATTCTTTTATTGTTTTTTTGAGTGAGCTATCTTCTCTTCTTTATATTGTTCCTGTACTTCTAATATCTCTATATGTAAAAAAGGTAATTGATGAAATATAATGGAAAATGCAGGCTATAATTATGCAACATAATAAAAATAAAGAGTGGTGTTCAATATATTATCAGAGCTGTGGTTCAGATGTGGGAGCCATTGTGACTGTGATATTGCTTATATAAGCCTACAGCAATTCCATTAACAAGCAGTTAATATAAATGAACTTACATTTTACACACAGTTATTTTATATAATTTGCTCCACTAATGAAAACAGCTCTACCACAGCAGGATTAATGAACAACACCAAACAAATACACACTAGTGGGGTTCATTCTTGAATAAATCAGTGTTCTTGAATTAATCGTTTCAGTGAATGATTAAATGATTCTCTTATCACTTGTGGCCCTGTCTCATATCGCACCCGAAACCCTTGTGGTCTTCCTCTGATTCCGCACGTTCGTGATGTAATGCCGGGTAGAAGTCTTCTGCGGAGCTCAGGACAGGGCCTGTTTCATTCCAGAATGAATCATTGTTTTGGAAAGAATTTGTTGGATAATTGATTCAGCCATTCACTTATAATAAGATTTTGTCATCACCTACTACTGGCACGTCAATGTAACTTGCAGAAAGAGTCAGTAAATATCTCCAACAAACAGACTGGCAGCCTAAACACAGAGAAGAAAAGCATCAGTGTTGGAGTCAGCTCTCTTGGAACACAGCTCGAATCAAATTGAGAACCAAAACTAAATGCCTAGGTTGTACAGAACTCATCTTTGCGTTACTATTTTATATTCCTCTGCGTTCAATCTTGTGTTTTTAAACGCATTGCTGTTCACACAGAGCACATTTTTTGTATTCTATTGTGCTGTTTTTCTATTTCCTAAACATACTCTAGAATGGCACGTTTGCCCATTGCACTCGCGTCTTTTGCAGCATCTTGTGCATTACACAGCACCAACTAATTTTTGCGTGAAACGTGCACAGTGGAATGCAAAAAGCAAGTTCTAGAGACTTGTGCGCTACTGTATGATTATGTGAGTTCTCTAAATTTGAAACTGTGTGTTTCAGCTGCAGGGCGGCCCTCGTGGCCGGGATGCCACTGTGTACCCTGCCAGTTGGCGGTGGATCCTGAGGGGCAGGAGCTGCCCACCCAGTGCAGGGGGCAGAGGAACAAGCACCCTGACCACGACATGAATCTCTGCTGGAACGAGATCAAACGCAAATCCCACAACATCAGGTATATCACATCTTTTGTTAATCCTTCTATTACATCAGCCTTCTATTATGTTCAATGTCTTCTGGGGATTATTAACCTTGTCTCAGTAGCACCAGTTAGAGATCCGCATAATGCAATTCTCCCAGTCTCAGAGGCGCTAATGAAACCGTTGATTGAGTTTGGGCTGTTTTGCATGCCATTTGTATGTATGTCTGTGTGTAATGCAGTGTGCTATGTTTACATACATTAGCCTCTTAATTACAGTCTCGACCCCAACTTTTCTCTGGGGACAAATTTACCAGGTCGTGATTGGTTTAGACATCTAGACAGCACGGGGTAATTGGATCATCCCAGGATGGCCAGCAGTCTTGTCAGTATTCTGACATCATCCAGCCCTGAAGGAAGACTAGAGCCATACAACATCACATGTAATGGAAATGGATTGAATACTAAGTGGCTTCTACAAAAGACCCTCTGGGATTATATTGCAGCAGCGTTGCAGTGACTGACTTTTTCAGCTGGTCGTGTTTTGACAGACAGATGTCCCTTCCATCTAATCGCCTGATTTTTTCAGCTTTGGCATCTGTAAAATGCAATGGCAGGCATTTTAGTAGAATTAAATTATGTTTGATTTTTGTTTGGAAGCAAATAATATACTTTCTTTGGTAAATTAATGGATTATGGTCAAGGTTTTCGAGTGTCTCTGTGCTGTTGTTTTTGAAGAGCTGGCATTATTTATTTTATGCCTAATGTTGAATCACTGCTTGATTTTTGTAGATTGAGTTTTAGAGCAACACAACATGAATAATTTACTTGAAATTTTAGCTGTTTTTTTCTTTCTCAGGCGCTGTGACAGGAAGAAATCAAACAGACTTGCTAGCGGGGCAGAACAGAGCTTGTCTTTGTCATTTTCATCAGAATGTTTGGCTTCATTGGGGTCCATTCACACGGCAGTATATGGGGTATATGGGTTGACAGAGGCATGCTGGGAATGTTTGATTGCAGACGTGCCTGGATGTTTCTCACCTCTTTGATGGCACATCTGTGAGTGGGTGCTGATGGTGTGACTCAAAACCCACATCCCTAAATCTGCTCAAAGCATCTCTTTCTCTGTGTAGATTGTAAATAATTAACACATCTTAACTGCTACGACTGACTGCGTCATGCTGTATTTGGAAGTTAAAGCTAGTACTCTTTTGTGATATCATTGCACTGTATATTCATATTTGCGGAGTTCTGTGAAGTGTACGTGCAGAGCTTGCAGTGGTGAACGTAAAATAAAAAGAAGGCCATTCCAGTTCAGTTCTGTTCTGTTCCATGCTCAACTCTAAATGGTAGGGGAGAGCATGGTGATCTTTCAGCCATCCTCAAAGCCTCATCCAGTCTTTTCAACAGCAGGCAGAAAAAGGCTTGATTGAGCACTAACAGCATGCTAATTGCTGTCCTTTCTCTGAGTTTTAGGCTCGGAGATTAGAATGTTAAAAACCCTTTTGCTAATGGGTCTACAGTCATGTCAAACTTGACATGTAATAAATGTACTTTGTGGATCTGAGTGCAGTCTACGAAAGGGAGAGGAAATGGAATATTCTGTCAAGGGTTTTTGCTTGTTTTGGAAGTAAGTTTTCTTTAAATTATTCAAGGTAGATGTTTAATCTGTATGTTGTAAATGTGTGCTTATACCCTCATGCTGTTCCAGGTCTGTATGATTAAATTGTTTCTGTGGAACATAAAAGAAGATATTTAGAAGAATGTTGGCAGCTAAGTTTTGGTTACCATTGACTTTCATCATATGAGACATTTCTCAAAATGTTTTCCACAAAAGAAAAGATCGTTTGGAATATAAGGGTCAGTGAATGATAAGTAAAAATACATGTGTTGGAAATTATTAAAGTACCTTGTGGTGGAGTCTGTTTAGGATAAGAAGAGATATACATATTTTCTTTCTGCTTAGCTTCCCAGTGCTGCTTGTTATCGCAATTTGTTGTGTTTTGGATGCTGATGTGTCGGTGACTTGACAGTGCTTACCAGCAAGATTTTGTTTGGTCAGCAAGCTTCACCAGAATAATCCTGCTGATTCACCAGCCAGAAGGGATGTATATAGTTATTTTTTTACCGCTTCCAATTCTGATGAACTTTCAATGATTTTGGTTCCATAAAGATTATATTAGTAATTCTTTAGGAAGAAATATTTTCTTATTACATTCATACAGCAGTCTGTTACTAAATGATGACATAATTTCAATAGATATAACAAGTAAGGAATACTTTTAAAACTATCTTTCAAAAGTACATTTGCAGACTTTTTAAAGGCTGCATAAATGTAATTAAATATTTGCATATTAAATTAAAATAAAATAAAAGTGCTAAGCAAATAGAAAAGTGGAATAATTTCATTAATTCATTCAATAAAACAGTCTTTTTAAACTACACCTTGTCATATGAATGACTAGTTTTTGATTTACCGGTACTAAAAAGATCTGAAATGACAAGAGTCATTTGTTTGTGAATCTGACTAAACAGATCTTTTTATGTTTCAGTTGTAGATTTGGTAGCAGTGTTGTGATCAATTTCAGTGCAGTTGTTTGTTAGTGAGTTGTTTTGTCCATGTTGGCAGAAAATTGCATGTTCGAGAATGGTTAATGGAATTTAAAAAAATAAAATAAAAAATGGAACCAGTTCTCTATTCCTTTCCATATAAAACCAGCCTGGTCCAGCACAGAAATTGTTGCTGGTCTTTTCAGCAGGGTTATTTTGAGCTCAGCCCATATTCTGATACAGTCTACTCATTATGAGAAACTTTCGAAATGTGTTGCAGCCATCGGTAAACACAACCTTTTCTAACTTTGCTGAAATGCACATATTTGTTTTTTGACGGTTTCTCAGTCCTCGTATGGCTGTAGGAAGGAACCCATATCAGTTGTATCATGACGTGGGACCAGAGATGAAGAGCAACAAAAAACGAAATTTTTGTGAGCGGTATGCTGTGGTGTTTCGAGTTTCTTGCTAGGCTTTGCAAATAAACCCACTATTCAGACACCCTAATGAACGAACGACTCAAAAGGGATTTCAAAGTGCATGAATTATTAACTACAAGTCTACCCGGCTGTGTTTGTAGGGATTCAATCAAATAAAGCTTGTCCGGCATGCTCATCCATCAGCGTGGGGCTGAGCGGATCGCTCTCTTTTGCTGGGTAGACACAATGCACTGCTGATACAGTTGCATTCTCTGCTCCAGCACTCTTTGAGGAAATAATAATCATGCATTGACATAAACAACCGACAGCATGGGGTCCCTCAGAGAAATGAGAAATTGTAGTAAGGCTGAATCAAATTTTTCACTGAGAGATGTTGCCAGGCACTTAGGCGGCACTCGTCATCCCTAACTTGGCACAAGTTTCGAGGAAGCTAATGATACAGTTAGCCAAGGCTAAACCAGCAGACATAGTCTCAGGTTCCCTCAGTTTAGCTCTCTTTTACTCGTTCATTGAGGTAACTCAGACTTGTGGCTTTCCTGACAAACCTTGTTAAAGTCAAATATCTGCTTAGTCCCACCTGAGACCTGCCCATGATCTGACCCTAAAACTTCTGTACACATGTCTCTCACAGATAATTTATGCTTTAAGCTGGGCTTTATTGGATGTGAGTGAATATATGAATACAGGAGCGTCTGTGCGGGATGCATATCTAAAGCTCTCTTGCAGGAAAGGTATTCCTTTTTGCATCTCAGTGCTCACATGAAATATTCCAGTGGTGCTTTCCGATGGAGTGTTTATGCATACACAATGATATATATGGAACTGGCTGATATTACAGGTTCGGTATTTGTATGCATGTGAGGGCCTGTGCAGCAGCCCATTGTGTTTGCTTAACTGTGTCTTATAAACAGAATGTAGGGTAATGAAAGAGGCGAGACAGGCAATGCTGAATTGTAAGGCTCATTTCTCCCATGGCACCATCACCTTTTTTAGTCAATGGCTTCATTGCGGCTGCTTTTCACTGCTCGCTGACAAATCTCCCACCCCGCTTTTTCATTCGGTGTTACATTTCGAGGCTTGTGTCGCTGAAAGGACAGGCCTCAAAGACAATGGCGCCCAGAGCCTTAGGCGATGCTTCTGAAATGGAAACACAAATGAAAGAGAAAGGATATCACCAGAGACCTCACTCTTATCTTTAGCATTTAGTTATTTGCAAAACCCTCACTGATGGTTATCAGATTTTATCTAATGAGTTTTATCTGTTCTTATTTGCTTTAATCTGTAAGGCTGAGACAGGTTAGTGTTTCTACATTTACATTTTATGTATCGGGCTGTTTTTCAGACTACTTTGCTGTAAGAGCGTCTTGTTGATCATCTTGCATTTGCCATCAGAGTGCACATAAACACACACACACACACACACACACACACGCACACACACACCAAGTAACAAACGAGTGGCCCGTCTATTCTCTACTATGAATATACTATCTGTATCAACCTAAAGTTGTTAAAGGATTAGGATCAATTCGGTTAATTATTTATTAGTTATCGCTAGCCATTGCGATTTAGATATTGCATTTTGTAAATATGGTATATTGTGATCATTTTTATGTATTGTGCAGCTGTAATATATTTGTAGACATACATTTTGACATACAGTACTTTTGGACATAGACTGAAGTGTACAAATGGATTTATTGACAGCATCCAAAGTGTAAGAATAAATACAGACATCTTTTGAAAAAAAAATCGGTAACATTTTAGTATAGGCACCAATTCTAATTATTAACTAGTTGCTTATTAGCATGCCTATTATTAACATATTGGCTGTTTTTTAGTACTTATAAAGCGCATATTCTGAATGACCATATTTTACATCCCTAACCTTACCCGATACCTAAACTTAATAACTAACTTACTAACTGTTAATAAGCAGCAAATTAGTAGTTTATTGAGGTAAAAGTTGTAGTTAATGGTTTGTTAATGGCGATAATTGGACCGTAAAATAAAGTGTGACCAAAAAAATAATTTGGTAACACTTTAGAATAGGGAACACTTATTCACTATTAACTACAACTTTTCCCTCAATAAATAATAATAAAAAAAATAGCTGCTTATTAATAGTTAGTAAGGTAGTTGTTAAGTTTAGGTATTAGGTAGGATTAGGGATGTAGAATAAGGTCATGTAGAATAATGCATTAATATGTGCTTAATTACTACTAATAAATGGCTAATATTCTAGTAATATGCATGCTAATAAGCAACTAGTTAAGAGACCCTAAAATAAAGTGTTACCAAAAATTCGGTCCCACTTTATATTAAGTGGCCTTAACTACTATGTACTTACATTTAAATTAATCATTTGATACATGTTTTTACATTGTACTTACATTTTTAAAAATGCCTATATGTAGTTACGTCTGTAATTGATTTCTGTAATTACATTTATAATTACACTGTTGACCCATCCCTTACACCTTTACCCACCCTTAAACCAACCCATACCACAAAACCTGCCCCTAAGCTTACCCATATCCCACCTCAATAGCAGCAAAAGTCTTTTGCACACAATAAGTACATTGTACTTAGTTTTTGATGTAAGTACATAGTAGTTAAGGCCACCTAATATAAAGTGTGACCAAAAATTCTTAATGAATCTTTCATATTATTCAAATTTGCATACATTTTACTATTATATACATTAAATGAATGTAATTATAAATAAATAATTTCAAAATGAAGGCTCGGGTAAATTGATGGAATCCATCAAAACTAGTTAAATATGAACCCATTATGGTCAAATTAGGTAAATAAAGTAGCGCTGTCAAATGATTAATCACAATTAATCGCGTCCAAAATAAAAGTTTTTGTTTTACATGATATATGTGTGTGTACAGTATGTGTTTATTATGTATAAATAAATACACACATACAGCATATATTTTGAAAATATGTACATGTATTTATATGTATATATTTATATTCATATAAATTTATATTATATTATAAATATATTTAATATATAAACACAAAATTTTTCTTAAATATATACATGCATGTGCGTCTATTTATATATACATAATAAACAAACATAGTACACACATCTATCATGTAAACAAACTTTTTTGATGCGATTAATCACGATTAATAAAAAGATACTAAAAGATTTGTAATGTGTACATCACTACAGTTAGTGAAGTACATTTATTACAGGCTAATAGAAATTTAGTAAAGAAAATGTGTGCTCAAGTAATTTTTTTTACACTCAAACACCTTTGAATACTATTGAAATCATGTTTTGAACCTATGAACTTAAATCTACTGTAAATTGACGGGGATATAAGAACCTGAATCTGCTTGTGTTGCTCTCGTCTGTAAGTCTCTTTGGTTAAAATGTGTGCTAAATGGATAAATGAAAAAGTCATTTAGAACAGATGGCTCTGAAAAGGCATGAATGGTCCTCAAAAAACGGCTTGCTTTGTCCCTGCCATGTGTGAACATTGTAAAAGTAGCTCCTCATTGGCCACTGGTATTGATTACTATACCCTACGCTAGCCATCATGCCTGATGGTTCATATCGAACAAGCGACGTTACAAGACTGCCAGAGCACTGCGCACAGCTGTTACCTGTTTGCTTCCACGCTCACTAGCAGTCAAAGCCAGCCCACACCAACATGCCATCCAGCTCCGCAATAGAACCTATCCAGATGCCTCCAACATGTGCCATCTCAGCACTGCAATCCAATCCATTAAAAGCCCTCCATTAATCTCCATTTGTTAACCCGAGTTTGCTACATGGAGCCAAGCGAGGAGGTCTATAATGCTGCCCTGCCCTGATTCCATTGAGTTTTATTTGTTTCTCCTCCTCTGTAAAAAAGACCACTGGATTTGGATGCTTGTCCAGCAGAGGCATTGTTTGATTTTGTGGCTTTTGGAAGAATCCCCATAAAGCCTTAGAGAGAGATGAGATGATCAATGGTCTAAGTCTAAGGATTCAGAAAGGCTGCAGAAACACAGCTGTCTGTGCAGGATGGTTTACTGGATGTAATGTACTATATCTGTGATGGCGAGCGAGGCAGAGAGATGCTCTGCAATGCTCAAACATGGCACAGGTGTGAGGTGTTGCAGCCTTGCTGTGGATCAGTGAATTAGTAGCACAGGGGCTTGACTGTACAGGACAGATCATACCCTAGCGAGCGTAAAGGGGCAGATGTATCCCCTGGACTCACAGCGCTGGATGCAGGAACTGCTCTGATTTAGTCAAATGTGTCGAGGGGCCAAACCTAACAAGAAGTGAAAAAAGTTGCATTTGGGTGTAGTGGCAATATGAGTATAGGCCCGTATTTGTGCCAAGTCTCATTGTCTCTCTGACTACATTTATATGTATTTATTACGTAGACTTTTATATTCTATAAAAGCCCATTTCCCAATTAGAGTAAAACAACAAAACATGGTAATTACATCTTTATTTCACAATTGCGGCTTTACTTCTTGTCATTGTGACTTGTAATTTTTTAATCATCTTGCTACTTTTATTCATACTTTTATTCAGCAAGGGTGCATTAAAATGATCAGAAGTGACAGAAATATTTTGTAGCATTGCGATACCCTTACTGTTTCAAATAAATGCTGTTTTTTGATGAATAACTTTATTGATAATCTGTTTTCCACAAAAATAGTAGGTAGCAAATATAAAATTAAAAGTTATTTTAAATTGTAATATGTCACAATATTACTGTGTTCAGATCAGCATAAGAAAACATTTTAAAAACCGACCTAACCAACCACAATCTCCCATTGTGAGTATGTCTTACAGTTGTGACTTTGTATTTTACAGTGTGATTTTCTTATTTTAAATTTATTTATTTTTTCTTTTATGTCGATTATCTTTTATGTCAGTTATCTTTTTTATAAAAATCACAAATTATGGTGCTATCAGCTTAACAATTTGAGTGAAAAGTTGAATTTACAGCCCTACATGAATCATAGATTCCCAAGTATTTGGTTTGTCTCTTTTTTTAATGACAGCAGCATGAATCACCTGCATATACTCCACAGCAGTAAAACCTGAAGAACATCTCGTTGTCTGTTGAAAGGAAAGAGTTCACATGATCAATGTCACAAATGTATGTAGTTTAGACCCCAATGTATTCAATAGCACTTGCATTCATAGATAAATAAACATTATTGGCATTGCTAGTAACAACAGCCCTATTAGCATTGTTGAATTACTTTTTATATCAGTGCTTGATACACACTTCAATTTACAAAGCTACAAAAAGCACACGCATACCTGTAATAGAGTATCAAAAGCAGTGTGTGCCGGTTATAGCTGAAGGCTAGCTGTGTGACAAAAGGCCTTTTCAAGAACTCCTCCTTTCCGTTTCGAAGCAAGTTCAACCCATCACCGCTGAGTAGAAATTCTACATGAACTCATTAAACTCACATGGACAGGAGCTTCATTTGATCTTTGACGTGAAGAGTACAAAAATCTACAGCTTGCTGTAGCTGTGACCCTTTGATAGTAGCAGCTGTGTGAGTAGCATTTTCCTCGGGTCCAATTCTTTTGTGTTTGTATATGTGCGACGTACCATTGGAGGAGGTGTGTGTGCTTGTTTGTGTTTGTGTCTGTATGATGAAGGAGCCTTCAGGCAACTATACAACACAGGCTCTCTAATGAAATGTCTGCAGCCTGGCTGCCTTTATTGAGTCTAATAACACATCATTATAGAGCTCGCTGTGCTGACCCTCCTTCACCACAATAGAGGTCCGAACAGGTGAAGCAGGTACTTTATCTCTAATTATACAGTATATAATAACAATTTCTTTTATTTCTCCTGAGAATCTCAAAGCACTGAAATGATGAGCACTTTTGATGGCTTTGTTGGCAGTGCTTTGCTGGAAAATATTCTTTAAACTAAATAGACCCCTTCAATGTTTGTAAACATTCGAATGCTATGTTGGTTGCGCGCGTAGCTTGGGGTCAGAAAAATGGCGCGGCTAATGGACCGGCATATTGTGTCAAGTTATGCACTGTCGTTGCCACCACAGGAACGGGAACAGTACCATAACAAGCTTGTTTTAGTTAATGGCGATTGTCTGCCTGATCCCGAGCTCATTACAGAATGGGTAGACAACGTCAGCAAGTGGCCAGATATTCACTGGCCCGCCATATACAGCTATCTGGTGGACAAACCGAGTGTTTACACGCGAGAAAAACTATGAGCCTACAAATCGCTAGGCGCTTATAATTACGTAGTCTGTGGGCATGTCCAGACGGTTTTATATAGCGATATAGACAATGACTTTTGTGTGTTAAAAGCGGAGGTTTTACCGAGCCAGCGCCAAGGGAAAAACACCTCTATGTACCAAGCCTGGGTTGTGATCAACAAGCGGGAAGGCTACATCCATACTGCAAATTGCACCTGCATGGCAGGGTAACGTTAAGTATTTAATTTATCATTGGAGACGGATGCACTGTAGACTGATTTCCTTGACTTGATGGTTTTATTTACCTAATCACTTATACCCTGCATCCGTCACCTTTCCTCTAGGGTAGCTACTGCTAAACTAAACGTGTATGTCTGTCATTTCACCAGTTAGCGCGGAGATGCGTGGAAATCACGTCAGTGCGTGATGAGGTCATTGATCGTAGCATTGTCCCAGTCTGCCCGTTTAATAGCTTGCAGCCACAGATGTCGTCTATTTTTTTTGAAAAGGATGAGATCCTGCAGGAATCCTAAAAAACTTGACTCCACAACTGGTGCGATTTGCACAGTCCACGACACAACAACTAGGCATTTTGATGAGAAATTATCTGGTTAACAGTAACACAGGATGGAACGTTCTGACCCCGACATGCGCAGTACGCACTTCGAATTTTCCTGTGACGTCGACCGTGAAGGGGTCTATTGAAAATATGTTTGCATGAGTTTTCTATATCTGCCTGTGGTGTCCTAATGAGCGCATGGTTGCCTGACAATTGGCCTCTATCTGCGAATGATTAAAAATAACAAGCACATTAGTGTTTGGATGTCCCGGTGGACACTGTCACTTCAATTATCACTAAGTGGAGGCTACATTTAACTAGCCCTGTTGAAAAAAGTCATCCCTCCAAACAATCTGTGTGAACCAGAGGTCAATTTGTGAGTAAAGTTACACCGAGGCCAACAATCACTGTCTTTTTGCTTTGTCATTTAACAGGCACTTTTATCTAAAGGGGCTCCGTATTACACGGACAGTCCCGATGGAGCAACCTGGGGTCTTGCTCATGGGCACAATGATGACAGCTCATAGATGTAGTAATTTTAGAACTATTAATTTAATTTTAGTTTCTGGAAATCGAGTCGTATCGATTTCATATTCGTATGATTAATGGATATTAATCAAAACGTCCAACTTATACCTTATTAACGATACCTCATTAACGACTTGTCCAGCAAGCATTAAAACCAGTATGTTTTAACAATTCAGATTATTCATAGGTAACGTAATCTTTCAAGTTTAAGACTTGAAAATCACATAGCACCAGACACAAGATTTCTTAATAAATCAAAGTTTATTTGCTACTCTACAACACTACTAAGCTAAAATAACACAAAACAGAATACGTACACACACAAACACACATACACGCTGCAGGCAATTAATTGTTTTGATTTGAAGAGAGTTTAAGGTTCTAATGCTCGTTTTCAAGAATGCTCTAACTTCAACTTGAGGGAGTCACAAGCAAGGAACTTTACTATCTTTACTCTTAAAGATGAATGCAACCAGTTTCCAGCAGAATTATGGAGAATTATTTGATTACTTGCTCTGAGTTGTTTCGTTCCTTTCCTGGTTGAGGGAACCCCGGGTGCAGATTGGCTGCTGAAGTCGTCGTTGCGTGATGTCACTGGGGTTTGCCCTCTTGCAATCGGTTGGTTTCTCTGTGACGTGATGACGCTCTTAGGAAGTCTGTTTAGAGTTCTTTTGGCCTCAGGTGTTAAAGTTTCTTTGGATCAGAACTTTGAAGGCATGTGTGGATCCTCGCCAGATGGTGTATGGCTGAGAGTGCTTAACAGCGCGATCAGATGAAGAGCCGAAGTTTCAAACAGCGCGCGAGCAAGCAGCAAGCAACAAGCGAGCGTCTTTATTGGGCTGATTTCAGTCTGCCCCTTTTTCTGTTTGATCCCACCCTGCACACCTCAGTTTTCCGTGCGTAAATCCATTGCTGAGTTATTTCATAAAATGAAGAACATATCCTAGCAGATTCCTATGAGTGTTTTAATCATTACGATGAGAAAAGTCAACTTTCATCCACACCAAATTATTGCTGACGCAACTAGCTTTCATTCAAAATCAAACACCAAGTATTTTGCATACCCAAAGTACGTATATCAATTTTATCTATTACGCGGTTAAGGCATAGATTAAACGATCCTAAATTCTAAATAATCACACCAAGCATGTGAAACTAAACATTAGTGATTGGGAAAAAATAGACATCAAGAGATTACAACAATAACATAGATTCCAATAACACAGCAAGCTTAATCTAATTTTATAAAATACAACCCGAATATATATTGTAAATATATTGTATATATTGCTTTTGAGTATATAGCTTTAATAGCAGCAGCGAGAATTTTTTGTCCATTTGGGAACACTTATAAAGGTCCGATCTTCTTTGTTTCTGCCAATAAGAAGAAAAGGCGTGTTTCTCTGCTGGGGAGAAACGGGAGGTCAAGAGAATGTTACTCCAGATGGAGATCTGGTGATTTTCTTAGCTCGGACGTCTGTTGTAAAACCATCATCTTTGTTGATACCATCATTGAATTACTGCGTTAAACGATCAGGAGATATCAGGGAGGATCTGTGCTGGAGCCTTTCCAGATGCCACATGCTTTGTACTGTTGATTATGCGACTTTTATTTATGGTAAACCGGTCAGGAACAACATTGAAGGTTCTGTTCTAAATCCATTTCAGATGTTCCCTCAAATTTATCCTGGGTTTTAGAGGTCTCCTGAGATAAGGAGATTTTAGGGCAGGAAATCGGCCAGCCAGTCAAATGCAAATGCTGGGAGTGGAAGTCTTAACTCCTGCTAAGGAATGTGCTGTCTTGAAATTATTTTGTGTGTGTGTCCTGGTCTACTAGGCACTACATAGATTTCAGGATTGTTGGAGTTTGTACCTGCAGCTTTTTGGGTATTGGTCCAGATCCTTAGGCTATGCCATGCCCAAATCTTTGATTATTTTCTTTAGACCTCAGTAGCTATGGACCTTACAATTTGCACATATGAGGCAGTCAGAGGCATCACGCCCATTCAAAGTGCAGATTTTTGAGCCAAGTGGATTTTGAATGTAGCTTCTAAAAGACAAAAAATAGCCGATTACTATTTTCTATATTTATTATTTAATACAGTCACACCGGCGTGATTAGAACGTTCAGTGCATCACAGCATCAGTTGCTAATTTCAAATCTGCATTCACTGGCTGGCGCTGAGCCAGAGACAGATGCGTTTGTACAGCGCTGCATTATAATCAATCACACATGTGTCTGTTGAGCTTATGAATGCAATGACCAATCAGAGGCGTTCAGATGAGTCATCACTAAAATGACGGTGTTTTCTTCACTCTCTCTCTGACTGACTTGTGGAATTTTCTCATAAGAAACAACAAAGTGCAATGTGTGTCTGTAAGTAAAATATTCATTTCAGTGTAAACAGCTTCAGTGATTTTAATGGGAGTTTAGAGTGCTTGAACTCTAGACTGTCAGTGAAAATGTTCTTTGACCGCCTTCTGTACAATGAAAATGTTATGATTAGTAGCCTAACTTGCATAATGTAATGAAAAATATGTAATGGCATGACACCCATATCTGTTAAGTAAACAGACAGGTTTTTACGCATAGTTAATAGATTACATTACTTTGACCATCACCCATAGATCTAACATAATCTATAAAGGTGAGAATCAAGATATTTCATGATATAGTTAATGTGTTTTGGGAATGTTTTGAATAAAAATGAAAAAATAAAACATTGCGGTTGCTGTGTGTCACATGACGACCCCCCCCCCCCAAACTCGTGCCCCCTCAAAAATAATGAGTGCATGACGCCCCTGGAGGCATCGGTTCTCAAACGTTTTTACTCAATTTTTTAAATAAATCCCAGAAACTGGGAGTGCCGATATAGGTGAATTATCAAACTGCAGTTGTGATTCCAGAACTGTGTTTTTGTTTACATAATATATAAGTGTGTATTGTGTATATTTAATATATACATTTTAAGTCATCATGTGGCCCTCTTAGAAATTTATTGGTTCTCCTGGAAGAGAACCATTCATACAAGATCCATCCTAATTGCGAATTCAGTTTCTGCAAAAAATAAATAAATAAATAAAAATAAATAAATAAGTAAATAAATAAAAATCACAAAAACAATTGGCAAATTAAGCTGATTCCATCCCACTTATTCACTAGAACAAAATCGTCACTCTTGTGTAAATTTGTTTGAGCAAATTATTCACTCAACATGACTTTTTTGATGTGCATCTAGGATAGTTTTATGCATATATCCTTTTACCATATAGCAAGATTCTTTAACATATTTTTATGTGTTATTCCAAAATTATCATAAAAATATGTGGATGGAAACCCCGCTTATAACTGGTTTGGGAGAATGACACAAAAGGAGCCCAATAAGACCCATGCAAAGCAGACCTGGAGCCAAAAAACATAATAGTGACCCAGGAAAATATTGCTGAGATGAGCCAAAAATATACCTTTTTATCTAGAATTCAAAACTGTATGTGTGCTGTAAATCTAACACTGCCCACACCTCAAAAAACACCATACCTACAGTGAAGCAGCATCATGCTGTGAGGCCGCTTTTTTATCAGCAGAAGCTGAGCATCTTGTTAAAATGGAAGGTAGACAGGATGCAGCAAATACTGCTAGAAGGAAATTAATTCATGATCTCAAACACAAAAAACATTGTAGTGACACAAATAGGTGAATGTCCTACAGTTGTGTTGTAAAATCGCATAACCATCATGCGACCAACCTAAATGGCCTGGAGCCATATAGAACAAACTTCATCCATGACTTAATGTGGCCCTCTCTGCATTAGTGTTGGCTTTTAAATGCATTGGTTATTTTTACAGTGTCATGTGGCGATTCAGTAGCCATGCAAACAATATAATTTTTAAAATATTTTTTTCTAGCATGCAATGTCACACATAAGTGTTTTATTTTAATCCCTAATTTTAGTTTTTTTTTTTTTCCTGCATTCCCTGGGCTTTGACAGTGCTCTTGAGTGCCATATAATGGGCTAAAAATAACAGGTGTGAGTGTCTGCTGCATGCTGGGACAATGAGGGTTATTGCAATACAACGTTCGGTCACACTTTATATTAGGTGGCCTTAACTACTATGTATTTACATCAAAAATAAGTACAATGAACTTATTGTGGTCATATTGTATTGCAAAACATTTTTGCTGCTATTAAGGTGGGATACGGGTAAGGTTAGGGACAGGTTTGGTGGTATGAGTAGGTTTTAGGGTGGGTTAAGGTGTAAGGGATGGGTCAACAGTGTAATTATAAATGTAATTACAGAAATTAATTACAGATGTAACTACATATAGGTATTCTTTTAAATATAAGTACAATGTAAATACATGTATGTACACAATAAGTACATTGTATCAAATTATTAATTTAAATGTAAGTACGTAGTAGTTAAGGCCACCTAATATAAAGTGGGACCCAACGTTCTTCTCTCTTAATCTTCTATGCAGTATCAGGTGGGATGCTAACAGAAGGGCAGGTGGCTAAATGACTGGCTTTATATTTTATTTATCACCATGTGAAAATGTGATGTCTGGAAACAGATAAGATTTCATCCCATGAGTTCCTCCATGTAAATGCAGGGCAATGGGTTGAGACGTGCTTTGCTGTTTCAATACATGCTGGGATGTCATAGAGATGTGTTATACTCTTCGGTATGCATAACTCTTCTTTTGACATGCCTAGGTAGGAGATGGAGGCAGGTTGAAGCTAAGTACAAGTGCAAGTAGGTTAGCAGATTTATCATGGTTCAGTTACATGGTTGGTTCCCTGGTGGAACCAACCAACCAAAGCAATATTTTAAAGTTATATATTCTTTACTTACATTACTTTATAACTATATTTTTTTTTAATAAATATTTTAATACACATTATATGTTACATTTGAATGTATTCACACTGTATATAGGAGTCCTGTGGAGCATCGAAAACATATGCTGTTGTCTTAACTATGTTGGCCTGTTCACCAGAGAATAACATTGCAAAACCCTCAAAAATAATAAAACAGAAATGGTGACAAGGTTCCGTAACAGTATGTCCTGAGACTCTAGATTTGGACGGTTTTTCAGTGCTGTGATCTCAGTGCTGTCTAAGTTTTGACCATGGGTCTGTGCCCTGTGGCGGGCTGTCGTTTGCTGTGTTGGCAGGGTACGGCTGGAGGCCTTTACGGACAACAGCGGGAAGCTCCAGCTGTCCCTGCAGGAGATCATCGAATGGCTGACAGCTAAAGACGAGGAGCTGTCCGAGCAGCTGCCCATAGGTGGTGATGTTGGAGCGGTGCAGCACCAGCGGGAGTTCCATCAGGTTGGCTTAACACACATGCACACTTACTCATGCTGTCTTTCCTCACATTAGCATATCTTTTCTCTTGCTGACTTTGCTGAACATGGTTAATCTTGTCATCTATCAACATAACAGAATCAATTCAATATTTAAGACTGCAATATGGCAGCGGGAGTTCAGACAGAATGACATTAAAGATTCGAGCCCACCCACCTGTAAGCTAATAAAAAGCCTCTGAATCCATTATCAAGATGCAAAAGTAGACCTGAATGAAACATGTTAATTGGAAATCTGAACCCCCGTCTGTTAATAACCACAAAGAGACTTACAAGATCACTGAAAATAGAACAAAGAGACCAACTGATGCATGCACAATAAATGGCTTAAGATGCAACGTTTATGTTTGCACTTTTTTCCCCTCCAATTTAGGGATAGTTCACCTAAAAAGACTTTTACTCAAGTCATTCCAATCTTGTATAACATTCTTTCTGACACTGGAAGACAAATGGGGAAATTTGGAAGACTACAATGCACAAATTAATGGGTATGGAAGCTTTCAAAAAATAGACACAAAAGCACTAAGAAAGAATTATAGATGTGGTTCTTATGATTTTTTATAAAAATTAGTAAAGAAACAAACTCTACAGAAATGGAAGTTTCTACATTACAGTTATATGGGTAGTTCACCCAAAAATTACTCACCCTCATTTCATTTCAAACCCATAAGACCTTTGTTCATTTTTGGAACACATATTAAGGTGTTTTGGATTAAATCTGAGAGCTTTCTGACCTTGCATAGGCAGCAATGCAGCTACCATGTTCAAAGCCTAGAAAAGGTAGTAAGGACATCATTCAAATAGTCCGTTTGACATCCGTGGTTCAGACATAATTTTATGAAGCTACACGGAAGAGAAGAAATTGTTGAATAAAGACGTTATTTTTGTTTTCTTTGCGCATTTTCATTCTTGTAGATTCATAAAATGATGGTTGAACCACTGGTGTCACATGGACTATTTTAATGATGTCCTTACTACCTTTCTAGGCCTTGAACACGGTAGTTGTGTTGCTGTCTATGGAAGATCAGAAAACTCTTGGATTTCATCAAAAATATCTTAATTTGTGTTCTGAAGATGAACAAAGGTCTTACAGGATTGGAACAACATAAAGGTGAGTAATTAATGACAGAATTTTTTTATTTTGGGGTGAACTGTAATCTTTTACCAGAGGTGAAATATGGCCATATTGCAGAAATGTACACTTCTAAGATTATGCAAATAATGTGATTAGTTAACATTATGTATTTATTTAAGCAGAGACAATGAACAAGTTAAAGCAATGATTCATTCACGGATCACACATCACTACTACTCTCATGAACTCACATGAACCTAGCAGAGCTGGGGTGGATATCAGATTTTTGTGTCATACGGCTTTGGAAAGACATAAGGGTGAGCAAATAATGACAGATTTATTTTCATTTTTAGGTGAACCATCCCATTAAATATTTACCACTCTCCTGTGCATACACATTATGTTCTGCATTCAAACATGTTTTTTCTCCCACAAACACAAACTCACTCTCCCAGATAAACACACACCTTGTAATTGGTCCTGTACTACTGCAGGATACTGCTTCCATCTTAGCACCAATTTCCAGTGCTGTCAGCTGAATAAAGCAGGAAAAAGAGGGGTACTGAGAGAAAAGATCGAGTGAGAAAGTGAGAAAGAGAGAGAGAGAGATAGCAAGCTCTTTCTTTCTGTGACTGACACACTGTGAAATCAGCCTCCAAATTAACAGACCTGTATCTCGCTGTCCGTTTCTTGGCTCTCACTTATTTTTCCCTTGTTGCTTGCTTTTTTGCTTATGTAGTATGTAGATGCACATATGCCGTGCATGCACCGCTATCCTTGCACTATTATTCCATCTGTCACATACTGTTCTTTCCCTCCAATTCACCACCGCATTGTACAATGTTCGCATTCCCAATGTGCCACATCGCCCCAAAAACTTTTCCCACAAAGTAGAGAGCAAAATCACATATGCTGCTCTGCCGAGAATTACAGCATTTTAAGAAATTTTAATTATTGATCATAAGTGGATTTCTTCCTCTGTTTTAATATCATACTGTTTTTGTCTTCCCCTGTGCTAATTTTTCTGAGGTTGTTGACATTTTAATAGATTGGATTTGCTTTAAAAACTGTGTATATATTGAAGCTTGCCCTAATACTAGTATAGACTGAAATTGTAATCATTTACCCTGAGTCTTTGAACCCTAAGTAGATACAATCATTACCTGTGAGTACTTAGTTCAATAAACAACAGAGACATTATCCATTTCTTTAGGCTTTTCCTACAAATATATAATTAATTAGGGTTAGGGTTAGGGTTAGGGTTAGGGTTAGTTAGTTAATTAATTAATTAATACATGAGTGATCTTAAGTCTTTATTTTTGTTTGCTCAGCCAAGGCACACCTCTTGAGTATGAAGTTTAGCTGCTGTTAAAGTTTCACAGTGAGTGGAATGAAAATATTTTCAGGCCTCAAATATTTCAGGAAATGGCAAGGCATGGGCAAGAGGGTATGCTTTCCACGAAGACCACTCAGGAGACCTCTTGATTCCAGCAGCCTGGCAGTATATTTTTACTTTTGACTGTTTGATTTCATTTTACAGTTTCTTGGTTGCTAACTCAATTTGCAAATAGGTGGGTAGAGGTTTCAAGGACATGGTACGTGTTACTGGGGTGACTCCAGATGCGGTTGCAAACCCATGTTTGTAATATCCATAATCGGCATAAGAACGTAACACTGGGTATTTCCTGTGGGTAATATGGGAGATAAAATAAATAATAATCTCTTTATGCTTTAAGAAGGATTTAACTGTTGGATCATCCAAATAAATGACTTTAAAAAGAGGGGGTAATAGTTCTATGAGATTTAAAATGGCATGATGAATGAATGAAGCTGTCGCCTTAGTAACTATTAGGGATTAGTGAAAAAAACTAATCCCTAATGTAATTCCCTAGAAGTAGGGAATTTACTCCATGATTGATATATATCATAGTTCAGGTCTGGTTTGAGCTGAACATCTCCCAAAGTGATTTCTATTGGACCCTAGATGTTAAAAAAGGTCTGTGTCCATTTTTTGGACACAAACAGTTTATACCTTGATGTATGGACAGAAGAAAGAAATTCATACAGGTTTGGAACAACATGAGGTATGAATGCCAGCCTTTCCATTTTTTGGGTGAACAATCCTTTTAATGGTAATCTGTCAGTTTCTACCCAGGTAAAGCTGGATGTTGTTGGGCTCCAATACCGTGTCTGTGAGCTAGCTTATGTGTGTCAGTGAGGCTGCTTTCATGTTTATGCCTCTGCTGTTGTGTTTGATCATGTCAGCATGACGCACTAGTAAACATATGTTGTTGTGTGCAGGCTTTCATTGAAGATGTCAAATCCAGAGGGCCCTACATCTACTCGATGTTGGAATCAGCTCAGACCTTCCTGACACAACACCCATTCCAGGAGCCTGAGGAGACATTGCCTGATGGCAAAGGTTTGTTCCCTAGTGATGAAAGGTGGTTAATGAACCGTTTTGATACATTTAACTAAGCATCATGCCATTGTGGTCCTGTGGATTCAGAATTAGTCACATGATATTTCAGGCTAAGGTGATTGGCTCAAAAACAAGGGGGTTTCCCTTCATAACATTATGTGATTGCCACTAGCAATGTTTTCATTCATTCATTTTTCATTAAAGTTTGATTAAAAAAATAAATAAATAATGAGCTTTAATGAATTCAGATTTTTTTTTAATTAATACATTTTAACTAGTCTTTTCCAGGATCATTTTTTAGTGAAAATATATAAAATGTTTAAAAAAAAATAACTCAATAAGCAACTCTACATTAGATATTAAGGTTTGTTGTCATAGATTCATCTTGAATGTGTTTTGTCTTAATTTTAACTTTAAAAATCCTCTTGTTTTTAGCTTATTTATACTTAAAACAAGTGAAACAAATGTTTTTTTTACGCAGTTACGCCTTGCAAGTAAATTTATTTTTAAATATTTTAACTGGAAAATTAGACAAAATACTTTTTTGTAATGTTCTTCTGAAAATAAAAGCACATTTTGGACAGTTTATTTGCATCTTTGTGTTTCCATTCACCTATTTTTAATACAATATCCCAAAATTGCATAAAAATATGCGAATGAATACCTAGCTATTGACAGGCAGCCCTGTTATGCCCGTATTATAACCCACATTAACCCAGCACAGGTGCATAGAAATTGCAAAGCCTGATGAGAATTTGCCTCCTCGCATGTTGGCCATTAACCCAATTCTGCATCCATATGTCATCATGAGTGTGTCTGTGTCATATGGAGGAATTAATAATGGAGAGATCAGGGCTGTTGTTTTTACTCTCTTAGCTCATAGCCTGTCTGTTACTCCCTATTTTTCCCCTCCTCTCCGTCACAGAAGTCTCTCCTCGCCGGCGAATGCTGAATGTAAGCCGCTCAGTGTGGAAGCAGGCCAACGTGGCCAGTGACCTGTGGGAGAAGTTGACGGCGCGGTGCGTGGACCGACACCGGCACATGGAGCGAACCCTGGAGAGGCTGCTGCAGATTCAGGCTGCCATGGAGGAGCTGGCTGTGACTCTGGAGCAGGCGGAGGGAGTGAGGGACGCCTGGGAGCCTGTGGGAGACCTGTTTATTGATTCGCTGCAGGACCATATAGACGCGACCAAGGTAATACGTCTTCGGTGACTTGATCACAAGTGATTAATGCAGACAAATCGCTGTTTACACTTTTATGATCGGATTTTAAAGGGAACGGTGTCTGATTTGGTAACTACATCCATCAGTTACTACTTCAGTGTGCAACTGCGTGCACAAAGCTTCTAGATATATCTGAGTCTCCCTGCATTTGTGACGTTTTGAGTTTGAATTGAATTGAATTGTCAGGGTTATTTTAGTCATGCTTGCCGTGATTCATATGATCTGTCACTGCATGACAGTGAGTTCTGTAAAGTCTCCTGTGTGTATGTGTACCAATTATTTTATTTATTTATTTTTTAAAGCTCCACAGAACATAATATAGGCACAATGGTTGATTGATGTGAGTAGGCGGACTTTCAGATGTTGTCTAGGATGGATCAGGGTGCATTAGAGTTTACACGACATTATGTGATATTAAATCACTGTGCACATACCAGTGCTATAGTTACAAACAGATATCACTGTAACAGTATTGTTGTTGAAACAAATATTCATTAAATCATTCTATTTTGGTAGGAGTGAATAAAACTTTATAAAATACCCAAACTGCAGTATTACATCTTGCGTTGGCAGGCATGTTTAAGAAATGAAAAGTGACTTTATTTTGACTTTTGTATGGCTGGCTGCTGAGACACTGTGATCCATGTACCCAATTTACTTCTAGATGTGCTGCCTAAATAGGTAAGGATGAAGAGGTTCAGGGTGCATTTATATTTTTGTATGTAAATGTATTTTTATGTCCAGATGTTGATGTATTATGTGAGACTTTCTAATGGACTTTATATATTTTTTCATTTGTTAGTGGACCTCACAGCTTGCTCAATTACTATTTCTAAGATATTCAGCCAGATTGTAATGAGACTCTCTACAAGGCACAGTTATTTAATGGCATAGAAGGTCTTTTACTTTTTCTCTCACTTCATTTCCCTGTAGGGTTTAAGCAAGTTATTTTTTTAGACTTTAAATGAAATGTACTGTGTGAATGTGTGATGTGATTTGAAAAATTAGCAAAAACCCACAAGGAATTTATGATTTTTCAGAGCTCTTTTTGCAGAGTATATGCAACTGTATAATGCATCTATTGCCTAATGCCCAGATGGCATAAAAAAACAATAAGTACACTAAAATACAAAAACAGGTACATAGTAGTGGGTATGCTAGCTGTTCAAGGTGGTGATGGCGTGTGGAAAAACTGTTCTTGTGGCTGGATGTTCTAGTGCACAGTGATCTGTAGCATCTGCCTGAGGGCAGAGCAGAAGATTCAGGCAGTGTCCTAGGTAAGAAGGATCTGTAATGACGTTACCTGCTCGTTTCTCAAGTTTGGAGATCCTGGAAGTTGGGCAGGTGCATACCAATTGTCCTTTATGCCATCCTAACAGTTCATTTACTTATGTACTGTATCAAGGGAGAGCCAGAAGGCAAATGGTGGCCATAATGCGTAGGTGGAATTTTTATATCTTGACCGCCATTCACTTTCTGGATCTTCTATGTACAGTTTCCAGCCTGTGTGTTTTATGGTTTTCTGATAATAGTACAGCTCACTCGGCTGTATGCTGCTATTAGTTTTGCCTTTAAGATACTGTACACAGCCATTTGTCTATGATCAAACAGAGAGAATAGTGTCGCAACAATAATATGACTGAAAGATGCTATCCTGTAATCTACCATGCTATTCCGAAACGTGTCTTCCTAATGTTTTCCCTTGTAATCTACCAGCGACGATGTACAGACCCAGACTCCTACAGCTGTGCAGTAGGAGGTCTTTTTATTGACGATATGATAATGGTTGTTCCCGGGGAGATAAGCAGAGTTATTATAGCTATGGAACAGTGTAGGTATCTATCTACAGTAATACCTTGTGCATCAGTTCTGCCGTCCGGGTCTCAAAAGGCTTTCTTATGTGAGGAAATTATATTTCTGTTTCTCTATTAATGTAAACACATTTTTGTGATGTAATGTGCTTTGTTTGTGAATAGTGCTGTACAGTACATGTGCAACTGTGTAATTTAATAATTAACAAGTTTGTCTGCCTAGAGCTGTACCCTGATGCAATATGTTGAGTTGTTAATTCAGGCTGAAGCCGGACTCCGTGAGCTGACATGTTCGCATTACATTCTGACAGGAGGTGGAGCATTTATCAATGTTTCCCCTGCTGTCAATACCGGCAAGCACATGACTTGCAGACAGACTTACAGTTTCTCATTCGTTTTCCTGGCTGCATGTCAAGTGTATGAACAGGCCATACGATCAAGGCTCCTGCTGTCCTACTGCTCCTACAGTTACCTCTTGCCTAGGACCCCATACTGTACGTAAAGTGGGATTCAAAATTCTGAGACCTCATTGAAAATCTGATTTTTCTTTTTATTTATTCTTTAAAAAACAATAACATTTTAAATCATCTATTTTTTAAAAATAAAATAATACTTTTATTCAGCAAGGATGCATTAAATTGATCAAAAGTGACAGTAAAGAGATTATATTTGTCTAGTTATCAAAGAATCCTGGGAAAAAAATATACCACAGTTTCCACAAAAATATTAATTAGCATTAATCAGTTAATCAGAGCTGTTTTCTTTCTAATATTCTTCATATTAGAATAATTTCCGAAGGATCATGTGACACTGAAGACACTCAAGAAGTAATAAATTATATTTTAAAGCATATTAAAATAGAAAACAGTTATTTGAAACTGTAATAATATTTCACAATATTACTGTTTTTACCCAATTGTTTTGGTCAAATAAATGGTCTTTTTTTGGTCTTTTAAATGGTAGTGTGTTTCAATTCAACTTTTCACTTACAAAAATATTTCTCCCTGCATTTAAAAAAAATTATCTTGCGACCAGTTTGCTGTCACACATGTTGAGTCTTTTCACACTTACACATACACACATTTGGTGCAGTTTCACTCTCTGCCATCGACAGATTGGGTCTCTCTTGCACTTATATACACTTAATGTAAGTGTGTGGAAGGAAGCGAACAGTGGTGGCGGGTGAAATGAAAATTGACAAGTGTCGGCTGTGAATGGATAAAAAGACCTCTTTAAACATTAAAATATCCACCCTATGGCCAGCCTTTCAATGTCAGGGCTTTTTTATTGCTTTAAATCAGATCAGGCATAATTGTAACACTCAATAAATGTAACATAAAAATGCACAGTGCACCCAGAAATGAGAGTAATTCATGGCATGATTATGGTTTCGTGTGTGTGTATGACATTGACAATTCATCTCTTTTTCACTGTCTGTTGTAGTTATTTAAAGAAGAGCTGGCCCAGGTGAAGGAAGGAATGAAACACATAAATGACCTGGCCCACCAGCTGGCCATATCTGATGTGCACTTGTCCATGGAGAATACCAGAGCTCTGGAGCACCTCAACAACAGATGGAAACTTCTGCAGGTAGTGAATTCGCACCATCCTTATCTCATCCTTACCTGCCCACCATCACTAATGGACCCCTATGGAGATCATACAGTGCAATGGTCACCATTGCCAGCAATGGCTCCAGCCAGCTAAGTTAGTGCATATACACTATGAAAAATGGAGCTTAGGAGATGGAATATAATACACCGGTCCTGCCTGGCTGAGAGCGGTGATGGATCCATTATCATCGGTCACGGGGAGTGCCTTTTGTCTACATGCTCATGGGAAAACAAAGACCTTTCCGACGAGAAAAAAGAGAAGATGTAAAATGAAATTGAGTGTTTCGATTGCATCTGGTTGTTTTATGTGTGTGATGAGCTTAAGAGAGCCAGAAAGAGATGCAGGAAGAATGAGAAGTACTCTTGAGTGTGGGGGAGTGTGTAAATCCAGTTATCGAAAAATGACTATGAAATGCATATCTGCAGCAGTTTGTGTGACCTAATGTGACAGAAGACAAACAGCACAAGTGTGCGTGATCATATCTCTTTGTCTTTGTAGTATGAGTGTCATGAGAAATGCTCTGTTGATGAATCCTTGGGTTTTAATCTGCAGATTTTTATACATGGCTTTCAGTGGAATCACAAATTTAAAATGAATGTATATTAAATAATATATTTAATTAATAATACAATATCCTTAGTAATTAATGAAATGCAAATAACTGTATATCTGCTGACATAAGACCCCAGATGACAGCAATCAAGGACTTTTTAAGATTAAAGATTTTTCTTATTTGCATTTATCTGAAAAACACAGTTGACTATTTATTTATTTAATTTTATTTTTTTAAGATTTAATGTATTCTTTTGTTGGCAAATCTGAATTTTCAGCAATCCATCAGAAATCATTTTAATATGCAGAATTTTTCAGGATTCTTCAATGAATAAGAAGTTCAAAAGAACAGCATTTATTTGAAACTGTCACTATTTACTTTACTGTCACTATTAATCAATTTATTGCATCCTTGCTGAATAAAAGTGATCAATTCTATTTTAAAAAAATCTTACAGACCCCAAACATTTGAACTGTATTGTATTTTTTAATAGTTAATTGTGCTAAATGAACATGATAAATTCACACAACCGATGTTTATCTAACAAGACAATTAGTGTCTCAATAGCTACACTGATTAACAGAAATTCCTGCTTATATACAGGGCAGAATTATCTTTCTGTTATGCCACAGCAGTGTTGGTTGTCCTCACAGAAACAGAGAATACAGAGAGGAGGAGAGTGAGGGGAAGAAATGCTTGAGTGGATTTGTTGGCCTTTGTATATGTCAGTGTTTTGACATCTTCTGAATGATTTACATTGTAAATATCTGAGAATTAGGCAGTCCACATCCCCAGAGATGGCTGGCTGGTTGCGACAATGACAAATGTGGATTACTCTTAGCAAACTTCTTGTGCAACACCCTCACCACTTTCCTCATTACCACATACAGACTTATCTAAACATTTATCTCAGTCACTGCTCATCAGTCAGTGAACTATACTCCATTACCCCATCAGAGGACGTTGATTTAGTGTGCAAAGTAATCCATTCTTGAGTCTGACTCTTTCTCTTTTTCCACTCAAGGGGTCTATTGAAGAACGTCTAAAACAGTTGCAAGATGCCCACAGAGATTTTGGCCCCGGATCACAGCACTTTCTTTCCAGTAAGTGTGGTATCTCATTTGAAGCTGTAGAGTCTTCCTCTGAAGTGTGATGCTGAGCACTGGGAGAGGGGTGGACTGGTGGAGCTTAGCGGAGAGGGGTTGGCAGGACTGTGTTTAAGTGGGCAGGATGGGCTGTGACTTTATTCATTCTTGCTGTCACTCACTGCCTGGTCTAACATTGCAGGACAAAGACAGTGCCTGCTACACACTTAGCCTCATTTAGAAGTTGTCCAAACTTTTCTGGCTGTCTAAATCGCTACAAATCAGTACTACATTTCAAGTGACATTCCAAGAAGTGTTATGGTACTTGGTCTTATCGTGGACCATTTTGACACGGTCTGGGCAAAGATTTGACCCTCAGTTATGAACGAAGCTCCCTTAAATACTCACAATTGAATGTTAAAGCTGCATTTTTTGCTTGTTAAAATAGGTTTTACAGAAAAACACATGAAAAGCACTATAGAGAAATATCACTCAAACGTAAATGTAAAATCCTGACATACAAAAGCTGTTTTGCTTTAACCAAATCTTTAACCAGATAAAAGTTAGCAAAAACAAAAACTGAGTGCATAGTTTAAGAGTTAGTTTATTCAGGTTATTAGCCTTTAGCTCAGTTCTTTATCTTATCTGAATAAGGCTCAGAGGATTATTTGTTGTTTTAGCAAGATTAAATCTTGCTCGACTGCCAATAATGTTTTAATCATCAAAATCAATTTAAAATCGTACCTGCTTGTCAGTAGCTCAGTATTGCTGGTTTATTTTTGTGCCACTTCATTTTGTGATTTCACTGGAACATAGAGTGAGTTAGGATAGAGAAATAAAAGAGTATAGTGTACTTAGTTATGTGTGTTATGTGCGGAGGTGGTGCCCTGTTCTCTCGCTTACCCCTTTGGTCTGCCACTGACTACAAGGAAGGATAATACTCAATGTAATTTTACATAAACCAAATATTTAAAAAATGCTGGCACCTAATTTGTTTCAGATTGTAAAAGCAGCTGGGAAGGAAGATGGGAGTGCTGAAGCCCTCTAAACGGAGTGCAGAATGACCTCAGTGACCATATAGTTCTCAGTTTTCATCATTTGTATCTCATAGCAGAGCAGCGTTTGACCTTAGGGGTTCCATAATAAAGAGGTTTGGAAAGCTCCACTCAGAAAAGCTTTCTACCATTTTGAACATTTTTGAGGTGCTGTTGTTTAATAGCCTCTCGGTGTGGAAGCAGTATGCTTGAAGGACCATGAGCGGTGCCGTTTGATATTTTCAGAATAGCTTTTCATGCTCGACATGTCTGTCTGATTGATATTGCTCTCTTTCTTTCTCTGTCACTCCAGGCTCTGTGCAGATTCCTTGGGAACGTGCCATATCCCCCAACAAAGTGCCATACTACATCAAGTAAGTCCAGCCGTAAAGCATCAACAGTCTATGAGTGTCAGAAACGAGAGAGACAGTGTAAAATCGTGTCAGATTATCAGGTATAGAGAGCAAATAATCCCTGGTGCAGAAGATTATTGCACTGTGATCTAAAAAGAAAACAACATTTCAACTGTGGTGTTCCTTTTGTCATGCGGCCTTGTGTGTTTTTTAGTGATTTGAGTTTATAGATGTCACAGAGTCTGTGTTGGGTGGGAATTGCAGAGGTTGGTGTCTTCAGTTGAGAGAAAGATGGTCTGTAATAACTGAAAGATTTATGTTGGAATACAAGGAACTGTGAAGTTTTTTGTCATTTAAATCAAGCAGTAATAAAATCTAATGCTAATTGGCCGATGGAATTACAGGAGTACATGCCTAACCCTGACGTCAAGGGAAGCATTTCATAGTTATGATAAAACCAAATGTTAAAAAGAGACACCACTGGTGGTCGATGTGAACAATCCAAAGGATGAAAATTATGCACGTGATGGTTTACATATCATTTGCCAATCATTGTAAACAACAGCGCAGGTAATGATGAGTGAGTGAACTCAAGCAGCTCGAAAACTGCTCTTTTCAGACCCCCTCACTCAGTTATTTGTTCCTATGATTTATTCCTCTGATCGTTTTTAATGGCTGCTGGTGCTATAGAGGAAAACGCGAGTACATGTTGCAGAAAAGCATGCAACACACATGTATTGGCTTTGTGAAGATGTTCTTATTCTACATGCCTGTTCGTCAGATTTGCATTCAAGCTATGTTTAGGCATGAGCTTTTCTTTGAATGTCACAAGGCAGCCCTTGTGGATATAAGCACTCAATGGCTTTGAGAATCTTTGTTCAAGATTACTGTGATTGTGAGTACTCTCTCTCTATATATTGTGGTAATGTTTCAGATTTACGGGATGGCATATCGGTGCCTTCACAGTTTATAACCTGTGATAAAAATTAAGTGATATAATGCTAATATAATCTACTTGAACTATCTAAATCTACTTGAATTATCAAAAGCTTTTTACTGTTAAATGTACTGATAAGCACTATATTAATGCAGGTAGTAAAATAAAAAGTCACATAACGAATTAGAGTTCATCATAAGAGCCTTTTGCATAAAACATGGACAGTACTCATATACAGACAGTGCACAGGGTCAGATTGTGTGAGTCTACAAATTCTTACAAATTTGCTACCAATTCACTCAAACATAAAAGTTACTAATTGCCATGAGATTGTGTTTGGGTAACACACAATATTAAATGCAATAAACGTTAACTGAATAACAGACAGTGTGTCACAAAACACCCTAACGTACATTACTGATAACAAAAATAAGAAGAAACAAAATCCTGCAAGAACTTACTTTTTTCACTGTAAATTATACAGTAAATTTGTAGTTTTTTACTTGCCAAAAACAACTGTATTTTACAGTAAAATTACATATAATGCGATGTTAAACCAACAGTTTTTCACTATATATGGTCAGGTCACAAGTTAACCAATTGCAGGATTTTACAACTTTACAAACCCTATGGTTTTGTATAAAAACAGTAGTGTTTATAGTGTTATTAAAGTTTTTTTTAAAGTTTACTTAGAAATTAGTATGCAGGTATCATTTATGCACCCTTCACTCCTCCAAATATAAAAGGGGTTTTCATTCTGTCGCAAAAGTGAAAAGCCATTCCTGTGTGCGTTGCAACCATTTGCCAGATTTGAATATGCAGAAATATGCCGTGAGGGTAATAAATAATGAAAAAAATGAGTAAATAATGACAGAATTTTCATTTTTGGGTGATCTAGTCCTTTAATGTTTCTCTCATGTGTGTTCTCCCTCCTCACTCTGTTTTTCTATTTTTGGCTTCACTATTCTGCTCTTACTTCGCTCTTTTCTCTCCCCTTTTATAGCCACCAGGCTCAGACAACCTGCTGGGACCATCCAAAGATGACTGAATTATACCAAGCTCTGGGTGAGGCAATTAAACACAATTAAACTCTGCTCTTAAATCTTCTATGTGTCTACTTCCCACTGGGGAACCATAGTGTGGTTCTTCACACTCAAGCTCAAATAAACCAACTAGAAGACAGTCTTACACTGAGCTCGGTTTCTTTACCTGGACCTCTCATTATAACCTAATATTTCATCCCACCCCAGAGATCTCGTTAATCCAGGGGCAGCTGGGCCAACCTTACGATTGCTTTGACAACTTCTAATTAATGATGATTAAAGGGCGTTTACTGTGCATGTTAATTCGATGCGATGTGACGTGGGTTGTCTAAACACTCCGGCACGGCATGAACATAAACCCTTCAACCCCACTGAAGTGACACGTTGCTTCCTGTCTCTCTGTTTGCCTATGTCAGAGCTCAGCTATTCTTTTGCTGCTCTTTTCTCTCCTCATGAATGATATTCTCTCTTTTTCCTCTCCCATCTCCCCTGCTGCTCTCTCACAGCGGACCTGAACAATATCAAGTTCTCTGCATACCGGACGGCCATGAAGCTGAGGCATGTGCAGAAGGCTTTAAGATGTATGTAAAAAGAAGCACCCACACTGGCTTGCCCTTGTCCCTCTATTGCTCTTTGAGCGCAAGTCATTGATTATTCGCGAATTTCGCATACAGAGCTGGCCCTGCTGTGCGCCTCTGATCCGTCTTTTTCATTAAAGCCCAGTGATTTTTATGCAGCTTAATTAAGCCTAATAATTGGTGTGATTGTACTTCTTCGGGGGAGGTAATTAAGAAGTCTGCATGAGGAATTAACCACTGTTCCCCCTGCGACACGCTTTGTGGGTGGAGGTTGTCAATGTCCAGACAGGAGCTTTCTCTCATTGCCAGTTCCCTTCTTTCCTTCAGCCTCTCCACTGTGTACATAATATAAATATAAATGTGTCCATGTAGGTTAGTTTTACTTTCAGGAGCCCTTCAAAAAATTATCTGGCACTGAAAAAAAAAAAACTGCTATAATACAATGAAATATTTATGATTTCTGTGTTGCTTGCAAAAGATTTTATTTCCTTAGAATACACATCTACACCTGAATGTCCATCAACAGTAAAATAAAATAAGGAAACTGATGTAGTTATATAACATCTAACTAGCCAAATGTTGGCTCCTTTGCAGAGAGTTCTGAACCTAATGGGTCATTCTATAAAACTGATGCCTTTCCCCTTTTGAGAAGCTGAACTTTTTCTGTTTCAGCTGTTACTAAAATCCAATGTACCATCTCAAGCTAAACACACACACATATACACACATATAATTATGTCTTCAAAAATACAAGTTGATGGTTTTACAGTTTAATTTGACGTTGTAATCGTTTTACTCAAGTTTGTGAAACTAGGTGTTTGTTTTCTACAAATTTTGTTCAAGGTAACCGGTTTACGATTGCCCTCAATTGACAAACATGTCAAAACAAATGATAAAGTGGTAGAGGAGACTTTGACTTGTCCTTGAAAAGTTTGCATCTTGAAAGGATGTACAAAATGTATTTCAGAAATTCAAAGCATTTTTTATTAGTTAACATTTACAACAATCTAACACACAAAAACTCTACAGTATATACCTGTACAGAGAAAGATAAGTAAATGAATTTGTTTGTTTGTTTTATATTTTTACACATATGTACATGAAGGAAAACAGATGGCACCTGTGTTGTAGAATCATCCTCATGGAGAAAGCATATTCAGGGCTAGCAGTTTGAACCACTGAGCATGGCATGTGCCTTTTAACATCTCAGTCCATGTCATTAGAGGAATTAATAACAACGCTGCTATAGAAACTGTGCTTTTTTTGTGAGCCTGGCTCTGATGATTGAGGATGGCTGTATAAAATGAGCATCTACAAAGTCCTGTTAGAGTCTCTTGCTGCCCACCTAACCCTGAAAGCACCGTGGCCGTGTTACTTCCATATTTCATCTCATTATCCAATTAGGATGACATCAGCATGCAGCCTTAACCCTGTACTCTCACTGCAGCACAAGAGATTTCCAGAGGAAATTATGTTATAGCAGTCAAATCAAATTAGTTAAAACTCCAGTAATAAGCATCTGGCCTATTTTTATGTGTGTGTGTGTGTATTTCTAGTGGACCTGCTGAAGTTAAGCAGCGTGGTGGATGTGTTTCGAGAACAGGAGCTGCAGCATGCTGAGCACATTATGGATGTAGTCGAGGTCATCCATGCTCTCACTTCCCTGTATGAGAAACTAGAGGAGGAGAGGTCCGTCCTGATCAATATCCCCTTGTGCGTCGACATGTGTCTCAACTGGCTGCTGAATGTTTACGACAGGTACTGATGGTAATGTCACTCACGACCCATTTGACCTGCTCCAACAAATGATGTCAAACCAACCCTGCACCCTGCTGCTGTCTGTGAGACTCTTTTACTGGTCAGTCACACACTGCGCAAAAAAGGGGCGCCCTGTATCTGGGATTTAAGGGTTAATGATGTGACACTTATCTAATAATTTATTGAATGAAACATGCATTTCTGCATTAAATTGATTTTGATATTTTTAAGTTGCTATATATATATATATGCATATATATATATATATATGCATATATGTATATTAGTGCTGTCAAATGATTAATCGCATCCAAAATAAAGTTTTTGTTTACATAATATATGTGTGTATACTGTAAGTATTTATTATGTATATATAAATACAAACACGTGCATGTATATATTTAAGAAAAATATGTTATGTTTACATAATACATATATTTATATATAATATAAAATATAAGAATATAAATATATAAATGTATATGCATGTAAATATTTTCAAAAAATATACTGTATGTGTTTGTATTTATATATACATAATAAATATACACAGTACAGACTCATATATTATGTAAACAGAAGCTTTTATTTTGGATATAAAAAGTATAGTTTCTAAGAACTTGGCACATGTGTTTCAAAGATTTTTAGATTTTTCCATTTTATTTAATGTGGACACTCTTATATGTCATTGACCCTTAAATCTTTCACTTATAGGCAAAGCTGCATTCCCCGTGTTCCACAGTTAAGTGAATTAAAAAATGACTACGGCACTGAGACATCACCAGCAGGCAGCTAATCAGACTGTAGGAGTTAAAAGCCCCTCTGCTTGACTCCAAGTATCGCACTCTGTGCCAAGCTCTTAGCTTCTTAGACAACATTTAAAAAAACAGATTAATTTATTTAATTATTTACTTGTTTTTCATTATCCTTCGTGAATTTGTCTCAAACATATACTAGACTCTTAACTACCTGCTGCTATTGACTGGAAATCAGAGCTCTCACCCTGCGAATAATTGGTAGTAATTGCTTTTTTGTTTTGCTACAAACGCTGGATGTGAATAAGAATGAGCAGAATGCATGAGGATGATAATGACAAGCTCTCAGTCAAACAAGAAAGCCAAACAAGGTAGGAAATGTTCCCTTTAGTAGCAATACTGACAGGGGATTTCTTGTTATACAAAGCAAAACGTGATTTGGTAGTGTTTGATCAGGTTTCTAACATTTTTTTTTTCGTCCGTACAGCAATCTGTTTAGATTTGCTCGTGATATCTTGGTCTCAGTGGAGCTCAAATGCTTCCTGACCTGTTTTAGAATCGTTTTTTTTGACAGGCCTATCTGGTGCAATAAATGTGAAATGTCTTTTCCTGTAAGCTTAAAACATTGAATAAGACGACTATACAAATATCTAAAAGTACACTGTGTATATATTTGCTGTATCGCTGTATTTTGCTCGGCTAGCAGTAGCAGCTCCTGGCAGCCTCCTCATTAAGGATTCAGATGGCTTGGAGGACGTTACTCCTCCAGAATAACATATGTTGGCCATATATCCATGGTAGCTTATTAATGACTGTAGTGAGAAGAGGCATTTGCTGGGATGATTTTTTTTTTTTTTTTGCATTGTGTAGTACATGGGGAGAGAAAGCAGACTGTACAACATGATGCAAGGCCCTTTCAGTCATGTTTGGTGGCGTTTACTGTAGTTACTCCATAGTCATACTAATTGACAAGATCATTTCAATAAAGAACCTTAGTGAATTTTTAAATGTGTGTTTGTGTTTCTTTCTCTAGTGGTCGTAATGGTAAGATGCGAGTGCTCTCTTTCAAGACGGGCCTGGTTATTCTATGCAATGCAGACATCCAGGAAAAGTATAAATGTAAGTAGAGGGCCATGTCACATAAGCGTGATTAATTTCTATACAGTCTGCTTTGCCAATTCTCTGTCCTTTATCTCTACACCTAAACCCTTACCTTGTTTCATGAAGCCATATTTAAGTCACCACTAGTCCCCACAACATACACTACTGTTCAAAAGTTTGGGGTTGGGATGATTTTTTTATGTTTTTTAAAGAAGTCTTTCATCTTAACAAAGGCTGGATTTATTTGATCAAAAATACACTAAGAACAGTAATATATTGTTAAATATTATCACAGTTTATAATAACTGCTTTCTATTTTAATTGATGGTTTTAATGGTATTTTCTCTTCTTTTTCTTTTTCTTTTAGAATCTGTGGTCCAGTAACACTAAAGTAAAAATGACTGTGTCACAGTGCAAAGTCCTAGTCTTTCTCTCACAGGGTTTCTCTAAGCTTTAAAATTTCATCAGTGGCCTAAAATCTCATCTGCTGTTGTGAGAGTGGGTAAGGGGGTAATTTGACAGGGCAGACACAAGCAGAACCCAGTAAATAAGAGCCAGGCATAGTGCACTGCAGAAAGCATTAGAGGAAAAGAGTCAGAGCCAGATGTGGACATCCTCGAGTTAGAATACAACCATCATAACTCCCAAACATTGACTAAAAATTTTTTATATCTATAAAGATGATGAGCACTGATTGATTGGTCTGTCTTGATTGCTTTGTTGCCAATATCTTTGCCATTTCAATAGTAAAAAGCATATGAGCTTTTACTTAGATTGTGTAGACAGTGGGACCTATTGCTCATGTACAGATCAAGGTCCTGCATGGCCCCAGGGCATCAGCCTCGTTGTGGAAATTGCGATTTGTCCCAGTTGGAAAATCCTGTTTAGGATGATAGCTGTGTTTTGGAACAAGCTGGTCTAAACTGGTCATTAATTGGTTGACCAGTCACCATGTTCCAAATCCAGCTTTATCACCATAAGTAGCTGGTTTGTTGGTGGTGTGCAAGCTTATACCAGCCAAGCTTAGACTAATAGAAGTCAGCTACTAGCTTAAATAGCATTTTCCATCAAAGAATAGACTTTGTAATAAAGTTCCAATTTTGATATAAAGTCACAAATACAAGAAGTTGCAATAAAAATTTAATATTGTTGCCATTGCAAAAATAATCACACCTCGTGTGCAATACTTTCCAAAAGAGACACCAGTGTACAATGACTGTTATACAACATCAAAGCTGCAATAAAGGATTCTGTGAGTGCTGAGGAGGGACCAGGACCAAATAACATCTCTCATTTCTTTGTTTATTTCATATCATGCCAACAGCCACTGGCACAAAGCGCTGTTCATCTGTCTATATCAATTTTACATCTACAGTGGCTTGTAGTGTAGTGGATGTCAGGCCTCTTAGCTTGAGGGCCCTGGCAGTCAGAGGATCCAGGTCTCTGGCCTTGATTGACCCATCCATAATCTGTCCTTGAACTAGACTATGTATGAGGCTGGTTTACATGTGAGTGTGAATGTGTGTGCCCGCACAGCAGGAAGGTCTGTGTGTGCCAGCCACTTTAGATGGGGCTATTTTTACTGGCACTGCAGAGAACATTCGCACTCCTGTCAAGATCATTCTGCTCAGTGATGGCTAGATTCATGACACATACCGTTTGAGCCGTTCGGCTCTCTTGGCTAATGTTAGCATTTTGTCCACATTTACACCAGTGCTTGCATGATGCACACACTTGCATATCTTGCCAGACTCCACTCTGCCAAGATGATTAGCTTGCTTATCAAATATTTTTATTTTCCAGTGAGAAAAAAAAAAAAATCCAGACATCTTTAAAACAAGATGATTTACTTGAAGCAAACTGCACAATATATATCACAACTTGTTTTATTTATATCTTATTTTTAGTTTATATCTTTATAGTTAAAATAAGAAAATACAATTTGTAAGTGTTATTTTAGTATTATTTACTTTAATAATATGTATTAATATTTAAACTAGTTTTAATTTTTATGTTTTCATGTTTTAATTGTATGTTTTATTCATTTTGGTATGTGCTTTTGACATTAGTTTATTTAAATATTTCTGTTTAACTTTAATGTCTTTTTATCCCAGTTTTAGTAATGGTAATACTTCCATTTACTTCAGTTTCTTGCCAAGGCACATTTCTAATTTTAGCTTTTTTTTTTTTTTTTTAAATTTCAGTTTTTCATCAATAGTTGTATTTTATTTTAGCTTTATTTCATTTTTTTTAAATATAGTTTTAGTTAACAGTTACAGAATTTACCAGAGGGGGAAGAAAAAAACTTAATATATTCTTTAATGAAAGTATTTATTTAGTTTTATATTTTTACTTGATTAATTTTGATTAATTGGAAAAAACAATGATTAATTTATTTTATTATTATTATTTAATTAATAAATTTTTTTTGCAGTGCCAACATATCACAGATTAAAGTGTGATCCATCTTGCCTCACACTTCTTTAACCTAAAGCCATTTAAGTCTCACATTTTGAGTTTTCCCACCTCCAGGTTTCTGCACACTGGCACAGAGCTCCTTTTCCCTAGTGCCTCCTTTTAGTGAAGCATTCAACCACATCTTCTCTGTGTGTGTATTTCAGACCTTTTCAGACAGGTGTGTGGTCCAGGTGGACTGACAGATCAGAAACATCTCAGCCTGTTACTGCACGAGGCTATTCAGATCCCTCGGCAGCTCGGAGAGGTGGCAGCGTTTGGAGGGAGCAATGTGGAGCCCAGTGTCCGCAGCTGCTTTCGAATGGTAAGACTTCAGATTCTCTCTTTCAGTATCTCTCATTTTCTCTGATATGTTTTCTGTTTAGATGATGAAAGGGCCTCCCTCTACACAGAACCTTTGCTCTCTGTGATGAGCAAATCTTCTTAAATATTTGTACCAGAGGCACACTTTCTCTCTTTCCTTCTTTATTGCCTGTCACATTTCACATTTCTCTCTCGCCCTCGCTCTCTCCTAACTAGGCTCTGCTTCTCCTGGGTTTTTGGGCTGGAACGTACAGAGATTAAAGAGCTGTTCTGTGACTTTAGTAGAAACATACTCTACGCAAATGCTTGGTCAGTACTTTGTAGTCCTGTTGTGCTTATTAAATGTGCATTTCTCCTTCACTGTGCCAACATCAAGCTTGCATACTCAAGGGGCAATAGAGTTACCTTCAAACATCTGTGCCATTAAAAGAGAAGTGCATAATTTCAATGCCATTAATGCCACTAAACGAAATAGCAAACACAATGGCTATTTTTAAACGTTTCCCTAAACACTCCCCATCAGCCATTGGTTGCAATGTTTTGATCACATCACAGAGACACGGGTTAGACTGTTTGGGGAATCTTTTGTCTTTCTATATTCCTGGTGTGCAGAAAAGTATTTTACAAAATAAGAAAATAATACACATAGACCTTAAACCAGATGTGTTGTTATTCAGTTAACCAGTTTAGAAGCTAGTCAACAGTTAAACTAATTTTAAAAGCTACTGTGTTATTTTATATTGTTATAAATTAGATTATTTATAGGTCTGTTACCCCAAAATGTGTAAAAAGTGTATTCCTGTGATGGTAAAGCTGAAATTTCAGTCAGTCTTAAGTGTCAGAAATTATGCAGCTAATATACGGACTTGGTGCTCAATTCTGAATCATTATCACAGTTGAAAGCGGTCGTGTTGATTAATATAGCATTTTTTTAAATTGAATTTTTCAGTAACAATATAACAGTCTTTACTGTCTCTTTTTATCAATTAAATGCATTCTGAATGAAAGTATTGATTTATTTAAAAACAAAAACAAAAAAAAAACTAAAATTAACAGTGGTGTAAAATGAGTTGCGTTCAATTGCGTTGGTGTGAAATCAAGCTTTACAAAGAGTTTGTCTTCATATAATTGCAAAGAGTGTGTTTCAGACATCTTCTCATCCTTTACACTTATGAGGCTGTAATTCAGAATATTCAGGGGCATTGCAATGGAACGTAACCTTCTGGCATTTCATTCTAGTGATGGGCTAATTATGAAATTGGTGTAGGGCACAGGTTTCTTATAGAATGGCCTTAAACCTTTCATTCTTAGGTCTGCCAGCCCTTAATTAAATCCTGTTCCATTCAAGAGCATGTGTGCCATTTCAGGCACATGTAATTAAAATTCATTTATTTTCACATTTGTTCCATGTCTACCTTTATAGTTCTGGAAGAAATGCCAATCAGTGCTTTCCAATTACACATTTTTTTTCACTGGCTGCATTAATCATGACAGATCAAGAATGAGGCAGTGTCTAGATGAAAAGACTGGTTCACTTTGTTTGAAGTTATGGACCATCTCGTGGGAAACTCTCGGCTGTCCCTGTGGTATGGACTGTTTAGAAAATCCTCTTTTGTTGTTTCAGTGAAACTTCTGGAGTCTTCCACTCAACTCCTCACTGCACACATTGGTCTCAGTGCCAGACTACAAACACTGCTAAAGACACACACACACTGCCTTGCCCTCTCAGGAGACGACACACTCCAGCGACTACTAAGAGCCACGCTAGAGATACTCATGTTAATTATAAAGCTCTGCTCAAGCTTCAGAGTCCACCCAAGGGAAATCAACCTTTTAATGCATCTTCGATGCGCATTTAATGAGAATTTAGCACGTTCCAGATTTTTATGTCATCCTTTTTTATCAGGGTTATTGCTTGTCATCCGTTTCCCACTGTGTCATTATAACAAGGGGCTGCCTCTCTGAGATTGTATCCTTCCCTTTCACGGGGCCGTGATTGCCCTGTATCGCATGAGTACTTTTAGGGGACATGCTCTGATAGGGTGCTTGTGCCCATCAGCTACCAGAAGCTGTTTTGGTGCTTAATTGGGCATGCATAATGAACAATATGTCTTCTGGGTATCTGGATTCGTGCTACTTGTTGCTGTGTGATTTTTATCTTTCTCATGTGTCTTTTCTGTGTCTACCTCTAGGCTCCAGGTAAGTCAGCCATCGAGGTGTCTCACTTTCTGGAGTGGATGAGTCTAGAGCCTCAGTCTGTGGTTTGGCTTCCTGTTCTGCACCGGGTAACTGTGGCCGAGATTGCCAAGCACCAGGCACGCTGCTACATCTGTAAGCAGTGCCCTATCAAGGGCTTCAGGTGAGCTGCTGTCGTGCAGAGTCATTTTTTTGGAGAAAGACTGCACAGATATCTCTTTCGTTATTTTTTAGCTACTCAAAATAAATTATTGAAAAAATCCACTTTTAGCTGATCAAAGAGTTTGAGATAATAGCATTGAAGTTAAGAACTGCAGAGGGAGTAGTATACATGGGTTGTTAATGGACTGGATTTTAATTAGGGCTGAGCTTAATTGAATATGTGAATACTTTTCAATTCAATTCAATTCAAGTTTATTTGTATAGCGCTTTTTACGATACAAATCCAAAAAAGTTTCCACAATATTTTAAACTTATATTCATTTTATTTTTTTTATTTGGCAAGAATCGTTGTTGCATATGTTAATTATTATATTTATATTATATAATTTTTTATATTTAGTTTAAATAAAATGTATTTTCATCTCTTATTTATGCTTTTTGTCCTTCAAAGTGAAACTGAATGCATTAAAACTGAATGCGCTTTATGTTTAAAAGAGGTAAAGTTGAGGGGAAAAAAGTAGAATTACTGCTAAAAAACAGCTTATTAATCAGAATACAGTATGTACATTCCAAAATTTGGGGTCAATAAGGTTATTAAAGTAGACTTTTTAATAGATTAAAATGAACAAAAAATCATTTATTTTAAACTTTCCATTAATCAAATAATCCTGAAAATTATATCACAATTTCCAAAAAATCTTAAGCAGCACAAATGTTTTCAACATTTCTAATAATAGATTATAATTATTAGACTCATTTTTGAAAGATCATGTGACACTGAAGACTGGAATAACGTCTGCTGAAAATTCAGCTTTGCCATCACAGGAATAAATTACATTTTAAAATATAGTAAAAGAGTTCTTTTAAATTGTAATAATGTTTTACAGTATTACTCTCTTACTGTATTTTTGATCAAATAAATGCAGGCTTGGTAAGCATGAGAAACTTATTTTTAAAAACATTAAAGCATCTCACCAACACCAGACTTCTAAATGGTAGTGTACAATAAGTAATATTGTGTTTTATATGCTGGTTTTCTGGTGTCCCCACCAGGCATCTTGATTACCCTAACCAAAAGGTTATCTTAGTCAGTCTATTTCAGCAGAAACAGCCAAGTGCTATGACGACTCTGCATTTAGACCTATACTAAACCATCACTATCTGGCATAAAGCATCCTGCTAGTCTTAAATTGTTATTATCAGCAGGGTAGTTCAGATTCATGATTTTAATCTATTCACAATCCTAAAATGAACACATCAATATTTGCATGTTTCATCAGATACCGAAGTCTGAAACAGTTCAATGTGGACATCTGCCAGACGTGTTTTCTGACGGGCCGGACTACCAAGGGCAAGAAACTACACTACCCCATCATGGAGTACTACACCCCGGTACATATGCTTTGTTACTTGCAGAGGATATTTCCTTGCCAACTGGCAGCTTTGTGCTTGCTCAAAGGTTTCAAATTCAATCACTATTGTACAAGGCACTACGCAAAATAAATATGAATTGAACCAAATTGATCTCCTGCAGTGAAATACACCACAAGGCCATTTGCTTAATGGTTTTCCCATGCTCCAGTCTGAGTTTTATAGGTGGGCGTCTTTATTATGCACCGGCTTTCTGTGGCTGCTCAAAAGATGATAGATTGAGATGGGAGGAAGACGAATGTTCTGTGGAGGAACTGATGTACTGGCTGTGTGTCGGAGGAATGTTACGAAGGGGATATATTGTGTCTCAATCGCTCATGTTCTTTCATTTTTCTCTCCGTTGGCTCTTTTTCGCACTCTCTCTCTCTCTTTCTGAATCATTCCAGACAACCTCAGGCGAGAAGATGCGGGACTTCGCAAAGACGCTAAAGAACAAGTTCCGCTCGAAGCAGTATTTTAGTAAACACCCTCAGAGGGGATACCTGCCCGTTCAATCAGTACTGGAGGTGGAGAGCTCTGAGACGTGAGTCTGACTTCCTGTCTTCACTGATGAGAATCACACCCAAGCGCCGTTGTGCTCTTTTTGAAGGTTTATAAGTGGAGAACTGAGGGACTGAACACAGTGCACTGCAAACAATTATTTTCTGTCCTGTTGAAAATAAACATTTTAAACCAGTTTAACACTAGAGCTACCGGAATTCTATAACTACTAGAATGGCCATATAGTGGTCATTCTGACCGTTCATACTAGACTGAACTGAATGCCATTTTTGTCTTATATTCGAAGCTGCTATTGAGGTTTTACAATGAAGCTTTGAATGTCTGTCATCCCTCTAAAAACTACAATATTTTTTGTAACATATAATTGTGTAAGCACTACACAGCTCCCGAATGTGCATGCCTCACTTTGTGTCTGGCAAGAGGGAGAGCAAAGGTTTTTCACCTCAGTGAAAATGTTGTATTTGAAAGTCTAAATGCCTACAAATATGAACTGAAGCAGAATATTTCTATAGACAATACATGTTGTGAATTTTGGAAATGATTACATATATTTTTTTCAATACATTTTTACTTTTGTACTTTACAATGCTCTGGAGTTACTAGTAATGTTTGGATCACATGAATCCAATTCTATGCAGCCACCACTGGAATCATAATCCATGAATAAATGGATCTGTTATGGTAGTAAAGCTAATAAAAAAAAAAAAACTAATTAGTTTGCTTTATTTCATTTATATCAGTCTTGTTGTGGCTAAAATTAGCATATATGCATTAGCTATAGCATTACACTTGCATAATAATAATAATAATAGCCATTATTATTAATATTATTGTTATTATGGCTATTTTGTCATAAAATCGAAGTAGGCTATTATTAATAACAGCCAGGCTATAGTCTATAGTTTTTACAAACAGGAATTTTAGCTTAGCAATAGAATATAAAAACAACTAATACCAAAGTTGCTAGGCAACAGTGACGAGGGATAAAGTTGCAAAACCTGAAATTATATGCCGTCTGTAATGTGAACGGTCAGTTTGACCGCTTTGGCCATTCAAGGTAGAAATACTCAAAACTCTTTTGTGTTTTGTAATTTTAATAAAATAACAATGCTAGAAAAAAAATACACACATTTATGAAAGGTCAGGGACCAGGGTATTATAGTTATATGGGTTTTATTTCAACAAACTTATTACATTGCAAAATTAAAGAACAGTCAAAATGACGGCCTTGGTAGTTCTAGTGTTAAGCTGTTTGATGGCCTTTTTTTTTTTTTTTTTACATTTCAGCTCATCAGGCTGGGAGGCCTTCTGGCTGCTCAGGTAAACCAAGAAAAGAATCTAGGTTGTTTGCTGGTTTTAGCAGCCGTGTCGAGGTGGTCATCAGCTGGTTGTCCAGCTGTAGTGTTTTCCCATTCTGACTAGCTGTAAACTCCCAAAACTCCTCTAAAGTGAGCAATCGGATCAGACTAGCTAAGGAGGGGATACCAGCTAAGAGCCACAAATCCTTTTACGCCAGTTTATTTTTGTCTTGCTTTTCTGAAAAAACAACAACATCTAAACATCTTTAAAAACAGAACAATTTAGTTGAGATAAAGATGAAAACCTAGTTGGTTTGCTGGTCTTGACTGGATTAAGCTGGTTTCCCAGCCTCGCCAAGGTTATCTTATCTCCAGCTGGTTTAACTGGACATCCATCTGTTTTCCCATCCTGGCAAGCTAAAAGCACCCAAAGTCCTCTATATCAAGCAAACAGATCAGCCTGAGCAAGTTCATAGACCGGCTAAGACCAGAAAGCTAGGCATTCATACATACAGTAACAAGCTACTTTGCCAACAGATGTGTGTGTTCTTGTTTTGACAGGCCCTGCTCATCTCCCAGGCTGCCTCATGCGGACACACACAGCCGGATCGAGCATTTTGCCAGCAGGTACGAGTTCAGTCTCACACGGACAGTGATCGCGCCTCACTTATGCTCAGATATTCTCCCAGCAGCCACTTCTGCTCTCTCCCTTGAGCTATGATTGACATATTGATACTTTTTGCATGGACACAGTGTTCCAAACAGCAGGGCCTTAACAACAGCCTGGGAGGAAGTGAGAGGGATGTGAGAAAGAGGGAGAGAGAGATGGCATTCAGAGGGGTGGACAGGGGTCAGCTGCTTTCCACTAGAAGAATGAAAGCTCAACCCACAAGGTCTGGAGGGCTCGAGGGAGCTGCCAGCATAGATCAGTCTGGTTCTGGCCTGGATGGAGTGCACATTACACGCTCAGGAAACACTCAAACAGACATGCATTCGTACTCGAACATGCTAAAAATCTTGCTCATACTTACGCACAGTTATAATCGCGGGCTTAGAATTAGGTGCAGTAGTATTTCAAGGCTTATGTCACTCTCACACATATTTGAAGTCACAAAGAAATCTGGTTTAAACCAGCCTATACTTATTTTTTGGTCTTCCAGCCTGGTCAAGCAGGTGTTTAGCAGGATAACCAGCTGGCCTCCTATTCATACCATCCGAAAAGTGTGCCAAATTAACCTAAAACCAGCCAAAGGAGACCAGCTAAGAGAGGCAAACCAGACTGGTTTGATGTTTTTTTTTGTAACACTGAAGCCTTTATATATAATGCATTATAAAGGTATTCCTAATTTACATTGTAATGCATTATATATTTTCATAAATAATTGTAACCAAAGTTAAAATAGATTACAATATTTGCAGATTCATTTTTACATCAAAAATTGGTTGACTGATGTGTTTTAATGCATTTATTTTGTAAAGATATAACAATGAATTGATATGTATTATAATTTATTTACAACTGTTTTCTCATCTGTTTACTGTCTCATACAGACCCATAGCCAGCTATGAGGTCAGTGAGGTCTGGACCTTGGTAAATTTTTCATGTTCAAAAATAAAATTAGTTCTCTGAATCACTAATTTGCAGTTAAACTCCTCATATGAATGTCTGCATGACATGTATAATTCAGTTTAAACAGTTCCGTGGTATGAAAATGATCGCTGCGAGATGCTGTCAGAGTGATCGAGACTGTCAGATTGATTTGAGTGAGGGTGCAGGCGCAGCCTCTGTTTTTGCCAGATCCAGCTATTTGGAGCGTTTTTGGGATTTGTCTTTTCCTCTTAAGTTAACACTTTAGAAAGTTAATAAAATAGGAAGTTGCAGTTTATGGTCAGCGATATCTTTATCATATCTTATTTTCAAATTATTTGAAATAATTTTGGTTTATTTATATTTATTTTTTCACCCGCAGAAATTTCTACGCCCATCGGCACTGTTTTGTAATTGCGCTTTTTAGTAAATCTGGCCCCAAATGTGCTACAACGATGTCAATAATCTGAATGAAAACAAATCAATGCCAAATACATAATCAATACAGACAAATTCCATTTAAGGTCATTCACAGTTGAAAATCACATGGGTTCGGAATAACATGAATGTGAGTAAACAACTAAATCTTCATGTTTGGCTGAACTAACCCTTTAATTCGGCTGTGGAAGTGCAGTGAAGCTAACAGCCCAATGTGACTGGTTAGGTTTAACTGCAGCAAACGAACAGGGATGTGTTCCTCTGCCCCGACTAACTTCCCTGCCAACAACCTAAATACACACAACCACACGCACACATGAAAACACAGATCAGCCCTTTGCCTACCCTACCATACTGTGCTGCCAACTGTCTCAGCTCACACCCTGCTGCAGCTCTTATCTGTACTACAAATAGACCAGAGTGCGCGCACACACACACACTCTCACTCTCTCAGCTCCTGTGTCCTTTTGTCTTCATCTGTCTGTCTCCTCCCTCCTCTGTCATATGCTTGATTTCTGCTCCTGCTTTTCAATGTCTTATTTCATTTCCCCCCTTTCCTTCCTAATATCAATCACTTACCATAGAACACTTCTTCCTCTTGTCTTGTCCTTTTTAATTCCCCAAATTTGTCTCTTCTCTCTCATGCTATGTCTGGTTTCCCCCAACACACATCAGTGCCATCTGCATTAGTTGTTCCTGCTCAAAACAATATTCGTTGTTTTTATTCAACTGTCACTAGTTAATGTTTCACAGGGGTCCGTTTGCGTCTGCCTGATTGTGTAAAATATTCTGGGATCATCGGCTCACAGAATGCCAACAGCCTTGACTAAATTAGATAAGAAAATGCATGAATATTTAAAACACTTGGGGACATGACACTACATATCACTGGATACAAATTAAATGATAAAAGTGTGCTCCAGTGATCTGATGGCTTCCAATATTCATTTATTTTTGATTTGCAATATGTATCACAAATTGTTTAATAATATCTGAGCAATTTATTACCGCTTTCTACCCAGTGAAGATTATTTTCATACTTATTTGCAGCATTATCTGATTCACATTATTTCTTTATTGAATTTGGCTGTTAAAACATCTCTGATGAATGAAAAGCATGCTAATAAGCAACATTATCAGACAGGCATCATTCATTTGTATTAAATTCCTCCCTCTGGCTTAACATTCATTTCCTTGCTTTTGTGCATTTGTGCATTCTTAAACTACTTGAAGTGTCGACTAAATAATAAAAGACAAACATTTTATAGCTAAGGATGCTTCCATAAAAAATGAACAATCCACGTGTTTTTGGCAGCCCATTGGAAAATCCCTTTCATCTGATAGTTCTGTCCTTCGCAAAATATGAGCGATAGAGAGCATGTGCTAAATGAGGTGGCACATTATTTATTCCCGACATTGTCAAGACTGGCTTTGAACTCGAATAGAAAATAAAATTCTTGTCAGATGTTTCAGATGCGGTATCTGCAGTAAGAGTGCAGATGAAGAATGCCATAGCCAAGGGAACGGAGATTGTACGTGCATTCATAGGCTAATCCAGAGTAATGACTGGAGGACCTCGAGATCGAGGGGGTGGGAGAATAAATCCACTGGCATTTGATGTTCTAGACTCGCCAGACAGGGGTGGATTTGTTTGGATATGACAGAGTAAGTGGTCTGTACTGACAGCCTTTCATCTGAAGAATAGACAGCATCAGAAAGCCTGAACCACTGTTCTGAATCTCAACACACAATGTCCATTTCAAGACAGCACTTCTCAAAGGAGGAAATTGTTTGTCATGTACTCACTTATCTGTGTTTGTGACCTCTCTTTTTCTCTAAAACAAGAAACCACACTAACCACACACTGAGAAACCCATTTAAACAACTACAAAGACATACGTGTATGACCGCAAACTCCATTTGACCTCACACCACAGAATCTGCGACATCCTCAGTGGTTCCTAGTAACACATTTGATTGGATCTAGCTGAGGGAGGTTTCAGCGGATTCAATTAGGAGAGTTGTCCTAGCCAGGCAGTGGGGTTAACCAGGACAGTCTGCGCCGCCGTCATTGGCTGAAGGACACCTGGTGGGTGAATGTGTATCGACTTTCTGCTATTCTCTAAGGCAGCTCATCCTGCATGTGGGTTCTCTAGGCTGACTCTGCTGTATTCTGAAGTTCAATTCAGAGCTTTCTCTGGCAGCTTTCCTAGCAGCATGGCATGAATGCACTTAGTACTCCTCATTACGGTCTCTATAGAGGCTCTTATATTGTCGCTAATTCACAGGCTGTCCTGGTAAGGCAGTGAAATTTCCCTAGTCTCTCACCTAAAGGGTAAGTTAAGGCAGGGAAAGTGCAGAGCATTGCTAAAAGCAAAGTTTCACCCCTGTGTTGCTAATGGTAAGCACAGGGACCATTGTCCACTTCCTGCTGTGTTGAGAACACCTCTCTTGTGCTGGGTTAATCTTGTCTGTTCTGGGTGACACACATAATTTTGCTAGAGGTGCAAGGTGAACCTTCTAGCAACGCAAACTCATTTTCATACATTGTTGCATTCTGATATGGGTGGGAGTGCTATCTCTTGCATTGTCCAAGTTGCCACAAGGGGCACTAAAGTGAGCTTTATCACAGACATTATAAACCCAGTTGTCACTATTAAGGAGGCAGCGCATGTTTTTCGAAGTCTTCTGGAAAACTAATTTGAAACAATATCTATTATGCTCTAGTATGCCCTATTAGTACTGCACAAATAAATTTAACCTGGACCAGCCTGAAATGTTTATTTTAATTTATGAATGAAATATGATTTATTATACCAATGTTGCCTTATTTTGTTGCCGATGTGACGTACACTTAACCATTCACCCACTCTTCATTTTTTAATCCCCTTTAAACCAGCGGTGCGTTCCAAACGGGATATATCGCCCTCCGAAGGGGACTTCGGAGTGAAAACAATCATGGCCGCCATATTGAAGTGTCGTTCCAAACCGAAGTGCTCAGAATTAGCCACTTCAAAGGGCCCTTTGGAATGAAGGATTTCGAAGGGTACAACTGATGGACACTTCGGGCCCGCATGATCCTTTGCGTTGATTCTTTGCATGATGACGTATAATGACGCAGAAGGGCACTTCAAGAAACAGTTGTTTGGTCCCCTACACCCTTCAACCCTTCGAAGCTCTCACTCTGGAGGGTAAACCCTTTGAAGGGATTAGGGCATAGGGATGAGCCCTTCCGAATGGAACGAAGGGACAGTCAGTCTCACTAGGCCTGCCGTTTTGATTCTCACCGCATAGTGACATCACATTACGTAGGGCCGGGCCATGGGGGTTGATTGACAGCCCTGCGTTGCTATAGTTTCCGCCCTCAGCGTTTGTAAGCTGTCCTCCATTTTCTCTGTGCTCGAGCAGCTGTAATGTCAATAGGGATGTAACGATTACTGGTTTGACGATAAATCATGATAAAATTCCCCACGGTTAGTATTAGTGTTTCATATTTTAATTATCATTAAAACTGTATTCGATTACCACGATGTGAACAACTCACAATACATAAATACTGTTCAGCATAAAGCACAGTTTTCGGTAACAGTCTCACGTGCACACAGCACGCAGAGTAGTTTTGTTTCGAGTGAAAATCATGCGGAAAAGCTGGGAGGTTTTAAAAGAGTGCTAAGGGAATTATACAAATTAATATATGAATTAATTAATTATATGAATGTACCTCTGAAGGACTGTCTTCAGAAACGATTCGATGGCATTTTGTTTTCATCTTCGCTCCATGTAATACCTAAAGGAAGTGTTTTTAATCGTAACGCTGCTTTGCCCACGGAGGTTACGGGAATCTACTGTAATTAAGCTTTTCCATATAAAGCGCCACCTGCTGTCAGAGAGTGGATTTACAGAGACTTATATTTACATTCAGCCTGTGTGCAGCAGTTTCTGTCTGGCCAAACCAGACCGAATTTGCATGCCCTGCTGTAAATTTTGACCAGTTGATGAAAAACAACTTATGTGGATTCTACACATTTAAACAATTCTGATATCAGTTATCAATAATTATTTATGGAGCAGATGAAATGACAATTTTTTTAAAGTACCCTCCCTGAACAGTAGTGTATGTTGTTGAGACGTAAGCTTGATTTCATTCTTTCTCCATTCAAGTAGATATAGGAGTTCTACAATTTCCTATATAGAAAATATTTTCAAGATGACTACAAAATAAACTATACAGCTTTCATTACTTTTGCAGTTGCATTTGGTGCTGCTAGATACATAGAAATGGCTAATTTCACCTTAAATTTGGCTTTAGGTTGACACAAGGACTCAAGCTACAGTGGACCGTAAAGTGTTCATACTGTATACTTTCGGGCATGGCATGTCAGTTGTATGCCACGTAATCTGTGGTGCGTGATGAAGATCTTTTTCATATTCTGTTTTCTGAATGTAAACTTGCAAGGAGTTTGGGTGAAAAGACCCAGGAGAGGCATTTATGTCATAAAAATTCATGTGACAAATGAAGTGAAAGGGGAACAGATTCTCCTCTGGCTTTGTCATGGTGAGAGAGAAAAGAGGGTGAAGCCAGGAGGCACAGCTTTGGTGTTGCATGATAGTTTGCCACCCAGGTTAGCCGTGCACGGTATCTGAAAAGTCAGGGTAGAATAACAACATGTGATTTTTAGGTTGGAGAAACTGCTCTAAGGTGTCTCTTATGCAGTCGCTGCGATGTCTCGACAGCTGTCGTCTTCTTTTCCTCTGCCAACCGTGTGCTATTCCATTCCTATGCCTCTTGTTTAAAGCTACCGTCCTTGCCACAGCAAACAAATTACAGTGCACAGAGACTTTGCCTTTGTACGCCTTTTTATATGTTGTGACCCGTGCTCCGTAAAATGACATTTTCATTTCACTTGCTCTTTTCAGGTTGGCAGAAATGGAGAACCAGAGCTGTTCCTTTTTCACCGACAGTCTCTCTCCGGATGAAAGTTTGTGAGTACACCACCTCCCACACACACTGGAATCTGTCACAGCCGCTGTGCATGGGTGTGTGGATGTGCGCATGGCCATGCATGCATGCCTCCATGTTTGGTGGGGCTGGGCAGTCACATTAATTAAAAAAGATAATGAAAATGACCCATGGCAATGTGTGCGTTCACCCTCCGTCGTATTAAGTCTGTGTGATTAAGGAGCTACAGTAGGGATGAATAGAGCAGGCTTAGATGCTGACAGGAGGGAGAGAGAAAGAGAGAGATTGGGCTGTTGAAATGCTACCGAACAAGATGTTAAGAGCTGCAGGACAGCGGAAAAGGAAAGCCACTGAAATACGAGCATATATAGGTGAAATTAGGTGAGCCTGCACAAAATCAAATCTTATAAAAGAGGTCAGGTCATCACAGCCCAGAGTCATGACTGCGCATGTTTTGTGCTGGAAATGACTCTGTGAGTGAGTGAGAGAAAGAAGGAAATTTAAAGGAATAGTTCACCCCAAAAATACATTTGTCCTCATGCCGTTCCAAAGCTTTGATTTTCTTTCTTCCCTGCAACACAAAAGAGTCTCTTTTCAATGCAATTACAATGAGTTATCCTGCTTTAAAAAGCATGCAAAAGGACAATTAAACCATAATAAAACTGGTCCACATGACTCATGCACTATATTCCAAGTCTTCCAAAGCCATGCAATAACCATTAGCAACACGCTAAAATTTTTGTTTTTCACTTATAATCTTCATTACAAATGTTAATTATGACCAGATCGTTGAGCCGTTTTGTGAACGGGATCAACTGATTCTTTGAAAAGGTTCATCTAAGAAGAACAATTCACAGTCAAACTCATAACCGAAGAGAATTAGTATTTATTGGGAAGACTTGTCGTCGAATAGAATAGTAATTAATTATAAATTAATAATACTATTTGTTTCACAGAGTAAAAACCGAAAAAAAAAAAAAAAAAAATATATATATATATATATATTTATACTATATATATTTTTATATATTTATAAAATATAAAACTTTTAAACACATAGTGTTTCTATTGCAAAGCTAAAAATTCAGTCTGTGTAATTCAATATCACGACTAGATCAGCAGCAAGTGCATGAGGTTGTCATGGCAGCCAGATACATAACACATGAATTGCTGTGCTTAACTTAGCAAGTTATACGCTGAAAATAATGCACTATAAACATGTTTGTCAACTGTCTCAAAGTGGACATTTATTACATATAAATCAAGGCGTGAATTACATATTGCTAAAACATTACATATTAAAACAGACATCTGTTGGACATGATTCATGTTAAACGCACAAAGTAGGCACACAAGCACTTTAAGTTTAGTAAATCTCACTGAAAATAAATGATTAAGCAATTTATATTGTACAAATTTATGTTTAAAGGGATATGCACCCAAAAATGAAAATTGTCATTAATTACTCAACATGTCGTTCCAAATCCGTAGGACATTCGTTCATCTTTGGAACACAAATTAAGATATTTTTGATGAAATTCGAGATCTTTCTGACCCTCCATAGACAGCAACACAACTGCCATGTTCAAGGCCTAGAACCGTAGTAAAGACATATTTAAAATAGTCCATGTGACATCAGTGATTACACTTTATGAAATACATTATATTTGGGCGGATTTTCTTTGCACACAAAAAGTATTCTCGTAGCTTCATAAAATTAAGGTTGAACCACTGATGTCACTAATGACAGAATTTTCATTTTTGGGTGAACTATCCCTTTAAATTTGGTTCTGTGTAAATTAAATAAAATTTTGGCTGTAAATGTTCCTCCTCTGATATATCAAGCAACAAGCATGGCATTGCCATTTTTTTTTTTTTTTTTTTAAATTTCTTTTCAATTGATGCAATTGGTGTATGTTGTAAAAATCGCTGAATATCAGTTTATATTTTATCAGGAAAGCAGTAGAATGCTATCCGTAAGATAATCTCTGTCAAAATGCAGATTTGTCACGTGACCACTTCTTATGCAAATGAGATTGAGGGAGGCATTAGTAAGTTTGATTTGATTTGTTAATTTACCTGTAACATTGCAAAATAACAATTTAAAATGCATTAACATAACTACATTAAATGCATATTTACTTTATAGTTCAACATGTTATTTCTTTAAAAAATCATTTGTAAAATCTTTATTGACTAAAGGATTTTACAAGCTACGCCCATGAGGAAAAGAGTAAATATAAAGTAAATATCCAATTCATAATATTTGTGAGAACTGTTCCTTTAAAAGAGAGAGACAGTGCATCAGTGAGTAATGTAGTATATCTATTTTGCCACTTCCGTTTCTTTTACCAAATCTTCCCCGTCCAGCGGTCTATAAGTGCCCTTTGTTTACTGATAGCCAATGTAATGGCACCTGAATAATTACATCAGAGTGCATGAAAATAGCTAGTTTTTATTATTGATGTGACTAATGTGAGAGCCGTGATTATTTCAGTGCTTCCTGTGTGCAGTGATAATTTGTTTTTGCTCCTGTGTGCCTGTATTTTAGCTGTGCCTATTTAGCTTGTTGTATTTGATGGCAAGGAGAGTGTTTGGATTACCAAAAGTGTGCGTGTTTGTATGATCACCTCTTGTTCAGCATATACACTGCTGTTTGTTTTATGGATGATGGTGTGCGTTAGTCTGTGTTTGCATACACTCTAAACACTCCATCCGCAGTTTATACAAAATATGCGTGCATGTGTTCTGTGATGATATGCCACTGCTGCATTGTGTGCTTTTGGCTTATGTACCTGCTGCTGTGTGTGCACGCTTGGCGCTGTGTGTTTTTGTCTGCTGCTGCGTGGCACCGCTAATGTGTTCAGTGTGCACTGTCTCCTGTGTGGGGGGACTCAGGGATGAAGATCAGTACCTCCTACGTCACTCCAGCCCCGCCCTCGAGCAGGACTCCCCCCACGGCCACCTGCTGGCCCACCTGGACTGCCAGGACAGAGAAGAGCTGCAGTGCACCCTCCAACGCCTGGAGAATGAGAACAGGTGAGGGCACAGCCAGGGAATCATGCCAGGGGCATGTTCACACTTGAAGCTGAAATATGTGAATTGTGCAGCACTAATCTGAATTCCAAAAATAACTAGAATTTTTGATTTTATAAAGAAAATATGAATGATATTTAACCATGCAAAACTTACTGCCAAGATGCTAAGAGGGTTGCTAACCAATGCTTTTTTGTTGATAGTTCAATAAAAGCTTTATAAAAATAATAAAATTATCGAATAATAATACATTTTTATTTTAAAAGGTTATTTAAAAAAAAAATTTAGACACTTTCAAAACGGTTGCAACAGAGATGGAAATACAGTTTTTAAATACTGGAATTATGCTTCCATCTTTGTTGCCACAGTTTTGGAAGTGCCGCCTTCTGTTCTAAAGAAAGGGGGTGTCCCAATACTTTTACCCATATAGTGAATGTACAAATCATTGGTTTTTGGTGATGAGATTTTTTTGCACCCTTAGATTCTCAGATTTTCATATAGTTGTATCTCAGCCAAATATTGTCCGATCCTAACAAACCATATCAATGGAAAGCTTATTTATCCAGCTTTCAGTTGATGTATAAATTTCTGATGTATAAATTTAAATTTATGACTGGTTTTGTGTTCCAGGGTCACACACACACACACACACACACACACAGACAGACAGACACACAGACACACAGACACACACACACACACACACACACACACACACACACACAGACACACAGACAGACAGAGAGATAAGAAATATAATAAAACAAGTCTAAATGCCAAAGTAAATGCATCTTATTTTAAAGATGTTTATAAATACTGAAATAATTTTGTTGAGAAATGAAACAATGGTTTTACTGAGGGTGATGCTGACCTTGTTTTAAATAATTGTGGTAAAGTGATTTGTCTTTGTAATTGTGACTCTTGGCTTCTGGCAGTGATTGACTGCACTTTGTGTTGGCCCTTTAAATTTCACAGCATTTCAGAGGATTAAGATAGAGCTAAAAGTTTTTAATTGGCTGAGATAAGATTTGTTGCTGGGAAACTGTGGTTATGATTATAATGGTTAGTCTGGGTTAAAAACATTGATCTTTTGACCTGCGTCAAATTAATGAGGTGTGCTCTTTAGACCTTAAAACCGGTTCAAACATCAGCAGAGACACAAAAAAGTCTGTTAGGCCTTTCATTTTATTTCATCCCAGAGGCTGCTGTTACAGCTGTGAGTCATTTATGAGTTTTGTCTTCGGCGTAAATCCTGACCTTTAAGTCATGCTCTCATGTGGTCTTGCTTTGTTATAGGTGAGTAATAGGTCAATAAAGCAAGATTAATTGTTAGTGTCTGCAGGGGATCTGCAACCTTAACCTCCTGAATAAATCAGGGCTTCCTGCTGTCATTATTGGGATAGAAAGAGCTGAGTGATGGCTGCTGTGTTAAAAACACATTTTGTTTTGTGTTATTTTTTTTTTTCTTTAGTTTTTCGTTCAATTTGATTTTAGTTTAGATGGTTGTAATAATTTCTCAACAAGAATATATTCTACCCTCTTGTTAATCCCACCCAAATCCTCCTGAACTCGCATGCTACAAATAGAGAAATAACAAAGTAATAAATATTTCCATAAACCACAATACAGATAGTGGAATATATTTATATCTTATATATATATATATATATAGCACACATTTATATATATATATATATATATATATATATATAGGACACATTATTCCCCCTCCCACCCAAATCCAAACGAACTCACATGCTACAAAAGAAAAATAATACAATAAATAATACATATTTCCATTATCACAATACAGATACTTGAAAATAATCAAATCAAATAATAAATATTAATAATGTATTATTTTTAATAATTCAAATAATGATCAGATTATTAATAATTATTACATTCAGTTTATTAGTAGTAATATTTACATAGTAATAAATTCAATGTTTATATATTTAATATTTAAGGTATTTAAATTTAAATGCAAATATTTATTTTATCATTTATATTTATTTGAAATAAAATATTGTGTAAATAAAATGAACTGAAAAACCTTTTTCTATTTACGAATTTTAAGATACAAAATTAATTTGTATGGGCTAACTGAGAAAATGTAAATTGAGTAAAGAAACATGATTATATCAAATTTGTTCAATGTAACAACTTTTGTCTAGCATGTATAATGACCTAAAATGATGATGATGCTAAGAAAGCTATATTGATGGTGGTGATAATGTTGCCTCCGCAGGGTGCTGCAGGGCGAGTATCGGCGGCTGAAGTGGAAGCATGAAGAGGCAGCAGCTTCACCCCAGCTGCTGGAGTCGGGTCCCGGTTCACCGGCCGGTCAGCAGGACGAGGAGCTCCTAGCCGAGGCTCGAGTCCTTCGACAGCACAAGACCCGCCTGGAGACGCGCATGCAGATTCTAGAGGACCACAACAAGCAACTAGAGTCCCAGCTACGCAGACTCAGAGAACTACTGCTGCAGGTGAGATATAGCCTTTGAGGTATAAACATGTACCTAAAAAATGAGAAGTATGCCCACAGTGAGTACTAAAGTGTGAGCCAGAATAGATGATTATAATAGAAACAGTGAAGGAATGGCACATAGGGAGTTGTATGATTGCTACCAATGTACAGGGAGGGACATGAACAGGTAAATCAGTGCCTTCTGCGCTGGAGACTTTAATGTTAAATGTTTATGGGTTTGAAGGAATGTTTTGAGCTCTAAAAACAGCTACTTTGAGAGAAGTAAAGATGAGTTTACGAAATATTCTGTGGAAGAGAGAAAGAAGACATATTTGAAGCTCTCGGCAAAAAGAGTAGGAAGACGGCTGAACAGAGGGGGATAGACCGTATTATATGATGTGCCTTGATGTGCCACATGTAGAAGGGTAAAAGCTAGTCAAGAGATGCTTACTAATGCGGTTCAGTAAGGACAAGGAGACAGAGAACTAGAAAAGACATGTCTCAGGTGAAAGCAGAAGAGATGTGGGAACAAAGTTTTTTTTAAGAACAGCTATTATTGAGAACTGAAAAGAGATGGAGAGACTATAGGAAGACATACTAACTTCTGGTGAATTGCTTCTGGTAAATTGCAACGATGGGAAGGAAGAGGTAGAGAGAGATTATATATGGGGAAGAACACCATTGATGGAGATGGAATCTTTCAGGTGGAGTGGGTAGAAAGCAAGTAATTTCTTGAGCTGACGTACATAGAGCTTAAGGAGTGGGATGGACAGAATAGAGTGGGCAGCAATAGGATCCTTTTCTTTAGTGAAAGAAAGACAGGAAGCAGGCTGAGGAGGGAAAAGAAAAGCTCAGGCAGTGCTGAGTGAATAGGATAAGAGGTGGTTGTGGAGAAAAAAAGAAAGATAGTGCTGCAGAGATATGATTGACAGGCTGGATGGAATGAGAAAGCAGAGCAAAAACACTGAGGCTGTGGCTGTAGGTGAAAAGGAATTGGACGGAAATAGAGGGAAGGAACAGGGGGGAGAGAGATCGACTTAACCTACAAAAACTAACGAGAGATGTGTCATGGGGGAAGCAATAATGTGCTGGGATTATGGAGATCTGAACTCTTCATTCTGCACCCCTAGAAAGTCGCTGGGAAAGTTACACTCGTACCTCTGTGGACATCTCTGTAAAGCGATAAAAGAGTTTAACTCAGAATAAATTTGAGGTATTCATGCAAACAGCCTCAATTCAACTCATCTGCCTGTGAAATGAAAAAAAGAGAAGTGAATCATCTCTGAGTTTCTTATCAGTTTGTTTCATCCCTCAAGAAAATACACTGCCTTTGTAATGTATGAAAAAGGGGCCAAATCCCTGGTTGATAAACGCCGAAGTTTGGAGTTTTGGCAGCATTTGAAAACTTGTGACTGTTTTTCTCATCAGAGAACCCAACAACAATGTTTTCAGTTTAAAACATGGTTAGCATACTGCATATTGCACAGTATATACTATATACTATCCAATATTTATTAGTATAATATTATGCATAATTGTTTGGTATACACATGCTATGTACAGTATATATATTACACTATTGTTTATATTATATATTTAATAAGTATTTAAAACTAAATATGAATAATTTAATTAATTTAATCATTTTATAAAAAAAAACATTAAATTAAAATGAAAAATTAAATGAAATTTAGAAAAAGAACTATGTAATATCCTCAAAAGGGGTTGGTAAGATTAATTAGTATAGGGACCAATTCTCACTATTAATTAGTTGCTTATTAGCATGGTTATTATTAATATATTGGCTGTTTATTCATACGTATAAAGCACATATTCTGCATGATCATATTCTACATCCCTAATCCTACTCAATACCTAAACTTAACAACTTTACTACTAATAAGCAGCAAATTAAGAGTTTATTGAGGAAAAAGTCATAGTTAATGGTTTGTTAATAGTGAGAATTGGACCTTAAAATATGGTGTGCTTGATTATTTTTAATGTTTAGAAATAAGTCTCTCAACAACGCAGTAAAAAGTACAGTAAAAGTAGCAATATAATTGTAAAATATTGCAATGTTTTCTGATTTAAATGACTAATTCTTTAATAAACTGATAATGGTTTAAAATGTATTTGAAAGAGGAATTGTTTGTAGCATTATACATATCTTTACTGTAAGTTTTTATCAATTTAATGCATCCTTGCTGATTAAAAACAAAATATAACCCCAAACCTTTGAACGGGTATGTTCATACTGCAGAAAAGATAGAGTAATGCGGTTGGATGCTATTCTGAACTGTTTTTATTAGGATTTCTTGCTCTCTCATCATCATTTTGTCACGTCTACCAGCCCAAAGACGACTCGGAGGCCACTCTATCCTCTCCTGTGTCAGGGGGTGGCCACCAGGGGGAGCCTCCCAGCAGAGAGACCACAGACACAGAAGCTGCAGGTATCACCTGGATTAACCTTGCAGCTTTGCTGTCATCCTGCCAACATGGGCCCATAATGGGATTCAAAGAGATGTGACTTTAAATAAGGCTTATATGTTCCTGTAAACTTGTGATGCATTTAGTTGAGGCCTTGTTTATTTAACGTTGTGCAGGTGAAGATTTGGATCATGAGCAGGACACCGTACTGCAGCTGCAGCAAGTAATCGAACAGCTGAGGAACATCTTCCCATCTGAGCCAGGTCCATGAGGAACCTGAAGCAAAACTCAGAGGCCTATAGTTGTGCAGGTTTGCTCATAGTTACATTCTTCATGAATTACATAAGCTTACCTATAAGGAGTATTTCAGCTTGTCATGTCAAATCTGTATGATTTCTTTCATTCATGAAAGACGTAAGAAGTTCATCAGAATCTGTAAGTGAATGGTGATTTATACTACTATAAAAAGCACTAGAATTGTACTGCAATCATGGTGCGTATGACTCATTCACTGTATTCTGAAGTCTTCTGAAGCAGTATGATATGATTTGAGTGAAAACCAGACCGAAAAGACGTAATTTAATTTCTCTTTCAAACATGTCTCAATTGGCTACAATGCACTTAAGAACCTAATTAATTTCAAATCTTGCATGACGCATCTTGCACACCGTGTACTCAGAACACATTTGAGAGCTAAAGCAGCAAGACGTTCAGCAAAAACAACCACCAGTCTGTTCCTGACAGTCTTCAGAAGACATTTGTGCTCTACGAAAGGAAAGAAAGTCATACAGGTTTATATTTGGCTGAACCATTTCTTTAAAAGGTGTTTTATTTTAGTATGTGATGCAGATGCAGTACTTAAAACTCAACTTAAAACTGCCTGCTATCCAGTGTGTTAAAGGAAGCTCTTTTTCAGGTGTTGTATTGCTCATCTCATTATGGGCAGGGTCTTGAGAATGTGGGGCTGGCGAATCCATGGACAGAAGAGGCGGCTGTGAGAAGAGTTCAAGACAACTTTCTCAGCCTGTGCTTATTTGCCAATCCCAAAGAGCTGTGGGATATCTGAGTGCTAACTAAACAAACTAATGTTTACATGGTGCCAAAGGCCTGCACTGATCCGGACACTGTGCTAACCTGTGTAGTAATGCAAAGTGTGTGACTTCATCAGCACAGCACAAGAACCACAAACAGGACTTACACCATCTCACCTTAGGTCCCCGTGCCAGCAACTTGTGTGTATGTTTTTTGTTTTTTTTCTGTTTTAAAAATGGTTTACTATTTTCTGTGACTCACTCATGCACATAAATACAAATATACACATATACCGATGGTAAGTCACGCTTGGCAATGCGTGGCCCTTGTTCTGTGAAGCAGAAAAGAGCATATTCCCCTGAACTCCGGGACACACAGCAAGCTTATTTACACTGTAATGACGACACGTCTTCTTGAGGCCAAAGTGCCCATGAGCATTACGCTCCTGCCCTGACGTTCTTTTTCTCTTTCAAATAATAAATCCATAAATACACAGACGCACACTGCAAAAATAATTTTCTTGATCAGTATTTTGCCTTGATATTATCACAAATATATAAACATCTTTCAAACAAAGATATTTTTTCTTTTGAAATTTCTGTACATCAAAGAATCAACTAAATATTAAACCGCACAACTGTTTTCAGAACTGATAATAAGAAAGCCGTCTTTAACACTAATCTGCTTATTAGAATGATTTCTGATGGATCATGTGACAATGAAGACTGGAGTAATAGCTGCTGAAAAGTCTGTGTTGTCATCACAGGAATAAATACATTTTTAAATAAACAGTTATGTTAGTTTGTAATAATATTTTACAGTTACTGTTTTTTCAATAAATTCAGCCATGGTGAGGATAAGAGACTTCTTTAAAAAACATAGAAAAAACCTTACCATCCCCAAACTCTTCAAAGCGAGAGTGTATTTACATTTGTTGAAATATTATGTAACAGAGAACAGCTTATTTTTGCAAATTAAACTCCTAATTTTTGTTTTTAAAAAGGCAAGGATGAGATCAAGTTTAAATTATTTTCTGTGGTAACAGACATTATGCAATGAATGTTGTCGATTGAGCATAACTTTTATTGAACCCAAAACCTCTCTAACTAAATTTAGTGAGATTTATGCTTAAATCAAAGGAGGAAAAAACTGTATTGACTGAGATCACATCTAATCCTAAAATTGCTTCTCAGATTAATGTATCTTGTTTTTAAGGATGTTTGCTATTTCTATTGGAAAACATGACAAAACTGTGATTAATAAATTGATTTTGTAGTGTAGCCACTCGTACAGAAAGGATCTATTGAGGAGATGAGCGGATTTCTCAGCTGTTGGTTTTCCGGTCACAAGGGAATTCTTTCAGGAATGAAGATTTGTAGTGTTGTTTTGTTGTCAGAGCACTTGCCATTAAATTACAGCTGTCCAGCGTGGCATGAACAAGAAAGTGGATACCCAAGGAGATGAATCGACACCAGGTTCGGCCCTTTTTTTTCAACTTTGGCTTGGGAAGGTCTTTTACACTCAAGTCACAGCCTGACTCATTTTAAACCCAGCACAGCTCTTATTATGCCTTAAGACTTCAAAGCTCCCACTTATTTCTTTTCGAAAGAATACCAGCCTTACATCTCTCTGTCTTATTGTCATCTTCCTGATGTAAGTATTTTGTTTACCAAATGCTGTTCTCCAGATCTCAGCATTTACACAATCTAAGGAAGAAAATGAAAGTGAGCATGTGGAAGGATTATTTTACATTATGCCAAGGGAGGAGGATGGCAAATGGATCACGCTCTTTGTAAACAGAGAAAAAAGGCTTTTTTTGTGGAGTGATTTACTGTGGGGTGTCAGATTTATATGAGCAGAGAAGATGCTGGGGGTGTAGTGGGTAGAAAAGAGAAAAAGATAGCGAGCGGGAAGAGATACGGGGTGAAAGAAAGACAGCAAATGGGAAAGAGAAAAGTGTGCAAATATTCACTGTGATGGGTTGTGGCACTGCAGCCCTTGCAAACAGGAATGAGATTATTGCAGCTGAGAGAGCAAGAGACGTTCTTCATTTGTTTTGGCAAACACGTTCCTCGCTCTCCCCTTCTCCATAAAAACACAAAGTGACCCCTGTTACACTGTAGGTTTTGCTTGAATCCCACTGCGCCATCACCGGCTTCCTTTCACACGCATTGTGTTCTCATTTTACATCACAGTGGCGAGCTGTCTTATTTATTTTGATGCAGTTGCTAAGGAACTGTCCCCAAGGACACGGTGCTCCAGGTTGGTCTTTAGAAAGGTGGGGTGACTTCATAATGGAGGAGATACAAATAAGCATATGGAGGAAGAGAGAGAGAGGGCGGGGGGGGGGGGGGGGGGGGGGGGAACTCAGGTCCCCTCCGTCCCATATGCCTGCCTCTGTTTAACTTGCATGGTTCCTCATTAAGATCAACATCTGGTGTTCTATCCACAGCGACACCCATTTATCATTCCAGTGCTTCTTTGGGACAAATGCACCTCACACATACAAACGCACACATTGAAGTATGCGCATTGCGATTCGGTTTCTTTCTCTAGCTCGCTCTCCATTCCATGCCAAACAGTCTCAACTGATTCAGGGCTCTGAATGTGTGGATTGTCTGAAGTCATTTCAACACTGCAAAAATGTATTTATTTTTCCTCAGTGCAATATCCAAACATCCTTAAAACAAGATTTAATATTATGACTTGTTTTCAGAAATAGGCCTATAATTTACAGTTACATTCATTCTTTTTACCCCAAAAAATCTTATCTGAAAGCATTCTTAAGTAAAATGGCTAAAATTTGAAGTTTATTTTTCTTAATAAATGTCCAAATAATATAATTAATATCTAGTCGGGTAAAAATAAAACAAAACATTCAATATGTTCTCTGAAAAGAAGTAATAAAATCATACAAAACTGTTTTTCAAATAAATTAATCATGTTTTAAGTATATTTAGATCATTTTAATAGAAAGCAAGACAAAATGCTGATTAAGAAAATGACTTAAGTCTGTAGAAAGGGAGATGATTTATTAAACATTTTTGCAAATTATAGAGCTTCAACATGGTAGCAAATCATGTAGCATTATGTAATACATGGAAATTCTTCTATATGCATACCATTTGCAAAATATAATAATTCTCCATTCTGGCATATATGTGTATTCATTTTGAGGAGCGTCTCGCTGCAGAACACAAGATCCAGGGGTTGTGGTTGGATCCAGATCCAACTCCTCTCACCTTACATATACCTAAGCCTACCCGTCTCCACCCCCTGATCCCTAAACCCACCCAACTCCACCACGCCCCCTGGATCTTGTGGGCTGCAGCGAGCCCTACTTGTCCATTTTTCCTTAATATGATCTTTGTAACTCATAATTGTTCCCTTGTCTACTTTTAGAATATGAGATGTGCTGAATTTGTGGGATCTGTTAAATTACAGAAGGAAATATTTTGTGGATTTTAAAGCATTGCTAAGGGTTGCCTGAGCTATATTTAGCCATCTGCCTCATTAACAAATACACTCATTATTTTTCTTTGTATGTAGCAGACCTTTGTGTCACGACCCCAATACGTCTCTGGCTTTGCAGGCTTGTTTGTAATACTGAACAACAGGGCATTTACTGGTGTAACCTCTGAACCTGTGGCATCGCCATTACACACCATGACATGTTGTGTTGTTTTCAGGTCAAATGACATGAATACAAATATTACATTTTATGTGTCCCTGCAATATATGCGTTGTTTTTTTACGTTTTGATTTTCATGTGCAATGCAATTTATTTTTAATTATTAACACCATAATTAATGTCTTAGTTTTTTGTTTTCATGTTTTTAATCTGTACAAAATGTGAAAGGAAGGCGTTTTAAAAATGAACGAGTTACTGGCTGCTTTCTACTCATTGTGTACAAAGAAATAAATTTTTATTTGTTATACACCTGGTCTGTTTTGTATTTTTTTTGATGGCATTTAATCTGTTTCTTTTTCTGTTTGCGTTTAACATTTTTGGTGAATTTCTCAGGTCTTGCAGGTGGTGCTGTCCTGTTGGTTCCTCAACTTGTCTTCTCCATCTTAAATTCAGTAGCTTTCCTCTGTTTCATCATCTCCAGTCTTGTCTGTCAGTCTTTCTTCCCTTGATGCTCCACTGCTTGCATCTTTATCTGGCTTTGCAGGAGATTCTTGTTTTTCTTCTGTGATCTCATCCTGGCCATCATTTTTCTTTGTAATGTCATTGGTCAGTAGAGTTTCAGTGGCCCCGGTATCTGTCTGTGATCTCTGTGTGCTATCTCCCAGCACATTGCTTTGGACTGAATCCCTGTCTTTATCTACAGCTGCAGTTTTTTCTTTTGCTTCTTTCAGGGTCAGAGAGCTCTCGTCCTTTTTGTTCTCACAGTTTTTCTTCTCATCCTGTCCTTCATCTTTATTACCTTCTTTGACACTGCAGCTCTCCTCTGATTTGTCACCGCAGCCTGATCTTGCTAGTTGTCCTTCATCGTTCCTTCCCGACATTTTACTCTCATCCGCCCACGTCACTCCTTTCTTCATCTTCTTTCCTCTCTTGGCCTGCACCTTCTTTTCCCACTTCTCCTGAGCGCTTGTCCAGTAGTTTTTGTTTTCATTGATGCACTTCACTCTTATGTTCTCACTCATCTTCTTAATCTCCTGCTTGACGATGGGCTTGAATTTGGGATCCAGTTGCAGCACCCTACTGAAATCCCTGTGGGCCTCTTCTTCATTACATAATGCGGCGTGAGCCAGGGCCTGCTGGTACACAGCTTTTAGATTATCTGCGGTAGAGATGAAAGTGAGAGAGTGAAGACTAGGTTTTGCCTCATTGCATTGGCTTCATGATAAATAATTAATTCAAAAGTAAACAAAAGTTTTCACTCTTTACATAGGGGACTGGATAGAGATACCAAGGAATAACTCAATATGGTGAATGATGCAATTGGTTCAACATCCTGGAACCATTGACAAAATTAAGGATTGAGATGTGGCCCCTAATGGAAGAGTGTAGTAAATGCTAACCGACATAACTCAAGGCTGTTTTTACTACAGGCAATAATGGAGCAATTGGCCGGCTCGCATTGGGTGGTGAAGAATCTATATCTGCTGCCATGCTGCTGCTTAACCTAAACAACATTTGTGTCTATATCATGGTCTATGGTGTCTAACCCTGCTCCTAGTGGGAGTAGAGTTTAGCCTAACCTTAATTAAACACAACTGATCCAGCTAATCAAGGACTTTAGGACCACTAGAAACTTCCAGGGAGGTATATTGGAGCAAAAGTGGACAGTACAGGAAAGTAGACTTTGAGGAGTAGAATTGGACACTCCTGGTCAATGTCTATTTCTGCAGTAAACGAGTGTATAAGCTCACCTTTATGTTTCTTCAGCAGTTTAGAGTTGAGATCCACCACATCTTGATATTCCCCAAGCTCCAGCTTACACTGACTGAGGTTTAGACAGAGTGGCAGACGGACTTTCTCTAGAGATTCCCAGTCTTCTCCTTTATGTTCCACCTCAAAAACACACATATAGGGATAGATATGGCTTAGTGAGCACTGGGTTGCTGATACCCCATGGGAATTTTTTAAGCTTCCCTGTCGTTCCTGCTAAGCAGTTTTTGGATCCCATTGTACATCTCCTCTGGGATATGAGAAGGTATATATATATATATATATATATATATATATATATATATATATATATATATACTATATGTTATATGTTCTGAGGAAAATGTGAGTGGTTGTGTGGTTGATAAGGTGTTTTGACTGTGGGTATTTTGATACTGTAGTGTTTTGTGTGGGTGTTTAGTCCATGCGTCTATGATATAGTCTTTCATGGTTCAGGTCACTCCATCAATTTCGGATGTCTGATGAAAAGCGACAGTACACTTCTAAACAAGCCACATGATTTGAGACCATTTATGACAGTGACTCAGAATTAATGCTTGTAAGCAAGGGGTTGTTCAAATTTCCAGTCTTATGTTTATGCATTTGTAATAGTGATGCTTGCCATTAGAAGGAATCACTTGGCCATAAGAATGATCTAAAATGTGCGAACAAAATATATTATAACCCTTTTCGGCTTGGCTCATGAATATTATTCGGACAGTTTTACATTTGCCCAGTAGTTCTCAGATGAGTGGACACTAGCTTTTTTAGATTACCACTATCGCTTGCGCTTTCAGTGTAATGCTGAATTAAGAGGCTTCTACATGGTTTTAAATTCCACATTTTATGTGGCTTACTACAATTTCAAATCACAGTTCTTGATTTATTTATTTTTTTAAATGGTGGGGCTTGTCCACATAGCCTTCTACAGCTATCGAGTGTATAATAAACAAGGGCTGCACCGATGATCTCTTCAATCAGTCCTGTACTGTATTTTCATTCAGCAAGCTCACCTTAGTTTGGAGATGGTCTACATATTCCAGAGCCTCCTTGAACTTAGCAGTCGCCTGAGTGTATTTATGCTCTTTTACATTGAAATTGCCTTCGTCTTGGAGCAGCATAATTAGCCGTAGCATCTGCTGCCAGTCCTTGCCCTCGGTCAGAGCTGTTATCCTGTGATTGGCCTCCGCTGCCGACTCTTCACTTTTGGTGTCATGCTTGTTTTCCTGTGCTACAGATGGATTCTCTCCCTCCTCAGCATCTTTGAACTCTTCCGGAGACTGAGAATGTTCCCCCCTGCTTTCCTCTTTTGCATCCATCTCAGAGATGTCTTCCTTCTCTGGTTCCTTTTCTCTTTCTTCCAGGATGTTCCAGTACCTTTCTTTATCCTCCCAGTATTTTTCCTTCATTTTATCAGAGAGAAGATTGAGTTCTCTTTGCACCAATCGAGACAGTGTGATGTCTAGGTTGGCCACCATCCGGAAGTCTCTCCTAGCCTCCCTCTCACTCCACACAGCCGCATAGGCCTTCGCTCGCTTGTAGTAGGCCTTGACACAGTCTGGAAAAGATCAATAATGGGACTATAATTTAATTCTGCATTCTGTTACTTACTTACTGAGGCTGCATTGTCTTTCTGAACACCGTGTATGTGCGTTCAAATCCATGTATTATCTTAAAAAGTGCTGTATTAAAAAAGGAACCTTGCTTCAAATACACTGTTGATTTAGCCCAAGTCGGACACCAAGTACACACACCTAATCTTTGGTCTGAGTGAGCTCGAGAGCCTGGTTAAGATTCCCCATTGACGGCTCTCCCCCTCTTTCATTTTATTATGCTCTTTACTAAATCTTTCATTCTGCCAACATTTAAACAGACTTCCCCCAGCCAACGCCAGCCTCTGGCAAAAAAAACCCAGTAGATTCTTTGAGCACATTTCAAAAGGACAAGATCCCCAGGTGACACACGAGAGAAATGTTAAAGAGAGCAAAGATGGAAGATTTGAAACGAAACAGACAACAAGGTGTGGGTGCAGGGCAGAATGAAATGAATAGCTAGAATTAGAGGGGATGGGGAAATGGGAAAATGTATCCTCGAAAAGGGGAACTGCAGGAGGCCGAAGTCACTCTGCCGGCTGCATATGCATAAGGCTCATTAGGAGAGCTACCCACACTGCCTCTGGAGCCACCGCGAGAGATGATACATCTGTCACTTCACATGCTTCAAGAGGGCTTACACAGACCAACTCTAGTCCCTACTCCTCATGCAGCCAGCCAAGCTTAAACAAACCCAAACCACCGAGGACGAAGATTACTATGCATGCTGCCAAGTGTAATTATGAATGTGAATGCAACTGGATTATTTATGATACTCAAAAAGCAAAGGGCTAATTCTCATGGTGGTCAGTAATGTTATAGGGAATAGGGTTTGTTCATACCTCAACTTTAAATGCCATGTGGCTCTCACTAATTTGCTCTGGTTGTCATTTTCTGTGGATCCAATGACTTTTTAGGGAAGTTGATGTTTGATTTCATGTTAGTAATGTATTACAGAATTAAATGCATGGTTTAATTTAGTTCATTTTATTTAGTTAAAAATAGTAATGCAGGGAGGAGTCCTAAAAACTTGAAACAACTTAGCAGTCAGTGGGTTATGCTTAAATGCCTGAAATAAGGCCTGTGGTTAACACAAGATGCTTTCGTATTTTGTTCTATGACATAAATAATTCTATGCCATGATTTTTAAGCTTTTACCTGCCTTGAAAAAAGCTGTTGCTATCAAAACGTGGCTTAAAGGGATATTTCACCAACAAATGAAAATTCTGTCATTACTCACTCTCATGTCCTTCCAAACCTGTAAGACCTTCATTCATCCTCCAAACATAAATTGAGATATATATTTTCTTTTATTTTTGATGAAATCAGAGAGCTTTCTGACCCTCCATAGACAGAATGGGTCCTACCACGTTCAAGGCTCAGAAAGGTACCAAGAACATAGACAAAATAGTGCATGCGACATCAGTGGTTCAACTGTAATTTTATGAAGCTACGAGAATACTTTTTGTGTCTAAAAAAATAATAAAATAATAAATAAATAAATATTCTTTGTTCAACAATACTTCTTCCCTGAGTTGTTTTCTGCCTTTCCAAATGTGTTACAGTGAGTACTTACAGACATTTTTGGGTGAACTATCCCTTTAAATTGTCTAGCTTGTTACAGCAGGATCGATTCTAATTTGGGTGTCAGTAGTTTTTTATCATTCATTAAGACAGAAAAAATTATTCTGAAGGTGATTCCAACAATATTGTTTCTCTGTTCACTTTGATTTTTAGAAGTACATCTTTATCGTTATCTTTATTAGCATCCTTGGTGTGAACATCATGAACTTTTCTGCAATAATCCAAAAACTGGATTACTGGCTTTTTGTCAAGAGTAATGCTAACTTCCAAGTTGGCCTACAAAAATATGTCTTTCCTGCAGCACTATCTATATAGGTCTACTTTTTAATGGCTTTTAAGGGTAGTTACAGCATCTACCAGCAGGGGCGAACTGGGTCATGCTAACAAGCAGCACCTCAACCATTTGGTTTATGCTAACAAGCTGGCCTACCTTTGTGTTTGTCCAGGAGCTCTGTTGTATGTTCTATGACCTCATAATATTCCTCCAGCTCTAGCATGCACTGGCAGTAGTTCAGTACAAGAGGAATGATAAGCCTACCCAGATTAATGTAGTCTTCATCTCCAGGCATCTCCTACAGAGGAAGGAAAACAAACTCAGGTGCACTCATCGATGTCTGAATGATAATAACCTCCATGTCATTTTGTTTTGCCTTTACCCTGGATTGGACTGTTCGCAACAGAACCACAGCCTCTTGGTACTTTTCTGCTGCTTCACGGAACCGACCCTGCTTGACCAAAGCATTGCCCAAAAGATGTAGCGAGGGCACGACTTTTAGCTTCTCATCCTTCTCCATCATCCAAGACTCCCGCTGGTAAGAGAACGGGTCCCCCACCTGAGGTAGACAAATAATTGGAGCATGCTCGTCTCGCTTGGTTGAGGATTGAAAACATGGTCTGAGAATTGGGAACAGCATTTCTTTCCTGGCGTGTAGCACTTGATTGTGTAAAATTCTGTTACGCTCTGTTTGGGTTGCAGTGAGAAATCTTTTGGAGATGGAGGAGTGGAACTAGAATGAGTGTATGAGCGTGTTGTTGTGCAAGGATGCGTGCATGTATTTGCTTGTCTTCTTGCACTGTGTGAATACACCTGACCCACCGAGATTAGTTCCATGATGAAGATTAGAGGTTGAGGTGTCCTCATTATCTCATCAAGCTCTGGAAAGCCTGTCGAATGGTAGTGAAACAAGTTTCCCATGCCACATGTGTGTTTTTGGCCCTCTAGAGGGTCCTTTCCCTGAGCAGCCAGTCGAATCCCTTTTGACACGATAGGATAAAGACCTGTGTGCTGCATAAAAAAGAAAACTCATAACATGCCAGTGTTTCCTACAGAATTACCTAAGAATTGTTTGATTTTTGCTTGCAGCCTCTAGGAGAACCCAAAATATATTTTCACATATGTTACATACTGTTTTAACTGCATCACATTCAATATATGTGGCGAACTCACAATTACAACTGATTTCTTTTGCTGTGGTGTTTAAAGATGCAGTAGCGGGGAGCATTGCAGGTAACATGACCTTTCTTTCAACATCAACCATCTAACCAGAATCGTTAGTCTTATTTGACTTGCAGAATGGATTATTAATTTCCTTGGAGTATTTAGAGAAAACAGCAAATGTGAATGTTGATAGAAAACGTAGGAAGAAGCCAAAGGTGCATAATACATCAGACACATTCTCCTCCATTCTTATGTGAGGATTAATTAAGATCCAATTGAAGCGGATGTGATTATACTTATAGAAAGGGAAAAACAGTGGGAGGCACAACAAGAGGTTTAGTTTGATTTCAAACACTTACAATAGCATCACACCAAAACTCCGCCACCTCTCCAATCCTCATGGAGGATAACAACACCTCCCACACCTCCATCTTGAACATCTTCCCCACGAAAATCTCTGTGGGACACTTATTTTTGCGACTGTCGTCAATCACTGTTCTTTCAAAGTTGTCCAACAGAGTCTGAAAGTGGAACACCAGCTTTGTGGGTAGGAAGGCAGAGGAAAAAAGAGAATGAGAACAGAATTAAGAAAGAGCAGTAGGGCTGGGCGATATGTCAAAAATATATTATCGATAATCGCCGTAAAAAATATCGCGATATCCGATAATATCGTCTACCTAAGCTCCACCTCCACCACGCCCCGCCCCAGCCGAGACAACATTGCCGACATGCACAATAAACACAGTTCAGTACAGTTTGGTCTTAATTATTGCCACATTAAAGTTTCGTTTTTACTTTTTCATAGTTTGTGTTTAAACTAACAGAAAACATTAGCTTTACTGTTATATTGGTGTTGCTAATAATTTCCATTCTGTTCTTATCAAGTTTGAAAAGAATTTTGTTTTTTGAGGAGAACTGTTGAGGAAAAATAATAGAACCCAATTTTAAGTTCATCATGGTGAAGTTGGACATGATAAATGCATGTTGATGACATTAACAAATGCCTCCATTCATTCATTAATTTAATATCTTGAATAAAATATGCCTATTTTCCGATGTCTCTATTTCTTTTTGGCACTGTGTAGACATTTCATGATGGTAAGTATAATGTCCTTGAATACAACAATTGTTGCGTTGTTTTAAAACTTGTAGTCAAGCTATAATGTAGGCTGTTTGATATTTATCATGTATGACTAAAATCATGCAGGGATTAAAAACGAATTCTGAACAAAAACGTTGAGGGTTTTTTTTCTTTTCCGGTAGCCAGTTCAGAGGTCTCTTTTGGCCCGTTTTTAACGAAATAAAAATAACTACTTTTTATTTAGAAGCGGGATAATTTTTAAATTTCATTTTTTTATTTTAATTTTTATCATTTTTGTTTTATTATTCAAAATACAATGCCCACAATATAATTTTCAGTGTTGGGCTGCCGAAACTCCGAACGCGTGCATGCTGAGATAGGCCTATAGGCTAGAACTAATGCCTTAATCTGTTTGCAACAAAACTTTATAGTTTTGTTGCAAATGAATTAAGAATTTAAAGTGCTATATCTCAGCTTAATTATACTGTATACACCGTTTAAAAAAATCTGTAAAAATGTGCGTTGTGAAGGAATTTGCGTATTTTAATTATAACCGTCATGTTTGTGGTTTTTCATCGTTATAGCCTACATCGTTTAAATAAATATTCAGAAACATGCAGTGCTACTATTTTTCTTTTCTGTTTAACTTTTATTACACTGCAGATCAAAATAGAATAGGTCTATAAGGATAAATAGGATTGGAACGCATCTCCAAAATGGCATACACAGATGCAGGTTGCCATTATGGTAGTCAGCGCTGAAAAACGACAAATAAAATATAAACCGAGGTTACAAAAGTGATTCAGTCAAGATCAGTGAGGGATTTTCTTGTCTTGTGTTCTTTGATTAACATTAATGACTGGCGGCTGCGGCTGCTGTCAATGCACGGATCCAATGCACCCTTGTATTCTTTCTCAACTCTTTAAGTTCACTTAAGACATAACCGATTGTATTTATGGGATATTTTGATATCATTCTGTGTGTATTTGTCCATTCAAATGTGTAAGAATGCGCGAAAGAGAGCTGAGTCCAGTGTTCGTGTATATAAGAGGCGGCGTGTGCGCGTGCGTGCGTGCAGCACGGAAAACAGCGCCCGAGTGCAGAAGCGAGTTCTATTTCTTTGTCTTCTTGTAGTTGAATCTTTTGAAATCACAATAAATGCGCATACAGAAATCGAGAAGCAGAATCGAAATTTAATTTTATAACAGGTAATTTGGTTCCTGACCTTCCATCTGATCTGATTTCATAAATTGGAATAGCTTTTCGATTCCCAACCCTCCTACTAAATTATTTAATTATTGCATGCAAAAAGACCTGTATGGTGACTATAGGGTCATGTAAAATTATAATTTTTTGTGTTTGCAATTTACTAGGTTTATCATTCGTCTTTTTTTCCCCTCGATAATCGCCTTTTACCTGACTGTTGACATCGACATCGCGATACTTACAAGACATCGTCGATATACGATAATATCGTCATATCGCCCAGCCCTAAAGAGCAGACATATTTTTCCTGCTTAGTACGCCATGCACATCTTGTAACTTGCTACTATATGCGTTTGTATGGGTTGCAGAGAAAAGTGCAGGGTTTTTAAGCAGGCCAGAATGTATTTTTCTTCATGCCATCCTAATAGCATCCTGGTCCAATTTTAACTTCATTATAAGACATTTAAATGTATAGTCTTTTTTTTTTAAGGCGAGACACTACAGGTGAATAGGGTAAAATTTTTAACTAGCAGATATCACCATGAAACTTTCCCAGTTGATTACCTACATTAAGATGAGAAAAAAATGTATTACAAAGTTTCTGTAATTTTATGTTTAAATATGCAAATTAGTCATTATCTAATTAAATATGCGCTAATTTGCATATATTTTAAAAAACGAAATCTCAGAATTGGATAAAGCCAGGTTCAAAATTCTTTTTTCATTGTGTTCACATATGAGATGGGAAAAAAATTACAGAGGGATTTATGGATATCTACTTTTGTTATCCTGTAAATCAGAATATACTGTCAATAGCCTTAAAAAATGTATTTTCGCCATGTTTTTTGGAATAAAATGTTATATAAATCAGGCTAGGAATAATATATTTACAAATCCCTCTGTAATTGTCTTCATAATATAACTAGGTACAAGACTGGAAAGTTTGGTGTATACAGGTGCTACTGAAGTGGAGATTTCGGACTTGGAGTATGAGAGAAAAGTCATTTTGAGAAAACGGGCTTTAAAGATTTATATTGTAAAAATCCACACATTTTTATATGAAAACATTGCTAACAAGCAAAACAACTGGCCAAGTAATTGTTTATAACAATGTAGACCATGAACAATGACAACTGAATAAAACAACATTGCCAAATAAGACCTTCAACTAACCACAGAGAACCACAAATACAGACACAAACTTATCATCAGAACTGCAACTCTAGTCATCTATGTCCATCGGAACACAAAGTTCACCCATGAGGGTTGAAAGCCTAGCTATCCATGCCTGCACCATATGTAGGCCCCTCACCCCTCTCTTGCTGATGCCTTTTCAGCTTTTTAGCTGTGCTCAGAGTCTTTCTGCAACGTTTTACACTCTCAGACCGGATGGATTTGGCTTTTGTGATCCTCAGCATGTCGGTTTCCCTGATGGTGGTGACGGTAACGACAGTGCTTTCCAGCCAAAGCTTATCCATAATGGCAAGCATGGCAGAGGCCCCCTCATTAAAAGTTGAAATGGCCATACTTGCAGCTGCCTCAACTCTACTCTTACCTACAAACACTGTTTTTGGACAGCGGGCCCAAATGACGGAGTTGAGGCACTCATTCGCATTTTGAGTGCCAGCATGCTGCATGCGCTGCAGCAGGCTGTCACTTGACATGCGGTGGTATACAGGTATCAGCTTCTGGCCCACCTCCCAAGACAAAAAGTTTCCTGCATGGAGCCTGTGGCTCTCTGGAGTTTCTCCATTTTCCTCCGCTCTCCTATACCAACACCAGGACAGGTTGCAGGACAGACATGCTATGGAGGAGATCAGCCCAGATCTCATTTTTCATTTTCTCTATGGAACCCTGGTTATTTAAAATTGCCCCCCTGTAATAATTTTGTAATGTTTTACATTTTTTGGCCGTTAATTTTCCCAGACCCTTCCCCCCCAATTTGCGTTCAGCACTTAATTTTCGTAGTGCTGTGCCCATACGCTTATGGGCATGGTTGATGCATTCTAATTTTACTACCTCATGCCCAGGGTATGGGTTGAGGGATACCACCTCCCTGAATGCAGCACTGTCCCCATCTGACAGCATCTGAATGTATCTCAGCTGGTGGCGACTCACAGACCTGGCCCACATCCTCTTCGCTGCCTCCTGCTCCATAGCCTTGCTTGAGCCCCTAAAATTTTGTGCACAGTCATGCGTTTCTCTCCAGCTGTCAATTTCCTCATCTGTAATCTTTCCCTCTTGCCTGGCAGCTTCTTTAAGGGCACAAGCATGGCAATAGGATAGAACCTCAAAGTCGATCACCAGTCCCGTAAAAATATGGATGCACACCATAGTGTGATGTGAACCCTCTTTTCTGCCAAGTGCCATCAAAAGACACACTGATATTTATCACCGCATCTGCATCCTCTCTCAGCAACTCTGCCACATCTGCATCAATATCTGCATAAGCCTGCCTGACCTGCTCCCTGGTCCTGTGAAGTGACTCAATACCTCTCTCAATTTATGCCGCTAAAATGAAATGTGTATTGTATCAATAACTGTTCATTTGTTTTGTTTTTATAGATACAGCACACAGAAATCTGTACTGTAAAAGTAAAACTGACCACCACAACATAATGAATGAGATGGCACTTTATTCTATTCTTATAAATAAATAAATATTTCATCCATACAAAACAAATATTGTTACAGTAATGTTATAATATGTTAGAAGGTGGTATTGGGCTATTTCTGACATTACAAATTCTCCCATCGACAGCTTACGTTCAGATGCGCTTCCCGAGGCGGGCATTTCACTGGGTAATCCATCACTAATTTTCCTTTTCCCCCTTGCAAGTGACAACTGCTGTACTCTTTTCGATGATTGACGCGAAGTCATTTTCATTAATTCACTCAAAAGATCCCGCGGAAAGCTTAACCAAACAAGGAAGCGTCAACGCATACCATGTCATGTGACGATTCTGAACGAATCACGTTGTCAGAAATTGTCTTCAGCCAATGAGATTGCGCATTTAGAGTTAAATCCCCTCTTTTACTTTCACGATTGGTTGCTGATAGAAAGGAAATGACCATATTTGGATCCGACAGCATTGTAGAGAAGAGAGAGAGCTTTCCAGCAGTATACGTGATGACTGGGTACAGGCAGAGATCGCGGAGCAGCATGTTGATTTAGAACGCCAACTTTTGTTGAATTTATGAGAAATCTACAGACGCAAACAGACAAAGTGCAGTAAAATAAAGACCTAAATGTGTATTTCGGACTTTTTTTCACCACAAGTCTGAAAGAAGACATGTTATTGAAGACAAATATCCAAAAATCTCAAAATTGACCAATAAAAAAAAAACGATGTTTTTGCCTGCCGTGTCTCGCCTTAAAGCCTGTTCATACAGACACCTTGATAGAATGGGAGCACACAGAGTGAATACAGAGCACAGCTGGTAAATGGAGAGATTAATGTTGGCATTGTCATGGAAAATGTTTGTCATCCTCTCCAGGCTGAGGGCCATATGGCTGGACAAGTAGGGGGAAAAAAAGTCACCTGGCACAGATACACCGCTGTCCAAAATGATAGGATGCCAAACTTCTGTGCAATTATATGCACCAAATGGTTTGTCACATAATAAAAACGTTTTATCATCAGTAGTCTCAAGCTACAACCATTTCTAATCAAAGCAAATGGTTAGACAAGAACCCATCCAAACAACGGTCCACTCAAAAGCGCTATCCAGGACCATATATACACCTTACCTTGGTTCCCTTTGGAAAATGCGGCAATGGTCCTTGACCTCCATGCAGAATCTTCTTTTTTACTCCAGGATGGTCAAGCAAATACGTCTCTTGCATTTTTTACTTTTTAGATGAGTGTTTCTTTATTGAAACTGTCCTGATGTCCTGTAGCCTGTGAGAGCTGGTCCTTGGCAGTGTTAATTAGCAAGCTGAGGAAGGGAGACAAATCACACCCTGCAGCCCAATGCTGCCTGACTGCTTTCTGACAGATGGCTGGATTACCAGGTTGAGGATAGCCACTTTAATCTGTTTTGGCTAATCCTTCAACCCCCTGAATCTTCAGTATAATCCCCTGTAAGAAGTGAAGGGATGGGTGACCAGAGAGCGGAACTCAGAGTATGGAGACAGTCGAGATCATTCTGGAAGGCAATAGAGTTCAGTAATCCCAGAAAGAGTTTGCTAGTATAATTCAGTGGGAACTACTGCAGACAGAATCATCTAGAAGTCTCTAGTATGGATTTCCAGTTTGTTGACCACCATAATGGGAGTAGCTTACAAATTTGCAGACTTACTGAGCAGAAGAAATATGCTAACAAAACCATTTCAAATATGATTTTATTTCAATTAAAAAAAAAAAAGCCTTACCCTAAAACTAAAGGTTTTAGGCACAAATAAAGTCACAAAAAGTACAAATACACAATCTTGAACGAGAAGAAACTTGTGTGATGAGCCTTCAGTTGAATATGTTGACAATTTTTTGTGAGTCTCAATACAAATGGGATGTTCAAATTTAGCTAATACATGCAGTAGAGTCGGTGATGTGTTCAGCAGTCGCCTCTGGTCAGAGTCGTTGTATTGCAGTATCTTGGTAATCGTGAGCATCACTTCTCGATCAGCGAATCCAGCTGCTCTTGAAGGGAGGCCAGCTGTTGGAACAGAATAGCAGTGATGGATGGCTAGCAGTAGGGGTATAATTGAAGGCTAAGTGCAATATGTTCAACAACACCTCCAACGTTATTACTTTTTTTCCATCAAGCCATTTGTCAGTTTAGGCGTAAACAAACACTGACAGTAGAAACTGACATTGGCCAAGGGTTGTGGTGAATCAGTAAAGCATGTATGTGTGTCTAGTTCTTTTACTCACCAATATTATATACAGAAAACTACTCTCACCAAGAGCAATGGGAACATGTGGAATTAAGTCTTGGATTTGACATCTTACATGCATTAGGGGAATTAATATAAATTAGATTCCAATTAAAAAGCTCTCAATTCTATTTGATTTGATTACAGTTCATCTGGGTGTATTTTACATTATAATATAGATTTTATCATTCATATAAAATAGATCACTCTCAGCTATTGCAGCCAATTAAACTGGGAATAGATGCGTATATATGATAATCATGTCTTTTTTAAAGGATAAATTAAATGGCAGACTCAAATGAGTCATTTGTCTGTGAATTTGACAATACTAGTAGTGTTGCATGTTTATGATTCATCAAAATGAACCAGTTCACATGAATCATTTGTTCAGGAAATTGACTACACTGGTTGCACTGTATGTTTAACTAAAAGGTCCAATTTATAAGAGTTATTTGTTTGTGAATCAAAATACACTGGCCACAATAGCATGGAGTAAAAGGTCTTGGCAATTTAAAGTCATTCAAGAATTCAAATCATGATTAATTGACAAAATATGTTTACCCAGTTTGAATGCATGCAGACTTTTGGGTTTGTATGCAGACTCACCTGTTCCATCTCTTGCTCTTCTTGACGAATCATACCATTCAAAAGACCCTGGAAACGATCCTGTAATAAGGAGAGCGAGAGAGAGAGAGAGAGAGAAAGAGAGAGAAAGAGAGAGAGAGAGAGAGAGAGAGAGAGAGAGAGAGACTTTATCTAGCTGACAATATGCTGTTTTGATGCTGGCCATTTGTGAATGTCTTAACTGCTTGTACACACATGTATTTGATTTGTGACCCTGTGAATGGACCTCAGACATGTATGACCTTTCCCTGTCCCCTGTGACTGTAATAACCATGGACAAATTTAGCCAGCATAGTGCACACAGGCCAACCGAAGTGACACTGTTAAACCACATGTCCAACCCCATTCCACAGCGTCTAAATCCTCCCAATGGAGCAGCTGCCAGAGCAATGAATTTTATGCTTTTTTTATGAGTTATGTAAAAGCAGCTAAAGGCATAAATGTAATATTTATGCCTTAAAAAGACAGCAAAAACTTTCCTCCTTAGGTTTATTCAAGGCTATTTTAAAGGGCTGTACTGCATAAAAACAGTGTCACCAAGGCTGTGTGTTTACATGATGTACCATGCCAGAAATGTATTTAGTGCAGGTAAATGAAACTCACCTTCAGGGCTTGATTTTCCACCTCCATTATCAATTTCTCCTGTTCCTTCTTGCGGTTACGTGTGTCCTGAAGCTTGGCCTTCAAATTGTTGATCTGCATCTGATACTCCATTACTGCAGATCAAACAGAGATTGTGAGCCCTATGCATGAGCCCTAGTTAACACGAATATAGTTTAGTCATAGACCTTGGATGTCAAATTGAGCGCTCTTTTACCTTTGAGAGCTAGTTAATCTGCAAATGCTCATGTAATCAAAGGTCCCAATTATCTGTGAATCCTTCACACTCTTAACTGTGCAACCCTTCAGGGTTGTATAAATACTGAACACCACCTCTTATGTTCTGCACTCTCAGAGACAGAGAATTCAAAAAACCTATTTCCATTGAGGGCATACACACCAAGATATTAAGAAAATGCCTTTTGAATTGTGGATAATATATAAAAAATTAATGACATGGAATTTGGACATGCAGTATTTGACTTACAATATAAGATACATACCAGTTAATAACAGATGTGGTATTATTTGTCACGAGAACATAACTTTTTCAAATCCAATTAAGCAACCTACCTAAACAGCATTTTTTAGGTATTGTTGGCACATTTAGAACATGTCAATAAAACAGTGTTAAAGGGATAGTTCACCCAAAACTGAAAATTTTATGTTTATCAGCTTACCCCTAGGCCATCCAAGATGTAGATGACTTTGTTTCTTCAGTAGAACACAAACAAAGATTTTTAACTCAAACCTTTGCTGTCTGTCAGTCAATGAGACCCACGGCTTTGAGAGTAAAAAAAAAAAAATACACAGACAAAACCAAACTAAACCCTGCGGTTCGCGACGATACATTGAGGTATTAAGACACGAACAGTTTTTATATAATTCTTTTTTTTTTTTTTTTTACCTCTGATCCACAGCGGGGGTGTGACGCGTCAACATGCTCTGGCATAGTAGACGTATGTGTGGAAGCGAGCTAAACAATGAGTGATGTATACATGTGACAGATCGCTTCCACGCATGCGTCTACTACTGAACACACTCAGGACAGTTGGACATTGCGGTGGATCAGAGGTAAAAAAAATGATATAAATACTGTTCAGTTTCTTAAGACCTCAATGTATCGTCACGAGCCGCAGGGTTTAATTTGGTTTTGTCTGTGTATATTTTTTTTACTCTCAAAGCCGTGGGTCCCATTGACTGCCATTATATGACTGACAGACTGCAATGGTTTGAGTTAAAAATCTTTGTTTGTGTTCTACTGAAGAAACAAAGTGACCTACATCTTGGATGCCCAGGGGGTAAGCAGATAAACATAATATTTTCAGTTTTGGGTGAACTATCCCTTTAATATCTACAGATAGTTTTTGTCTTTTAAGGACAATACCATTTTAAATTGGACTGAACTGGGCTGCGTTTCCCAAAAGCATTTTAAGCTTAAGTACATCGTAGACCCATGGATCTACATGCAACTTAGGCTTACGATACTTTTGAGAAATGCAGCCCTGGCATCTTATTACAGTCTATTGGAATAGAATTTTAGTTGACTAGAAAGTGTAATATTAACCATCCATATGGAAACAACAACACTCTTGAAAAGACATCTAACTTAAAGGGATAGTTCACCCAAAACTGAAAATTCTGTCATTAATTACTCACCCTCATATCGTTCCAAACCCATAAGACCTTCGTTCATCTTCAGAACACAAATTAAGCTATTAGATATACACAGACTATTTTAACCATGTCCTTATTACATTTCTGGACCTTGATCGTGTTAGGATCTTTGCTGTCTATGGGAGGGTCAGAGAGCTCTCAGAATTCATCAAAAATATCTTAATTTGTGTTCTGAAGATGAACAAAGGTCTTACAGGTTTGGAATGACTTGAGGGTGAGTAATTAATGACACAATTTTCATTTTTGGGTGAACTATCCCTTTAAGAAGGTAACTATAGCTAAACCTTTTGCTTTGAAGAATATGTGAAACAAAACACATGGTGGCACAGCTCTGTACAGCATGGCTCATTTTTCCAGGTTAAGTGCCAATGTGACGTTGGAGGCACCCTGCCAGTTGAGAGACAGAGGGTTGCGGGATGATGCCAAGGTCAGGCATGTCTGTCACTCACTGGCATGGGTAAAGACACCACCAGACAACCGGTACACCCATCTGACCTAAATACCGCAGCAGGCTCATTATTCAAATGCTAATCTAGGTCGGCTGTTGTTTGTCTGCTGATCTGTCTGCCTGTGATACTGAATTGTGGCTTTAAATTGGGCTTGAGCTGCTGTCCTGATGATGCACTGTAATCGATCAGACAACCCATATACCACCATCCTACCGATCTGACTGTTGCGGTCATTCTCATCTCTGCTTCCATCTGTCTCGTTCAGTTTCTCGTGGAGCTGCCTGACCATGTCGTCTTCAGTGTCCATGATGTTAAGGTCTTCGTCCTCTTGTCGGTCACCCTCCTCATCCTCATCCTCGCTGCTGCTGCTGATGTCGTTGAAGATCTTGCGTAGCTCGTCATGTTGGACTAAATTAGAGGAGAACTTTACACAGGGAAAGATATGGCTATAAAAGGCAGTCAGACTTGTGAGATCATTCACCTGAAGAGCCGTGACCCTTGTGTCCCGAGGTTCCAGGTGAAGACTCCAAGTTGGACAGAGATAAGCTGTTGTCAGGCTCTTTGGTCTCATCCTCAGCAATCACCTCCCATCCTGACCACAGGGTCAAGGTTCATATATCAATAATCCCTTTTCATCCTCTGAGTTTTGTTAATAGGCCATTTTGCTGTTTGTTATATCACTGTTCTGCTGAGCTCCACAAATTTATATGTGAGTCATGCCACTTTTTTCTGTAATACTGAGCTTAACCGACTCTATTTCTTGCCAAGGTACTCCATTTAATTCGTGAACAAGTCTGTCACCTGGTGGCAAGGCTGAGTATGACAGAAAAGCTCAATTCTACATTAGTAATGACATTTGCATCTAGATTTCTTCTGGGTTTGCAGCAACATGACAGGGGAAAACAAAAGCAAGAAATAAAGGATACGAACACTGACGGCTTCGGCGTCTGTGCTCAAGAGCCTCTTCACCTCCTTTTCCACATCAGGAGACTCGATATACTGCAGGATAAGTCAGGTTAGAATTCAGCCCCAAGGAACACGTTTCCAAAAACTGCATGCACGCATTCAGATGCACACATAGTACTAACAGTAGAGGCTGGCTGCACGCCAGAGAACACATTAGTGATTAAAAAGGAAGCCAAGTCAATAGCTAGCTGCAACTTGGCTGAGATTTATTCAAGAGTCAGAGAGAAGAACCTGCCACTGACTCGGCTGCTGTCACTTCAATCAAAGGAAGAGCCAGATTGCTTTCTTGCATACCTTGGTGGTAAATGAAGATGGAATGCTTTATTTATATGTAAATCGTAGCTTTTGGAATTAACTCATTTCTCTTTTCCTGCAAGAGTAAACATTTTTTTTCCCAACTAGGGATGATAAAGAATTGTAGAATCATCAGAAAAATCCAAGGAAAAAACAACAACAACAGAATGCTTGAGGAAAACCAAATGAGGTTACCTTCTTCTTCGCTGTCTTCCTGAACCGCCTCTTCCTTGTGTTCTTCAGAGGAAGCGTAACTGGAAGGAGGATATAAAACGGGTTTAATCATTCTAGCACTGATAGACTGTTTCAACATTCATGCCAAACCAATTACAGGGAAATTCCAGTACAGGAGTGGGAGGTACTTACTCCCATGGTTCCAAACAAATTTCTTATCTTTGTCCTTGTCTTTTTTTTTGGTTTTGGGGTCTGTAGTGCCTGTGGGCTCCTCTAGAGGGGGGTACAGGTCTCCATCCAGTGTGCATACCAGCATCTTAAACAGGAAGGCAGAGGAATGAATAGTGTTATGGCCTTGTAGATATGCTGAAGCTCATTAAATGTCTTGTCTCTGTTTCCCAAGACTGCAAAGGCGAAATTGAATTTAAGACTCTCTAAGAAACTTCAATCAGCAGCTTCTATTAAAGTCTTACCTGACAGATATCAGCAGTCTTATAGAAGGTCTTTTTGTCAACCGTTTTTAATGACTCCAGGATGCAGGGTAAATCCACTAATTTACACGCTAAAGGGACACGATCCACACGTACAATCCCATGGTGACCATCAGCTAGGAATATGATAACAAATTCCATGAGCAATATTTTTGCAAAAGAAATAGACAACATTCAGAGGCTTTTTGAAATGTAATGTGCTGAAGTAAATGAAAGTACTTCTTTGTTCATCGTAGTTCATCTGAATTTCTCGCTTGCGCAATACTTACCATGTAACTCTATAGTAAGTCTGTCTTTCATGTTCATGCTGCTAGATTGAGCGATTCGTCTGACTGTGGAGGCATACTCCTAAAAAACAATCCAAAAATCATTTTAATATGCTGATTCGCTGCTCAAGAAACTTCTTATTATAAATATTGAGAACAGTTGAGCTGCTTAATATTTTTTATGGAAACTGTGATACATTTTTTTCAGAATTCTATGATGAACAAAGTTCGAAAGCACAGCATTTATTTGAAATGGAAAAGATTTCACTGTAACTTTAAATCAATGTATTGTATCCTTTCAGAATAAAAGTGAAGTGAAGTGAGATACAGCCAAGTATGGTGAACTATAGTTTCAGTTTCTTTAAAAAAAGAATTGAATAATAATCTTACCGACCCCAAACATTTAAAGACTAGTGTATTTAACCTGATATCTCATTACAAATGTAACCTTTTGTCTGTGTCTGTTTTCTGACATAAAATGACACTTACATACAGTATGATGTATATTCACTTCTGAATGTACTGTTCATACTGTCCTGTGTTCCAGTGTATCCCACACTTGTCTTATTTAATTATAACTGCGCCTTGAAGAATTTTGTTCCTTCATGTATGGTTTAACAACATTTGTCTTGACTGGAACAATGAACAATGTATAAAAGAACAATGTATAAAGATTAATCGCATTCAAAATAAAGGTTTATGTATACATACTATATATGTGTGTACTGTGTATACTTATTATGTATATATAAATACACACGTATATATTAAGGTAAAATGTAAGATTTATATATAAAATGAATTAAATACAGTATAAATAAATATATATCCATACAAATATGTGTGTGTATTTATATATATATATATATATATATATATATATATATATAATATACACAGTACACATACATATAGTATGTAAACATACACTTTTATTTTGAATGTGATTAATCGTTTTGCAGCCCTAATGTAATTATTTGCAACTTGTGTAATAAAATTAAGTTACTTGTCTTGTTACTCTTATATGCATTATGAGTCAAACAACAAAGATCTAAAGACATAATTTATTTAAATGCACTTGATGGAATTGGTCAAGGAGTGTGTACATTACTTAAATACTGTATGCACTAATATAGGTCATTAAAATTAACCAATAAATAAAAAAGACCTGAGGGAGCCGCAGAACAAACTGACTCTCCAGCTCATGAGGAGCATCTTCTTTACTTTTGGAGCCCAACTTTCCCACTGAAACAGAGAAAAGTCTTGAATAACTACATATTTATTCACATTTATTACACATTTAAACACACACACACACACAAATATGTGGTTATTAAATGTTAATAACTTATACCAAGGTAGGCACTAAATGATTATCACGATCTTGAAACTCAGAATACCATGGTACACCTCTTTTTTTTGTTACTAGAAGAGAAACAGAGTGAATTCACTAATGTATGCATGCTAGTACCTTTCGTTTTTGAGGTCATCTTTGGTTCCTAATTCTGCTTAAAAATAAAAAAGACACGCTGTTTGCATATAAAAGCAAAAGGTGTGCAAACTATGAGGTGGCTGTTTTAAAAAACACATTTTAGATATAACACTTCTTTTGGAGTGATAAAATACTAAAAGGTACATCAATAAAAACGTGTTAGTAAGAATACTCACCGAAATCCGAGAAGCTAACAGGCTAACGTTATGCTATCCAACAGCGTTAGATAATTGTTAAACATTCGTTTCTTTAAAATACACAGAGAATAAATTGGTTGCAATAGAAAGGTTATCACGAATTATACACTACGTAAATACACAAATTTTCAGAGACAGAAACTAAAATGGTACAAATAAACATTGCTGTGCCTCGGCGAACTGTCTCGCGGAAGCTCAGGTATGTTAGCGCTTCACTGCCACCTGCTGTCGGTTGTGTGAGAAGCAGCTGCTAACACTACAACATGAAAGCTCAAGTCTATTAATATTAACACAAGTTCAGAGAATGTAGCGGCTGGTAATTATTTCGGTGACCATAAGGAGAACAATATAATACCAAAAAATTTAGAAATCATCATTATAGCGCATTCATCAAGAATGAATGAATAGAAACCAATGCTTTGTGCATCGTCCCATATGGTCTAGCGGTTAGGATTCCTGGTTTTCACCCAGGCGGCCCGGGTTCGACTCCCGGTATGGGAAGTACTCTTTTAGCTTTAAATGTGTGTATTTCTATAAACGAGAAATTAAACAATGAACAATAAACTGCTGCGTTCAAGTAAAATATTTAATGCAACAAAAATCCAATTAATTATGTTATCTTTTTAAATATTGCATTTAAATAAACAATTTGATCAAATATCTACATTACCGAGCTTTTATCACGTGTCACTGGTGTGTTACGTATGTCTGTATCATTTATAGTGGGTTAAGATATATGGAAAACTTAAGATTATGATAAAGCTAGTTAAATGCCTAATATAGTGTGTTAATAATAACAATGCCTCACTATTTATCTACAAACAACATTAGGAGCAGGTAGGGCATAGTTACAAATAAGGTCATAATGAATGATAGAAAGTTAACAGAGAAATAAATTTAGACTTTTTACTGACATTCATGGGGAATTTGTTAAATATTACTTCCTTCTAGACGTGTGACTCATTTAGTAAGAAACCCAAATATATATTCAAGGAACATAAAGGAGAGGAATGTGATTACTATATGTAGTTTTTATAAATAAATAAATAAAGACAGACAGACAGAAAGAAAGAAAGTTATTCATAAAGTAAGTTTCTGTGTTTTCATTTCAACATGCCTGTGCATTAGGTTTTAGGTCCTAAAAAATGTAGTGTTCAAGTTGTTTATGGGAAAAGAAATACTTTTAATATATGAAAATGTTGAAATTTAAATGAGAAAATAATACCGTTAAAAGTCTGAGAATAAATGATCAAATTTTGTATAGATAAGTAAATCCCCTGACCACAAATAACACCACTACCCTTGAATTCCCCAAACAGGCTATTCCGATAATGGGCGGGGCTGATCTGTAAGGGCTCATCTGAATTTGTTTTCATCACAAATTAACGGTCAGTATAATTAAGGGACTGTCTGAATTTATTTGATGTAACAAATGAACGCTCACTCACCTGCGGGACAAGGACTCTACTATGCAGACGACATGATATGATCGCCTTATAACAAAAGCGACGTTTTTACTGCTATAATTACGTTAACCAAAATAATTTGTAAATCGGATAATGTATGTGCAATGAGGTTGTGGATTAAATTGTTTAAACACAACGCGCTGTCATAAAGTGTTAATGATATAACAACTGGAGATGTCTCTCAAAACTAGTGCTATATTCACATGGAAATGAGTCAAAACTGTAAACGCTCCTCATAAACAAAGTCTTATGATTCGTCGAGTAAGTGCCGACGTCACCCAACCCATCTACAACCCTGAAAGACGCGTCGCTTCGCTGACTACATGGGAGCGTTTAGTTTGACGCTTCGCTCGCTCGCTCTCAGTGTGGACGCGGAACTAAGGACCAATCGCTTTCGAGGGAAAATGTGAGCGCAAGGAATTCCCCAAACAGTGAAAACAGTATAACCTCAAGAGAAAGCGGCGGAGCTCCATATGAGCTTTTAGAAGATTCGTCTTTGCCAAAGAGGATAAAATTAACGTTACCTCGGTTTAACAGGGACTGAATCGGGACGTAGGATTCAGATGATGACAGATTGCTCAGGAATTGTTTCATTGCAATGATCGGAGTGTGTCCATCACTTTCTCCACGCTAACATTATGGCACGTTAAGATGAAGGTAAGTGTTTGTAAAGTCTCTTTACCTTGTTCTTGTTATTTTAAATGCTAGTACTTAAGATATTATAGTTTTTTAAATTAGTTATTGGTGAATTTGAGATTGTAGGATGGCTTTTAGAAGTTGCGTCAGTGACTGCATGCACAATGTATTGAGTGTACAAGCACTGTTTATTTTATTCAGGTAAGTTATACATGGAGCCTCTTGGATTTGCTGACATTTCATAAACCAACATATGTTGTCATCATTCTGATCTCATATGACCGTTCTGATGTGAATAGCCCCAGGATAGCTTGACCCACTGCTTTGTTGTGCCCCTCTCTTGTAACTGTGCAGTGAGTTGTTCCAGCATGACTGCGGGCCTGTGACTATAATGACTGGTTCAGTGTGAGAATCTCTTGTTTCAGGCTGACATTGCTGGTCAAGACACAGTAAGGGCTTCACATGAGTGTGAACAATCAGTTATCCAGTCCTCAGTGCTGGGGCTTGTGGTGCATCAGTGTTTTCATCCAGACCAGGACTTGTTTGTGGATGTTTGTCTTTAAAACTGGTTTGTCTTTGTGTCATTTTCACTACTTGTACCCAAGTTCAGAAAATAGCCAAGGCTTGGAGTAAAAATGCCACAAGAGTGAATAAAATGCCATTGATGTGTGGGCAAAAGTGTTTTTTTATCTATTATCTGATATAACATAGTGACCAGGCAGTTATGTAAAACATATGTTAGCAGATCATGTAGTAAAACTTTAAGGATTAAGGTTGAAGTGACTTGAACATCTATTCCAAGACAAATTGCGTATTTCAGACATTGCTTCTTATAATATGTAGCACTTAGTGTGTAATTTCATATTGTAACAGAGTATCAAATCCATCTGCTGGTGCATGTAAACTCATTTGGTGTGATGTTTTTGTCATAATTTGCTTTCTTTATTTGTGGCTTGATGTCTCACCCATTGTCTAACTTTCTAAATGTTTGCCAGATGTTTACATTTTTTGGGAGACAAAACTCCCCTGTGAGACATGCATATTGAAGTTTGGCTGCAGTGTTCTCAGCATTCTGGCCATTGGGAGGTGCTGGGGTCAGGGAGTATAGTTGTGTTCTCCTGCTTTGGGAGTTTGTGATATTAGTCAGCTCATTTCATCCAAAAATGTTATCAGCTGGTTCTGATACCCCTCCCAGACCTCGCACACCCTAGAGGACTATAGATAGCTGGAAATTCCAGTCTTCTGAAACTAATTATCCTCAATGAGAGGCTCTAAATATACCCCTTAGTTGGTGCTGTCTTGAGTCTTTTCTTTCAGAAATACAGTCCTTGGTAGTCCCCCTTTTCTTGTTATGACTTTGTGTCTCAGAACTCATGCCCAATGACCCTATTGTGCCTTTGAACTGGATTGCCAGAAGGCACAAAGGGGCTCTCAGACGCTCTTTCTGCCTCTTTTAGCAGATGAGGCACGTGGCTTGAGATATCCTAGAATGACAATGAGAGGTATGTGGGAAGCCTCTGTGCAGGGAACATCCCCAGTGTTTGCTGTAGAATATGTGGCCATGAAAGTGACTCCCATGTGAATACAAAGCCAGGTCAAGGAGAGTTATCCTAGGGCAGATTGACCGAGCTCATTCCACTCTGCTCTTGGCCCGATGGTGTACAGAAAATCACATGAGATATGACTTAATGGGCTGGCTATTGATTTGTCTCCACATTTGAAGACATCAGTCTTTATAAACTCGGTATCCAGGAGCTGCATCACCAGGGCATCGTCAGCTGAGAGCTTGCTGCAACATGAGCTGACTCCTTGCAGACAGAATACAAGCATCAGCAAAGATATCTGGAGTGTGCTAGGACAGTGTGCATAATATGACGCCTCATTTTTCATTGCGTAAGCCTTCACCATTCATTGTCAAACAGCTCACAGCATGTGCAGAAAATGCATTGAGTAGTTGGGTAATTCCTCAAATTATATCCTCATAAATCTCTTAAATATGGCTTTCAGTTTTAGAATGCTGACAAGACCACAAGACACCAAACCAGATGATAGGTCTCTGTCATATAATGGGTGGGCAAAACGTTAAGTCATTAGGCTTCCACAAGGTGGTGGTGTTCATATATTAAGCTCAACAATAAGGATGGCTTGGAACCATCTTAACCAATTTATAGAAGAACTGTCATTTGGCCTATTGAGCCAGTGCTGCCCTGCCACTGAAATGGATTTATTGATGCTGGACATTCTTTTTTTTATTCCATCCTTTTAAACATTTTGGTTTTCTGGGATGTGCCCTTTATTGTTGTTACAAATTCTACTGGTTTGTCACCAAGATAATGTTATCAAGCTTGCTAACATAAACAGTTAGCCAGCAACAACAGTTATGTTTTGATGAAAGTGCAAAAACAATATTCAAGTCATCGCTAAAAAAATGTGTTGAAAACTTCAAACGAATCAGCTAGTTTACAAATTTATGGAGTGAAATTATATGTATATTGTATATACATTATACTATGTACATTTGTTAAGAAAAAAAAGTGAACTTGCTATATAAACCCTTATAAACCCCATTTAATAAAAAATCTAGCAAGTATAAAAATACATTAAGATATTAAGAATCAATCATTGTTGTGGATGCATTATATAATGTTCTCTGTACTCTGTTGGAAATATTAAGTCATGCCTTTCAATTACATTTTATTGTTAAAATAGAAAGAAGGAACTGCTACTACTTGTATATGGGAAGGTGCAACATATTAGTTTAATGGAATATAACTTCTCTTATGAAATTTTAGAAGTTATGGGCCTTTTACATTGTTCCCCATATAAATTACATACATTGTTGACAAATAGTTCTTGAAGTAAGTGATTCTCACACATTATGCTTCCATAATCAGACCTCATTTTGATTTGAAGCCTGCTCCTGTCACATTTCCTTACTGTTATAGCACAAGCGTGTAATTCAGAAAAATATCTTGTCCTCTGTTTGCTTTCACATTAGATTAATATTTAGGTTAGTGTAATGTTATGCTGCTGTAATCTTGCTGTTCAGATGGCAGCCAAATATGTGGGAGTCTTATTAAGCAAGGGATTATAGAGATACAAGGCTGTTTGCCTTTGTTTTGACTGAAGAAAGACAAATATGGAAAGCTTGGGTATTTTTTAGCAGGCACATCTTATTGCTAATGGCTGATGTTGGTAAGAGGTGGTAAAGTTTGCTCCAGTTTATTGCATTGACTGAACTTTCAATATAATTAGAGAGAGTTTTATACAGTGGCTTTAAATTAGATTTTACATTTCATGTTTTCTGGTCCCTTACTGTTTGAGTAGACCGCAAATGACATGCTAACATTTGCTTTTTAATAAAAGTCAATGTGTGGGAAAAAAGGGACATGGGACGTTGAGTAAATGTTCTTAAGTGCGTTTGAGATTTAGATGGTCCATTAAAGGGCCAGATGTGACTAATTCATCCAGCTGATTTACACTTGAGAGTAAAACCTGTCTAATGTGTGAAGTATCATGGCACATTAAATGAGAGACTGTTAGTACTACTGTACATCATCGCCAGTGCACCTCAGTCCAGTGAAACGTTTATTCAGCGAACGTCTCGCTAGACGGGGATGAAATGAAGCAATCAAAGTAAAAACATTTTTAAAAATACTGTACCTGTTTACTTATTTATTTTGTTTATATTTTTAATGGCAGTTTTAGAACAATTGGTCGTTCCTCCCTCAGGCTTGGATTTAAATTATTTAAGTAGACTGAGACATTAGGTATTCATCTAGCATAATGCTTTCTAGTGTCTGGTCCTCAGAGAGAAAACATACCATTCGACCATTTAAGCTCTAAAACAGGGCCCACAACCATCATTAGCAGCTCAGCTTATGTTGTATTTTACTATAATGCGAGTGAGAGGCACTGGCAATTTCACAGTCTGAGATAAATGACAAGACTGATAAAGAATTAGGATTTACTTTAAATATTGTCTCAGTGCTTTTATATTGTGTTTTTCTCTATGGCTCTGGTCAATACTCTCCATCCACAGTTGTGTGATTTGAACTGTCTGGAATGTTGGCCTTGCTCTTTGTCTAATGTTTAATTGGTTGAGGTTTTGTGTGGATCTTATACTGTCCGGTAAGGGATAGTTACTTTCTAATGCAGACTAAATAATATTCCCCTCATATCATAAAGAGATGGTAAATTGATGTCTTGACGGCATTGTTATATTTGTGGTGTAAATTATTATAATTTTTTCCTGCATACCTGATTGTAGTAATTTTGTTAACTTTATCCAGCACAAACAATCTACTCGGGTTTCAATTTTTTTTACATTTTTAAGGGACAGTTCACCCAAAAATGAAACATGTTTCACAATTTTTTTTTTAACACAAAAATAAATATTTTGATTAATCTTGCCCTCTGCCACACTTATGACATTCTTCAAAATTTCTTCTGTTCCACAGATGAAGGAAAGTTAGTCGTGGTCAGAATTCTTGACATCCTTGGTAAATGCAAACAAAGAAGCCTTTGAAAATAAATCTTTTGTTAATCCTTTTGATCTTTTATTTTTTTTAAAAATCACAAAAATCGAACCTTTCCTTGATGTAAAACAATTGAAAGTGTGGGGACAATCTCATCATGAAATAAATGTTTTTCTCAAATACACATTGGCCACAGTTATTGACACCACTAGAAATTATAAGTAAAATATCTTATATAGTATATTGCCTTTCTTATTTACTGTGCATTTTTAGCACACGAGGGTGGCTACAAATATGAATTTGTCCAGCCATGGCTTCCTGTCTCACAGGAATATAAATATGAGGGAAAACAAAGGCCAAATGCACTATCCATCACAATGAGAAAAACCAAAGAACATTAAAAAATAGGAAGTGTCTGTAAGAAAAGAGTGAAAGCTTTGAAAATTCATCAGGACAATAATTAAGAATTTCCAATGAACAAAAATGTTACAAACCTGCCTGGAAGAGGACGTGTCTAAACTGTCTTAATGCAAGATGAGAAGAATAGCTTGAGTGGCCAAACACTCTCCCAGGACCACAGCTGGAGAATTGCAGAAAATAGTTGAGTTTTGGGTTCTTAAAGCCTCAAAAAATGATCAAACATCACCTACATTATTATTGTTGTTTGGGAGGGTTTTGAGAAAAAAAATCAAAAGAAAATGCTCTCATCTAAAAACCAACTCCAGCATATTCATTTGCCAGACACGACTGGATCTTCAAACACGACTAGGTTCTGTGGTCAGATCAGATGAAACTTTAAAAAATTAGATTTTTTTTGGCAGAAAACACACAAGATGGGTTTGGTGCACACAGGGGTAAAAAAGTACCCCATGTGTACAATAAAATATACTGCTGTATCTTTAATGTTGTGGGCTTATTTTTCTTCCAGAGGTCCTTGATATCTTGTTCAGATGGAATGATGGATTCTATCAAATACTAATAGCCAATGCCATGGCTATCCCTGTCCTCAGAACTAAACTCAATAGAAAATGAGTGGGGTGAACTGAAGAGAAGCACCATCATGGACCTAGCTGGAATGGTCTCTCATCTCTTGTCTGATGTTCTTCAACCTCTTCAGGCATTACAGGTGAAGATTTAGAGCTGTTATCTTGGCAAATGGAGGTTTAGAAAAAGTGTTCAGTAAAAGGGTGTCAATAATTGTGGCCAACGTGTTTTTGAGAAAAACATTTATTTCATACATTTTAAAATTGTTGTACTTCAGTGAAAGGATTAAAGGTTTTTGTGAATTTTTAAAATAAGAGATCAAAAGCATTAACAATGCATATTTATTTTCAGAGGCTTCTTTGTTTGTATTTACCAAGGGTGTCAATAATTCTGGCCATGACTGTAGGTCTCTGAACAACTTGAATGAATGTCAACGATGGCAGAATTTTCATTTTGAATTTGAATCAAACTGTCATAACTCCTCAGACTTATGAGCTGTTCTAAAACTAAACATTCTTTTTATGACAGTCAGATGGTCTTGCTTAATTCCACCTATAACTTATTATAGTTTAATAACTTAATATTATATATTACCTAACCGGTAGTTAGAAATGTACGAAATTACAGTGATAACAAATCTTAACTCTGTGGAGTTGAGAGTTAATATATTAAACTTGTAATGGCAGTCTAAATTGCCGGAGGCGTTTCTTTTCTTTTATTGAGTAGGAGTGTCTTTATTTACCTGTTAGAGACGTGGACACTTTATCGCATATTGTGGGTCATGGAAGGAATGATGCGGCACCTTAGTGCAGTAACGGAATTTCCTTTGAAACTCCCCCTATCCCACTTCACATCCACTCATTTCTTACTGAGGTCTGGAATGTTGTATCTGTTCATAATCCCACATCTCTCATCATTCTTAGCTGACAGGATTTCTCAAGGTTGACCAGATGTAATCTTTCGGTCCACATTCACATTTACAAACGTTGTTACCTTGGAATCCTGTGGATTGTGGCGTGGCATTCAATTAACCTTTATTTTGTCAGTGTATTGAAGCATGCAATGAACTGAATTCTGGTCACCAAGGACTTCAAAAGGTCATTTTTTTTATAGTTAAAATTCTTGTTAAAGCTAATTTAAAGTCAGCAAAACATTGTTTTTCATCCACATACAAGCATGTGTTTAAAACCATAATTCCTACAAGACACCAGATTCTAGTATCTTCCTCATATATCGACTTCATGACCCTTCTGTCTGGATTTAATTAGAATGCTTCACTGCCTTTTTCTCTTACCCCTTGGTCCTTTGAGGACGGCCCTTAACCAGGATGCTATGGAGGGAGGGCTTTTCTTTGTGCACAAAGCCTCTTGAAGCAGTCACCACCTGACCTCAGTTTCTCACAAACAACACAACCAGCCCTGAGAAGTGCTTTGTCTTTGTCGATTATCTCAAGGCTATGCCTATTTTTTGGACCTGTTCTTCTAATATGCCACAGTTTTCCATCTCACAGTGATGTAAGTCATATTACAAAGAGCACAGAGGAGTTAATTTGCATCACCAATAATAAGACATTTACAAGTTATTTAATGTTCTCACTACAAACTGTAAAGATTTTATATCAAGACAGAACATGTCAGCCGGTTAGAGTAAATTGACTTTAACCTAGGAATGAGTGTACATTAGCATTCCTGAAAGCACTCAAGCCACAGTTATATTTTTATGTCAGCAAATCATTTGAAGTAAATTTATAGGAGGAGACAAAAAATAAAGATCTACTCAGGACATGGGCAAAACCAAAGTGTGCCATCTACGTTTTAAAACAGGCACACAGCAGAAAATGAGGCCTTCTTGTGGCTTGGCTGTGTTTAGCTTGGACTCAGTCATGCAAGGCTAGTGGGCTGGTTTTATTTTTAGGCTGTATAGGAAAGGTGTGTCTTTGAACTTTGTCAGCAAAGGCATGTGATCAGGGTCTGGTTGCTATGAGGGCAACTGAATTCTCTCAACACTCTCTGTAGAGAAAAATGATTCTTCATTCATTTCTTTGCTGTTTATTTATATTGTACTTTGAATTAAATTTCGCCCACATACTTTATCCAAGGTTATAATTGTATACAAAAAAACAAATATTATATTACATTGATCTATACCTTGAACATCTAATTTTACTAATTAGATAATGACAGTCATTTTGTACTGTCTTTTGTTTCCATTGAGGCAAATATGACCTGTTCGTCACTTATTTCATACATACGAGAACAAACAAACAAACAAGTTTATTCTTATTATGATTAGCTATAATTTTACTATGTATTATGTGCTTATTGGGTGCTGTGCCATTTCTAGGGAAACACTTAATATTATATGCAAATCTCATCTCTTTGTGCATTTATTTCAGTGATGTGGAGCCTGTTGGACTTGTTTGATGTGCCCCACTTGATGTCACAGACGGTTTATATACCGTTGCCTCATGTCATACGTGTTGTTGGCATAGAGGGGCAGGTGCTCGCCGTGTGTTTACACACTTTCCATCACGTTCTCAGTGCTGAGTTGAACATAATACCCAGCACTCCACCTCATGGTACTTATTTTTCTCCCTTTTCTGCTTTCTTGTAATTCTCTTTAGTCTGTAAAGGATGGTGTGTATGCAATACATAATACTATGGCTTCGTATTCTTAAGCTCGTTGAGAACACGCCCACTAGACAGAAGATTGCCCAAGAGGCCTGATTGCTTTCTTACATTTTTTTTTTTTTAACACCCCAACAGTTCACCGGTACAGTTAAGGTTTTCTCAGAAAGAGGCAGGTAGTTGCCGGTAAGCCCTAACGTAACCGACACTATAGTTGGCAAAGGGTCAATTAAATGACTATTTGTCTGTTTAGAGTGCATTCGCTGGCTCATTTACTTGTCTAAATGGTGCGTTGACAAAACCCACTGCACTTCAGCGCTTTTCACTAAACCACGCCATGCCACAGACCCTGGCTTCCTGTTTGTCAGCTGGATTGTCTCAGATAAAAATCCTTGACAAGGGTTATGGCTCCATATGCACAAAGATAGGGTGAAGAAACCTAATGGTAGATTGACATTAATTTGGTATCTTGGTCACTTCAATAGGGGCATTTGGCCCAGAGGATTCAACTTAATGTCGTCCCAATCCTGTAAGACTTTCTTTCTTCTGTGGAATGTAAAAGATATTTTGAAAAATGTCTTGCTGTTTATTTGTGCAATCCAGCGTGGTTTTGGACCCCATTGAGTTTCATTGTTTGGTTCTTCAGTTCTTCAAAATATATATTTTTGTGATCCACAGACGAAATTAATACAGGTTTGGAACAACATAAGTGTGAGTAAATGATGATTTGGGTGAAATATCACTTTAATGCTGAAATATTGGAATATAGCTGAACCAAGCAGCAGAGTCACTTTCTGTACTTTCCCTTTGGTTGGAAGAACATGGTGAATAGAAATCAGTGTTAGGGCCTCAGATGAATTGGAAGTGTTTCTCGTCGGTGTTCTTTTCAACTGCGCAATAAGGTGGGGCGGCTCTTCCAGTTTTATAACGCATGGCCTATTTCATGCTTCATATCAAACATAAAGGCTGTTTTATGGGTTGTCATATAGCTTGGAGGGCCACTCCCATTTCACCTTCTCAAATAAAAGCTCCACTCAAAACGAGACCTACAGAAAGATCTAGTCAGTTTATGTAAATTTAGCTTTCGATGTCCTTGAAACATCTCGTTTTGAAATAGCATTTCATCTGGGTAGAATTCCCCGTGCTTGCTGTACTCTTGCCACGTCTACGTCGAGCTGATGAAAACCTTTACACTCTTACCCAGTCTTGTGTTACCCATCTCGCATAGCTCAAGGTGTAGTCTGATCGTTACTTTGTCCAGGTTTCCCCTCCCCCACTGCACTCGCTAGCCAATCGAAACGGCAGCTTGAGCTCACCTGAACTCATTTGCATATTAGCTCTGCCCTTGCAGCTGATTGGCCCCATGCTGAAGTTCTGTTTTACAGCCTGTCTGTCAGTGGTTACTTGGGGGTTGAGTCACAGTGAGAGAGAGCTTTGCTTTGCAGTACTTCTCTTTTTTTAAAGATTTCAGCCCGCTGCCATTGCCCTCCCCTACGCTGTTCTCATTTTCACTCTATCTACCACTAAAGTGAGTGGGAGAGGCAGAGGGCAGGTCAGTGTTCAACACCTTGAACATGCCATTCGATTCGCTTTAGACACACCCTTGGATTATTATTTTTTTTTACTCCCATCAACGCAATCTGTCTCTCTTTTTTTTTTTTTTTTTTTTTCAAAGATTATTTCTTTATTTTTCCAACATTTTGATATGTTTTCCACCATAACCATGGAGTTTGACATGAAACCCCTGAACATTTAAGGTTAGTGTCCATTTGATATGTTTATGATATAATAGTATGCTGTTGTAGATCTGTTAGCGCCAAGTATCTGTAGTCTGCATTCTTAACTTTGTAAGCATTATTTATTGTTTATTACATATATAGGCCTACTCGTATATGCAATATACATTGTGTTTATTATGAAGTTACATTGTCTGATTTTTTTAAATAAATTTTTTGGTCAGCATTTAAACGCAGTATTTGTATACAGCCTATATTATGATGCAGCCAAATAGTTAAATATCTGTGTGTTTGGTTTACATTTAATAATCACCTATCGGTTGCATGATCGAAAATTATATAATAAATTGCTTCAGATGAGTGTATAAACAAGTTTAGCGCCATTCTCCCTACGTGAGAGACAGTTTTTCAGTCATACAAATCTAATAAAGCATATTTATTATAAAATATGTGGCATTTAAAAGTTTATAGTCACATGTATTGCAAAGTATCATTGCCTTATATGGGTACCGAGAGTGAGGTAGGCATTCATGTTTTGTAAATCTATTGACCAAGCCCATACGACGGTTAAAGTGCGTTGCAGTGTCAAAATAAACTTTTCAATTTCATCTTTGCCTATTTTAGCTATATGCTTACAAAGTTGCTAACGGCGCACAATGCATACAAATAACCTTAGCGCCAATGTGCTTTTTGCTCACGTAAGTGATGGTTTTGCTGTTATAGTGTGTCATTGATTCCATTACGTGGGCTTGTAGATTTCAGTTTGATTTTAGACTGGATTATCAGGCCTCATCATTGCCATGAAACCTGGTCTGAATGTTGCTCATCCTGTTGTGCTAAGAAACCTCAGAATCTCATTGAGAGGAGAGTGACAAACAACTCTAGTCATTGTCCCTGAGCACCTCTTTTTTTCTCTCTTTCTCATTTTTTAAAGATACAACCCTCAAAGAACATAATTTTGCCACGAGTTCTCCACGTGTAATTATGCCTGACACCATACTTACTATAGTAACTTGTGTCATCTCCATGGTATGCGCTGAGACTAGCTTGTAAGTAACAAGGCAGCCAGTCTCATAGAGAAAACAGTAATTTTTTTTGACATGATTATGTTGAGACATGTGGTCAAGAGTGATGTTGAAAGAGGTTTAGGCAAATTAGTATCTTGTTTGAAGTTACAGATGATCAAATGGGCACTATCTTTAGGATAACAATTCATGTTTTGGTAATATTTTAAACTATTTCAGCTATTGTCATATTAATGTTCTTATATGCATTATTATTACTGTAAAAACAGTACAAAGCTCAAACAGTACATCCTTTCTGTTCACTCAAATTCACGTGAAAGCATTTTGGTTGATGTCAGAAAACTTGGACTTCTAGGGAATTTTCCCCCACCCTACACAGCTTATGTCATATGCCCTCGGGTGTTCAGGACAATATCAGATTTTACTTTAATAGTCTTGTTATCTCGTCAGACCCCCTGTTAGGCTGGAGATACCAACATCACTCACAGCATTATGCCCCCCACCCGGCCGTCCCTGATTTGTATTGTAAATGAGCCAGGGCACCTGGAGTTGGCTAGTAGTCAAACACAGGCCCCTTTGCTATGGACTGTTTTGTTTGGGGCTTCTCTTTAGGCCTGAGTTTCTGTCACAGTTGGCAGTGAGGCCGGTAGTGTCAGGTTGGCTCTTCACATAAAACAGCGTCAACAAGTCCCTGCCTGTAATTGGATCATTAGGTCCTGCTAAGCAGGAGGGGTGGACCAAACTGATCTAGCTGGTCTAGCATGGAGAACAGAAGAGGGCTGGGCCTGAGAAAGAATATTTGTCCCCTTCCTGTCATAGCATTGTGTAGCGTGGATGGTTTGAGAGCTGTTTCTGAGGCTCATGTTGCAGACTATGGTTTGTTAGTCGAGTTATGGTTTGTGTAGAGTTTTTTTCAGTAATTGAGTTGTTAGAATGAGCTTTGACATGGTTGATTGAGGAACCTGCTGGATTGGTAGCTAACTGGAGGTTTTGAGGACATCTCTGAGGTTTCTTTGTCTGTGTCCCTTCATATTGCAGCTTTTGAGGGATCTTGAACTAAGTTTTTAGAGAGATCTTAGCACTGATGATCATAAAAAAGTGCTAGTTTGTCAGCATAACATAATACTCTAAAAATGATCATCAAAGTTGAAGCTGACTTCAATTTAAATATAATCTTATGTGACCATGACTCCAGTATGCAAAAATCCCAAACTATTTATAAGTGAAAAGTTTCATGAGCTCACCATATGAGATAATAATCATTTCACCGTTGGGTATGTTTGAATTTTTACTGGAAGCAGTAGTGTTCTGCTAAAATAGTCCAGGCAATCGTTCCTTTGTTGATATGTTGTTGACTGCTCAGGCAGATTTGCATCACGTTTTCATACTGCTCTCCCCATTTCCATTGAGCAACACACATTCTCTGTGTCGAAACTGTCTGATTCCTGAAACAAGCTCAGACTGGCACACGGTTCTCAGGTACGAGATATAGGCTACTAGCAGAAGATTCGCTATCACAGATATAGATTAGAAATAGATTTTTTCAGTATCAACTTAAAGAAAATGAGAGAATATTTTGAGAAGATTAGTTCTTTTTTTTATGCAAACAACTAGAGATAATATTTTTTTTGTCCAAAACGTATATAATATCATAGTTTAGGAAAGAAAACAGAACAAATGTTTAGTCAGTTTAGCCAAGAAAAACACATGGTCTTGGTATAATAAAGAAGAGTGGCCTGCAATCTCTTCTTGGAAATGCCCTTTTTGTTGAAGAAGCTGACGACTCCCACCCACCTGCTACCCCCGTTTTGTTTTTGTCTCCAGCTTTGGTGGGCGATGTTCCACTGAAACTGCCCACTGAATGGGTTCTTTCTGTTGTTCTAGAGTTGAGACTGTCCGTTTACATCCTGTTTCACAGGGCATAGATTATACCAGGTTTTACTTTGGCCATAAAATATGACCAAAAAGTATATGCCCCTGTAGTAAGAACAGTAAGGCATTTCTACAGAAACTTCAGAAAGTCAACATTCAGAATTTTTGGTTGTCTCTTTTCAAAGTTGAGGACTGTGTTGAAATTTTGTTAAGTTATGATGACAAAACTTTTTTTTTTTTAATCATCAAATGTGTCTTTTTATGCTTCAAGCATGTTGGCATCAAAAAATTTATATCACTTCACTCGTTATCATTGTTGTATCACACTAGAGATTAGCTACACGTCACATGTTAAAAGATGACTGATATGTCAGACCACTTCCCATGTAAACCACACAACTTCATCTTTTTTGCTTGGAGTGTATTCACTAAATTAGTCACAAAAGATCACATAATCAAGCATCTCATGACAAAGGGGTTCAAAATCACCAAACAACCAAAAGCACACATTTAAAGTCTGCATTGACATCAATCTTATGAAACCACGCATTGCAAACTCTGTGTTTTCCAGAACTACTTTCTTTTGTTAAAGCAGTTGCAAGTTCCTCTTTTTTTATAGAGGGGCCTCTGTCTGTTTGTAACCTGCTGTACCGCCACCTTTGAATCAAGTCAGCCGTCTGGCATTCTCATTTAAGAGAAATGCTGACAGCATTGCGCCCTTTCAGACTCAAAGTGAAATGGATGACATATTCCCATTTGCACCATGCAATAAAAGCATTTACTGCTGACACCAGTTTTGTGTTGAGGATACATCCAGAGTCTTGGATGCTTGGGCCCAGACATTGAGTTTGAATAGTTGTTTTCATCTTGAGCTTTAGTTGCACAGGTGTATGTATGTTTGTGTTGCTAACAAATACTTAGGAGATCGACCAGATGAGGACAAGTGGTTACCTCCCATATATAGAAAAGGGGCAGCCCCGTGTCTCTAATATTCTAGTCTGTCTTGTAAACAACGAGTACACAGGTCAGACATGTGACTGGTTATCGTCATGACAATTCATAGCTTTTCATAGGAACAGCTCAGGGCAGATAACCAGCCTTGAAATGCAATTACATGCAATTCAGGCTCACAAAGACTCCGAAAACAAAGAGCTTCACAGTTTAAAAGTTGTGAATAGAAGCTACCGTTTTGCAAGCTCTAAAGCAACACGTGTGGTGAGCAGCTAAGCGAGTATCTAGCTTTTTAGAGAAACGCAGGCTTTGAACAAGCTGTGGCCAGTTCTGTTTAACAGAACATTAAACCACAAGTCACAGCTCTAAAAAGACTTGCTAATGAAAATGTGTTAGTTTCTGTGTGAGGCTTTTTTAAAATTAGGATCTATGATAATGATGTGGATTGTATCATTGATGAATGATGCTCAAGCTGTTGGAAATGAAAAATTCAAGCATTTATATTTTCTTTAGGAGATTCTAACTACAATTAAAAAAAAACTTTTAGGCTGGTATGTGGAGACAACATTTAAATTACATTTATATTTGAATGGCTAAGGTTCATGGAAGTTGGTGGTGTAGTATAATTGGATGGTTAATGGGTGCACATGTGTCAAGTTTAGGAACACAGCATCCTCAGTTAGTCACTCATTACATTAGCCAGAGGAAAGTTTACACACAAATTCTGTAATTACATCACAATCTATGGGGCTGACTACAATAATCCCTTAAAAAACTGAAACAATTGAAATAAATCTGTTTAGCTCAGTGTGGCTGGAAGGTGGTTGCAGCAGTATCATATTTTAGCTGTGGAAAATTGAAATCCCTGAACCCTGGAGACCCATGGAAACTTTACAGACCTGAAGGTGTCGTTTACCACCCCCACATCATTTGTGCTCACTGGATTACTTTATGCGTAGTTATTGTTCAAAGGTTTTTAGTATTATTATAATGAGTTTTCTTTTGTGACTTGTCCTTGTATGTAGGCTATAACCTTGTACATAAATAGCATGGGAATTCTGTATGGCCAGTCATTTCACACTTAAAATAAACAACGTAAAATCATTTGCACTTTTGTAATATCTAAAATGAAAAGAATCATTTCCATATGACATTGGGTTTGCTATGAACGTACCCGTTTGTTTCAGTTCAGGCCACAGATTGACCTAACTCTGTTCACTGGTTACAGTCAGTGTTTGGTATGATGTTCAAAATGACCTTCTGGCAGAAGGTCAATAATTAAAATAAACTGAAAATGAATTCAAATTACAAGACATTAAAAGAGAAGTGATTTGAAGTGCTGTCGACAACGTTAAATAATATACTTAAATTAGATAATTTCTATTTCAGTAGACTAATAGTTATTTATTTTTAAACAATTATTTTGTACACACACACACACACACACACACACACACATTTAAAAATGTTATACAGTTCATATCTTGTTTTCTGGCATTAGTTTTCATCCTTAAATGCCAGCTGCTCATTGTATCTGTGTCATATCACTCAACATGCGATAGGTCACCTCACAACCCATTTCTTGACAACAGCCAGTCCTTGTTTACATTTTCATCGTGAGTCTCATTTAGTGTTCACAGTCCTCAAGAGATATTCTGTCTATTGCATACGCACAAATTAGTGCCTTGTTATTGGTACCTTGCAGTGAGCGCAAACGCTTTAGTATCAGATTCTGCTGATTTGATGGATAACAGTGTTTTCACTAACTATGTTTCACTTATTTGTTTTGTAGATCTGGACTTACTTCAGGATATTGTCACTATTTGCTTTTAAGTAGATTTGAGATGATAACTAGCCTACTTCTTTTTAAGCTCCGTCATTTATAGCCTCACGTATTATTGTTGGCTTTTCTCATCTCGTTGCTATCATGAGCAAACGGTGGCACTACAAAGGCCAGCATTCCTTCTCAAATATTGACCTGAATAAAACCCAACCAAGCATCCCGCCTCCTCACGAACTGACAAACAACGACAACAAAATGGCAACTCGTAATCTCTCTCCGATCACTGATCTCTGAAAGTCATTACAGCTATTCTTTATCACTCCATTCCTCTCTTGTTTCTTGTATTGAGAGATTTGAATGAAGGGATGGGGGAAGGGGAGTGTTATTTGATTGTGGTGTGTCTTTATTGCGGTGGTGTTTGCTTTGTGCTGTTTTTTCCGCAGGTTATGAGCTGCACAGGTGAAGCCCAGGCACACATTCACATCAGCTCATTCAAACATTTCCAGCAGTAAATAAGTACCGTATCAAGAGTACATGCTGTCTGTGTAATTAAGAAAAATATTGATGCATGTACTGTCTCTCATAACATTGAGAACGCTGTTCTGGTTCAGCACATGAAAATGTGACTTTTGCAACAGTAGCAGGAGAGTTGGATCATAGGTTGAATAATTATATGCAATAAGTCAGTAGTTGGTAAAAAGAGAAGTCCTTCTACACCCTCCCCATGGGTTTTATTAGCCAGCATGGATCTGAAAGCTGTCTAAACATATCACTTACAGTACTGTGGACTCATCAGCCTCTTGCAGAATAATGGCAGCATATATTACCACAATGGAATAATGGACAATACCACACCAGGTTGGTAAGAGTAGTTTGTTTGAAGGTTTAATAAAGCTGTGCTATTTTGTAGATAAAATGTGAAATATCTGATTGGATTATGCGTTAGATTCAGCCCTGAGTATATACTGGGTCTCATTTCATAATGTGTTAAATGCTTATTACTGAATATAGGTTGACTTATTTTTTTTTACTTGGAAAAAAAAGCTACTCTGCAGCTTTATCCCATTTAACTGATATGCAATAACTTTATGGAAATGTAAGTGACCTCCTTTCAGGTTGCAGCCAGTCTTACATATTGTCATAGTCGAGACCACATGACGTGACTAGAAATTAAAACTACGCCACATATTGCACACGGCCCCTGCAGCTCCACAGGGCCAAAGGCAAACCTTACATAACTTATGATAAATGCTATGAATGCCAGTTATTTTGGGCCAATTGTGTCAGCTATAAAGTATTTTATAATGCATTATATTAAAGGAGTGCCAGCCCTACAGCTAGGAGTGTGTGACTTAGTATGACTTAGTTTTAGAGCCTGATGATTTTATCAGTGTCTGTCAGGCTAGATAAATACAGAGACTGATACGGGTTGCTCCAATTACCTGTTAATTTAGTGTTTTTGGAAAATGACGTCAATCAGTTTTAGATGCCAGTTCTTAGGTCTGAATTTAGTCAGCTTGATTTAGTTTTTTGTGTGTGTGAAATAGAGCACTATTCAGAAACTTGCAATTGCTCTTCCACAACGTTGCATATAAAAATACAACAAATAAAATATTATCAATACTAAATACCTAAGTTTGGTTAAAGGTTTAAATCTTAGTTTTAAATGCCAACATATTTTTGAATGATCTTGAACAGTTCTAATAGTGCAGCTTTTGCCCAAGTGGACACCTCTTACAGTTTGTGTCCAGACCTGTTTGGAATGCTATTTCCATTTAAAAGCCAGCTTCAGTCTCTTTGTACCCCTAGCTTGGAGATTTTTAGCTATGATTTCATGCAAGAGATCTAATTCTGACATATGCTTTTTGCTCTGCAAGGCCTTGAGCGCCTAGAAAGGAACTTTAAGTATTACCGAAGTGCAGTTAGTTTCTCTTTCACTGACAGTGAAGTGAAAAGTGAACTTTGAATTTTACTGCTTTATGGTTAGCGAAAACCGTGTGATGGCTATGGCATTATCCAAGGTAGCATCTAAGCAATGTCGTTGCTGGCTCTTTAGGGTTCCCAGAATTTTATTTTGAAGCATGTGGGTGCAAGGCAGGCATCTTTTGCTGCAGCTCAGGGTGCATTTTTCCCTCCTTGTGCAGACATATGCTGTGACATGTTGGTATTGGTATGAGTGTAAACACACTGGGGATGGGTGAGTCAAGATGGCGGGGGTGGCGCTATTTCACAAGAGTGCATATGTCGCCATAGACGAAAGCATGATAAATACAGCCTCAGGAGAGCTGGAACGCCCCCATTTATCAAGAGCGGCATTATCAGTGAACATGCCTTGATTTCTACCAGGTTCAACAGTCCTGGCACTGAATTCAGTGTGTATATTGAAGTTAGTTGGCTTGTGTTTACTAAATTGTGAGACAATGTTCTAGATATAATTTGAGAAACTCAGTCATTTAGAGAGTAAAGCAATGAGAAAGACTGAGGTTTGATATTTAGTATGCCACATATTTTACAGATTCTAAACCTGGTCAGATGACTGTGAGTGAGAGGGTGGTGCAAACACTTGAGTTTGAAGTCCGTATCGGGCTGAAAGCCCTGAGCTTCTCCAGTCTTGTCATGCTCTGAATTGTTCCTGCATAGAAGCCAAAACATTTTGTCTTTGTACCGAAATATCTGAAATGTTTTTCATATTGCATGCAGCTGGAGGCAGCACAGATACTGTGCAAAAGATCCTCACAATTAGATGCTGGAAGGTTCTTTAACCAGCACGTCACATTGAAAGAGCGGTATGTTTACAGTATATGCAATGAACATTGTTATTTTACCATAAGATATAATTTTTACAATCAAAATCCTAGTATTAGATGCTTTTTATTGCCATTAGTATTAGATATTTAGCTGTGCTTGCTAATTTTCTCTATTTTTACATTGACGTGAACTTTTTCCATCATCTAACACTGCCAATATCTATTTTTCCAATGTTGCGATCCCTATATTCACTTGTAGTATCAATATGACAGATTTCAGTTTTTAGCGCATTTTTTTTTTTTTAACTTATCTAAACAAATATGTAATTTTAATATCAGTCATTTGTCTGTTATCAGCCATAATGTGAAAATAATTATCTGCTTGTTGCTACCGACCAGAATTTTAACATCTGCACATCCATAATATCACTCCAATGCCACGATGCCATTTTGCAAATACTGGCACTTGTAGGTTACAGAATTTGAAATGGATAACTTTTACATTTTAGGCCTCAAAGTTTGAAGTACAGCAAGAACTTTTGTGTTTTTTTAGCCCCTGTGGCAATTTCCTGTCCTGTTTTCACAAGTCTGACGTGTGTTCCTACCTGTGGTGTGCGGCCTGTTGCCACATAGTAGAAACAGATCAAGAGGAAGAACATTTTGTAGCACACACCATGTGCCTTTTAAGAAGTCCATCAGCTGGGGTCAGCTCGCTGCTGGCAAGATATAATCTGCTTACATTTTTAAACATCAGCCCATCAGCATCTGTACCAATGCCAGAGGACACTACATTCACATAGAGGAAATAGCTAAGCGTTTAGTAGCAGGAGATGAACCCTGAGAGTGAGATGTGAGAGAGAGGAAGTGAGTAAGGGTGCAACAAGTTCTGTTCCTCATGTTGTTTTCTCAGTAATTAACCCCAGTCATCAACATCCATACTACATGGAATTTAGTCTGTAACAGTCAGTTTCTTTTTTGCTTAAAGTCACTGAATGTATGTATTTTTAAAATATGAGATTAGTGTTGTGTTTGTGAGGTCTCCATTTGATGCTTTTAGTTGATAATATCATGTCTGATTGTGCGTGTTGTGGTATCTGGCATGATAAGTGAAGCTTTTTGAAGGTATCTGAAGATGCGTTTTTAGAATTCTGAGAACCAGACTTGTTTTGTTCTTCTCAGAAGCAAACCGCTGAAGGGTGGCTTGATCTGTGTCATTGTTATTTTTTAGTATTTTCTTATAGTAGTTACCAACTAAATAGAAATATGACATTTGAACATGTCAAACACAAAAAAAGTGAGAAAAACAGTCGAAGAGGAAGGGGAAGAAGTTTCCACTCTCAAAATGAGAGAGAAGTGTTCGCTTGTTTGTGGTCTAACAGTCAGGAAGTAGCATAAACCGACTGCTCAGTGATGCATTTCCTGTCACTGCAAGATTCACAGGTCAGTTGTGGTTGTTCTCTTTCCTTTTGCATTTATCTTTCTTTAGTTTTAGGGTTCCTTTACCATGGCTTAAAGTTTGACCAACTGGTAACTCATTTCATTGGGCAGGCTGTATAATTTTAGGCAGTAAAACGTCCTAACTTGTAGCACCTGCTAAACTGGACAACTGTGGTTGTTTGACATTTTAGCATTCAATTTAAATCATCTTTAAATTGTTTGGAAAAGGATTAATCACATTTCCATAAGGGTGGATGCTCTTTGTCATCTCCTCCAACAAGTTTCCATCTGGCAAAGATGAACACAGCTTGTTCTAAACAAGCGTCTTTAGACCCTAATGAGTTTAGTGGCTGGGATTTTGCCTTCACCTGGCCTCAGTCTCTCCTCCCTAGCCTTTAATGTTTGGAGAGCTGAGCTCCAGGCTCAATGATAACAGCTCCTGTCTCAGCTGGGTGTGGGCCCCTAGACTTTTTCTAGCGCCTCAAGGCGGAGTGGAAAAGTACAAGACTTGCGAGATGAGATTAAATTTGCTTCATCTCCTGCAAAGGTAGCAGGAGGTAAAGCCTTTCTTCTGTCTCGGTTTTAGCGGTTCTCGAAGCAACGTGTTTGTCTCTCTCTCCCCTTCATTTTTCTTTTGCCTTCATCACCCTTCCTTCACAACACTTGCTCTAGTTTTTATAATGGCCTTTTTTAAATCTTACCTGGCTTATGTTTTTTTATTCTCAAAACCCTTTTTTGGATCTGTATTAGATTCACACTGTCGTCTACTGTAGCAGAAGTTGCTATGTGGTGTTGTTGTAAACTGATGTGGCAATGGGAGTTGGTTGTATGCTAGTCTCATTAATTGCAGTCTCTCTTGTTCTGTTGAATTAGCAAACATTCGCCTCACAGGCCCTTGACCTTTCTCCCTAATGTATAATGCACTCTTCTCCACTTCTGTGACCAACAAAGGGGTGTGTGATGGTGATACTTTCACATCACTTTAAAAGGAAGAGAAAGAAAAAAGAGCCTTTTTTGAGCACTGTAAGAATGTCAAATAGCAGTGCCGATATTTTAAAAGAAATGTACCCTTTAGTCTTTCTGCAGTACTCATTTTGGTACCTTTTGCCTTTTTTACTGACAAGTGGCTGGTTTCGGGTGTGCATATTCGGATGCTCTCCCATAATTGCACACATGCTTAGTAAAGAACATTTGTGGTAATGCAGATGCGTATATGAACAGACAGATAGGCTTTTGGGTAAAAATAGTCACCTTGGTGAGGTTTAAATGTGTACATGGTCGGTTACGTCTAATTTGAATGTCGACATATGGGACAATAAATTGGAAAAACTTGTCATAAGAACAACTATATTAATACAAAAAATAGAAAATCACTGCTCTTAAATGGCTCATTATCACATGTAGCATTGTTTTTACGTTGCCAATTTAATTAGTTAATATTTACACTCTCTTTCAAATAATACATGTTTTTGAGCACCAAATCAGCATATTAGAATGATTTCTAAAGGATCATGTGACACTGAAGACTGCTGAAAATTTGACTTTGCCATCACAGGAATACATTTATTTTTAAAATATATTAAATCATGAATCAGTTATTTTATATGCATATGCAGCCTTGGTGAAAATAAGATGAAAACGATAAATAAGATTGAATGGCAGCGTATATTAATATTTATATTTTAATATAGTGTTAGCATATTAGTAAAAATTGTTATTGTGTACCACTATTTTTTTTATTTTTTATTTATATTGGTATCACTTAGCAGGATAGTAGCTTCTGGAAGGGCGGTTTAAACGACAGTGACCATATTATATAGTTGAAGAGAGTTTGTCCACGGCCCATTATCACAGCATTACAGGACTTTACTTGAGTTGAAGCATCATATCCTCACAGGAACTAAGCTCAAAATATCCATTTTCTGCTGAGGCAAGCAGATGACCCTGGTGAAAGAGGCTTTGTCCTCCATATTGATTGAAAGGGTGCTGTTGGCATAATTCCACCCTCAGTGTTTCTCTTCCCTGTGGTAAGTGGGAACAAGCCTTAAGATGTCTCACAAGACACATAAATGTTCACTAGCTCACTGGAGGTGTTTTAATGTCACATTTTTATAGTGGGGCCAGCGTTGTGGACTGTGTTTTCACTGAAAGGCTGGAAACTGGCATGTTCTGAAATGCCAGGAATGCCAGTCCTCCTTCCTGACCGAGCAGGAAAAGAGCTTCACATTCCTCTCGCTTTCTCTTAGTCAGTGTCTCTCCGAAAGCCCTTGTATCCCAAGCTATTTTGAGAGGCACTCTAGACTAGTTTTTCTCAAACGCGTTGACATCACTCGCCGCTGAATAACTAGAGATGACTTCGCCCTCTCCAAAACCTCCATCTCCATCCATCCCTGTGATGTCATCAGAATATTACAACTCACGATCATACCACATCCTGAATCCATGATTCTTCCCATCAAACCACTCACCTACGTTCAATGATCATTCATGTTTGAATTCCATTGTCAGGGTGACTCATGGCTTAGTCATTCGGTTGGCTTAAATTACCTCCTTTCATGGTCAACACTGAGCTCAGCTGAGGACTCTACAGGGGCGGGTGGGTCGATAGGGTCAACAGGGTAAGATATATTTGTTCGTAATCATTCTCCCGTCAAAACTGGTTATTCCATCCAACATTTTAGTCAGCGTCTTGCTATATATTTACTTGTTTTGACAACACAGACTAGGCGCTTTGCCAGATCCGTACCAGCTGTTGCATTAGGACAATTAGAGGCTTGGGCGGACGTTTTTTTACGTACTCCTCATAATTTTACCTTGCTTGCTGAGCGTGTATCCTTGGCAGACCTCAGCCATGGAGTGATTCCATGCGAGCCCCACCCTGGAGAGTGTTTGCTTACTGAAGTCTTGAGTACTGAGTGACTCTCCCTCCCTCTCGGTGCCTCTGGATGACGTGCGGCAGGCTCTTGTTTTGGCCCATTTGCATGTGCGTGTGTTGGGACAAGGCAAGTGTTGTCGCATCCACTTGTATCATTCCCAGGCTGCAATCACGGTGGTGCAGATCACTCGCCATGTGCCCGGCACGAGGTCTCGTTATATACCGCTGGGAATCAGCGTGGAGCGCGGCATGATGCACGCAATCACAGATTTGCACGATTTTGTTCCCCACCAGGTTCATCTCTCTGTGTGAAATGCTCCCATCAATCCCATATCATGCTTTCATTTGCCAGCACATCACCGTCAAATGGTGTGAATGACTTCATTACTCAAAAGCAGGGCTGTAGACCATGGCAAGATTGTCTAATAGAATTTCAAGCTGCGAGCTTTGGCTGTGGCGTACGCAGCTGCAGTTTGAGGCACAGAGAGCTTTTTGAATTGAAAAGAAGAACTGAGAATGACATGAGGCCATTTTGAGCTAGTCTGTAAAAGAGGAGGCAGAACTCAGCCATGCTCTCGCTTGGCGACTTCTGACCCCTGGCTAACGCTACGGAGACTTCATGGGCGAGTGCTTTCCCAGACTGCAGAGGTAGGCATGACCCACTCTGTGTGTGGTCCTAACTTGCCAGGGGTATCACTATAGTTGTGATTATCATTTCTAGCAATGTTGATGCTGCAGATCTGGGTGATACCTCATATTGTGTGGTTTATTGAGAAAAAGTGTACTTTTATTTGATATGAAGTGCTCTAAAATACACCATAGATTTACCTTAGACACTGATAGAGAGCATGATACATGATGCAGTTATTGTATTGGTCTACATTACCGTTTGAAAGTTTTATTTAGCAAGGATGCATAAAACTTATCAAAGGTGATGGTAAAGACATTTATAACCTTACAAAAGATTTCTATTTCAAAGAAATGCTGTTCTTTTGAACTTTCTATTTATCAAATAATTATTTTCATCAGTTTCCACAAAAATATTAAGCACAACTGTATTTAGCATTATAATAATAAGAAATGTTTGTTGAGGATCAAATAATCATATTAGACTGATTTCTAAAGGATCATGACGTGACAATGAAGATTGGAGTAATGCCTGCTGAAAATTATATAAATTATATATTATAATAAATTATATTTTAAAATATCAAAACTAATATTGTGATATATTATTACTATTTGTAACGATTTTTACTGTAGAGACTTCATGCAAATACACAAACTCTTATCGGCTCCAAACTTTTGAACTGTAGTCTATATCACATATATATGGGCCAATATTGGATATTTAATTTTGCAGGTTCTTTCCTCTATTTTTATTTAACATAACACTATTTAATGTAATGTTTAGCAAATCTCAAAATGATTATCCATATTTTATACTATATATTATAATGTAAATTCTAGCCATTTTTAAAATGTTAATTTGACAGAATAATTTAGAACTATATTATGAGCAATTTCTTGGTTATTTGCCATAACACAAACCTACTGTGATTATTGGTATTGGATATAATTTTAATATACCTTACTTGGAAGACTTGATCAAATTCTTTTGATTTGATGTAAGCGTCCAGAACACCCTAGCAACCACGTAGCAACTCCCAGAGCATTGTGGTGGCAAGAAAATAAATAATTGGTTCAAAGAGCTTGTCTTGACCAAAGCCAGGGAGAGGGAACCTTCAGCAGGGTGCTCCAGATGTTGGCCCCATGCTGTGGGAAGGGAGGCAGGGCCGAAGGGCTCTTTGGGGGCCGTCTGGTTAGTAGTAATAATAGGCTGGGCCTCTCTGTCATGGCATACCTCATCTTGTTCCTCGCTCTCCTGGAGAGACAAGTCCATACGAGGCCCCATGTTGACTACGGGACTCCAGCTGCTACAGGGGTCTTGGGCACAGTCTGAGCTAAACAGAACATTTGTTTGACCTCCCTGCCACCCACATGGGCCTATCTTTCCTGTTCTCTCTCTGCCCCCATTATACCCTTTACCCACCCACCCCAGCAACCCCAACCCCCCCAGACACCATTCAACCTGGTATGCACTTATTGACACACACACACACATACACACACACACACACACACTGTCCTTTCAAAGCAAACAAGCCCCACCCTGCCACAGAGGAGACATGGGCTGCTCTGCTGCCATTTTACACCCCCTTTCAGTCAAACCACCTCTCCTCTCCCCACTGCTCTCGTTTAATCTTTAACCAGACTGCAGCCCCTCCTGTTTCTCCTTGCCGCCTCAGGGCCGGACAGAGGTTACTCTTTTCTCTCAACAGCCTGTGATTCTAGTGTTTTTGAGTTTCTGTAGTTTAACTGGCTTTAGTGTGAGGAGTGGATGTGGACTTTGGATGAGGGTGTGTTCTGGGCCTTTTTTCACTCATGTGACTGATAACCCAACCTTGTTTACAGTACCCCTTTGATCAGGCTGGCTGATTTCATATCCTGTGGCAATCCATGTCCCTCCCCCTTCCTCCACACGGCCACTGAAGAGGTCCACTTATTACATCTGAACCTTGTTGAATTACACCAGGCATTCAGAATTACAGTAAACCAAGTGTCTCATAGCTTTTGTTGCTGTGGGGAAGTCGTGGCCTAATGGTTAGAAAGTCGGACTCGTAATCCAAAGGTTGCGGGTTCGAGTCTCGGGCCGGCAGGGATTGTAGGTGGGGGGAGTGAATGTCCAGCGCTCTCTCCACCCTCAATACCACGACTGAGGTGCCCTTGAGCAAGGCACCGAACCCCCAACTGCTCCCCGGGTGCCGCAGCATAAATGGCTGCCCACTGCTCCGGGTGTGTGTTCACGGTGTGTGTGTGTTCACTGCTGTGTGTGTGCACGTTGGATGGGTTAAATGCAGAGCACGAATTCCGAGTATGGGTCACCATACTTGGCAGTATGTCACTTCACTTGATTCATGTTGATTATCTAAAAAGATTAATTATCTAAAAAGATTGATTATCTAATGGTTTTAAATGGGAATTTAGACAGCATTACAATGTACAGTATGAAAAATTATATTCATTGTGAAATTAAGTGTTAAGTGTTATAATATAGTCATTCAATATAATCCATTTTAATTCATTATTTAATATATACACTCTAAAAAATGCTGAATTAAATACAACCCAGTGCTGGGTAAATATTGGACAGAACAGATGCTGGGTTGTTTTCAACCAACAGTTGGGTTAAATGTTTAACCCAGCCTTCTGGGCAGCAACTCAACCGCTGGGTCTAAAGAACCCAATCGCAGGGTTTGTCCATATGTATATGTATATATATGTATATGTGTATGTATGTATGTGTATATATATGTGTGTGTGTATATATATATATATATATATATATATATATATATGTATATATGTATATGTATGTATGTATGTATGTATGTATGTATGTATGTATGTGTATATATATATATATATATATATATGTATATGTGTGTATATATATGTGTATATATTTGTTAATTATCAGCATCATACGGTTTTTAAAGTTTTTAAATATTTGAATTAATATATTTTAGATATTTAAAATATTAAATAATTGGATTATAACCGATATGACACTGATATATTGTGCATCCGTATTGAATACAGAGTGGCAAAGTAAAGCTACAGTTGTGTTGTTGTGATATCAGATGGATAAACATGAGTCAAAGTGAGAAAAAGTTAAATGGCCAGTGATGAATTTGCTGGAAAGTGGAGTTTTTCCACTTGCCCATTTTCATTCTGCCTGGCCAGACTTTCTCAGTCTGACTTTGGGGCAGCTTTGTGCGTTTGAAGCCAAGAATGAGATTGGTGAGTCAAAAGTCTCTCCAGCAGTGAGCGAACGGTTCATAGAGTCAGAAAATTAGCCCCTCGTGTCAGTCCCAACGGTACCGTCTCAGGCTCGTCCGGCCCAGTCCTCTCTCTCTCTCTCTCGCTGATGATGTGACACAGCCCATTTTGCTCAGTCGCAGTTTCCTAATGTTCCTTTTCCTCTGTTTCTCTCTTGAAGGTTTAGATGCTCCAGACGCAGTTGGAGTGAGAAGAATCCTCCTCCATCACGCAGTCCTCCGCCACTCTACCGTCATCTGGAGGAAAAAAATCAGAAGCGTGCAGGATCATAAAAGGGAACTCTGTTTTTACCTAACAGTGCCTCTCATTTTGTGAAAGCAGTGTTCCTGCCTCAGAGTGCTTCCTGTACCGAAGGGTGTGGAGCGAAGCGGTCCGGGGAGTGCGTGGAGGGGTAGGAACCCTCTGCCTGTCAGCCTGTGTCCTACCCTTTCTCTCCCAACAACATCATGACCACTGCGGTCCAGTCCAGCGAGCTTGTCTTTGAGTTCGCTAGTAATGGGATGGATGAAATCAATCAGGTACATCAGTCACTTTTGTTGTTTTCTACGAAAACGCCCTTCATCGTTGACCTGAAAACCCTGATTTTGGTGCCAGAAATCTTTGTTATTAGGCACGTCAACTTGTAGTTTCTTTATGTCTTTGTCCATCCAGCTTCACAGGTCAGGTCTCAAGGAGGGGATATGGGTTTTTGGAGGTCTGAGCCTTTGATGCCGGGCATGAAGGCAAGGGAGGGAGGAAGGTGGAAAATTAAGAGTGCAAGGAGAGGGTTGAGAGATGACTGTGTGGGTTGCTGGCAGGGCGCAGATGGAAAGACTGAGATGTAGGAATAGCCAGTCAGTCTGAACTCAGTGTGTTTGTATTCTTTTACGTAAACCTTGTTGGGAATAAAGCTAGCATTTGAGCCTCAGGACGCCTAGTTATGTTACATACTGTGGCCCCAGAAAATATCTGATCACTTACGAATGCATTAGATACAATATATCAGATAAAGTGGCATCTGCAAACAAATGCTGCTGGAGCTTCTCACAGAGCTTCACTTTTCTGAGCTTTACCAACCTTGTCCAGAGGTCACTTTCAAGTCAAGTTGTGTTTTAAGTCATGTCAGTTCTCTTCAAGATCACAAAGTAAACATGACTTGACGACCAGAAAATAGCCAATTTTTTTAAACAATATACACTACAATTCAAAAGTTTATATTTTGAAAAACGTCTCATACTCAACAAGGCTGCATTTATTTGATCAAAAATACAGTGTGTTTATGAAATGTTATTACAATTTAAAATAGCTATTTCATATTTGAATATATTTAAACATGTTATTTATTCCTGTGATGCAAAGCAAAGTTTTCGTGTCACATGGTCCTTCACAAATCATGATTTTGCTGATTTGGTGCTCAAGAAACATTTCTTATTGTTAACAATGGTGAAAGCATTTGTGGTGCTTTTTTATGAAAACTGATTTCCATGATTCTTTTTTCTTCAGTTTTCTCTTAAATTTGAGAAAATTCAGAAGAACAGGATTTATTTGAAATAGAAATATTTTGTGAATTAATGTGTCCTTGCTGTATAGAAGTATGAATTTCTTTAAAAATAAATATTTTTAAAGAAATTAAAAATAATTTTAACCATTCTCTAACCATTAGGCCACGACGGGGGAAGTCGTGGCCTAATGGTTAGAGAGTCGGACTCGTAATCGAAAGGTTGCGGGTTTGAGTCCCCGGCTGGCAGGGATTGTAGGTGGGGGGAGTGAATGTACAGCGCTCTCTCCACCCTCAATACCACGACTGAGGTGCCCTTGAGCAAGGCACCGAACCCCCAATTGGCTGCCCACTGCTCCGGGTGTGTGTTCACGGTGTGTGTGTGTGTGTGTGTGTGTGTGTGTGTGCATTTGTTCACTACTCACTGCTGTGTGTGTGCACTTGGATGGGTTAAACGCAGAGCACCAATTTCGAGTATGGGTCTGACTTTATTACTGTTCCCAAACTATTGAACGTTAATATATTAATAATTTCACGTTTTAAAACACATTTTAAGTTTTTTTTTTTTTTTTTTTATGTTTTTGTTAGGCCATGCAAATAGTTTCATACATTTTTAATTGTGCCAAAATTATCCAAATACTTTCTAGGCCACTGTATAGTATGTGCGTATGCAAGCATGCTGCCATGCTCGTGATTTGGTTTGTTCTGTGAATATTCTGTCTGAGTTCAGATGACTCCAGAATCCTGATCTTCATCTTAAGTGTGTGTTTGTGCAGTCAGGTGAATGGATCAGGTGTGACAAGTCTTCTATCGAACCCCATGCCTCTTCTCTTACAGACTAAAAGAGAACTGAAAGCTAGATTCAGGCCTAACCTGCTCAACTTGTTGCAGCGTGGGAGACAAGTTCTGTTCCACCCAGAAGTTTACTGTTGTTTTGAAACGACACTGGCTTCTAAGTCACTCCCTAAATCCCCTCACTCTATTACCACACCATCATAAATCAGCTCTACCAGTCGCCCCAAAGTCTCATATATCTTTTGACTCCCACCCATAACAATAGAGCTGCTTTTTCACGGACTGCGCAAAACAAACCTTGACGCTTGTCACTGTGTGTGCAGGGTTTTCCACACATGGGTGCTGTGAAATGTGTCCAGCTGCTTGTGTGGACTGTAATGATTAGCCGTGCTGGACCTAGAGTCAATAATTATCCCCATAAGTCAAGTCGACTTGTAATGGGAGTGAAATGATATTAAGCCACTTTGTCAGAGTTCAGCTACTGCACACAGCAGAAGCAGAAGTACTAGATCCAGATTTCCGGAGTCGCTGAGTGCATTTATAGCCACAGTCTTACACTGATAATCTTATTAACCTAATATAACATTATTTGTTACAACCTGCTAAAGATGGCAAACGTTTTAAGAAAACTTACACAACTAGATTTTTACCCATTACCCCAGCTTCATTTTGTATGTAAACACCTTTACCAACATTCTAGTGGCTTATTTACTATGTGCATGCCTCATGTGAATTACTGTTGATGTCAAAACTAAAACATTTCTTGTATAAACAGGGTTTTCTTGCATCGTCAAGTTTTCAGAATGGCTGATTTTAGATTTTTGATTGTGCATCTAAGTTAATTGTGCAGCTTTAGTGGTTGACAGATTAATTACTTATTGCTGAAAACCTGTTGCATGAAGCCTGCTTAGTACACAGTGTTTAAGAATCATCCAAAAGCTTGTTTAAGAATCATCCAAAAGTCTCTGGCATTGCAAGTGAGGGTCTTGGATTGCATCAGTGGGTTAGCATCACGTCTGGCGTGATCAGGTAAAGCAGAAGAGAGTGTAACTGTGGAACACACCACATACTATCGGCTTTATGCATACAGTAGGAACACGGAACTCAACTATGCAAATGACTGATCTTTATCTGATGTTTCCTTTTTTAGAAATGTGGTTGATTATTGTGAAACAGGTTTATGGCAGTCTCAAAAGTTTTACTCTTTTTACTGATGTACAAGATTGAGATATTGGCATATGAAGAGCTGTATTAACACTGGAATCTTATATTTTTTAGGGCAGAGCTATTTAGCTGATTTTATGCCATGCTTATAAATGCATGAATTGGTCTGTTGACAAATAGCATGGATTTTATGCAATAATTTCTGAATTGCAACTTTTTTTATATAGACTCATATAGACATGTTCTGCTGTTTTGCATTTACTTGTCAGGCAGTATAAGAGAGGCTATGTAAACCGATCACCAACGTTTTTTGCATAATCCTGATATCTGAGGTCTGTAATTCCCCAGTACAGCAGGATGAGAGGGAGGACATGGACAAATGCACAGAGCAAGACTAAGTTTCCTGCTTACTAAGCAGTCAGGGCTTGTGGGATTCACAGAGTGTCTGTCTAGCCTAGTTAAAAGTCTTCTCTTAGTAAATTGATAAACGACACGCTAAAATCGAAAGTTTATTTGGTCTACACATCCGTTTAAACGTTTGGGGTCAGTAAGATTTATTTATTTGTTGAATTATTTATTTATTTGAAAGAAATTAATTCTTTTATTGGGTAAGGATATATTGAATCAATCAAAAGTAGCAAAGACATTTATAATGTTACAACGTATTTCTATTTCAAATAAATGCTGTTCTTTTGAACGTCCTGTTTATCACAAAATCCTGAAAAAATTGATCAGAATTTATACAAAAATGTTAAGCAGCACAACTGTTATCAACATTGATAATATTAAATGTTTCTTGAGCAGCAAATCAGCCTATTAGAATGATTTCTGAATGATCATGTGACACTGAAAGAATGGCTGATGAAAGTTCAGCTTTGCTATCACAGGAATAAATAAACTCTCTTGCTCTATCTTACAGATGACCAGTAAACAGTTATTTTGAATTGTAACAATATTTTGCAACATTACGGTTTTACTGTATTTGATCAAATAAATGTAGCGTTGGTGAACAAAAGAAACTCCTTTCAAAAACAGTGACTCTTTTCAAAGACCTAAATGTTTAACGGTAGTTTATATCCAAATTTAACAGTAGCTAAATTCAAGTGTTGCCATTGAATCTGTTTCTAGTAGTTTAGAGTTTGTGTTAAACTGTACTGAATGAATTATTCTGGCCTTGAACTGAGATTTGAAAAGCCAAACCCATCGAGTATCTGGGGAAAATGCCATAACAACAGCAAATAGTCCAAGGATGAAGGAACAAAAACAGAAAACCCTGCCAAAGGAAGATGTAAGATGGCTTACGTGTTTCATAATCTTGTTTACAAAGAGACGGTATTTCAAGCATTCCTGAAGTACTGTATTACACTGATCAGTTATTGTTAAGTATTCCTTTTTTTTTGGTGAGTGTGTGAGATTATTTTCTTTGGCCAGGAACGTGGTTTGCATATTGTTCTTGTTTTGTTCATCTTCACACAATTGAACAACTGGAAAGGTGATAAACTGCATTCTGCGGCCATCTAGTGGTTACACAACACAACAGACACATGTGTGCACGTGTTCTCTGTAATATTAAACATGGCAGAATAAATCATGAAATATAGTCCCTGAGGAAAGGCAGTCACTTGTCAAACTCACAATGAACAGTTGCAGTAAGCGGTCCTCTAACAAGTGTCAGAATAAAGGTCACTAGACTTCGATCAGACTGCAGTTTCTCTTGAATTATTCCCGCTCTGTCAATGTTCACTCATATTCTGATACGTTTTGCTTTGTTTGCACATATCGTCTGCCAAAGGCATAATGACAGCTGCTGTCCAGTTAATGAGATTCGGTTGGTCACACACACACACACACACACACACACACACACACACACACACACACACACAGCGTCTCTCGTTCAGTGATGCTATCTTCAACACCAGTTTTCCCTGAAAATCTATTTTTTTTTTTTTTTTTTAATTGCTCTTACTAACAATCCTGATTCATCTAGACTACCCATAAGAGTAGGAAAACATAAAGAGTGGAAGAAAGACTCTTATACCAAAAGACTCTATACCAAAGTATGTTGGTATATTTTGGCTGTGTTGACTGTGGTGGGGGATGTGAACGGTCTCTTGTGGCTTTAGAGTCCAGTACAAACTATTTCCTCTTTCCCCCATGTGATCTCCACCCTAGCTTAGGAATGCTGGTGGAAATGAGGAAGCCTGAGATGGTGTTTTTGGCATGAAGCTCATGACCCTGGGAGCAAACAGGGTCATATGTATAAGAACCTTACTGGAACTGTGGTGTTTTTGCGTTTACGTCATTTATTCACATGATACCGCACAGGCTAGTCTCTGGCCTTATTGTTATTCTGACGCATTGTAAGAGTCCAAGCAAGTGACTGAACCGGCTCAGGTTAAAGCTATTATGAATGGGCCATTAGCTGCAGCCTCTGTGGGTATAAGTAACCTGGACGATTGTGGATTAGAAGCTTTCATCTGCAGGGAAGGGGTAAATTTATGTGTTTTAAAGCAATTATGGTGCACTTTGCTGCCTTTCATCGCACGACGGTTGATTTTAGATCAATGGCACATTTATCTCTCTGTTTGATCTCCCACAGCTGGACGACCCTTCAGTTTTCCCAGCGGTGATCGTGGAGCAGGTGCCCGCTGCCGACCTCATGCAGGTGTACTCTGGACTGGAGGCAGATGAGGTGACTAATGGCATCATGGTGGACTCCATTCAGGATGTGGTGGAAGAGAACATGATGGGAGATGTGGGGCTGTCTGGTGAGTCCAATAAGTGACCACAATTATAGGTGGCATGATGTTTTTTGAAAACCTTTCTCATGAAAACGGGGAAAAAAAAGTACTCTTTGCACCTGAAACAATCCACAACACTGTTTATATGCAGTATATGCACTACTGTTAAAACGTTTAAGGTTGGTAAGATATTTTTTGAAAGAAGTCTCTTCTGCTCCTGTTGGCAATATTACTGTAAAAACAGTAATATTGCCAAATATTCAAAATACAATTTAAAATAATTGTGTGTGTGTGTGTGTGTGTGTGTGTGTGTGTGTGTGTATATATATATATAAAATCGTAATGGACAGCTTCACAAATCAATTTATCTATTTGTTCTTTAACTATCATGGATCATGGCTTTCATTTAAAATGTGCTTGGCAGTAGTTTTCAGGGACATTTAAAGCTTAGTGTTTGTCAGTTGATTAACATTTATTCTGTCCACAGTAGAGACCCAAGTCTCAGGTGGAGAGGACAGTATGGAGACTATCGAGGCGGCTGAGGCCTTACTGAACATGGAATCTCCCAATAATATCCTGGATGAGAAACGCATGAGTATGTGATGACTCACTGTCTGTTTACATGGTGCTGTTATTTTTTCTTTAAGAAATGTTTGTGGGGAGACTTCTTAAAAACACAGTATATTTCAGTCAGTTAGCACATACTGATACCATTTCTCATTTCAGTTCTGTCTGTGTTTAAGCAAATTGTAAAGACATACTCATACTTGACCTCTACCCTTCTGTAGTTCACACATATGGGAATATGCTGGAATCAGACCTGACCTACATTTCCCTGCGTCCAGAGCAGCTCTCAAACGGCTGCATGGATGTTCCCCTGGATGAGGAGACGTCCTCTTTGGATGAGATCCCTCAAAGGAACCCTTCCAAACCTGCCAGGAAAAGCAAAGGTATCATTATCCTCCAGTAGAAGGCAGTGTGCACCTTTAGTGTTTTTTTTTTGTTTGTTTTTTTTGCTGCATTATATTAAAAACTAAAAACTAAAGATGTGACAAGAGAATGTAAAAATGTTCAAAAGATAGCCAAATACATCAGTTTTTTTTATTTATATGCTTTTTGAAATATTATTTTATAATATAATTTATGTTTATGTGTATTTATTTTCCTGCAACCATCCTGCAGTACGCAAGCCAAGACCAGTGCGGCCCTGCTCCCCCATCACCAATCCAACTCTTCCGTTGAAGAAGAAGAGCAAAGAGGGCAAAGGTAAGCACAACCTCAGATCGGTGCACGGTAGTAAAGGAGAAAAATGTGGAAACTCGCTTCTGTCTCCTGCATGCATCATGAGTTGGGGCTTTGCTGGCAGTGCTGCGGCTGCTTAATTGATGAGGTGCTCTCAAAGTGCTGCGTTTGTGAGAGAACTAAAAGTGATAGTGGGCTGGAGGGCACATCGATGCTGTCCTGATAGAGGCCCCTTATGCATGTATCCCGTTCCCAGCTCAGAGAGGAGGCCGGCCGCATACATATACATCACCTTGACATGCCGGTCTGTTCTCTCTCCGGCTCCCACTGCCAGGGAAGCTGTTTTTAACCACTTCTGGCCAAAGCGCACGACAAACAAGAATAATCTAGTGCCAGACCCTTCTAATTAATTTCCAGTCCAGTCTAGGGCTACCATGAAGGGAGAACTGATTTATTAAGGTTATGAGAAAGAATACAATAATTGCACCTCTGCCAATTTGGCTTGTTAAATAAGACCTGTGGAATCGCGTGTGAAATATGAAAGTTTTTTTTTTTTTTTTTATAAGTCTAAACTTTTAATGAGTGGACAGAGGAATATAAAAGACCCTTATTCTTGTAGGTAATACTATCTACCTGTGGGAGTTCCTCCTGGCCTTGCTGCAAGACAAAAACACCTGTCCCAAATACATCAAATGGACACAGAGGGAGAAGGGCATTTTTAAGTTGGTGGACTCCAAGGCTGTCTCCAAGCTGTGGGGCAAGCACAAAAACAAGCCTGATATGAACTACGAAACCATGGGCAGAGCGCTCAGGTGAGCCAATGGTTACAAACACTTCACCCAGAGGGAGCAATCATGCCAGAGGAATTGTTTTTCCTGACCTCCCCCTTCCTCTTGCTCTCTTTTAGGTACTATTACCAGAGGGGTATACTGGCCAAGGTTGAAGGACAGAGGCTTGTTTACCAGTTTAAGGAGATGCCCTCAGATCTGGTCATTATTGATGAGGATGATAGCCAAGGGGACGACGCCAGTTCTGGCTACGGAGGGCAACGATCCGCTCCTCATGGACGGGCAGTGGGCCGCGGTTCATCACGTGCGCAGGGGAAGAGCGCACAGTTGAAGTCAGTGAAGAGAGAGATGAGTCCTGGGCTGATCATAAATGGAAAACAAGCCGAACAGCTGGTGCAGACTGTCCACGTTCTTCAGCCAAATCAAGGAGCTGCTGTCCCAGCATCTACACACTCCGTAAGGTGAGGGGCGTTTACATATATAAACAGACAGCCACACACACAAGCAAATTTAAAACCACTGTTGAAACAAAAGCTCTTTTCTAAAATCGGTTGTTTTGCTGCCTACGTAGGTAGCTACATTCTTAGGCAGCAGCATCATAACCAAAATGGACCTTATAAGTGATCCATTTGTAACACTTTTCCTAGGCAGTAACACGAATTGCAGAGCCCAGTAAATGGCATGGGGAAAAAATATAGTCTCAAATTAAGAATTTGTCTCCTTGTTTTAGTTAAATTATGGTATAATGTGACCACGATTTAACTAAATTAAAACAAGGGAACAAATTAGTATAACTTGTCCACGATTTAACCAAAAAAAGGGAATGTAGTTGTATAAAGTGGCCATGATTTAACTGAATTAAAACAAAAGTTTTTAAAACAAAGTTTGGCCACAATTTAACTAAAACAAGGAAACAAATTAGTACAACATGGCCACAATTTAATTAAATTAAAACAAGGGAATTAATTACTGTGATGTGGCCACAATTTCACTAAAATAAGAGAACAAAATTAGTACAACATAGCCACAAATTAATAATCTGTCTGAATGTGATCTTAATTTGTGGCCACAATATAATTTTTTTGTCATTTCTGTAATTAATATATTTTAAATCAGAAATAAAATCTAACAACGATGGTTTCATAAGTTTAGCTTCTTTAACTTGGAAAAAAAGTATTTTGCATGTTCCACAGTTTATCAAAAATACAGCTGGCGCTTTTAATTAAATGCCGCCATGTAATTTTTTCTTCTCATACTGGAACTAAAGTGTTCTTGCTTTATAACCCCATGCCCCTCTATCTCCCTCAGGACTATAAATATGCCAGGCTCTGTTCCCATGGTCCTCACATCAGGAGCTCAAGGAGGAGGTCCAGTCACCCTGCAGACCCTGCCACTGTCCTCTGTTCTAACCAATGGGGATTCCTCCACTCATGCCTCGCCACCTCGGGTCATTCTCCACACTGTGCCTTCCACCAGCCCTGGCAGTAAAGATGTGCTCACCATACAGACTGCCTCTCTGACGACAGATAGCATTCAGTCCCAGCAGCTCCTCGTGTCCACTCTGGGCTCATCCAGTGGAGGGGTCATCAGCACCATGCCACAGCAAGCCGGATCTCTTAATGGCATCACCCGCCTGGTCACTCTCAATGCCAATGGGCAGACCGTCGTGGCCCAGCAGCCCGGAACGGTCATCGCTACTGTCCTGAAGCCCAGTGAACTTCAAGGCCTGCAGGTGAAGGAGGAGATCCTAGACCCACAGTACCTCCAGTCTCTGGTCAACAGCAACCCTAGCATGGCCTCGTACAGCAAAGATGAGCTTGAGGAAGGAATGGCAGAGCTGAGCTACAGAACTGTGATCATCAATAGTGCAGGTCAGGAGCTGGGTCAGACCCTCAATGGACATTCGGACATGGGCTCGCAGCTGGCTAGCAGCCCCAGTGAGGGCCTGACCCCTGTGGAGGAGCTAGAAGTAAGAGGAGAAGTGGCTCTGCATCCGGAGCCTGAGGCTAAAGAGCAGGAATTGCCGGGCACCATACAGATACCCGCATCCCACTTCATCCAGGTCAAGGTGGAACCAGCTGAGACCTAAACTAGTGGCCCAAGCCAGGGAAACACGTGAAAAAAAATACAGGATTTTTTCAGTGGAGCAGATTATCTGTAATTTATTGCTCTTGATTGTTTAGAATGGGCGTTGAACCTGAAGACTGTTGTTTACTCAAAGTTATTGTGATATTGTACCTAAATTCGAACCTTGAGTGATACCGACCATGATGTCATGATGAAAGCTCTTTGGTTTGCTCTCCGTCACACCCAAACTCCCAACAGGAGAGCAGCCATTCTCCAACCAGGGATATTCCCACCATATGTGCCAGTTGAGATGTTTCTGTCTCTCTTCTCATCTCCACAGACAAATCCAAAGACTTTATCCAGCAGCGGGACCAAAGGAGGAGTTGATGGGAAGCCAAAAAGAAACGAACAACACACCATTAACTTTAGGATTAAACACACACACAGTTGCTTAGGACATACAATATGGATAAACATTTGTTTTGTGTTTTATTATGTAGCCATTTTAGTGGACTTCAAAAGGATGCCTATTGGAATAATACTGAAAGAGTGTCTAGGTGGTAAATGCTTTGTTTTGGAAGTGATGTTTTGAAGGGGAAGATTGTATGATTCACTCTGTTTTTAATACAGAATTATGACATTATCTAATCCCCCTCATACCATCAGAACAGAAGAGGTTATTCTTTTTCCATCACACACAAATATAAAAGCCCTGCGCTTTTATGGAAATGGGCATTGCCTGTCATTGAGAGAGGCAGTTCTCGTAGACATTGTTTGTATATAGTAACAGACTAGAGAATATAGTGACAAATTCCACAATCATCTGCAAAGTATTTCCCCATTATAATCTTGTTCATATGAAATGGAACGCAGTATATATAATTCTATATAAATATATAATACACAACTAAGATTCAATTTATGGCCACAAATTTATTTATTTTCTGAATTTCTAAATTCTGTATAAAGTCTTTTTTTAAACAAATGCAAAAATGAGGGAAAATATGCAGTATGTAGGGCTAATTTTACCCATAAGACTCCAGTATGTGTGTGTATTGCTGTATTTTTCCAATTTAAAGCATTCCATGTAATCCGCACACCTTTCATATTTTATCTATTTTTCAATATAAGGGGATCTGAACGTAGCTTTATGAGATTGAGCTATCATGCTGTTCTTATTCACTGTGATGTGTTTAAAGCCATTTTACAGAGCGTACGTGCTATAAATGCTATGTCCTTTGGTTTCTGCCTTTACGCTGTCATACTTTTACCCTGTATCGACCACATATCGTTCGACTGATGCCTTACACGACTGTTTTTCAGGTCACAGCTGGTGTGTTCTGTGACATTTAGCTAGATTTTTAAAATGTATGTATTTGTAGTTGATGTAGTCCGCTGTCCATGGCCTCCGTTCCTTCCTCGCCTCATTTATATCCAATGAATCTAGAGCACAGTCTCTTAATAGCGGCATCTCCACAAGTAAACAGAGTGGATGCTGCAGACATGTTGAAACTAAACTAAATTTGTGCTAAATTGGAAGAAGTGACTCAAGTTGTTGAGGGTAAATGTGGACTGGACTCTCAGAAGACAAGACGCTGATCACAGGCAGCAGGCCTCTGCCTCTAATTCTGTTTGACTAACACCAGAACTCTGGTGCTGCTCCGACAATCATGGCAACACCTTGTATTATGCAATATTACGTCAGTAAGACAATCGGTGACCTCATCATAATAGAATAATAATGTCCTTCTGGCCACCATGTCATTTTCAGACCTGGTCTTGTTTATAATATTTGTTGACCAGAGGCTTAGTTTTTGGGTAAAGGTATGCTAGTGCTCTTGCTATAATTTAATCTTGCCTTTTCTCAGGGCTTTCCTTTTTTTTTCCCCCAATTGTCTTATAGTAGACTAGATTTTTTATTTTTTTTTTAAAAGAAAGAACCAAAAGAAAATAAATATAATAAATACAAATTTGCCTTAACGTGAACGTGTGATCTCCTGTTCCCTCTTTGCTGTGGAAATTAAAACTCAAGATCACAGACTAACTGGATTGTGGGTAAACAACACAAAGCCCACAAGGCAGATGCTATCATTGTTCCGACGTAATAAAACAAGTACACCTCCTGGTGCATCTCCTCAAGCGTTTCTTTTGTTAACGTGAATTAACAGAGGTCAGATGCACTCCCAGGTATCTTGCAACATCTTGCTGTGAATCGAGGCTGCTGCGGGGAGCTTTGTTTCCAGCCATATGTGCTCTTATTCGGCTTGTCTGCTCCTTCTGGAGACTACAGAGCACCATGGCAACTTCGGCGAGGATGGAGTGAGTGCAATCTGTTAACTACAGGAAGCAAGTGCCGAAAAGAGTTACTGAACAACCATGGCATGATTTCCTCATTTGAGCGGGTGAATAAGAGCATTAGCATTAGCAACAACAACAAAAAAATTGGTCATAAAAATACCCTCATACTGTTTCAAACCTGTTTTTTTTCTTCTTCTGTGAAACATACAAAAAGAAACATTCATATTTCTATGTACAACCACAATTATTAGTGAATGTCAGACTCCAAAAAATAAATACTACATGACAATGGCACAGATTGTTTTAATGGTGCTTTTGAAATGTATTTGCCCTTATTGGAGTTTGACAGCCTTGTGGTCTTTATAGAAAAGAGCTGCTTGAACATTCTTCAAAATTGTCCTTTTGTGATCCATAGAAAAATATGACATGCAGAACATCATATCATTGTACTATTTGTTTAACATATCCACCCTCCATCATTTTATGTATAATAAATACATAATTTTTTCCATCTGTCTTGTGGGCAAATAATCTTTAAACAACTAACACAGACTGTGAGAGCACCCAGGACAGTTTTCGCACCTGCAGCTCTGTGTGTACTGGCCTTGTGGTGAGGATAGAAATGATTGTGTGTGTGATTACAGTGATACGGGTTTGGAAAGGCTTTCTATGGTCTTATATGGTGGGATGTGTGTGTGTGCTGATGGAGCCATCTGGCAGCTGGTACATGCTGGAGCTCTTACCCCCAAGTCTACTATTCACACACAGCTGCAGATTACCCAGCACTCTGAACCCTACAGGCAACACTGAAAAATAAAACAATAACATCCAGCAAAACATAACACCAGAGCTGTTAAAGGCAACTGTAGCAACAAGTATGGGCAAAGCAAAATGGCAACTAAAAGTGGTTGTTTAAATGATTTGCACAGCGCTAACCTGTCCTGTGAAAATGGGAAGATATTTTATCACACCACTACAAATGTTACGTGAATTGGAGAAGATATAACAAATACACAAATATGAACTTTTTCATTTCTAATGTCAAGTCTGTAGGTTTCATTTTAAATAGAGGATGGAGGGAGACAAGTACAGCAAAAAATTTCTTAAATTGGATTTATTTTTATGTCAAAAATACAGTAAGTCTTTTTCCTGACATTTCCATCTTTCCCCACAAGTAGACGACGAAAAACAAAATCCCCCAAAAACTCAATGAACTCCCAAAGAGCCATGCTGTCATTAAACAGCCAATTACAGGCTATTTAATGGAAAATAAAAAAGCAGTAAACATGTTAAGGTTAAATGTACAAAAGTTGTTGTAATTGTGTAATACATTTTATAAAATAAAATATTAAACATGTGACTTGTCCCGACCTGACTTTTATAAAATAATGCAGAACTTTTATAAAAATGACAAGTTTATAATTTCATATATATACCGTTTTACTGTATAGTTGTGTGAATGCAGGCTATGTCAGTGTGATTTTTTTTATCATAGTAAAATATGATGGAATTTTAATACTCAAAACTGATTATGATAGTTTTAAATTAGATAACAAACAACAACACTGCTAGAAAAAATGCATCATTGAATTCAAAATCATGATTACTTAGATACTGTACAACCCTTGTGACAACTAGCCCCGGTCTTCCCTATAGTGTGTATTTTAGGTGTTGCATTGTTTTAGGTTTTCACCATTTCAGCCACTTTTCAGTCTTACATTCAAATACATTTTTAAAGTACTAATATTCTTTGTAGTCTCACAGTTAAGACGCAGTTGCAATTAGAAATATCATGATTATACCAGAATGACAAAATGTTGTTCAAAATAAAGATCAAGCACAGCATGTCGTGGTCCAGGAAACACATGTACTGTAGCTGTTTGACATGGCATGCTGACTCCCTGTTATTAAACAGGACAGCTTGCAGTGATCAGTGTTTCACTTCTGAATGCCATAGGATCTATGACTAATCGTAAACTTCTAAACCAAAATAACCCTTGTATAGTTTTAAAAAAGGTATTCAAATTAAAGCTGAATTTTTAGACAGCTGTTGTCCGCTAGCGTCAAAACCGGGTCTTAACATCAACACAGCTGCACAAAATCAGCTCAAGGAACATTCTATTTTTAAAGCAAGACGACAAGTAGCTGGAGGCCAATGACATGCTTGAATAGAGCGAGTGTTTATTGCATCACGGCGTCTCTCCAGTGAGGAGTGGCGGGGCGGCTGAGGGATGGCGGTCATTAGAAATGTGCCTCCAGTCAGGGGCTGTGCTAAGATTACTCACACACCAGGACGCTGCCGCACACACACACACACACAAACTAAACAATGGTTTTGTTCTGTTACAGAACTAAGACTAATGACATCCACTCCAATTTACGTCCTTTGTTCATCACTTTATATTTACATCAAATTTTTAAAGCAGCAGCGGTCTCACAGCAGGAATTTATAGAAGCTAAAAGCAATACTCTTACAGCCATTAAACTTCTCACCCTACATCCCTCAACTGCCTGAATTGATAAAATTCTTCCACTGACAAATGAAACAATAACCATAATTTTATATTTCCCAGGTCATAACCATAGAGTCAAGGTTTGGCTGATTATTATGGCCCCATTAGCCCCTGCTGGTAGATGCTATAACTACATCATCTGGCAGAAAAACAGATCTTTCTCCATTGATATAGCCATTCAAAAAGACTTGGATATTCTTTCCAGCTGTATACATATTTTTTTTATTGCAACAATGAAATATATGGAAATAATTATATTTAAATATTAATCCATTTATTAAAATTGTTTAAAAAAAATTATTTTATTTTCCCCAAATCTGTTCTTTTTGCTCTTTCTCAACTCTGAATATTCACTAGTCAAGGGTTTGGGATCTATCTATCTATCTATCTATCTATCTATCTATCTATCTATCTATCTATCTATCTATCTATCTATCTATCTATCTATCTATCTATCTATCTATCTATCTATCTATCTATCTATCTATCTATCTCTCTCTCTCTCTCTCTCTCTCTCTCTATATATATATATATATAAAGTTTTTAAAGGGAGTCTCTTCTCATCACGGCTGTGTTTATTCGATCAAAAATACAGAAAAAAACAGTAATATTGTGAAATCTTACTGCAATTTCTAATATTAGTTTCCTATTTTAATATACTTTAAAATGGAATTTATTTCTGTGACGCATTATTCCAGTTCAGTGTCACATGAACCTTCAGAAATCATTCTAATATGCTTTATTTATCATGAGTGTTAAAACGGTTGTGCTGCTTTATATTGTTTTTTGGTACATTTTTCTTTGATTCTTTGATGAATATAAAGTTACAAAGAGCAGCATTTGTTCAAAATAGAGATCTTTTCTAACAATATAAGTATTTACTATGACTTTTTATTCATTTAACACATCTCTCCTGAATAAAAGTATTAATTTCTTTAAAAAAGAAAGAAAAAATGTACCGACCCCAAACTTTTGAATAGCATTGCACATTGTAACACAATTTTTTTTTTTTTTTTTATAAATAAATGCTGTTCTCTTTATATTTTTATTAATCAGAGAATCCTAAAAATTATATGCATATTATAAATCAGCATATTAGAATGATTTCTGAGGGATCATGTGACACTGAAGACTGGAGAAATGATGCTGAAAATTCAGCTTTGATCACAGAAATAAATTATATTTTAAAGTATATTAAAACAGAAAACGGTTATTTTAAATTGCAATAATATTTCACAAAATAACAGTTTTTTCTGTATTTTTGATCAAATATTTACAGCCTTGATGAGCAGAAGAAACGTCTTCATAAAACTATTACTGATCCCAAACTTTTGAGCGGCAGTGTGTGTGTATGTATGTATTGTGACGAGTCGGTTGCCTCCCCCCTTATCATCATCACCACCCCGTCCCGTATTCACCGCCCTTCACCATGCTCCCGACGGGAGTGGGTGTGTGAGAGAGGAGGGGCGCTGAAACAGCCAGGGCTGGCGGCGTGTGATGAGGCGCACCTGATGTGAATAGAGCCTCATCACCGCCGCCGTTTAAATGCCGAGCTCGCCTCTACTCGAGAGACCGGTCTCTTCCCCGTGCATGCACGCTGGTGTCCTCGCGGGTCCAGGAAGGGAGCGTCGAGAAGGGAGACTGCTGCGCCCGTTACGGCTGACGGGCCAGAATGCCGGGCCGTTTAATCCCCCAGAAGCTCCGGGGGCCAAGGAGTAGGACGAAGCCGCTCGAGAGAAGCCGCCGCCACTCGCTCCCGGACCCGAGAGGGGAGCGCGTGCGGCCACCGGACTCCGCCCCTTCCCTGGACCCATCCTTTCTGAACACTGCCCTCCTTCACGTACCCCGCAGCACGACGAGGACACCAGATCCCCTGTTTATTTTGGACACTTTTTCCCCTTGGACACTATTTTTGATTATTGTTTAGCAAAAACCTCTCCGAGGCCTGACGCCACACCCACTGTATCTGTCGTTTGCTCCTCCCGCGTGTGCGTGCGTGCGTGTGTGTGTGTGTGTCCGTCCATGTGTGTCCTGAATGATTGAAGATAGTGATCCAAAAACATCCTTAATATATTTACTGTACTTAAATCTGATATTTGTACTTAAATATTTGAAGGCCTACAGTATCACCACTTTCAATATGTCATGAAGTAAAAACTAAGATTAAATAATTACAATACAGTATTCATAATTCACATCTTGACTATAAAGATTATTTTATAGTCTGATGAGTCCTACCCACTGCTCTATAACAGAGAATTATAGATGAGTGGTCCCACAATCGATATGGAACGCTTTGCGACAATTCAAGATTTTTATTTGTCACATACACAATTATACAGAGTATAACCAGCAGTGAAATGTAGGTCAGGCCCACTCCAAGGACAGTGCAATTATAAAGTATACAAATATTAAGAAAAAGAAAAGTAGAAAAAATAAGAAAAGAAAAGAAATAAATATAAATGTGCAGGTCAGTTGTTGACAATGATTAACTGTTGGCGGTTCCTACTGAAATGAGCGTGGTGCTGTAAATAAATCCTATCTGTCGCACAATTAGTTTACAAAACAGGATTTTTTTAGTATCAAACTCGACATAAAATTTTCTGTAAAAGGTTTATATCATAGAAAATATTTTGAAAATTAGCATCAAGGCGATAAATGTATTATGTTATGAAATATTTTACATAAAATCGGAATATTCAGCATTTACCTTTTAATATGCCTATGTTATAAGCCAACATGAGCAAAGACGTGTACATTGAGTCCTACACCAGCAGTAGAACTTCCAGAAAGAATCTCTAGGTATTGCAGATCTCCTCGCACAATAATACAGTCATATCCATACGGCACCACTGGAGGGCAGTAGTGACACACCTCACTGAAATATATCTAACAAGTAATTTGCTCTCTCTTCTTGTACATCGTGTACTGCTTTAAAGCTGAAAGTCTGCCTGTAAAACACAGACTACCTGCTCCACGAGTTAAATCCTGGGAACTAAAACAAACAGCTTGGAGGTAAATTACAATGCACTTTTGATGTGCTAACAAAAGGAATTAATTCACATGCGTACCTGTGCAGTCTGCAGTCATCCCATCCTGCCTCCTTGCACTGCTCCAGTCTCACCGAGTTTTCTCCTTCAGTCTCATGCAGTCACTGTTGCCGCAGACTCACTCTCAATCTTTCTGCGTCTCGGCAATGAAATACAAGCAGCTCTGAACTTTCACAAATGAGAATAGGTTGTTTTACATCTGAAATCGTTAGACACGTCTCAGAATGGATCTGAGATGCTATAGAGGATGTGCATAGTGTTGTTCTATAGGCTAATCTTTCAGTTTCAAGTCATGACTCACTGGTACTTTTTGTGTAGGTCTTTTTTTGTTGTTGGTTTCTTAGCCTTGACAGGATAATATACATAAAATATACAACATATGTTATCTGTCATAGCTGACATGTATATAAACAAACCAGCAGGTACGTGAGTAGAAATAGCAACGAAAACACAAAGGATATGGCATCATAAAGTGCAGTGAAATTGTAAACAGCTTGGTTAAATGTAAATACTCTTACTCTTTGACTTTGTACTAATTGTAATGTTGCTTAGAATGTTTATATTAGTAAAATATACATAGCACCCAAGGAAAACCGTCAATAAAAGGTACGCTTCTTATGTTTAATAACATTTGTTTTTCTTCCTCATTTTTCCATCACTATTATGATGGGTTTTATTAGAGTATTTTGTTCTTTTTTCAGTGTGTTGATGAGAGAAGCTTGGACATTCTTCCAGTCGTTGTCTTTGGTTTTCCAAGAAAGATATATAGGTTTTGAACAAAACGAGGGTAAGTTGATTTTTATTTTTAGCCTATTTATTTACATGAAGAATTACAGTAATATATGTAATAATTTAATTTAAAAAATGAATTTGATTAATGGAATAATAATAGATAGTTTAGATGTTTATTAGTATATTAAAGATATTTATGTTTTTTTATATTTAAATTAATATTATAGATATCTTTTCTGCTACACAATGGCTCTGTTAATGTTTGAGCATCAAGATAATTGCTGTTTGTTCATGTTTTTATGTATTGTGATAAAAGAAACAGGATCTGGTATAATAAGCTTTCTATGGGGTATTTCGAGCTTTGATCATTTACCTCAGGCTTCTAGTGAATTAGATCTTAGTACTGCAAAAGAAAGAAGTGTTTTGAGAAAGGATATGGCTGATGAAAATCACATATAGACAACTGACCATGGATGCGAAAGAAATAAACATCAAGGTGATTTTTAACTTCCTCCATGGAATGCTTTGTGTCTTTGCATGGTTGTTTGTCACAGATGTGGCATCTTTTGTTTCAAGATGAAAGCCCTGTGTTTTGCTCTTTTGTTGGTTTCTCAGAATAGATGCATTTTGTATACTTTCGTTATGATAATTTAAAATAATATATTGCGTCTGTCTTATTAGATTTCATATAGCTCAGTCATGTGCAGAACTGGAAGAACATAATGCTAATAATGTCAAGGTCATCCAGTTTGTTTCCCAAAGAAAACAGACTATGAAAATTTAAGGCATACATGTAATGCACTTTTTAGGTCCCTTAGCACATCCTTATATGCAGCAGTAAATTAGTAGCAGACTATAAACCTTTTACCAGTTTTATTCAGAAGAAAAACACAAAAGAGCATTCGATTACGTAAATGCAATTTATAAAGCACGCATTTGCTTGGATGAAAGAATTGATTGAAACAGTCCCAGACCTGCAATTATAGTGCTAGCAATGTGACTACTTAAATATAGCCATGTGATATGTGTACAGTGTAGTTCTACACCGCACTAAATTGACATAACAGCTTTTAAAAAGGCTAATTTTCAAAGTTCTACAGGGACTTGCTTAAGCGTAAATACATTAAACACAATAGTTCATAATGTAAACATGCAAATTACTGTGAACTTATTTGTTAACCTGGCTTCTTATAATGCCTCTCATCCACTATAAACATGACAAACAAAGGGCCCATGGAAACGGTCATGTCATGCAGAACTTCATGCACAATCAAACAACATCAACTTAAATCAATGTTAATTAAATCACATTGTCTTGCCTACACTACTGTTTTGGAAGGTATGCATGTAATATGTAGACTACAGTAACTGACAATTTCCAAAGCACCTGTTTCTGTTCTTCTTCCAGTATCAACATCAGGTCAACGACAGATAAAGACATTGAAAATTATAATTCTTACAGTAAGCAGCCATGTAGTTGACAAGAAATACTTCCTCCATTGACATGAGACTCCATCTAGCCCTGTTTTAAACAGTTAATTCTATAGTAACAGTTTTTACAACCATATTAATTGAGAGACTAGTATTCCATGTGGTTTCAAATGAATATGTTCATAAAAATGTCATGCATAATAATTACAAGCAAAATGCTGTTGAAAATAGTCTGAGATGGAATATGTTTGTACTATTAAAAATTAATTTGAAGTACCACAAATTAAACTAATGAAGGCGGTGAAATTGTGAAAAATAGCACCTAAATAAACAGTTGACTTATTTTAAAAGATTTCTTTACACAAAGAATGGAAAAAGGTTTTGAGAGTATATGTGACATTTCGTACAAATGAAGCTGGTCTACGCGTACCCCTGAGCAGCATAGCACCACTGGTTCCCACTGGCATCCTCAAATTCGTCCCAGCATTCTTGCTATCCACCAGTTGCAGGGCATGACAATCTGACAGATTACCCGTCCTCCCTGGTAATAGTAGGGATACGGCCAAAAGCCACCCAGGGGCTCGTAGTATCGCCGACAGTAACGGTACCCCCGACGACAGTACTGGCAGCAGTAGCCCTGCTCATCTAGGCTGTTGTCCAGCTCCATCCCCGCTTCTCTCTGCAAAGAGAGTGAGTCAACAGGGTCAGAACCGCAGCCAAACAATACCTGCAATCTCACCACAGGGCACTTGACTGATGGCTTGATTTTAGCAATAAAAAGGTGCAGTGCTCAGAAGGGGGAATGAAGAGTGATTATGGGGTGTAGACACACGATGACAAAAAACCCTGTCATGCTCAGATATGTCACAAGGATCAGAGTGGCATTTAAAGTAGATGCTTTTGATATGCCAAGCCAGGGTATCAGATATGATATAATGCCCTTGACCTTTCCATTACGCCGCCAGTGGCATCGCTTGGCTTTAGCATCTCTGATTCAAGTCCCTTAACCCCGCTGCCTGTCTGTTCTCAGTCACAGCGAGTTTGACACTGGCAGCCATGGAGATAATTACACTATTTCTTTCATCCCAGCCCTCCCACTCCCATAAAAGTGTAGCATTGGCGCCTGAGTCCGAGCAGCGACCCCGTTCTCATTTCGGCTCAGAAATGAGAACCCTCCCCCATGCACTTTCATGCCCTCCTTTGACTTTGGCATGAAGCGAATGGCACGTTCATACAGCAATTAGCGGGGTAATGATCGCCCAACAAGGATCGGTTTATTTGCTCTCGAAGGCAGGGTGTGAATTGGTGTAAGGGCTAAATAAAAGCGGAGTGAAAGGTAAATTGGGTAGAATTAATGGCCCTTGGCCCTCTCCATTGTGATCGTGTACGCGTGCCCGCTCCAGATTACCCAGGGCTGAGTGCCATGCCTTTGATCAGCCGCTACAACGAGATGGGTTCCGAGAAGTGCCACTTAACTTTCTATCCCCCGTAACTGTTGGAGCAGAGAGCACCCTCGACTCGCACGGTTTCCACGGTTTGACTGCATTTCGATCTCCCCAAGCTTACCACACAGACAATATTAAGTTATCCGTCTGATTAAAACACTGTCATGGACCTAGTCGACTCTGCTGATCTGCATTAGATTGGCAGATGAAGCCGTGTCTCTCCAGGTCGTCTGGCAATGTTTCAGACTTCCTTTTGGGAAATGACACAAATGAACGTGAGGGGAGAAAATCGCTTAGAAACGATGAAAATGGCATCTAAAAACGATCATTTGTGGTGTTTGTATAGTATAAACAGGTATATTATTATCATTATTGATCTTTCTGGGTTTGAGATGAAGCGCAGTGAATTATAATGTGCCTGTGCGTGCGAAGATGCATAATGACATGCATTTCTCCTCTGGAGTCCCATTTCTCATTATGTTCTCCATAAACGGCGCATGTATGAGTTTTCATGAGCTCACTATGCAATGATGAATGGAGTGAAAATTGTATACTTCTAATGATTAGACTTGTGCAAGAGGAAGCAGGGTGATGCTTGTACTCTTTGATTTATTACTCTCACAAATGCACAAAGACAATTACTGATTCATAATGTTTGTCAGGTTTAGGGTCAAGAGTGTTGAGACAACAATTCATTTTGGAAACGACACAAAGCCTGTCAGTGTAGCACTCTTTGCTTTATCAGACTTTCACAGAAAAGCCCCCTGCCAGCATGAAAGGTGGATGTTATTTGGGAAAATAAGAGATTTTTTGCAGAGTGAAATGATGTGTGATTAGGATAAAACAAACAGACTATGAATGGTATTGTTCCACGGAGGTATATTAATCAAACTGTTTATCCTGCCACAATGAGAAAGTGAGTGTTAATAACTTCATGTTTGAGACTTTATATGTCAGTGAGAAGAAGTGAAGTACTCTGGGACATGATGTCAGTCATGCATAAGAACAGGTGCCTATAGCTGACTGTAGCGCTTTGTATTTTCTTTACAAACCCTGTCATGTTCTCTGTTATGTTTAGTATTACAGCCCGTAAAACGTGATGTAGTAGCATTTAATGTGAGGAAGTATGAAAACTCCTCATTTATTATGGTGTGGCACATTATACAGTTGATTGTGGAGGACCCGCTTATCGGTAAATGGTAGAGAAAGACCCCTTTTACAGGTTACTTATGAATCAAATCTAGATATCCTGTTTACAACAAAAGTATAGCATTTGCATTCATTGTATGGTAGAATTTAATTATTGTTGAAGATGAACATTCATCGAAATGCTAATGCGAACACCTGCGGAGGAATGCTGGGAAGATTACGCTCAAGTGTGAAGAAAGTTGTTTTATTAAATTAAATTATTTAACAAACGTTTTCTTTTTCAATTGAATACTGTTCTTGTCATTTTTATTTGTCAAAGAATGTATCACAGTTGTCACAAAAATATTAAGCAGCACAACAGTTTTCAACATTGATAATGATTTAGAATTCTAATATTAGAATTATTTCTGAAGGATCATGTGACACTACTCACAATGTTTTTTTTTTTTTTTTTTTTTTTTATCAAATGAATACAGCCTTGGAAGTTGGCAAGCAGGAGACTTACCTCCAAACTGAACTGCACGTATTATCATTTTAATTTTACAGTTTTTGTTTTAAATGACAGATTTAACAAGAGACTTGAAACCAAGCATTTGTTTCATTTTAGTATCCTAAGTTTAAAGTGAATTCATCTTCATCAGGTCCTTGACCCGACAGAGCACCTTAAGTTCAGACAGACGTGGGGAGGCAGGTTCAATCAGCGATATGCAAGCCAGAATGCTTTCAGCTAGGACGCGGGGTCACGATGCCTACCATCAACAACTGCAGCAGGCACACGAGTCTGAGATTCGACGGGACCCAATCATCAGAAGCTTATCCTCCCAATGTAGGTCAAGGACCATGATGCAATTTCTCAGCGCAGCCAGATGATAGTTATTCAGTTTGAAAGATATCCAGAGCTGTGCTGGCACACAAGGCATCAGCGTGGCAGGACTGGGGAAAGGTCAGCCTCGTATATCTCAGGCCTTCTGTCACAGGTACTTTGATGATTATTTATAAAAAGTGCACAACAGGAAGAGACCTGTCGCAAAATACGAATTCCCTCCTCCAGCTGCAGATGTCTGCCAGTGGGAGAGCTAAAGAAGGGCTTGTGTCTAGGATCCTCTGAAAGGTCTGGGGTATCTGGCTTCCCAGCAGCATCTACATGACTCCAGACTCCAATTACCGGGAGCCACATCCACTTTGACGTTCACAAAAGCCTTTGTTATCGCTCTGCCCACAAACACAGCCCACCTGTGCTTAGCCTTGGAATTGGCTGTATTAACCAGCTGATAGAAGGAGAGGTTTTCAAAAGGGAAAGGTGGTTTCATCTGGGTCTGCCTTAATTATACGCTACCTTGCGGTCCATGTTGCTGGATGAGGTGGGCAGGCAAGACGTTCCTGGGCCTGTGCAGATAAATGTGCCTTTTTTCCTCCACCCAAAGTTCTTTCTTTTCTCAGTCTTCTCATCCTTGTGCTTGGAGGCTAGAAGTCGCACGCTAGTTGGGGAGGTGTATATCGTAGGTGTGCGAAGCAATAGTGCGTGCAGCTTCAGGATAATTAATCATTGAACATATGCTTCACTTCATGGACGCAATAAAGGACACTCTTTGGCCGCTTGATTCTCCATTCCTTGATAATTACAGCCTGATTTATACATTTATCTATTCATTAATGAGTGACCTTGGGAGGCTTTGTACATCACTAACTACATAAGAGAGGCAAGGAAAAATTGTGCAAGGCAAACTTGCTTCCTTTGAAGGCTAAATATCCCTCTCCATTAGCTGTAAGACATTAAGGGAGTCTTAAGTGAACTGGCCTGATTTAAGCAGATATATAGAGCAATTTTAATACCCTGTGGTCCACATGGTCTGTTTTAAGTTCGGAAAGGGAACTTCGATTAATGAACAATTTATACCAAGAAAGAGAGCATGACTATCCGACTCACCCGCAGTCTGAACAAGTGTTTTAGTAATGAACCTGGGGCTCATACTTACATAGTCGTTCACTGGTAACTGGTCCATGACGTCCCGGGCCTGACGTGGACCTCTCGCCTCCAGCTCTGGGGTCTCATCCACATCCTCTACATCGTGGAATTCAGCATCTGCGTCACAGAAGGAAAGACAGTAACGCTAAAAACTTGCTACTAAAAAAAATCTGAAAAAATCCAAAAAAAAATGAAAGGCCTCTTTGATCTTCCTTAAGAACATAAAGCCCTCCAGTATTATAATGCCCTCATTTGGAAAAACAGAAGTTGGTTTGTGGCAAACATGTTCTTCAAACCTGGTGTAATGTGTCCTTGATTATTCAGTGATTGCTTAGGACATTTCTACAGATTTAACCATTAAAATTCTGTTTCTTTTATGCTTTTTTGATTTCCTATTGAAGAGAAGTACAAGCAAACAGTGGAGAGCAAAATAAATTACAGACTCGACTCTTAGGCTATTCTGAAACCTTATTACTAGGGTTGGATTGAATTTCGAGACGGTGAAGCCCTGTATGTAACCTCTGAGAGGAGATGGGTGGATCCAGTGGATGGCCAGATCTTGGCAAATCTCCCAGATCTTGGAATTCAACAGGAATGTTTTGTTGGAGACTGGTTCTTCAGCAGGGATCCATATCTGAGAGTCCACCATCTGCATATCCACTTCACCTGTCTCACTCATCTGAGAAAAGAATGTAGATTTTAATGCCTACACAAAAGCATTTAAACTGGGTCATGGATAGGGATGGATGGTCATTTGATCAACCATGTTGATCAGGATACTGTGAAGGACAGTGTTGCCAGTATTTCTTATACCATTTAATCACAGCTATTTAATATTATATATATTATAAACATTACATTTTAGTATACTAAAACATAGAAATGAGTTCCAGAAGCTTTCAATACTGGACAGTATCGATATTGCTTCCCCAGGATTTAATTTTGTGCTAAATCTTCTCACAAATTCCATACACTGCATTGCACCAAAGGTCAGATGGCCACTGAAGCTAAATTTGAAATTGATCTTGCATGCTGATACCTTTTATTATACATTTTAATGATATTTGAGGGTAAAAATGTTATTATAGCCGTTTAGCAATTTGCTAAACTGCAAATGATCAGACTTCTGTTTTTAACTATTATACAATCTGTTTCAACGGTTAAATAATCCGAATCATTAAACAATCATCACATAAAGCCACTATAATAAATAACCACAATTACGTTTGAACTTTAATGTGAATGATGTGTTTTTGTCACAGCCTCTGGTTAGCGCTGTGGTCTCTGGTTAAATGAATGTCATGAGTGAAGCGTCAGCAGTTTGAGCGGTTTGCAACTGGCTCCTTGTGTCTTTCTACGTATGGTAAGATGAGAAATAGATAGTATCTTACACAACTTGCTAACACATTTCATATTTTCACTTCAAAGTCTACTTTAGTCATTTTATTATTTATTTATTTTTTTTCACAAAAAAAAAAAAAATCAATGCATAGTTTAACAACATTTTGGATCAATATTTGTATCTGGGTTTCAACGGAAAGTATTGATACTTCAGTTGTGCTTTCAGAAGCTCATTTGGCTTGATTGAAACTGAGCCAATTCATTCCGTACCCTCCAAACATATTTCTGTTTGTCAGTTTATTGCGCATACAGGCATCCTATGTCTCCTTACCACTGCCCGAACAAGATAAAGCTGGTGTCTCTGCTTTATGCTATTGCCTTGGATCATTTCACTCTTACTCTGCAGGGAACAGAGTACTAACTGCTGACCATGGCTAAAATATTTAATTTGAACTCTCTTAAAGACTGTAGCTGCACCTTCTTGTGAAACACACTTATTTCTTCCCTAGCTGTGAAAATAATTTCCCTTTTCTGCAAGCACTGGTGGTGTTGCATTTTAATTTGTACAGCAATAGGAGTACAAAAATATATCTGACTTTAAGATGACTTTAAAGTCTGTCTGCTGTGTTGGTCTGAGGAAGGACTGACGTGTTATTCAATCCTCTAGGCATATTAAAGTAGACTGTGGTGCATCCACCCTGTCGCCCATTATACAACTAATTATACAACTGTTAATGGTGTACTTAATTTGTTAGTTCTGCAGTTCATGAGCTGTTAAGTAAATTATTGTTGCTTAATGATAGCGATTGTATGTCAGTTTGATCTAATTGAGATCTAGAAAGCATCTTTGGATAATGCAATCACATGAGGTATATGTTTGTTGTGCTTGTAGTTATGTGTAAATAGAAGTACAAACAAACTCTGCTCGTTAATTAGTGCAGAGACCAGAGAAACGGCTCACATGACAAATATTTTTACAAGGTTTTCTCCCAGTCTAAAGCTTAATTGCAGATTAGTTAAGCTTGATGTAGAATCCTGAGGCTATTGTCTGAGCTACTATCATTTATATTAGATTCCCCTCTTTCGCTTCCATTTGCTCTCCCTCTCAGCCCTCTTTTTTCATCCCGCTGCTCTTGTTTTATTAGAAGTCATTTGCGGTGCCTTTTTTCTTGTTTGTTGGGAAGTGACACAGCACTGGCCTGTAGCGGTTCCAGTTCCGCCTGATTAAAAGCTTCACTTTTTGTGCCTTTGAGACAGTTTCTTTGCTCCGGCCCCCTTTCCCTCAAATCAAGCTAAACTAATGATGACTAGGAGGACAGCCTGCATGACTCAAGCAGTGAAGGATGCTGTTTTAGCCTAAAATTAAAACGAGGGCCAGCGGTGCAAGTAGGCTGCTTTATGCTCGAGCAAAGCATACCTTTCATACGAGTAAACAAAGGTTAGGGCACTGATCCTACAACATTTCATCACAATTATTGAGAAATTAGCTAGATAAGTTTAAGAGTGGGTTCTCTTGAGACATCTAAAGGTTGGAGAAGAGGCATTGAAGGGAAAAGAGCAAAGCAGAATTATGTCTTGACTAAGGGGTCAAGGTTTGGTTAGCATGGCTCAGTTAGTATGACCCCTGCTGGTCAGTACTGAAATTGTACCATCAAAATGCCTCTTTCTCAATTCATCAATGTAGATTTAACCAAGCATATCAAAAAATATATATTGAATTATATTATATTAGTTTTTTTTTTCTTTGAGTGTTATCTGGAAATTGTTCTGTAGTGCCACATGATGCTTCAGAAATCTGCTGATTTCTACTGATTTGGTGCTCAGAAACATGAATTATTATCAGTGATAAAAACATAAATATTTTGTTACATTATTAATGACCTTATTTATTTTTAACAGATTGAATTGATCCTTTCTGAACAAAAAATATTAATTTAATAAAAAAAAATAAAAATAAAAAGTCAAACTGATCCCAAACTTCTGAACAATACTGTTTGCCACAGGTGATTGGCTCATGAGTGAAATGCAGAATTCAAAGCATGTTATTCCAAAGGCATGCTTTCAAATGCTAACAAATCTTTCTTTGGGCTAGTCTGGGAGTTTTTAATGCCAAGGATATTAATGGATCCAAGAATTTTAATGCCAAATAAGATGCTTCACTTGTGATGATCTCTCTTTGTAAAATATAAAAAAACAGCTGTGTTGTCTTTTCTTGAAAATGTTTACACTGTAAGGAGAGATTAACACTTTAAAAAAAAACATTCTTAATGTTAAAACTAGGGCTGTGAAAATAAAATATTCACGGATCAGATTTAAAAACAGAATGATACTGTAAAAACTCCTGCACTAAGCAGAATAATTATATAATAGATAAGATGCAATTATATGCAGTTATTCATAACGACGTGTAAACTTTGGAATAGAAAGTATAAATAGCAATGATGATTCGGAAAAGAGAGGGTGCAGAATTTATCCTGAGACTCAAGGGCTGTGTGGGAAGACAGGCCGCGATTTCATCGTAGACATGTGGGCAGTTGGTGACCAGTGGGAAGTTCAGGGATTACTGCTTTCATCATGTTCCAGACTGAATAAATTGAAAATGGTAAACAAACTGGCAGCATACAATTTATGCTTGTCACCTGGTCGTGCTTGCAGGCTGCTTTATTTCCTTATCAGTGGCATGCAGTTTCTCCTCAGCCAGCATTGTTTTGTGGTGAAGCGTGTTAAGGCAGCTTGCTCTGGGACCACAATCGCATGCCCTGCAGCTCAGCTGCACTTAGAGCTAATAATGTGGATTTTTAACCTCTACTTCCTTTACATGCTCACAACCTTGGAAAGAATGGCCTGCTTCTCTCTCTCTATCATTCACATGCAAGCGGTCTTTGGTTTCAATAGCATCCTGATTTATCTCAGGCCTTCATGCTGGTATGTATATAATCAAAGATTTGGAGAAAGCTGGAATGTAAATAGGCAGTTAGCAAGCCTAAATAATTCTGTCACCTTCGTGTGAAGCCCACAGCTTGAATTTTTAGCATTTTACACTCTTTAGTCTGTTTATCCAATAAATGAGAGATCATTTGTGTGAATGTTCTCCTGGTTAGCTGCGTCTTTATGGTAGGAACAGCTTGCTCCATCTTGCACCATGTGTCCCCGCCCCCCCTCGAGAACCAGGCACATCGTTCCCTCTCTTTCTGTCTACCCTCTCTCCAGCCCCACTGCTTCAGCCCTGGCCAACTCTGATTGATTTCACATCTGTGAAATAAAGCTTAGCCGAAAAATCTAATTAGGTTTCACAATGAACAAAAAAAGGAAGAAATGGCAGCGACATATGGCGTTGGCTTCGCAATTAGTATCTGTAAACATGGATTAGACATTAAAACGATGAGGGAGAGAACATGCAGGCTGTTTCTGCCTATAATACCTTCTGTTCCAAAAGTCAAAGAGGATGTCTGGGAACTTGCGACAACAATAGATCACTGTGTTTTTAATACAAATCGGAGAGGCGCGACACTTTGCCGCACTTCCCTGTTTCGATATGAACTGCGACGGAAAGAGAGTTTAGCGCTTTCGAAGCCGCCTGCCATTCTCCATGACAGCGATAAATTGGATGTTTGATTGATAAAATTTCGCCCATCACTCTTGCCGAGCATCACAGACAGCCATTAGAGCAGGAGAACAGAGATGAATCACTTCAGCCCTGAGTCAAGTGAAATTTACGGAGAAAACATCTTCAAATATCATTTTAATGGCTTACCTTTCCCAAGGACCCCTCTCTCTCTCCTTAAGGCTATTTGGGCTGAGGCTTCAGAGGAGATGATTAAAAATTAATATTAGTTCAGGATTGACAGCAAACACCATTTGATGTGTGCCACAAAGGGGTTATGGGATTGTGGACTTTCAGATGGATTCACAGCCACAGGAGACCCAAGTTTAAACTTTTGTGGAAAATGCTGAAGGGGATGATGAGATGGTGGAGGTGGGTTGGGGAGTTGGCGTGGGTTTGCTGGTTAGTTGGATTGCGGATAAATGGTGATGGTTGGAGCGAGTTTAATTTTTTGCAGTCTGATGAACTCTGTTGCAAAATGAATGATGTTGTTTCCCCTGTTTTAAGGAAACAGATCTCTGAAAGATGTGTTTGGTGAGATTAGAATACCTCTATGTCGATGGTCTTTGAGTCCAGCTTGGGTAGCTCCTTGGTTTGAGCCCTGATGTAGCATCGCTGGTGCTTGGCAAAACGAATGCCCATGATGCCCTTGAAAGACATACATTTTAATGAGATTGACTGTTTATTCCATGATTTGAAAAATATCAGCATTTAAAATACTCTCACAAAAACACCCCAAAGCCTTTTCAGTACAGCACAGATACAGCGAATGTCATATAACTAAAGCAACGGGAATCATTTCCTAGCCAATTCAAGATTATTGGTCTACAGCCCCAGCCAGTAGAGAGGTATACCGCTGAAGCCATGATTATATGTAGGCAAAGCCCATTGATTTGCAGCACTTATGGTCTGTGTTGCGAAGCTAATCTGTTTGGTGAAGTGAGAAGCTTTTTTCCTGAAAGCCACAGCTGATGGTCTGCCATACATAATTTCTTGATTTACACTTGAAAAGAGAAAAGCCCATTTTAGCAGGAGCATCTGAAGAAAGTTCTTTACTGTCTGAAAGTAGTCTTCGAAGGGAAATAAAGGCTATCACATTACAGACTCTTCTCTTGGAAGGATAAAAACAATATCTCCCTGCATTCGGGAATACATTAAGTAATCCACAGTTGCTCTGGTTTTGCTGTTGTAACATAGGGAAAGTGAGAGTGAGTATGATGCCGTCGGAGCAGTATTAACGGAAGCATCATAAAATCATGTGTTCTGTGCTCTTATAACTACTGTTAGACAGCACACTAACAATTGTAATTTTCACCTAAGCGGTTTTGAGAGACGTGAAAAGTGCATTGTTTGTGCTGAAAATCATTGTGACAAATTGCTCTTCAATTTCTGGTAATGGTTTGCTTTTGCATACAAGACGGACCTGATCTGATGAAATGCATTTATTGCTGAGCCTGGTCAACTGGAAAATGGAGAGACTCTTCATTACAGGGATAAAAAATAGGAAAGGAATTTAATTTAAGAAGTCGGGTGAAGAGTGTTGAAGTACAGCTTTGCCATTAGCCAGATTAAATGTGTGCATGCTCTGAGACAGTTATTCGAATGGAAGCACTGATTGATGCAATTGGCAGAGAGGGCAAAGGAGTGCTGCTCCAATCATTGGCACATTACTCGTATGTAGATGCCCACACCTGTTTCCACCAGTTATTGGTTTGAGAGACAACAAATACTGATTCCTGAATGCAGGTGAAGTCAAGGGCTGGCGCTAAATCGAATTAGCACTGAGGAATCGCTCTTAAGAGCATTACTAGATCTAAGATCAGACTTAATCTGTGTCTGGGAAACTGACCCTGGCAGTATACTGTTTCTGTATTAAGATGTTATAAACGGACTTTGACTTTGTTAAAAAATTCCCCCTGCATCTTTACCGTCCTCTTGTATCATCAAATGGGCGGTAAAATAGCTCATCTTGTCTTCCCGTAGGACAAACTAATCATTGTTATTCTCCAAACTGATGGACAGAGACAGTGATTATTGGCAAAACCATTTAAAGTGTTGCTCTCAGCCACTTTTGTAACTGGTTTTTACAAGACTACAACGGTTGGAGAAAAATGTGCCATTTGTACATTAGGAAACACTTTTTTTCTTTAGCTCTTTTGCACTTTACACCTAAGAGTAAAAAAAAAAAAAAATTAAATAAGAAACGAAGCTGCACAATTGTAAGATAGAGTTGCATATGCATAAACAACCATTTAAAAGTTTGGGGGTCTATAAGATATATAATTGTTTTTGAAAGTATATTTTGGTGCTGCTTAAAGGGATAGTTCACCAAAAATAAAATAAAATAATAGTATTATTAATAGTATTAAAATAATAGTATAATTAATAGTAATAAAATAATATTTTATTATATTTTATAAAATAAAATATAATATAATAAAATAAAAGTCATTATTTTAGTTTTCTTTGCACGCAAAAAAATATTCTTGTAGCTTTGTTAAATTACAGTTAAACCACTGATGTCACATGGACTATTTTTACGATGTCCTAACTATGTTTCTGGACCTTGATCGTGTTAGGATCCTTGCTGTCTATGGGAGGGTCAGAGAGCTCTCAGAATTCATCAAAAATATTTTAATTTGTGTTCCGAAGATGAACAAAGGTCTTACAGGTTTGGAACGACATGAGGGTGAGTAATTAATGACACAATTTAAATTTTTGGGTGAACTTTCCCTTTAATATTTTTGTGGAAGCATGATAATTTAGAATTCTTTAATGAATATAAGGTTTTAAAAACAGCATTTATTGAAATAGAATGTTTTGTGACAATGCATGTCTCTTTTGATCAAGTTAATGCAACATTGTAGAATAAAAGTAACAATAATTAATTAAAAAATCCCCAAAATTTTGAATGATATGCAATAATATATGCAGTATACGCAGTGATTGTTGGACATTAAATAAATAAATGTAACGGAAATTCACTGGTACGTTACCTCGTATTGAAGCAAAATATATTACTTGAACATGCGAAAGGACACTTTAAGACTTTTGGCTCATAACACAGTCTATGCGATGCATCTCCTTGGCTTTCCCTATAAGCTGCTGTTGTGGAATTCTCATCATTACTTTTAAGTTTCTGGAGGACACTCTGAGTACTTGTCGAAAACTATAGAGAAAATATTTTGCTTGTATTTCTGTTGGCATTACCACTGCATTTCCATTCATGGGCTGTAGCCTTCAGGCTCTGTGGAGATGGTTTGTAGTTTTAGTGTGTGTAATGACTTGCAACATCCCTCCTTCACAAAAATCAATTCCAAAGTCTGCTCTGAGCCAGAAGTTGCAAGAAGTGCCTAAGAGGGCTCGGTGCTCGAACTCCCCTTTCATTTATATCAACATGTGATTTGAATGATTTTACCTATTCACTTGTTTTCTGGTTTCCCATGGCAATGCCTTGAATGAAACTAATCTCTTTTGTGGCTTTGCTCCACTGACCATAGTAATTTAGAAAGAAGATGGGGCCAGCAACAAGTGTGTCTGAATGCTTATGTGAGATGTCATCACTGCCAGTTTGCTTTTGCTTAGCACAGTGCTTTTCAGAGATTCAATATCATCAGTCTGAGAGAAGAAGAAAAACGTTCTGTCTGTATTTTGACAGCAGTTCCTAGGCTGAGACTCGGATTGCAGAAATGTGAGCTGAATCTCTCACATCACAATGAAAATATTTCACATGTATGTCATAAACCCTTACATTTTTGAAGTCGTGCACCTCCAGGACTTCGTCAGTGCCGTTTCCCATCTTGAACATCTCGATGCGTTGCGCTGGATAGATTTCCATCATGCTCTCAGTCTCCATTCCATCCAGTACAGCTTTATACTGATGATCATATACCTGTTCGGACACATACAACCCAACATAACAAATTACAGTAAAAACAGAGTGCCACTAGAATATCCAGTCTGTAGCAATAGAATGTCCCATTTAAAATAGACTGGATTTCATTGCATGACATAAAATATCAAGTGAGATCTGAAAGCTAAATTTAAAGCTACATTTACTTTTCTGAGACATTTACATTTAAACACATCAACTGATATCAAGGTAATTTATACTGAATGCATGGAGTTTTTTCCTTTCAAATTCACACTAGTGTCCTAGCAGAATAATCACATTTGTAGTTCATCACATTAACTATATTACACCAATGTTTGTAAGTAAAGTATAAAGTATTAACATTAAAAACTGTCTTTTTAACATCATACCTGTAATTTAAACTCTAAGAAACCTTTTGTGAAATGTTTTGCTTTAAATTATTATCATTCGTTTTGCTAATTTAATAATACTTTTTAAAGTGTCCAAGATAGTGCTGCACCTAGGAACACCGATTTAGTTCTCATCGCTTCTTAATTGCTTCTCCAAAAAAGATTTTGAAAAAGCCTTTTTTCTCTACTCAATGAAAGTCAGTAAGGTCCCGACTAGCTTTCAGTGTATGGACAAAAACAGTTTTCAGAATAAAGTCTTCTTTTATGTTCCACAGAACAAAGTAAGTCATGCAGGTTTGGAACGACATTACATTCTTCTGTAAATGATGACAGAATTTTTATTTTTAGTTGAAATAACCCTCTAATATGAACATACTTTATGAAACTTTCCTGGTTCCTCATTAACACAAGAATCATATCTTCTGTCAAAGCCAGTCAGTTTGCTCAGGCTGACTTGCAGCATGACTATGACCTCTATTAATAAATGTGAACTGGCAGCTGCCCTTAGTTGCTGTAAGTACGCTTCAAGTAGACTTAACAAATGTCTGATTTGTCTGATTGTCTGAGGTCTCGGAAGCATTATATGGCTTTTCCCGTTGCCAGGCCTTGCAGCGCTGCTGTTTATCTCAGCGCTTTCTTAAATGCTGTTTTTGGGCATGCATCGGTGGCTCCTTTCTGTCTACAAAAATGATTCATGCCCAGCAGCCAAAAACCCTGCTATTAATATTTATGTGCGTGTTGTGTTATGATGAGAAATTACACTGCTGAGCTCACCCTCATCTGTCTCAGTAGCAATTCTGAGTAATATGTTATGCTTAGACATAAGGCAAAAGATGAACACACACAAATATAATACTACATTAAGATTAATGTCACAAATCAACATGTTTTCTGATTATTAAAGTGCTTTATGGAGTGTAGCATAGAGCAGTAAACACATCATTTAATATCGACTTGTTTGTCAGGTCTGTCGTGGAGAGTGTAATGTATTGAAATTAGCTTGAAAGTAACTTCTGCACGGATCTGCATTTGTATTCATCCATATACAAAGACGAAGTTATGTGAAGACGTAAGTGTATGAGTGTGGCGATAGCAGAACTGATTGGCCTACAGTGAGTTGTAAAGAGAACAAATTATAGAATATTTCATTCCTGAGAAGAAGTGGGGAGCTATAATGCTTTTATTAGTGCTTTGTTTATTCCTGCAGTTTGAGGGGGTAATTTTGTTCTGTCGATGCTTTATTGATTGAAATGACTTTCAATCAGTCTGTCCATCACACAGAGCTATCATATGACTTAAGAAGGTGCTTTTTGAAATGTTACAGCCCCAGTGCCCATTTATTTTCATTATTTTCATAGATAGTATTTTTTATTATTTATTGTTCCACAGAAGAAAGTCATACGGTTTTGGAACAACATGAGGTTGAGTAAATAATGACAGTTTTCATTTTGGCTGGAACTATCCCTTTAAGAACATGATGAAGAGTTAATGAACTGGGTGTCCTGTGAAGGACCTTGTCAGTGCCAATACAGCTTGAAGCTACTGCAGGCATTCTTATTGATTAAAATTGCAAAGTTTTTAAAATCCCCATTCCCTGTTCTTTTTTTTGTTGTTGTTACTCTCCTGTATTATGACAAACCTCAAAAACCTTCCCCTTTAGCATATTTAACCTAACTAATTTTGTCTACTCTGTGCTTTCTTGTATCCAAGTTACCGGAAAAGATGACAAAAAAGGCTAGATATTACAAAGAAATAATGATAATGAAAGTGAATTAGCTCTCAGCACTATGGGAGAGTACTGGAGTTCAAGGCGAAACAGAGAAATGTATTCATTAGTGCTCCATCATGCAGATACCTTGAGCACTGCATTGATTCGTGTGATACAGTGTCTGCTTTTTCAAATTTCAGACATTCAATAAGCCTATGGTGATCATACTACTTAGCTGACAGGATTAAATATTATTTGATTTAACCATCGTCATGCCAGAATTCTCACAAAACATATTAAAACTGTTGCAAATTGAAGTGATAATGGACATTGTTACAATATTAACAAATACAAATAACTGTTATAAATGTGTTAGTTTAAGGTGTTCATTTATTGTTATTTTAATGCATGCAAAAAAAAATTATTAAAAATGTATTTTGTAATGTATAATGTAAAACTTTCATTTGCCACAGTCTAATGCTTTTGAATTATCTGCATTTTAGGGCTTTTCTTAGCAAATATTGATAAATGTCAGAGATTCTCAACCTGAAGTGGTTTTCTGATACTTCGACTTTTAAACTATAACTTTTGCCTCAAACTCCTAATTTGCTGCTTATTAATAGTTAGTAAGGTAGTTGTTAAGTTTAGGTATTGGGTAGGATTAGGTATGTACGATCATGCAGAATATGCGCTTTATAAGTACTGAAAAACAGCCAATATGTTAATAATAGGCATGCTAATAAGCAACTAGTTAATAGTGAGAATTGGTCCCTATACTAAAGTCCTACCAAAATAATGAAATGTGATTTCATTTTGATTCCAGAAGTCTTAACTGTTCTCCATTTGTACAACAGTTGTTGAGGGCACAAGTTAAATTACTATGTCTTTTTTTTTAATGCTGAACAACTTGATTATAAATGATTACTTAAAAATGTGTGTCCACAGTTGAGAATTCCTTATATATATATATATATATATATATATATATTAATTGGAATGTCATGTTTAATAATTATTATTTTTAATCGTTTGACAGCCTGATTTTTAAAATTCCTTTTCAACTAGTCTTGTACTTCGTCACAATTTCAGACTTTTTTTTTTTGTCCATGATATCGATTCGGTTAGTTGGTCTCAAAACAGCAAAAAATAGCTGTATTACAGGACAGACAAAATTTAATATTGTATCCCTGGGAGATCATAAGAATGTACTGGCAAGTTCAGAGCCTGCTCATGATATATTGTTAAAATCGTCCCTAGTGCCTAGGCCTTGAGCTCTCAATTCCTTTCAAACTCATTACTTTATAAAAGAGGCATTTGAGAAGCACAGTCTTTTGTTTACATTTTTGCAGGTACGTCATGTGACCACCACAGGAGCTTTTCAGTCTTATGACAATCTATGCATTAAGATTTCAGGTAGATTACCCATAATCTACTTCCCGGTGATGCCACCTGGCTTTAATATACTTCAAGCACTCATGATAGATAACATGTGGAGGAGTTTTCAGAGTTCGCTTGTTTACTTCTTTTCATCTACTGCATGTCTGATCTCTTAGGTGGCCCAGCATATGGAGACTCTCAGGAGAGACCCACCCCGAGGAGAATTAATAACAGACAAGGAAGCCAATGAAGTCTGAGAGTGGTTTGCATCATCGTGCCCTACTGGTCCCCTGAGGATGCATGTTAAAGGTCGTCCAGACACTGTCACAGGTGAGTGGAGGAGAGAGGCTAGTATGCTCACGACAGCATGTCCCCTTGTTGTCCTCAAGGGCCTAGAGATACGACCGCCCGTCAGAGCGCAACATGATGGCTGTCATTCAGAAGTGAGACGATGACTTCACTTGTGTCCTTACCCTGCTGAGAAGAAGACCTGAGGACGCACCAGTGTCAACGGCACCGCCACATTGCCAGCCTTACAATGGAGGAGTGCGATAAACTACAGTAACTGAGTTGTTTTTCACCATGCGCCTCAAGAATAACTGAATTGCTATTTTATTTCTGTGCTTTATGGGTTTCTTGTTGTTTTAGGTGTACAAAGCGAGTGAAAAATCCATCAGACTCAAGGGCTGACAGATGCCACTCAGCGAAATAAACACTAACTGGCTTTCAGTTGGCGCTGAAATATAGTACTTTGACAACAGAAGTGTGAGTACAGCTGTAGATTTAGCACTGGTTTGGTTGCAATAAGTGAATCACCTGCAGGGTGTGCGGTCGTCTCTTCCCCTCTGCTTCTCTTAAGCAACCCTGCTCTCCACACGCTCCCTGCACTCCCGCGAATGACGAGTTAACAACTACTATTCACATGGGTAGTCACATGAGCACAGCAAATTCCTCCCCGGGGTTGAGCTCCCCTCTGAAATGTTATGATAGTTTTTCTTCCTCCTCCTCTGAATTCCCTATCTCTGTTTTCCACATTTTTCCCTTTATTTTGAGTGAAAAAGTACATTTTTCTTGCAGATTCAAAACGAACACAGCTGCAACTGTCACAACAGCCCCCACAGCAACACTGCCACTTTTACAACTTCCCTACTTCCTTTGGTATCTTTTGCCATTAGGAAAATTAAAGACACCCTTCATTCGATCGACAGCTTGGCTTTCATCTCTTAGAAAAGACGAAGTGACACTAGTGTATGAGCTATAATGAAAGCTGGATTCTCTAAAAAATGAGACAACCTAAAGAAAAAAAGAAAGAAAGAAAAAAACTCCAGGGTATATTGCTGTAAAATGAAGATCCCCTCAGGAAATAACTTCTCCAGATCAGTTGGAGACAGCGGTGCAGATGGCATTCACATGTGCTCAATGCATGTCAAAAGCCACTGTGTGAGCTACTGTGTAGTTATTATTCTAGGAATTAAATGATATTCTCATTTCAGCGTGCGCTAAAGATAACAATTCGCCCATTGATGGGCTCTTCATTACCGCCCTGATCTGGTCTGACTCCATTTTATCTGCCCTGAATGGTGCAGATAACCGCGGGTTCATTTCCATCACAGGTTCATCTCTATGAAATGCAAATGGTTTTCCTGTTCCATTTATTTCTCCCTTCAAAAGCCTCAGATATCAGGTATTAGCCGCAGACCGCTCACTATGCTTGTGTTTGGTCTGGGGACAAAGGCAAATTTTTATTTATTTATTTTTATTTTTTTGCTGTTCTGAGACAAAGGAATTATGGAAGCAGACACCGATGACAAGGCTTGTCAGGATGTATGACCATTACAGTTAAGATAAATGCGAAGGGAATGCTTTCAGGGCTGCCAGATGCATTTAGTACAGCATCTGGAGATGTCCGATAAAGACAAGCGGTTGCTTTCCCGACAGTCGTCTGTTTTGAAAATGGTGAAATGATGGTTCACTAGCTAATATGGTGTTACAGTGACATTTATTCCTCAAGGAGTTTGAGTCCACTTTCTTTGTCAGGTTATAGTTTAGCGTTTTTGAAAGACCTCCAAAAGTTAGTCTACATCTGTCTAAATTGAGAGGTCTATCCTTGTAGCCTAGCAGCTATACGCTAACCCACAAAGGTCTCGTTCGTTAAAATGAAAGGCCCAGCATCAAAGGCAGATCTGAAAATAATAGATACCTCAGATGAGATTTTAGAACACATGCCGTGTAAATACACAAGCTTGTTATTATGGGATGTTTAATTACAACCGTTTACATAAGGAACCGAGGCCAAGAGCATCTTGTTTTCTGGGGCTCTTTTGTGCCTCTTTCAGTTCTTATTATAGCTCTGTCAACAGCAGAGTTAAAATCAACTTTTGCTTCACCCGAAAGCCACAGCTAACTATTAAAAATAGAAGTGAGCTTCCTTGCGGACATTTTGGATGCAGAACAGAAGGGGCATGAATCACTGTTTGTCTATAACTAGCTACGTTTAATGTGCACCACAAATAATAAACAATAGATAGTGGGTTGGCACTCATCGCAGTACAAATCACATTAGTTGATGCAGTAATACAGAACATATTTCTTAACGCTAACTGTGTGCATTTTGATGCAGACAATACAAATGTAATTACTCACAAGCCATACTTCACATCCTAGGCGCTGTAAATTGTTCAATCGACTGAAAATGCCTCTTTATAGCAAAGACTGGACTCTCTGTGGAATTTTAAATGCATAATTGCAAGCAATTATAGAGAAGAAATTTCAGTAGGTCAATTGCTGGAGAGCTATAAGCTCATTCCTCTATATTTATACTCCAGAGGTTCACTGAGAATTCCTTCACAGGCGAGGGTCTCTCCACAAGGGGAGCGCAATGACCCAGTTTCTCAGCCCAGATCCCCTGCGAGTCGCTGTCGTTTGCCACGTATGACCACCTTGCTGTGGTTGACTCGCATCTGCAGCTGCTTTTAATTTGCTGGGGCACCCTTTCTTTAGAGCCAATGCATACATGACTAATCGCACCAGCCATTTTAAACAACTTGAGCTCTCACTGGCGATAAATCACTTTGATCTGAGCTACTGTGCGGGTAATAGAGCTGTGTTTAGGAGGGAGGGGAACCACGGAGCATTGGGAGCAATTGCGTTTTCTCCCTAGTCAGCACGCAATTGTAAGGCAGGCTCAGGGACTGGGACATTGCGCTTTGAATCATTGTTTGCTTTTATGATCTGTTGAAAATCAACAAGCAAGTGGCGTTTAATACCCCTTCGTTTGGGCTAACTCACATAGCTGGCTTAAAAAGTGATATCAGAGTCATAAAACATGCAATTTTTTTGTTATATTTAGGCATGACATAGGTTGAAAGAGATCAACGTGCATATTTGAATGTGTTATGGGACATTGTTATTCTTTGCAGTGGAAGGTTTTTTGCTCTGAAGCTTCCAACAGTTGTCCCATAGGAAATAACGAAAGCCCTTTCAACAGGACGAAATAACATTTTCAGGACATTGGGTGATGCAACACTCCCAAGCTTCTGCTCTTACAACCGTGATTGATATCTCTGTGCTGAAGGGTGAAAACAACTGATGTGGAGTTTATAAATAAAACTTCCAAGAAGTGACAAAAGACCTTTCCCAAGAATACTGGGGAGTCTCACATTTTTTTTCCCTCCTCTTCTTTCTCTTATTCCTTTGTGAGGTTTGAGTGACTACTATTCGAGTGAAAAACACACAATGATTCCTGTAATTGATTGTTCCTCTGAATGGCCTCGCAGTGTAAGAATGCAGGCCAATATTCCATCATAATAGGGTACGGGATACCGCATGAAATATTCATCAAACACTGTTCAAAATGCTGGCACACTCTGGTAGTTCTTTGTGAATGTAAAACAGATTTCACATGGAAAATATGGAGCTAAATGCCCATCTGAGAGCTGGGTTCAGAGCCGTGTAGGTAACCTCTCCTGCTGTGGGAGAGGACATGATGACCCCGATTGTTACTCAGACTCACTAAAAATGACTAAATTGACTGAAGACATTCAATACTCCAGTGGCTAAGTGGCATTCAGACTGCTTGTGAGAGCAAACGCTCTGTGTTTTCAAGCTTTCAGATGCACGGGATAATTTGATTAACAGCATTAGCTGCTAATGAGAAGAGAAATGTAGCTTGGCTGAGGGAGAACTATTAAGGAGCTGTTTTCATTTAAAACTATTGACTGGGGTCCAGAAAGTAGAGATTTTCTGAGCGGAAGACCATTTTAGTTCACTAATTTGTATGAAAAGGTGCATAACGAAGCAAAATAACTAGCTCACACGACAGCTTGACTAAATTTAACAGAAGTTTCCCTCCTAAAAGCATTTATTTTGTAAGCCTCGCTTCATTCATAGCAGATCTCATAGGACCTCTTGTCTTGAAAGCAGAATATTACTTATCTGACATCCATCCTGCAATGTGGCAAGCGGGGACACCTGAGGCAAGCGTTGAGACCAGAGAGAGCTTTAGAATCGCTCTGTTCTTAAAAGTGTTTTTCAGGCATTACTGCTGCTGAAAAGCCCCAGTGATGGGAGTCATCATGTATCGCTCGCATAGTAACAACATTCTGGTCTCTGTGCTTTTGCTTTGGGTGAACGGAGGGGCAGCAGTTTATTTTGGTCTCTAAACCCCAGCTCAAGACATAGATCTATATAGAAAGAATGAGAACCAAAGCTTGCCAAGTTTCCATACTAAAGCTTTAAATGCAAATGCGCCAAAAGTTGTGATCCAAAGGATCAGCTTAGTAGTGAAGTGAAGTGACATACTGCCAAGTGACTCGGAATTCGTGCTCTGCATTTAACCCATCCAACGTGCACACACACAGCAGTGAACACACACACACACACACCGTGAACACACACCTGGAGCAGTGGGAAGCCATTTATGCTGCGGCGCCCGGGGAGCAGTTGGGAGTTCGGTTCCTTGCTCAAGGGCACCTCAGTCGTGGTATTGAGGGTGGAGAGAGCGCTGGACATTCACTCCCCCCACCTACAATCCCTGCCGGCCCGAGATTACGAGTCCGACTCTCTAACCATTAGGCCACGACTTAGTAGTGGACAGAATAAAAATTTAAAGGCTGCAATGGAATGTGTCAAGGTATTAGTTACAAGTTATTATTCTAATCTGCAAATGTAGCTAACTGAGGAGTTTTTAAAGACTTTCAACATTTCTTGCATATTAACCATAGTTTAAACATTCCCTCGTTACCACTGTTAGATAAACAAAATTGATAAACATCTGTAAGAATCTATAGTTAATGTTACCAAAATTATGCTAAATTAAAGGCGTTTCCTTATTGATGTGTGTACTTAGTAAAACATGGTCTATGTAGCATGATCAAATACACACACACACATCCCGACAACTATGATGCATCCATAAATGATCTTCCGTTTAATTTGTGTTTTATCTTTTAGTAATATCAGTGATTTCTCGTATACTGACTACACTTTGCATGATGTATATCACAGCCCTCTCTAAATGAGGCTTAAGAACATGTATCTCCAGCGTTGATGATCAAGTATTTGTAGTCTTACTGTTTCTATGTCGACAGAAAGTTTTTTCCAGTATCATGCAGAGCAAGTAGGTTCAGAGCTTGGAGGATTGTGTCAACAAAAAAAAAGTTCTCAATGCAGAGATGGCTTTGTAGTTAACAGCGGCAAAATAGTGTTAACCTTTGGTGTGTAAATGGAAACACAGTCTTCCACTTACTGAGGATTTCAAGTGGATAAGGAAGCAGAGAGCTCTCTGAATGTCGTTTTATCACATAGCACATGTAATGTATTATACATGCATGCAGCTATTTTTCACATTCTCAATGCAATCAGATATCTTTTAATGTTTCATAATTTTTCCCCATTAAAATCTGTAAATGATGTGCCCAGTTATTAAATGATGAAGAGTTTCAAAGCATGTTCAAAGCATATTGAAAATAAGCTTATACTCTCAGTCAAGCTTTCTGGAGAGCCGTATTCAGTTGTAACCTTGGCATGCGGAATACATCTGTGTTTACAGCAAATAACGACACCGTCTGAGGGTTTTTTAAATGACTTTCTTTCAAGATCTAAATAGACTTGATTTCGCTGTCTGCCGTCGATGCCTCTATAAGCAGAGAGCAAAATTATAGACCTAGGTAGAGCACGAGTGAATCAACACCTCGTGTTTACTCTTCTTACAGACTTTGGCAGTGTCATTAGTAGATGAATGAGCTCCACATCACTGATGAAAATCATTTCACATTCCAACAGCTTGTGGAAAATATCTGCAAGGTCATTGGTGCTATGCAGTGTACCTCATCTTTGCTGTTCCATAAATCTAACCCCCCACCCCCTCTGAAAACTCAGTGGTGAGGAGTGAGATAAAAGATTGACGTATTTGATTGATTCCGTAATGTGCTAATTAAGCTTTTTGTGCATTTTGACTTCTTTATAGCTTATTAGAATGCAAACATGACACTATGAGTTATTATTTGTGTATTTGTGTTTTTTGGAGCGATTTATCTGCTCAATGTTTTGATGAGACGCCATGCCTATTCCTTGATATTATTTCCTGTCTGAGATCACTCTAGTGGTCAGTTGAAAAAGACTTGTCAAGAGTATTAATGATTGCAGTTTTTTGGTTTAGTCATAGTTTCAATATTTTTTTCATATTAATTCGACTACAATGACATCTATTTAATTATATATACTCTATTAAATCAAACGGTCTTATTCTTTTCAGAAAGTTTTCTTCAAAAAAATAGTTTAGTGCATTGTTAATATTTAGTGGTCATATGATGCTGATTTTTCCATCTTATCATCATGTAGAAATCAAAAATCCTTGTGTTAAACATTGCCAGTGTGGTTGTGTCTTCGAAACAATCTGAACATATTCCAGTTTCTTAAAACCTGAAACAGAAATGTAAGTAGTTCATTGTTATGTGATAGACAGACGCTTCTTGTTTTCTGTTTCATTTAAAAACCGTGACAGATTGTCTCATATACAACGTATGTTGAAGAGATAAATTATGCCCTGATCAATTTCAAGGTGTCTGTTGGTTAGATTGCTGCTATGTCAAGTGAAAAGGCTAGCTATGTGATGTTTTAGTTACACACTGGGCCTGTTGTCATTTTTGAGGACGTCTGTTTTGTTTTTCTCAGTGCCGTGCAAATGTCACACTTTCAGCGGGTCATGAAAATCCCATTATTTGCCAGCATTTGTCATTTTCTTATGCTATAATTTGGATGTTAATGATTTAAAAGACACAAAGCTTAACAACATGCCAGCCCCCAACTAGTACGCAGCTCAATACTTTGCATGCATTGCCACTCTCATTGGAAATCTTTCAGCTCCCACTAGGAGATGTCAATCATATTTTATCATTGAATCAAGCAGGATCCTCCCAAAGGGCTATTAACACTGACTGACTAACAGAAACACATCTGCTGGGAAACTACCTTTGATAATTGCCGCACTGAAGCAACATAACAACAACTAGTTTAGTCCAGTAATGTCATCACATTGATGAGTAACGGTGTCCATTTTTAAGCTTGTTATATAGATAAAATTCAGAAACAGATCTCATATCAGAATGGGAAATTCACCTTGACAATAATTCATTCACCTCTCAATGACTGTTAATTTAACTCCATATCTGACTGACAGATTTAACCCTTAATCCATTTGAAATAATGAGGCACATTCTGTGGATCTGGGTGGTGTTAAGAATGGTTTCAGTAAAGTTAATCTGATGAAATCTACTCTTACGTGAGAGAACTGTGTGGCAGGACTAGTTCTTGGCACCCTGTGTAGAATCGAAACAGGATGTGAAAGCTCAATCAGAATCTAAATTGTGCAAGAGAAAGAGAACTGATCTCTGTTCTGTTCTCTGATTTTCAGGGGTCGACGTCTTGATGGGAAAGAGGAAGAGGCAATGGAGGGTAAGGGAAATGGCCAGCACATCCATAATGAAGTGGAGGATATTTTTGTGTGCTGCTTTCACAGACCAAGAACATGTATTTGTCTATCTAAAGTAATATTTGAAATTTCCCAAAATTGTGATACTAAATATGTCTTTGTTATGGAGTGGCTGGTTATCTGTATAGATTCCAGTCGGGCTGTTGCCAGAGCAACGAATGACCAGTGACATCATGCAATTATTTTTTTTCTCCTTCTTATGCCTTTTCTCTAACTTGGCACATGTGAAATAGGTGTGAATAATAATAAATAAGAGAAAATGTGAATTATATACAGTAAATGTGATAAAAATTAATAGTATTAACTCTGTATTAATTTTGAAGGTGAATTTGATTTGAATAACAGGACGAGTAATTTACTCAATTGTAATTAAAATAAATCAAAGTAATACATTCTAGCAAATTAATTCTCTCTCTGAAGGGCTTTTAAACATTCAAACTAAAGGCTTTGTCTGTTCTTTTTCCACATACTTTTCAGATTAAAATGACTATTTCTTTAAAATCCAAATTACAATTCTTAAATTGTCAATGTCACACAACCATGTTTGTTGATTGAAGCTGTTGACAGAATCCATTACATGTTTTTTTGTTTATGAATTAGTTATGCTAATAGGATTTCTTTTAATTGTTCTGCTTTTTGATTTTGAATTTTGTATTTCTAGGTCATTGCTCCTGATGCTAACACGTGAGGAACCATCAAAAAATGGCTACAGACTTGTTACCTTTGCACAGGCTCTCATTTTTCTGTTCATAATACTTAACAGGTATCTTGCAGAGCGCCTGAAAACATATAAAACACTTCAACAGGGGTTCACAATCCACCTGAGAGCCCCTGACTGGGTAGAGCGGATGTGTCATGTTCCCTTACCTCTGCTTTGCAACGGAGCAGTTTGTTTCAGCCAGGTGGAGGTCAGAGACTATTGCATCAGCTCGGTAAAAACACGAGCTCATAAGTGAATAAATGAGTCTGATGAGTGTAATAAAAGAAGATTGCAGACCCGAAAGCACCACCCGTCTGGAGGGGCTTCCAAAAGCAGCTGCTCGGATTGGCCGGTCTGCTTCATTAATTTAATTATTTTCCCTCAAGGTCTGAAGACCTGAGGATTTTCGACACCTAGAGAGAGAAGGGGCAAACAAAGGTTTGGCCTATTTTAAGACCTCTTTCTGAAAGCAAACAGTGCCGAAATCATGCCTTCCTGGAGTCTATCCATCTTTCCTGCAAAGAGACCGTCACGACAGCCCCCCCCCCCCCCCCCCCCCCCTCCAAAAAAAAAAAAAACGGAGGGTAAATAAACCTGCGCGGGGGGGGGATGAGTTCCTTGCCCGGCACCTGCTACTATTACTGGAGAGCAGGTGCAACTGTGTTCATTAAGATACACATCAGGACACAGAAGTCCTTAAGAGCCGGTTGGGGGCACATTTTGCGAGGCTGCCTTGCAAACACAACATAGCAACAAGGTGAGCGAAGTAATTTCAACTTGAATAATGGGGGGAGTCTCGTGAGCCTGACAGACGTGTGCGGCGAAAGCAATTTCACAGCACCTCTCCGTCGCTGTTCGTGTGATCTATTCGAGGTGTTCGCCGACACCGCGGTCAATATGACAGACACCGGTGGTTCGGGCCTGATAAGGTAGCCTGAAAGAACATGGCTTGGGTACCTCACGTGCGTCTGTCAACCACAGTTCCTTAAGAGACAACGAGCATTCAGAAAGGTCAGAAAAATAGATGACATCAGCTTACCGCAGAAGATGTTTTCGGATAAAGTGCAGCAGTGCTACGACATGTCTCATTTTAAAGGCATTTGCTTTAAATTCGGCTATATTAGGTGATATGACAGGCGTCTAATCCCACAGGAACCAATAGAACAATAATTAGGACACGGTAAACATGATGGCGGCGTTGGACAACACGCAGTCGCACAGTCAGACGCACACACGCCCATCTTAAACACATAGTGGCGTAAAGAATGATGGCTAACTCTTTATCTTTCTTCTGTAACAACATATGTTTGTAAGTAATTAAAAGAAGTTCCCAAGCGGTTACTATGTCATACTGAAATACAATATGGTGAGCAAATTACCTTTCCACAGCAGTTTATGCAAAGCTAGACACAGGAGACTGCTTTGCCTCTCCCTGCTGCCGCATGGAGGGATTGGCAAAGACAATCTCCTGTTCTATTGATGTATTGACTTCTAATCAGTTTGTCAGGAGCTGTACCTTTTAAAAGCTTGGGAATAATTGATGATGTCTTACCTAGCAAAATAAGGAAAACGAGAAACATTTCATATTTCATCAAGTCTAAATAAGGGGAGGCGGGGCTTATGAAATATGCAGTGTTGGTTTGAAATATTCATATCTAAGCTACAGAATTGTGATGCCCGGAGCTGCAATAGTTGCACATTCAGGTTTCATTGTTGATGTCAGCACTTGAGGCGTACTGTGTGTGTAAAACACACACACACAAACTCATTGCTTGCCTAATATTTCCCCCTGACTGCTGTTGAGAGGAGACCCCCAAACAGTTGGGCCTATCATTGTGTTTTAAAGCACCATTATACTGCTCGTTGCTGGATATCAGCGACTACACAGGCCTTAAGTTAGCCGACCGCAGCAGTTCGAGAGTGTGAGCACTCGATCTCCGCAGCCCAGACTTCCAGTGTCATTAAGCCCATTACATGCCCTGTGAGAATCTTCACTGCTTCTGCAGCTCAAAGTGATGACTCCTCAAGCAGGAGCGTGAAATATCTGATGCAGAAATTAGACTGGAGCTTCAGCAAATGCGTTAAAAGAATTGGCTGTTAAACGAGTAACATCCTCTGGAAGAATTTATGCATAACGTAGTGTACCGAAGCATAAGGTTTGCTTGCTTGTTGACTCCCCGGTATTGGCAATTACTTACACTCTGTCCATTTCTGGGTATCAACAAGAATTGAGGAACTTTAATGAATAATATCTATGTTTTGCAGTTCTGGTTATTATAGCAATCTTATTATATAAAAAAATTTACTATGTATTTATCTATTCATTCTGCTGTTTTCTCCAACTCTGTGATGTTATTGTTTATGCCAAGAAAATCAAGATTGGATTCAGTCAGTTCCAAGAATACTAAACAGTGTGTGCAGATGTTTCTGTGTCTTTCATTTGATTTCATTGAATTTCCATTCCACGATTATTATTCTAATCATTTCCTAATTAATCCACAGCCATGCACCATGCTCAATAATATCTCTTGGTCTCCACAATATATTTGGATTTCTCTTACCTTCCCAGGGTTTGGACTCCATATATATCTCAAACTGAAGATAGAAAGGGCCAATATCAGGAATACCACACTCAGGATGATGGCGGCACACTGGTAAGCACGATACCTGGCCTTTCTTTCCTTCTCTTTCCCCAGCTCAACCTATAAAAACCAGTCACGTTATAGTACATTTGAACCTTTATATGGTGCGATTTCATGTAAAGGTTTCACACATTGAATATATTATGCACCACAGTGCTCAACTAAGAAAGAAATAATCACATAGGCAATTTGAATTCTTCCGAGATCAGAACAAAAGGTCACATTTATTAAAATTGTCCCAAATTAAAAGTTTGTCTGTTCGATTAAATTCCCGGAGCTTATGGCCGCAAATTAATAAAGAGAGGCTTTTGTTCCGGCTGAGTTCCAGGAGGAAGAGTCTAAAAGCTTACTATTCACAGTGGTGTGCTCCACTATCTCTCAGGACATGGCCAATCAGAATTATGAAATATGGAGGAACAAGCTTCAATTAGCCAATGTCTCTTGCCGAAACAGAAACTTAAAGAACAGAAATAGCAGCGGTGACCAGGGGCGCTGGATATTTAGAGCTTATAGCCCAGGCCTCTATGAATGCGTATGGTTTCATGCTTGATGAAATATTGAATAATGCACTTTATTATAATAATAATGTTTAAATGTTGCAGTGAGGTGTCATTTAAATGAAATAAATCTTTAAATGTAAAATTAAATGTGTTTTTTCTTCTATGGGTCAAAGCACATTAGCCATTAGAGTCGGCAAGTGTTGTTTACAAGTTAGCAGGCTATTATTAATATTAGCACTTCTGATATAAAAATATCAGAAGTATCCAAGTATATTCAAATATCCGTAAGCACTGTATGTTCTGCTCCATTTTCAGAGTTATGTCTTTAAAATATTTTCTACTTTGCCAAGATATCTGGCTGGACCAAAGTCAGTGCGTTTTTTGTTTTTTTTTCTGATTACTTTGGTGTAGTCTGTAGAACAGAAAGCGGCACCATCATTTCTTTCACTTTGTGACAGAATAAATAACAAAATACAGCAGACTTTATGCAAAATAGTCAAAATATGACTTGCAAGACCACGTCTGATTTATAGAGCAGCCTTTAGCTCTGAATAATTTTATTTTTCAAACATTCGTGGGCTTAAGTCCCAGAAGCCCACCCCTAATGTTGCCCAAGATGGTGACTCCTGTGATTGCACTTTACAGTATCTTACAGTTTAAGACACAGGAATCAGACAATGTCATTGAGGATATTTTTCTGAACAATATATATATATATAGATTAGGGCTGCAACTAACGATTATTTTGATAATCGATTAGTTGGCCGATTATTCTTTCGATTAATCGGATTAAAAAAATATTGACCAAAAAAAACACTATTCCACATTCTGCCCAATGTCCTTCAAACAAACGTGACAACTGAATGCTATGAAAACATACAGTGCTTAATTTATTAGACCACTTATCATAATAAAGAGAAAACATATTTTAGGAATTTGTCAAAAATTTGTTTAAATTTAAAAATGTTATTGTCATTTATTGGACATAATAATAAAAAATGGCCTCATAACAGCTTGCATTCTTGCTGGTATTGTTTATGTACTTTTTGACTGCAATTGGGTATCGCGAAAAAAAAATACTCAAATAAAAAATACAAAAAAATAAGTGCTCTGGTTTTCTTTCATAGATAACAGCAATAATGATATTATAGCATTAAAAATAGCCTACTACTGTTACTAAAGAGCTTACACATATTGGAGTACTAACCAGTACAGAAAGCCGAAAAATGATTTTGGTTATCACCAATACTGTTACTTTAGAGCAGCAGTGGCACAAACCTTACATAAACACATTGTTAAAAAAACTTACATAAATTTGTTAAGCATTGTAAAAATTGAATATAGTTTAAACCTCTATTAAAAATTAAAATAATAAAGATAATAATAAAGACGAATAAAAACACAAACTCAGTGTTAACCAACAGGTAAGAGTAATGTTCTGCAGGAACTACTTTGATCACAGTCACCTGAGCTCACCTCGTCATTTCTTTATCCTGTAAAAGGCCGTTATGGAGCGTCTCATGTTTATATTCAGACAGACAATTACACGCTGTTATCCCTTTAAAGTTCCTACTCTCATAAAATATTTTAATTTATTTTAAACCTTAAATTAACTTTCAACAACAGATAATTCAGCACAATGGATATGTTTGCGCTGAAAAGCCTATTAATTGTCTCCCTCTCTACTGTGTTCTGTCCGTCTGACGCGCGTGCGCGCGCCCGCCGCGCCGGCGCTCATTCGGTATTTTAAACTTAACACAGACTGTCAGGACGGACCTTTATGCAAAAATGGAAATGCTCGCGTGAATTTGTGGCATTTATAGATGAGGATATGACCGTAAACTGAACGTTTTTGCGCTGAGGACGTACACGCATCTGTCAAAGCGCCTGACAGGGCAAGCCATTACTCTTATGCATTAACTTAAAGCTTAAAATAAAGAATTATCATGTTTTGGGCAGCTTGGATCACGTGCTTCTCCGGCAGAATCTCATTCTGTTTCCTCCACTATTTTTAGATGCATTTTGTCCATAGAAATGCATTATTCAGTGCCGTAATTTGACTAACCAGCTGAAGTTGGACGTGCACTGTGGGCAGACCCGATTAATCGATAATGAGAATCGTTGTCGATGATTTTCATAATCGATAATAATCGATTTTATCGATTAGTTGTTGCAGCCCTAATATAGATATAGATATTCTTGAAACGTATGCACACATATAAATGCGCTGTATAAGACAGTTTCACATCGAGTTTGTCATGAACGCCCTGTTAAAAACATCCAGTTATAGGCCCTCTCTCTACACATGACGGGAAACAGGAGGACAAACCATTAGAGAAGCCTGAAATTCCTCTAAAGAAGAATTTCCCCTTGCATGAAGCAAAAATGTGAAAAGAGATGGAGCTGAGATTCAGAGGTTGGAAACTTGACTGGAGGACAACGTTCCATCTGCTCGGAATACAAATGGCTCTGAAAATATACCGACGGCTGCCAGCAAAACAGTATTAAACTGGTTTAAGGTTAAGAATCAGCGAGGCAATTCTGCTGTTGCGGGATTGAGTCTGAGTCTACAGTGATGAAGGGAGCCGAGGGCCCCCTGCTGATGAGAGAGAGTGAGGAAGGGCGAAGAGGAGAAAGAGAGAGGTAGAGCTGGAGGGAGGGTGCGAGAAAAGAGACGGAGTGATGAGAGAGGAAAGGAAAAAAAGTTGAAAGAAAGGTGGAGGGAGAGAGAGAATAAGAGAAAAGGAAAATAACAGACGATGTAGACAGTTGTCCTGAGACTATTTCCATCTGAATGGATAAATCGGGAAGAATCCCCCTGTAATATCTGTTATTTCACATCATTGATGGTGATGGAGATCTTTCTTCTTAAAATAAATTGCACACTGTTGTACAATTGCTCAAATCTATATTTATCATCACTGGGTCCATGCTAGTCTAAAAGGTTATATTAATAATTCTGTGTTACATTATTTTTGAAAATAATAATAATAATAATCCACTCACTTGATTTTCAGCTGAGCAGACACATGATTGTGTACACAGTGCTGAGAAAATGATCTTAATAACTTAATTGTAAATCATGTGGAATAATTTGCACAGTAGTAAATGTCTAGCCATACAGCCGTGCAGTGCGACGCTCAGCTGGAGAAAAGGCACAGAGTGCAAGAAAGCAACTCAGAAAACTAAACAGTCAAAAAGCTTCCAGTCTGAAATAATTAACATTTTACCCTACCTGACATTCACATATCACAACCTTTGAAAAGAGCAATTTAACACAAATTAAAAATCAATCTGAGATCTTCCACTTATCAAATCCTCTGTACTGAACCTTTTAAGCATTTTAAAAAGAAGAAAATATAATTTAATTAATTATTTTATATTTATACATTACAGAGAGAATCAGCATTCCATCTGAATTTTGATTTTCTTTGAGACCTTTCTCCCCCTCATTTATATTTACGAGTTTTAACTTTCCAATTTTGTATCACATAAAAAATACTCACATCTTTGCAAAGCACTTGTTGACTGCTGAAGTAAGGGTTACTCTCCATAATTGTAGCTGGAGTAAAGATAATCTTCTCTGGAAACCTTCTTCCACACAGAAGTCCCTCTTACTGAATCCAAAGAGCCAAACTTTCCTTCCACTGGTAATTTGGGAACCTGATCAAGAGGGAGGGTTCCGCCTTCAGATGGGATGGAATAACTTTAACTACTGTGGTTCTTTTTGTACACAAAGCAGATGTTCACACATTCATCTATGAATGGAGGTTATACTGATGTGAGCATTATTAGATTATTTCCATGTTATTCAGCTATACCTACTTGACCATATTAGTAGGCAACACAATCACATCTGGAAATGTCTGTGAGGGTTTCAGGTTTACAAAAAAGAGTTAAGCTCAGCAGGACAATGCACTCTGCTTTTCTTTGCTTTCCGTAGCAAGCAACTTTGGAATCAAGTTTGCAAACCCACATTCTGAATTTGAAACCATATTTAATAATTCATTCTAAAACAGTGTACTTATCAAATGTAAGCACAAGTATCAAACGCACCAAGGTTTTCATGACATGAATGTTGACTAAAAATCTTTTTTTTTTTTTTTTTACTTTTGTGCAGTTTGATAGCGGTTCTTTTATTGAGCCATGTCTCTGAGGTCTGCACTTGGAGACTGTAGATAACAGATAAAAGTGTTTTGGAGAAATTTGACCCTGACTTGAAAAATAAGACATGATGAGTACTTAATATTTCTTTTGCTTGAATATTTTACAAGGCTATCTCATGTGAAAGCTTGCGGTGGTCCATGCTGGAAATTACAAGAAATACTGAAGGACTCTGTATGGTGCCCAGTCAATAAAATGGTGAGAAACTAGTGTTTCAGGCTAATATTTGAACAGCTAGTGTTAGCCAGTTTTTTTGCAACCAGCTTGACTAAATCTTTACCAGTCACACTGGCATTTTCATTTCGCATAACTCATTTGTAAATCTGTTTCAACAGAAGTGTGGAGCTCCCATCGAGAGCCATTCCAACCCAGCAGCACTCAGGACAGCAGAGGAAGGCTTTCTGAGCCATAAAAATAAAACATAACACTTCGGAGAACTGGAATGACACTGGAAGGCCAAAGAAAACAATGTGAGAGTACAGCCAGTACAGAAGATGGAATCAAGGAGATACAGTAGGGTGATGTACCAATTAATTCTGACAAAGAAAAAGGGTGATTCACTTATTTGTCATTTCAAATCAGACAAATAAGGCACAACTGTGAACCTAAAACTTTATTTTCACCAAGGTTTTCACCTTAATGCACATTAATAATATTTTTCAGATTTATCAAGCTTACCACTGGTGTTTCATGCACTGTTATGTGAACCGCAAGCTTGTTTTGTTAATTAATGGGAACACAGACACAGCCACGCTATTTCTGAGAAATCATCAGCTACTTGCCATCTGCAAACGCATGCTTGTCGATGCCAGACATTCTTATTCTTCTCGTGAAAGTAGTAAAGAATGCTAAGTTATAAGTGCCTCTCTGAACTCTGTTAATTTTAAAACAAAACAAAACTGTTTACTTAAAATTGAATCGTCATTTTTCCTGTCTGATTGTAAAGAGAGTTTAATTTGCTCATGATGAAGCTTTACTCTCCTACTCAACTACATGTAGCACAAGAGCCTCCTCTTCTCGTCTTCTGTTTTCTATTGCCAAGGCTGCTTCTGTCAAAGATTCACAAAAGAAACCAACACACACTGCCAATGGCGACGACTATGAGAGCCTGCTGTTTCTAAAGGACTTGGCTGATTTCACCTGGTTGTGTGATGAAGGGCAAGGAAAGGAGGATGAAAAGTTCATATCTGGTGAACCTATTAACCGCAGAATACATTTTGCTGTGTTCCTCTACTGTATGCAAGATTAATAAGCTTCTTTCACTAACCTAATAAATAAAGGCATTCAGATGGAGACAGGGTCTTTTTTAATGTAATTAATTGCCATTAAAGTCTAATTGGCATTAAAGCACAATATTTTTATTAACAGTTCTATGAATCATGTTTCTCCATTAGATTCCTTGATACTTTAGATGAAACGTAGGTTTGAGAGATGAGTACAGGTACAGTCTGGCCCCAAGGTCTGCTAATTGTATTAGATTTCTTAGAGCAAGCAAAGTGAGTCAATAAATATTTGAGGGATAACACTGATTCAGTCTCAGCAGAGAACCTTTGAACCGGCATGCTGGAAAACGAATAAATAGAGTCAAGGATTACAGTGCTGCAAATCTCAAAGTTAGCGCAATCGTCTCCCGCTCCTTACCTTCGAGGAAGAAAGCTGTGCGCTGTGGGATTTTTGCAATTTCTTGCATGGTGGGACAGGTGTATTTACTTTGGTAATTGTATCCCTTTTCCCAATTCATAATGTGATTAAATATTAATGCCATTCAGAGCACCAGAAAAAGCAGATCTCAGAAATTATCTAGGCAGCCATAATCTAGGCAGCCTAAGCCTGTTATTGTGTGAAAGTGCACTGCAGCAATCTGGATAGCAACTCTTTTTCACTCTCATAGAGGTTTGCAAAGGTGGTCTATCACATACAATGGAAAATAACAGCCTTGACATTTTATCTCCAAGGGCCCTCAGAGTGCAATCACAAACTATTTTACTTTAAATGTTTCACTAAATCCAACTGACATGTTTTTTCCCAAACGTGCCTTGATAAGAGGCAGATGCCATTGCAAATCAATAGTAGTGTTAATTGTATTTGTACAAACACAAAATACAGTATAGAGGCGATGGGTCAATTGTAATGTATTCTCATAGCTAGATTAGCTCAGAAACTGAATTATTCATTAAATCATTTTAATGCAGGCAGTTGAGCATTAAAATCTCTTTTTTTAAAAAGAGTATTAACTTTTACTGCAATGCATCCTTAATTTAATGTCATCTGAGAATGAGTAGAGGGGTAATTTGGTCGTTTTAATTAGGGATGTAGTTCAAAATAGAATAATGACTTTATTGAGTTTTATCTCACCTGCCTCTTGACTTACTACTTTATGCCCAGAGAACTTCACACTGCCTAACTATTAGGACAGCGCATTCCCAGCTTCTATGCAGATAGCACCTTTATTTTAAGATTAATAAGGTTTGGCCATAACACTAACAAATTAAACATCATTTTATATTTTTAAACTGATCTCCATAGTTGTTATAACACAAATAGACAAAAGTGAACTTATAATAAACATAATGAAATATTTTATTTTATGTTATATATAATATAGATCCATATTGTCGCTTTTTTTCATTCATCCAAAAGCTTGGAAATGTATTTTCTTGCCCTTGAAGTACATTTTGCTGTTTGAAGGTTTAAACAAAATACATTTTTTTAACATATATGCATTAAATAAAAATATAAAATAACATTTTCAGTTATAAACATTTTTCATAATGTTTCTGCATGGGGTTTTAACAATGATTTGTTTACATTACTCATAATCACTGCATTTATCTTTATGTTAATGAAAAGTATTTGAAGTCTTTGAATTAGCAGTCACATGCTGTACCACACTGATGAGAGTCTAAATATTAAATATGTCTTTTCTACATGACCAGTGTCCAGAGGTCACAGCGAATGTCCAAGCCCGTGTAGTTATGGCTCCTCATGCCGAGCGCTGCGGGATCCAGGAAGAAATCCAAACTCTCACTGCCTTCACTATCAACACCCCACCCTGCCCTTAGGCCAGGCCAGACCAGATTTTTCATGTCAGCTGGCACACACCTTCGTCTCATAAGTAGGTGTTTGACTTTCACAGGTCTCTCTCTATCCTGGCAAATGGACTCTTTGCCAAGGTTGCCATATCCTTGGGCTGTGTAAATGTCAGTTAAACATGCAGATTTCTTCTGCTTCACATGGTAGAAATTCCCATTGGGATTCTATCAATGCTGCTGAATGTTTAATACAAGTTTTAACTTTTTTAGGGCATTAAATATCCTCCTAATTACCAATTTACATAATTACTTCTCTGGTAAAGACTCATATGAAAATCATTGTGAAAAGGCAATTTCACATGTAAATGTATCTTAAACAGTGAGAAATGCTATTGATAGTTTTCCACTGATGATGAACGGACATTTGGATTTAACAAAATTACCTTCAGCGCGAAAAAGAAAGAAAGAAAAGAAGCTGTTAATGAGTTTCCCTCATATAGTAACATCTGAATATTAGCATAGGTATTTAAAACAGTGTCTAATTAACTGTATTTTCAAAAATGATATGTTAAATATATGGCTTAGGCTGCACTTAAGACTTAAATGGTTTAATTCAAGCTTCAGGCTTTACTTATTTGTAAGTGTCAAAAAGACAACTGTCAGGGAAAGAGAGAGAGTTATATTTTGATATCCAAGAATTGCAAAGCATTGCTATTAGTGACTAAAAATGCTGTTCACTATTTTAAGAAAGTAAATATGTAACTGGAAAAGAAGAGCGACTTTTGTGATGATATTTTTCTGATTATATTTAGGAGAAAAACTTCTAAGATGAGGACTTTTTTTTCTAAAATATATATAAAAAATGACATTAAGGTATATCTAAATATTGCCTCAATAAACTGCTCGTTTGGTGCTTATTAATTAGTAAGTATTAATAAGTAAGGTAGTTAGGTATTGGGTAGGATTAGGGATGTAGAATATGTTAATAATATGCATGCTAGTTAATAATGAAATTGGTTCTTATACTAAAATGTTACCATTATAAAATGTTTTTTTTTCTAGCTAAATAGACAGAAATTGTTGTTACTACATAAATATTGTTGAATTAATTTTTATGTATAGTTCTGTTTGGTGTCGTTAGTGGCACACTTTAACTTTATGAATATATCTGATTATGCACATGGAAATAATTGATAACTTGCTGACTATATTGATCAACTGAGACATGTGGACTGCGGAATTTGCTCTGACTTGCCAAGCGGCTTATGATTTCAAACTCTTTATTCAGAAATTAATTTCATTTTCATGTTTTATCAGACAATTGTGCCAAAGCAACTTTAAGGTTTATTGAGCCGTTCTTTCTTAAAAAATACATCCTTATTAAGAAGAAGGGGGGAAAACACATTTCAACTTAACATACAGAGAGAAAATAACATCATATCAAACTAACACAAATTGAGCCTACAAGAAACTATGAAAAAAGTCCATGAAAACACTCTTCGGCGACACTTTATTTTAAGGTGTCCTTGTTACACGTTACATGTACTTACTATTATAATAACACTTAATTATGCATAATTACATGCAAGTAACCACAAACCAAATCCTAACCCTAACCATATAGTAAGTACATGTACTTACTTAATATTACTCAGTACTTAAGTATATAATTACACTGTAACAAGGACACTGTAAAATAAAGTGTAACCCACTCTTCTTTTATCAGGTTAGCTGTAAGGCCCTGATGATCTGATGTGTGTAGTCAAGAACATCTGTGGTGTAAATCACTGTGGCTGGCGTCTTACCTTACTTGCGTTGTGTTAAGGAAGTCACAAATACACCACAGGAGGCTGCAGAATTAACACCTGCATGAACAAAACTAACAGGATTTAGAACCAGTTATTTACCAAACATACCAAAAGAAAATATTATTTTAAAAACAGCTTTATTTTGTTTATGACAAAACTTATGACTTTGCCGTTAGCAAACTCATGCAAGTAGTACGTTTGAATACAATTTGCAACATGTCCCATCCCCTCTCTCTGTCTCTGTGCAGTATTGTGAATGAAAATGGAAAAGGCCATTTTAAATAAAGAAGTATTTGATGCAGACGCACAAAGCATAATAATCGCAATATGGTAATAAAACCAAACACTATGAGTTTGCCTAAGCTGTGTGTGCTCATGTGCATTTCTACTCAAGAACGAAGTAATCTGCAGTCCTTTAAATAAAACATTCTCCAGACCCGTGTGAAAAGGGCATCTTCTTTTGAAATGTCTCTAAATACAACAAAGACTTGTGAAAGAATTTCAAATTCAGGTATTTTTACTTTTGACTTCAACCCTTGATCAACCCGTTTTAAAAGCAGTTTCCTGAGTTTTAACCTGTTCTTCAGTGAACAATTGGTCCAAATAATTCAATCACATCTGTACACAAAAGATACCTGAAGTCCCTGCCCTTGATCTCAAGTCATCAGCTCCATCATTGTGAAAGCAATCATGACCTCAACATGAATGAAGGCTGCTGTTTACAGTATGAAGCTAATGAAATCTGAAGCTGCGAGATGGGAATAAGAATGCAGGGATGGTAAGATTAAAAGCTATTTGAGAAATTGCCATGCGAACGTGAAAATATCGGAACAGATGTTTTACAAGCACTTGAATATAAAGTCATTAAAAAGAAGAAGAATTGGGCACTGAGTTCATGACCAGGCCTCAAATTTTTATGAAATGGTATAAAACCAAACATGCTGTTTGCATTAGTTGGTTGTGAACTTTGAAGTATTGAACTACACAGGTATTGCATCTCAGATGGCAGATACAGCACTATTTTTCACATTGCACACTTAAAGACTGAAACATATTATGTTTACATTATCTTATTGCAGAAGAGGTTAAGACTTGTCAACGGTTCATCAGGTTGCTCGCCAGCTAATTCTCAAAGTTAATAAAGTCAACCAGAAAAAAAAAAAAAACTTAATTCTATAGAGACGTTGCTGACAGTTCTGTGTACTGATATCACAAAAATTGTGGCTGATATATTATTTCTAAAATATTCTGCATAATAACCTTTGCCTAGCCTTGTGTAATAAATTTGCTTAGGTGAGATTACGATGCTAAGAAGATCTTAGATCTTCATTTTAATTTTGCTGACTGCAGTGGATTTCGTAATTGAGTTTTTTAAAGTGAGTTATCAGAGCCAAATTGAGGGCTGCACTTTTCAGTTTGAGACACTCCTGACAGGACTATTGCTTAAATTAAATGTTCTTATTTTTCTCAGTCATTTCTGTGCATGCAGAAATCACAAACTGTTAGTAATTGCATCAAATTCTGATATTTTCTGTCACAAACAAAATAGATCTTCTCACCGTTCAATGAAAAGATGCAGCAATCAACTTTGTGTCTGTGCAGACAGATAAAATGAAACAAGAGGGATGGAAAACAAATCATGTATAACAAACATAATTTGCATAGCACTGGGTGTATAATACTCTTCAAAAAGCAATATAATGTATTCACCTGCACTGCATCCAACCGAGTATCTTTTGTATTATAGCAAGCCTAATAATTATTCTCTGCCTTGGCAGTAACACCAGGTTTCAGTGCATGCTCTGATTCATCATAATTCATCTATATAAAAAAATTATGGACATATGTATAGAACTGAGTTATTTACATTTATTATGTGGACGTCAGTCAAAGTGAAATGAGGGAAGAATGGACGTCAGTTTGCCTGAAATGAAATGAATTACATTTGTTTGCTTGTTATCAATGCAACCAGAATAGCTTGCAAAGCTGTAAAAGTAATTTTTGTTGTTTGGAAGATTGAAGTTTAATTTACCAGCCAACATTCTGCATGACAGTCGCTTTGTAAATCGCCGACAAAGAGAATGTGTATGTTTTGGATACATTTGTCATTTTCTCTTATGATTTCTCACACCACTTCGATAAGCATGATGCGATAAGATTCCAGGTACAAGCAATTTGTCTGTCTAAGCTGAACGTGCAACTGCTTTGTGACCTGATGCAATCATAGGCAATTGCGCAGTATTTATTGTGAAGTGGTAATTTTGGACCAATAAGATTTCTTGGTGGCCAAGGCTATAGCACGATGCCGCTGAAATACAACCCTGGTCACAGTATAGTTGGCTGCTAGTCAGATGCATTGTCTGTTAAAAAAAAAAAAGTTAGATGTCATTCTATTTTGAAAAGTATTCCATTTTCATGCTGCTAAAAATGAATATTCTACAAGGAAAAACTTTTGTATATAAATTGCAGCAGTGCATAATGCATCATAGCTTGAACTAGGTGAACAATTATCAGCACTTGAATGAAACTCACCCAGGATGCTGACAGTTTCCCACACGGTTTTCCATGCACCATTATCTCTCTGCATGTGGGAAGAGACGGATCATACAGAATAGTGAAATGAACTTCTCCTCTGTCTTGCACTCGACTGCAGCATCTTGCAGGAGATGGATCATGCGAGCTCCACTGTCTGTTACTCTCAATGACAGTCGCCACATTAAGTCGCCGTTCTCGCTAGAAATGTCCTCTATTGAAAATGAATGAGTTTGGTGGCTGCATATCTGTATGAACCCCCATTTAAAACAAAAACTCAGATTAACATGTAAAAGATAACTTTTATTGCTTGTCACGTCACATCTGGTTAGGACACAAGCATGTAGCAACTCTGTATTAATAAAAGAATGGGAAAAATGCATGAAATACAGTTTTGCAAATGGACAGACTGTGCTGTTTCACATAGTCCCAAATTATGATTTGTCATATTTTATTCCAATTCATCAAGTGGTGTAGGCAATGCTGGGCTGAGGTGCTGCCAAGTCCTTGAGAACTCATTTATTTGATGGCTTTGCTATTTGATTGCCCTTATGTAACTTCCTAACCTAATTTACATAGCACACTACATTAGTCTTGGACACAGGCACCTTGAGTAGGTGCATAATTAGCCTCGTATCAGTCCATTCTGAGTTCTATTTCAGCTAATCACTTTCAGTATTTCGTGAGAGAGGGAGAACCATTATGTTTACATGCTGTAATAGACCACCATGGTGGTTGCTTCTGATTTGAGAAGATGGCTAAAACATATGGACAAATTACTGCTACAGACAGTTAACAGATAAACTCCTTTTCCTGCAACATAATGGAAGTACTGTACTCTATAATCACAATATAATGACACAAATCCACAAACTGGCAAATATGGGCTCCTTTCTCTCTTTTATGATTATTTGACTATTCAAAAAATAAATTAAAATAAAATAAATAATTACAAAAAATAAATAAACTTTCCAATAAGGTATAATTCATTAAAATTACATAATAATTAAAATAAAATTAGCTTATGTCTTCCAAAATAATAAAATTAAAATAAAATTATTTTATGTATTACAAAATAATTTTGGCTGCTGTGGTTGCCAGTACATCCACAATAATTTTGTAAAAAATACAGAAAAAGTGTAAACATTTCTATAACAAAACTGTAATTGTAAAGGGAACTACAAGGTGTTCGTGAGATAATGAAAAGCTAGTAATTATTTAAAAAAGTTCTAATGCAAAAGCCTCTAAAAGCCATCTTGGTCAAAAATGAGACAATAATACTGAGTGAATGCTCTCCACACATAGTATATGTTCATCAAGTACTTTCACTTCAAATGCACTAAATCCCAGCCTTAACCCATTCAGAAGTACCAGTACATAGAAAACTATACATGGCAGCCAGAAAGAAAAGCATCAGACGTACTTAGAGGCTTTTTGCATGTGAACTCTTCAAATATAATTAAATTATTTAATAATAATAATAAAAAAAACCTTAACCAATATTAGAGAACTGTGAACAAGCACATTTTGTTAAATTATTGAAATATTAATGTAAAATCTCAATGGTTATTTCAAGTAAATATTTTAGGTCAAATTTACATTTACATTTATGCATTTAGCAGACGCTTTTATCCAAAGCGACTTACATTGCATTCAAGTTACAGTTTTTACATTTTATCAGCTCTCAAGAATTGGGTTCTTCTGGCAAAAAAAGTTTGTGAATCCCTGCCTTACATAATGTTAACAAATTGAACCTCACTGTAAAGTGTTATGAATATTGAATATTTATATATTAATATTTAATGACTTTTTCTAATTCAGACACATTAAGATTTGCTTTTCCAACAAGCTAGGTTATGTTCTGGACAACTGACATGCTCCTAAATGAATAGAGTAATAAGTAAATTAGTTTACAAAAGTGGTGAACTAAAAAGATGACACCAGCATTGCTTGAGGATAAATGCCTATGATGTTGTATCCATTCAGCAATGAATATGAGCAACAGATGCGAATGGTCAGGAGAGAAGATGATTTACCCTCTCTGGCCTTAAACTGTAATAGAAACAGATGGAAGATTCGCTGACTCTCCATGGGCACTGAACACATTAAAACACCTCTAAGCTGCAGATGCTTTACGCTACCTGTGGTGCTAAGCTAAATGTCTCTCATTCAAACACTTTCTCCTTGAGCTCATTCCCCCAGTTTCAATTTCCTCCTTCGTTTGTTTCATCTAAAATTAAGCACAGCTTTTGTTTTAGGATTTGCTTTTGATTGTTTGAATTTTCCATTATGTCCAGGTGATGGCAATGTTTCAACTGGCTGTGACCAGCGTGTGCAACTGTACTGCTTAAGGCATTGTAAATATGAAGTCTGTTCCAAAACTGATAAAGCCAGTCCACAGTTTCTGTTTACACCAGGCTTAAGCATTGACATATGTTTTGGAAATGAACATCTGCTGAAGCAAGTGTTAATCCTATAGACAGCCTATTTGACACCCAGGAATCTCCGATTTGAAGCATGTTCCCCAATTTACCCTGTGATCCAGCAAACTGGTTTTCAATAATATGCTGAACTTCTAATCTCCGCCACACTAAATCTATTTATCTGGTCTAAAACGTTAAGCGAGGCTTTTTTAGGGGCTGTATCTCACAGATGACAAGAGGTAAATCTTTAATCATTGCACTTAGTGTCACCAGATGCATCCCTACTTATCTATCAAATCCTGTAGATTTGGGTGCCTCAACACTGATGTAACACTCTGCCCTCATGAAAGGACCTCAAAATGACAGTATTTACATGAATGGCAGAGCCAAGCAGAGGAGAAGGAGGGCGGCTGTGGTGCCACCATGTGGTGCATGGGTTGTCTGAAGCAATCTTCAATGGAAGAGCTTATTGAAAACCATTTGTTCTAGCCCACTTGGTATGGTTGTCACATTTATTTAGCCAAATACAAAAATGTCTGAAGCATGCAAAACAACTGATTTTTACTCACCCTCAGGCCAATCAAGATGTAGACGAGTTTCTTCATCGGAACAGATTTGGAGAAATGTAGCATTACATCACTTGCTCACCAATGGATCCTCTGCAGTGAATGACTGCCGTCAGAATGAGAGTCCAAACAGCTGATAAAAACATCTCAATAATCCACAAGTAATCCACACGACTAGTCCATCAATGAACATTTTGAGAAGTGAAAATCTGTGTGTTTGCAATGAACAAATCCATTAAAGCATTCTAAAGTTAAAAAACAAGTCTGCTTTCTCCAGTGAAAAAGTTGGGTAACACTTTATTTTAAGGTGTCCTTGTTACGCATGTTGCATTACTGTTATAATAACAAATACTCATGCATAATTACATGCAAATAACCCTAAACCAAGTACATATAGTTAATGTTACTCAATACTTAAATAAATGTATAATTACAAAGTAACAAGGACACCTTAAAATAAAGGGTAACCAAAAGTTGTCTTGTCTGAATCAGGAGAGAAATATGCACAGATTGAGCACGGTTTAAAATCCAACAGTTCTAAGCAAATACGTCACTTTACAGGAGGTTAATTGGACTGGAGACATGTGGATTACTTGTAGATTATTGTGATGTTTTTATCAGCTGTTTGGACTCTCGTTGCATTTGTGAGCAAGTGATGTAATGCTACATTTCGGCAAATTTTCTTTTTTGAGTGAACGATTCCTTTAAACCTCTGTGGTGTAGATATAGAGCAGAAGTTTTGTTTACAGCAAAGTGACTGTATAGTAAATCTGAAACTCGAGTAATTAAGGTCACGGTAGAACTCTGTTTTGGAACAACACTGAATTATAAAACTATTTTTTGTCAAAGCATTGCCCATACCACTATGACTAAACACGGTGCAAGAGATTGCACAGGGTCGACATACAACAATAGAAAGTTAATAATGAGATTGTTGCTATGGCCACAAAATGCTTTACATTTGGAAGAAAAGGTTTTTTTGTGGACTAAAAGTAAAAGAACCACAGTGTACTCTGTAAGTTAATTTGGCCTTTTTTATGGGGTTGTCACTGATTAATTATGCAAAGTTTTTTCTTTTCTTTTCAATGACACAGAAATCATCCCTGACAAGTGATTTATAAAGTGAAAGAAAAAGGCACATTGGAACACCAACACCTCTAATAATAAAAGGTTTTGAGTTGAAAGACTCAAGGCTTGTTCATCCTTTGTTCACAGTAACATTGCAGTATTTTCTTGGAAACAGATCACTTTCTCTAGCAGGTGTGTGAAAATTGCGTCTGTGTTCACTCTCTCTTTAGAAGAATATGTTTAACTCTGGCTGAACATAATTCACAGAAAGAAATGACTCACTGGTCACATCACATTTCCATTAAAAACTGGGAATGTACAAAATATGCATATATTTACAGTCTGCAGGGTTCTGAATAAATGTAAACGAGAGTGGCTAATTTGATCATTATCTAAGGTAACTATAGTGCACATAATGAAAAATTATTTCTTCACAAATACTGTTACAGCAAGCATGACTTTTGTGGAGAGCGGATCGGCAAATGATTTACTCAGTGAGACTCCTCATCAAATTATCACTTCAGGTCTAGGTTGAATATTACATCCTATGCTCTCATTTTCCTCTTTGCATTTTCTTCGTTAATTGAAAGCATACGGTGACATATATTACACACCGAACTATTCATGTGCTCGTCAGCTAAACTTGAATTCACTAAGACTATTGGCTAATAAAAAGCTCATGATTTCAAACAGAGGTTAAATGGTCTTTTAGAAAATTGATACAAATGAAAAAAGAAGCGCAGGCAGCACTTTATTCGAAAATTGCAATATTATCACCTTAAAGATATGCTGAGGTGCTTATGTGCACCTTGCCAAGATTTAAATGCACCTTATTATTCAATATGTCTGGAATGAGCTTGTACATTCGTCTTTTAACTATGGGTATGCCTGAAAATGGCATATTATCACATATAATCCCAGAAAATAAAAGAGCGAAAAAGCATATTTCATTCAATCCAAGGATCTAAAGACCATTATCTGAAGTTCATCATTCTTGCAGCCCTACTCTAGTATTAAAAATAAATCAATACGCTCACTGAGAATCTGTGAATTTTCAGGCCAAGCGCTGAAGTAGCAATCAAAGAAATAATGATGAAGAAGTCGGTGTAATTAATGTAGTCCCTGTCTGCTGTCTCGCACTTCCTATTGATTTGGATCCCCAGAAACCAGGATGGGCGAATATGTGAACGTCGCACAATGGAATCCATCTGTAAGCGGTACAAAAGACAAATGGAAATTGCTGTACAGTATTCTCGATGCTAGTTCCCTTATTATTATCCTGTGTAATTCATTCAACAGGATTAGCCCGACTGCATTCATTTTCAAGGCTTTCTGCTGAGGCACAATCATATACATTCGCAGTCATCTTTTTTATGATTAATTTCTAATAGATTTTTATTCTTTTTGAATTTTGCATCTTTGTCATGAAAAATAATGTCAAATATAGATTGAACTCATCCTAGTCTGCAGTCCTCCAAGAGCCATTTTAATCATGTTCTTGATAGTCAGAGTAAATTGGATGAGCTGGAGGCTTGGAGATGATGCACACAAACTGTGAAGGTCACAGGCAAAAAACATGTTAGTACTGAGCTTTGATGTCCTCTAAATTTGAATGAAATTGACAATGTTTTCATATTTAGATGAACAGACCTTGTCAGTGCATAAACATCTATTACGGTCACAAAACATCAGCCAAATTCAGTGCTGCTTCTGCGCACAATGAAATAACACTCTAAAATAAAGTTCAAACCAAGATTTGTTTCAAGTTAAGATATCAATTTAAGCTCAACATATGTTTGGGTGTGAACTTCTATGTGAACATTCCATGTGTGACTCACTTTTTGAGGGCAAACACAAAAGCCAACAAGTTTTCATTACAGCATTCCAAGAAAAAAAAATGGATAAAACATTGTGTGCCTGCAGCTACAGAAAAAATTAAATATACAATATATATACACCGAAATGAAACAAGGTGCATCCAGCAGCTGTTACCGCCACGTTCAATCTCAGAACAAGATGGCCATCTGAGTGGTCAAAGACACTTTCTCAGCTTCCAAGCGATCCACAGAACTATTTAATCATGTCTGGCTTCACCGTGACAAATTGGCACGCAGCGATTGGTTTGGGTTTGACTACTTTAACCATATGGTGGATGGTGATATACGTGGCAGTTATCGTGCTCTGACTGCTGCCTCCAGTACAGATGATTGCTTCATTTAGCCAGGCTTTATTGTTGGGGGTAGGAAGGGTGGGTGCCGGGAAAGGTAACGGTTTATCGAGACTCTGTGTGTGGCAGCGCACCTGTGGCTTCAGACAGTCATTTTCAATCCTGGTTGTATGGTGGCATAGCACATTGTATGAAAAGGGCATTTTCCTGGCTTTACTTAAAGAAATTGTTACTTTCTACTAATTTAGTCATACTGAAGACAATTATTCTAATTATAAAGACAATCTAAGGTATAATGCATACAGTAACTATTTCCACAATAGACATCATTAATTAAGCAACTTTGTGTCTGGTTTATAGAGGGTATTGTTACCCACAGCTGGATAATAAAAGGAAGGAATTATTCATTACACCATTATTCATTCATTGTCTTTTCCCCAAGATGACCTAATATGTGAAACAGGCCCTAATTATAAGGCACATGATATTTAATGCCTAATTTGTACGATGATATGGACGTTGATATTAACATATTGTGGATTAGTCATTGCCAAAACCATGTGGATATGTGGCATTTACAAAAATGTCAGCTAAAGGAATAAACAACCTACTGTGTCTGCCCCTTTCACAGAGAAGCACTCATTAGCCCGGAATGTCAGCGTGTGTATGTGTGTGTGTGTGTGTTTACAGTAATCCACAGCTTTTACTCAATAAGGGCACAAATTATAAAATGTTAATGTCTTCTGACTTCAGCACTTGTGGCAAATGATGTAATGTAGGATATCATTTTGGAATTATTAGTATATGCCAGGAGTGAGAATGAAAGTACACACCACTGACTAATTTGTTCATTAAATTGGCAAATCTAATCACATGGTCATTAGTAATGTGTGTCTGGAACGGCTGGGCTGATTTTATGACACCCTGTTGCTCCAAGCCAGCAACACAGTATCAATGCACATAAATTGGATTATCACATTAGGTCTCAGCAAAATTAATCTTTCAAACTATTTGTTTCATTAAAGGGTTACTCCACCCCAAATTGAAAATTTTGTCATTAATCACTTACCCCCATGTCGTTCCAAACCCGTAAAAGCTTTGTTCGTCTTCGAAGCACAATTTAAGATATTTTGGATAAAAACCGGGAGGCTTGTGACTGTCCCATTGACTGCCAAGTAAAGAACACTGTCAAGGCCCAGAAAAGTATGAAATACATTGTCAGAATACTCCATCTGACATCAGTGGTTCAACCGTAATTTTATGAAACTTCAAGAATACTTCTTGTACGCAAAGAAAAAAAAAAGTTTAGTCAATTCATATCCTCTGTGTCAGCGTAGCACCATTTTGGAGAATATCCGCTGGATGCAAATTGCGTATGCTGTTCTGTGTCTGCTGCATCACAGTGTACGCAGTTTGCATCCAGTGGATATCCTCCAAAGAGTACACAGTAGTTTATTAGTTATTAGGTTTGTTGAACTGCTTTATAAAAGCAATATCACACTCGTATACAGTAGAAATAATTTATAAGATAAAAGGGAACAGATGCATTTTATTGGTGTTTGTAAGAGAATTCCTATGTAATTTAGTAATGATCTGACTAAACGTGCAATATATTTGCTGATACACATACAATCATTATATACCCCTGATTTCTAAAAACAAACATAATGATTAATGATGTGTTATAATCTAGCCTATGACACTAGTCAATATAGTAAATAGGGCTGTCACAATATCAGATTATTTTACTACATGATTATCATGGTCACAAAAAATCACGATAATGATATATTGTGATATATATATACACACACACAGTATATTGCCAAAAGTATTGGGTCACCCCCTTCTAATGAACAGGTTTGACTACTTGAGTAATTTTCATGAGTACAAATCTTAATGTTAAAGCATATAATGATATTCTAGGGAATTGCGTGCTTCTAATTTTATAGCAACAGTTTGGACAGAACCCTTTTCTATTCTAACATGACAGTGCCTCTGTGTATAAGGCACGGTTCAAAAAGAAATGATTGATTCAGTCAGTGTGGAAGAACTTGACAGGTCTGCAAAAAGCCAAGTCCTGATCCCAGCTGAACACTTCTGGTGTGACTTTATATGCAGACTGTGACGAGTCGGCTGCCTCCCCCCTTATCATCATCACCACCCCGTCCCGTATTCACCGCCCTTCACCAGGCTCCCGACGGGAGTGGGTGTGTGAGAGAGGAGGGGCGCTGAAACAGCCAGGGCTGGCGGCGTGTGATGAGGCGCACCTGATGTGAATAGAGCCTCATCACCGCCGCCGTTAAATGCCGAGCGCGCCTCTCCTCGGGAGACCGGTCTCTTCCCCGTGCATGCACGCTGGTGTCCTCGTGGGTCCAGGAAGGGAGCGTCGAGGAGGGCTGCCGCACCCGTTAGGCGGCTGACGGGCCAGGATGCCGGGCCGCCGAATCCCCCAGAAGCGCCGGGAACCGAGGAGATGGACTAAGCCGCGCAAGAGACGCCGCCGCCACTCGCTCCCGGCCCCGAGAGGGGAGCGCGTGCGGCCACCAGACTCCGCCCCTTCCCTGGACCCTTCCCTGACGAACACTACCCTCCTTCACTAGCCCCGCGGCACAACGAGGACACCAGATTCCCCGTTTATTTGGACACTTTTCCCCCTTTGGACACTTTTGTACATTTTATTGTTTAATAAAAACCTCTCCGAGGCTTGACGCCACACCCACTGTGTCTGTCGTTGGCTCCTCCCGCCACAAGACCTTGAGCCAAAAACTCGTCACCAAATATATCTTGAAAAATAAAATAAATAAACCGTGCTATCAGTGAAATTAATCTTGATTTACTTTTTATTTTTTGACCAATGAATTATACCATGGCATATGGAACAATTACACTAAACAGAAGAGACTAAAATGCTATCCATTTTGGCTTAGTACAGCCTATTTATCTTCCAAATGAGTGTTTTAAATAACTTCCTTCTGTGAACTGATTCTAATTACAGAATGCATCAGAAATTATATTATTATATACTATTCTATAAAGGCCCATGAGTCATGCTTGTGGAATTTCTGTGTGAGGGCACGCTCTGGCATCAAGTATGAATGAAACAATTCACATGTGAATTTATTATGTGTCATATTGTCCTATGTATACTATGCATTTTTAAATATCGTCGATACCAGTATACTGCGACACCCCCAATTAACACAATAACGATATTTCATTATTTAAACGATTATTGTCAATACAGGTATATCTCGACACCACTAATCAATTGCAGCATCATATAGACTATGAGCATTATAAACATTTATCCAAGAATGGAGGGCCTTGTTGCATCTAATATGTAACTCCATTCTCCCATCCTTCATTATGGCAAATTTATTCATGGCCCTGTCAGTCAGTCTTATTTTGAGATCCTTCATTAATTTGGAATCTATCAATATTTTGGCTAAATTTCTTTGTGTCTGTTGTATTAACCACAGGCAGGTTTGATGTGGCACGAATATGACACTGGATGGGTTACAATGTTTATGCATTTTGGTGGGAAGCCTACTTTGTTGCATTGACTGGTCAGTTAAGTAATGCCAGGCGTCAAACTCCTTTAATATTTTTACTGTGATTAACAGATTGCAGCATATGAAAAAAAAAAAAAAAAACTTTTTTTTTTTGTATTTTTATTCTCTCTCTCTCTCTCTCTCTCTCTCTCTCTCTCTCTCGCCGCCCGTCTTCTCATTTCAAGGATGAGATGTTTGGTTCTGGTTCAGATTGAATACCTGTATTTGCTGTCTGCTGACCTGATAAAAAGGGGTTTCAAAAGAAAAAGTTTGTGTTCTCGTCTTGAGGCGATTCTTGCTCCAGCTCCAGACCGTTTGTGGGCTATATTTACTTTGTATTAGTTTTGAAATGGATGTACAATTGCTTAACTTTGCTCTACCTTGTTGCTAAGCAAGCGTACAATGTAATTTACTCTGTAAATAATGAATCATCCTTTCTAAATAGTGTAGTTTTCCGTATGACAGCAAAAGAAGCGATAATATGATGTACATTACCTTTTTTCCTGTTTGGGTTAGACGAGAAAGCCAGATTTTTGTTTTTCTGTTCTGGTTAAGCTAGTTCCCTGAAAATTCATTCAATTAGCTTTAAGATTTAGTATTTTCATTTGTCTAGCAATCCTCACCGCAGAAAAGCAAACAAAATAAAAAGAACATTTATTTTGCTACATTTACGCTGCTCGCTCAAAAGGCAAGCAAAGCCTGGACTGATGATTAATACCTCCCTTGGGTCACAACACAAGGTGGTGAGCCATTTCATATTAATGCCATCTTACGGCCATGTGTGAGGCTATTTCATGGCCATTTAAAATCACTCCAGAAGGTCGATTATATTTGTTGTTGCTAATATCCATAATTCATGGAGGACAGGGACCTCTTTTTACCAGTGTTTATATCATGTCTTTGAACACCTCACCTTCTCCCTGATCTGTATTCTTCACCACAAATGCAATTTATATGTTTCCATTCCATTTTTGTTAAAATGTCACTAATATCAATTACACTGGAGATTGCCTAGCATCTGCCTGCCTATATGCGTAGTATAAAGACCAAGGCAGACAGAGAAGAGGCATAACCTCTAAGCACAGGGTATCTAATTGCCCCGACATTGCTAACACTGCTGGGGCTCATTTGAATGTTTGAGTGAAGGAGTAATTAGACCTATTCATTTGCACACTTCATTTCTAATGCACTTTTCTCTGCTCTCCTTTATCACTGAAGGGAAAGAGAGAGAGAACAGAGTGAAGAAAGTTATTTGCTAAACTCATTGCCTTACCTTGTCAAACCAAATGTCATCCTCATAGTTTATTGAGCATGTAGCGCCTGAGATGTTTGCCCTTATAGTTCTAGAAACAGACAGAAGTCTGAAGTAACAGTACAATAACGGAGCTCAGGTATGTGTTCATAAAGATACAAAAAACCTCAATATAAACAATTTGACCTGCTTTTCACACCTAAAATGAAGTAAAATGGTACAAAAACTCAGCAAAAGATTAAAACGAAACCCCACAGGGTTTAACTGAGAATATTACTTTTAATTTTTCACTTGAATATTTAGGGGCACATATGGGTGAAGCCTGAATACAGGACTCCAGTTAGCAACATTAACCAACATTAAAGCCAAATTGGATTGCAAATACGAACCTGGGAGCATGTAATTACACAGTTAACTTCAAATGTTTAATTAGGTTACCATTTTGTTTGTAGCACAGTTGTGAGAAAGAAAATATGGTAGCATTTGCTAAAAGCAATTCCAGTTTGTGATTTCTGTTCATTATGAAAGTAATTGCAAGGCTTTCTGAACGAATCTTTCATTATCATTTTGCAAAAACTGAAAACACACAAACTACTAAAATACACAAACATAACATATTCTCTATAGATATAGATGCTTCTCAGAAGATCTCGGATTGGTGCCTGACTGTAAACAGCATGCTTCGGTACAGTATCCATTGTGATCTGGAATTGAAAAGAACCACACTTTGGCCTCCTGTGCCATGGGGTTACTATTAATATGTAGCCGTGCCGCTCTTTTGATAGAAGCAGTCGAGTGGCTGCCGCTTCAGATGTAAATAGACCGTCTTTCCATGGCCCATACTGTATGACTTGTTGAATGAAGCTATGATTTAGGCTACTAAAAAAAATAAACCTTAGTTGACTCCCAAATGTACGCACTGCCGGGAGAATCTGCCATTTATTCCTTCGAATGGGTCACTTGTATGTTCAATAATTCATCCAGCATATGTTGAGCTGTCAGTTAGAGCGCTTTGATCTCGCCTGGCCTGTCTCTGCCACTGCCTTCAGTTGCCTGTGCAATCAATGTCATACGCATTAATACACAAGTTGCATCATCTGTGTGTAATTTGCTTAAATCTGACATGCATTACTGCATTGTCAATGCAATCACAACATCTTTAAAAAGACAGGGTTTGACTAGATGCACGGTGTTTTATAAACAGCCAGAGAGTGAGTATTTTGGAGCAAGATATGAAAAATGAAAACAAACATGCTGGAATAGTAGAGACGCCCTGATGACAACAATATATTCTGACTGACAGAACCCTGCATATAAAAGAGGGAGAAATCCGCATAAAGGAGTAGTAGCAGCGTCAATCTGTCAGCGTAGCAGAATCAGCGCAGGGAAATCAGGCGAATAGGGGCACATTTGAAGTACGGGAGTGAGGTGGAGTGCCGCTGAATTAAAATGTCTCTAAAAATACCTGCAGAGGTATTTGTTTATAACAGACCAAAAATATTGGGAAATTTAGAGATAGCAATACATCTTTCATAATTAAAGCATCTAAAATATATTCAGTTTAATTCTGTTTATCTGTATGTGTTTTGATGGGTCGGTGTTTACCTGGTTAACCTGATGGTCCAGTTAGCCCTGCTGGTAGACTATGTAACTACACCATTCTTCTCTACACAAAATTTGCTCTATTGTCAACCATTGAAAAATAGAATTGCATTTGAAGTATTGAAGTAATTTATTTTAGGCAACATAAAAATCAAGATTTTCATTATTATATTATAGGCTACTGATGAATATATTGATATTCGGATGTTGCTTATCTTGTATTTCTGATGTCACTGCTTGTGAACTGGCAATACAGTAGCAAGCTAGTGAAAGAGGATTGTTGTGGTGCCACAAAATTGCTAATTTAATTGGTCACAGAACATTTACAGCACAAGTGATTGGCTCAGTTGGATTCAGAGCACTAGTGTGAAATATTTCTAATATTAATGCAGATATGACTAAAAAAAGCAGTCTAAAATGTAAAATTGGGTGATTAGGAGTATGCTCATATTTACAGTACCACCAGATAGTTAAGGGCAGAAAGCTAATAAAGTTACGTTGCCATGGAAACACCCCTCACCAGTACAAATGTTTAAGGATGGGAGGAGGAGTGTGGAAGAGGAGCTTGCAGAGCGCCATTTCTTTCTATTGCATTTTCCTTCCTTTCTCTGCCTCTCTCTTTCGCTATTCAAATCTTTTGTTATTCAATTCAAATCAGACTATGAAAAAGTATTACAATGCATGGAAACAAAAACAACAGAAATACAATAAATAAATAAATATATAAAGTAAGACAGAAGGAAAGAAAATTCCAGTTGCATATTTTGCACACTTGGTGCATCTTTTATTTATTTATTCATTCTACATGTGCACTACTAAAATATATACCTGCATTTAAGAATCTGGTCTTAAATTTTGACACAAATCTCTGGTTGATCAGCATGTAAGCCAGCCTGTGGCTTCACTACCTACTGGGAGAAAGACATTTGTTTCTGTTCATAAAAAGCCCCCTTGGTGAAATGGAAACAATGTTGGCCAGGTGTTTTGCATAGTGCTGTATAATTGGGTACTTTGTGTGGGGTTGATGAATTAGATAATACACACAGAGGTTAATAACCCTAAATCAGTGCCCAGCCCAAATGTGGGGCACACCTGTGTGCTCTCTAAATATACCTGACACACAAAACTAGCACCCCAATGCAGACTGCAACAGCTAGTGGGCACACTATAAATCTGAATGTTGCTTTGACACCCTATTATCGCACGCCAAGCGCATTGTGAGGAAATACCAAAAAAAAAAAAAAAAAGTAATATTTTTGATTAATTTAGTCACCTATTACAATAGAATAATTTCTTCCCTGGATTTGCGTGATTGCAAAATCATAATCCAAACAGAATGAATGCAACAATCACTGGTCATTTCCATACACTTATTTCCCATCATCCTTTTTTTTCAATTGTCCATTCTCTCATTGCTTCTCTTGTTTTCATTAATTAACAGGCTGTCCCACTTCACATAGCCAAGCTTAATCAAACTAACAATTAGCTGCAGGCACTTGTAAACCCTCTGATTGATAGCCACAATCCTTGTTTAATTTGAGCGATTGAGTGGGTGCTTACCAGCGCTCCAATCACCCTCAGGGATGTCTTCACAAGGACATTTCAACTGTGATGTGTCAAATTTCTGTCCTACATTTCAAGTTTCTGAATGTTGTTCGCAGGTTTTCAGAATGAGGAGATTAAAGATTTTTTAATAGTATATACATGTTTTAGAAAGAAAATCTCTTATGCTCATCAAGGCTGCATTTATTTGACCAAAAATACACAGAGAAAATAATATTGTCAAAATATTATTGCAATTTAAAGTTACATACTGTTATTAACTCATATTTTTGGTGGAAAATGTGATGTACTTCAGAATTCTTTGATGATTAGAAAGTACAAAAGAACAGCATTTATTGAAATGAAAATCTTTTGTAACATTATAATTGTCTTTAGTGCCACTTTTGATTAATGTAATGCATCATTGCTTAATAAAAGTATTCATTTCTTTTTTATTTTTTATTTTTAAATCTTACTTACTCCAGACTTTTGAATGGTATCACAGTTTCCACAAAAATATTAAGCAACACAACTGTTGTCATTATTGCTAATAATAAGAAAATCAACATATTGGAATGATTTTCTGAAGGTTCATGCAAAAGGAGTATGGCTGCTGAAAATACAAAAGGAGTATGGCTGCTTTATAATTACAGGAATAAATGACATTTTACAATATATTAAAATTGAAAACAGTTGTTTTACATTGTACAAATATTTTACAATATTTTTTATTATTAAATAAATGCAGTCTGGTAAACACAATATTTATTTAAAAAACACTACACGTTTGAATTATTCCAGTATACTGTATATAATATCATATTAAATAAAAATATACTGATTTAATTACATATCATATATGTAGTAAAGAATTTTCTCACTTCATACAGCCAGTAATGGAGTTTGTGGACCGAGTACCCACATTTATATTTCCGTCCATATATTTTCTACATCTCTTGTGGGCCCTCAAAGCATACCCTCTGTTTAATAAGATATAATTTTTCCCTCAGCTAACTGAGAGCACTTATTGTCAGCATAAAACCGTGTTAGTTTAACAGCTGTCTGCACAACAATGTGAATGTGCCCGAAGTCTACACCTGCCCCCAGCCAAGATCCAATCAGGGTGGAAAAGGATATGAGGACATGCTGCTTCCTTTGCATCCAACATCAAACCAAACTTGTGCTGGGTATAATAATATTGGCCTTGTGCCCTCATTCCACCACACACATTTCAAAAGGTAATAAAAGACCAAAAATAAATCTAAATAAAATAAAATACTTTTTTTTGGAAAAAAATATTTTCTTAGGAGCAATAACTAGAGCATAAAAAGCACAGAGCTCATTCTTCGCCAGTGACTAAAAAAAGTGTTAATAGGAGAATTTTTCCAAACATCATTTTAAGTGTGTCATGCATCAAAGTACAGCTAACTGCAACCTCAGTCTAAAATGTGCTTGAAGCTCATTCTTACAGCTCATTCTTTTGGTTTGGGAAGTACAGTATATGAAAAACATTAGGAAAAATATTCTTCACTTTAAAACTTTTATGCTGTTAATGGTCATCTTGACCCTATACTTACCATCAACTGTTATTATGGATTATGAACGCATATTTTGGCCAGAAGCCAAACAGTTTAAGCAATAAAATGCCTTAATGATGGATTTGTTTTGTACAAACACACAGCTTTTCATCTCACAAGACATTAACTGATGGACTGTAGTCGTGTGGATTACTTGTGACTCATGAGATGGCACCCATTGGCGAGCAGGATGTAATGCTAAAATTCTCCAAATCTGTTGTGATGAACAAACAAACTCACCTACACCTTGGATGGCCTAAGGGTGAGTAAATTTCTTTTTTAGGTGAACTCTTCCTTTAAATGTGTATTTCTGACAACTCTTTCGTGGGATTCTGTCTATATTACATCCTAAAATCAGGTAGTATCTAAACGTCAAGTCTCTTAATGCCAGGACTATTATTTCTTTTGATTGAGTCATTGTTCTAATTCCAGTCCCTCTCTGAGAACAGCACGATCAAGACACATCTCAGGTAAAACTTTTTCTCTCCATACTTGGTAATACAAAGAGATTAATGTGGCAAATCCCAAGGGCCTACAGAAGACTCTGGCATTGTTTTTGACGATGCCCTTCTCAATCCTTGCACTTTTGAAATTTATTAGGGGATTTGTATTCTTAATGACACCTGGCCCTTGCCACTGGAGCAATGTAAATAATCCCATCACCCTGCCCAAACTCATCAAGCGCAGGCTAATCCCTTGTTTAAGGCAGTTACACTGGCTCCACCCATTAATTCCCGCTTCATAAGGACACAGCTTTGCATATATTACACCGCTGTGATCTGGTGAACGCTTCCAGCATGTCTTGAGGAATTCGCACAAGCTCGGAGAGTCAATGTCACTTCCTCCAACTGCATAAAGACCTCTGCCACATGATATCAAAGAGCCTGCTAAAACATGCACTTTTAAGTTAAAAACTTCTCATTTGTGACACATTGGTATGAGGTTCAGGCGATGGGATTTGTGTGTTCTGAGAACATAGATGTTGGATTTAGTGCCAGAGACCTCTGGCAAACAGCCAGGCAGAGGGAGAGGGATCAGAAAACAGTTAGCATGTTTAATACGTCCTCCCCGATAAGGAAACAACAACTAGTAAGTCCACTAAATATTATTTTCAAGGGCAAACGGTTAAAGCTGTGCCTGACATGGATAAATGTAAAAATATTATTTACTTAGTGCAGTATCTAGTCTGTACATACTATTGGACATGAACATCCAAGCTAACCCAATAAGGTCTTAAAATGTGTTTACATTGAAGGAATCGAGGCTATGTTGCAAAATTGCACACATTTTGCTTCCTTATTATAGAAGCGTATAATATGAAAGTTCACAGCACACCAATTACAGACTGAACGACTTTTCAAAATAGGGGTGGTGACGGCGCAGTGGATAAGACACGTGCCTTTGGTGTGAGAGACCCGGGTTCGAATCCACTGTGAGACACCAATGTGTCCCTGAACAAGACACTTAACCCCCTAGTTGCTCCAGAGGCGTGCGACCTCTGACATATATAGCATTTGTAAGTCGCTTTGGATAAAAGCGTCAGCTAAATGAATAAATGTAATGTAAATGTAAAATAGCAATGCATGTATTTTAACAAATAATCTGTGACTAATGATAATCAAGAGGGGAAAAAAGGATTCAAGACAAATGCAAATCCCACATGAATGAGATCTCTAAAAAAAGAAGAGATCAAACATTTGGTGCTATATGTTCTACTTAATAAAAACAGTTTCTATGATCTCATAAAAGATATGCAATGCTACATTGTTCATTGTAACGCTAGGGCATTCTTATCACTGCATACAGCACAAAGCTTTCTTACTGTATGGGACATTCTTTCCATCCTCATTCTCTGAACCGCCAGTGATGTAGGACCAAAGCAATCAGTGTTGTTCTGTCCAATTTTAGCACATGACCATAATAAAGAGATCATGATGATGAGATGTACTTAAAGCAACTGGTGGCCAGAAGATATTCTTTTTGATATTGCCTGCCCGAACACATCAAGAGATTAATCTTACTTTTGAATCACAGGAAAGTAAACACAAATAATTCACAACATTGCATTGCAATATTGTTCTATATACTGAGTATATATCATGTGTCAGTGGTACACAGTTTCAACACAAATGTACTATCGGAGGATATTTTCTTGAGTAGGTTTTCTTGCACAGTCTGTAACACTTGTAATAAACCTAATTCATATAGTAAATAAAGTCTTGACGATACATTCAACACATCATTGCGCAAGTTACCAAAAGGTATCATTCATCGATTCACTCCCCAATACAAAAGGCCATCCTCTGTGTTCATTTTTAAAATTTTGTTTTCCCAGGCTGAATGAAGAGAACATGAAAATGGAAATTGGACGAGTAATTTCAATGAGCTTGAGCCGGAGCCCGGCCAGAACTCATTAAGAACCAGAGAAGGTCTCCAGCTTTACGCTTTAATTAAGCGTCAATCTTCTCCCAATTTGATTGTAGGAGACATGCCATTATGTGCGGCTTGTCATATTATTCCTCTTATTCAACAATGGAGTTTAAATACGTCCCTTCACCTGTCTCACAGTGACGAAAGACTTGCCACATGAGAATGGATTACACAAAATGAACACAGTACTGCTTCACTTGAGTACTGGCAGTACTGAGAGGTTGTGCACATCTCTCGCCTGAGTGTTCAAACTCCCTAAGAGATTAAATGATAGAAAAGCGAGAGATGAATCTTGGGGCTAGGAGGGAGGCTGGGTGAGCTTGATTGCCTAGGAAATGTGCAATGAATATATCAATGATCTCTGCCACAGCATCCCACTAAAAGATACTGCTGGTGAATTTATGAGTCACGAAACATGCAGGATAAGCTCACATTAGAAAATGCACAGAGTGGATCTTAGCTGGGGAAGTCTGAGGCATTGAATATACTGCTATGGAAGAAACAGGAAACATTCATTACTGTAGCAGCAGGTAACTTTGTTTTTCATTAACATACACGAATACACAGCGATAAAATGGTGCTAAATAAGAATAATAAGACTAACTTTAAGTCCTAGCTGTACAGTGAGGAATAAAAACGGTTTGTTTTGCTTTTCAGAGCTCTTTCTTTGTGAAAAACCATGCTGCGTTTACAAACAGTGCATGTTAATTTTGTCGACCTGTTGTATTGGTTAACCCCTAGATTTCTTTTTCAAGTTTTTAATTTGTGATGAAATGCAAGTTCTCTCTCGTCACCTTTCCTCATGACCCAGAACACACAATCAACACCTACGCGCGTATGGCTGCCTACCCCAAGATTCGCCATCTGTTCACAAAGGCTACAGAAAGTAACTAAAATTGAACATAGCCTTTGTTCAAAAAAGAGATCAAACTAAATTTATAATCAAAGACATTCATTATCATCTGACAGGTCGTAAAGTGGCACAAAGCATAACATATTAGACATCAGACTATTGTCATTGTGCATTAGTGAATGATTATAATTTGATATAGCATTAAATCAAATCAATCAAAACCTTCGCTTTCTGATGGAATATCTAAACATAATAACTGTGCTGTTGAAGTCACACCTTGATTTTGTCTGAAAATGATGAAACGAAAGATAACAGTCTCAAAGTTGAGCTTCTCAGCCATGCAGATGGGTGGCTTGTCAGATCTCTAGCCTGTCAGAGGTTCATCCGAAGTGACAAGGTCTGGGAGAGCAGCGGAAATGAGGGCACTATTGAATTAGAGAGTCAGATTTGCTGATATACATAGGGGCGACTAACTCGATTTCGCCACCAAAGCCTCCATTGTTTGAAAACACATTATTATTAATGAAACTGCATTTTACTGAAAAGATGAAAGGGAAAATGTATTCGTTATTGGGTTTGTAAAACACTGACTAACAATGAGATGTTCCAGATTGAACTCCACTTGACTAGCTGAAGGGAATTTTGAATAATCATCATGTAAACGCTCAACTGAAACATGACTAGCCAAACATTATACAGCATTTTCTATGCAACAATCTCCTTTTTATCATAAGAAATCTTGAAAACAGTAACATCCATATTGAACATGAGTATAAAATACTGCATTCCTCTCCTACAAGGATTAAGTTGATTAAGATCCTGTCACCAGGCTAACTTAAACATCTACTTAGCACAGTCAATCAGGAACAGTGGTTACTGGCAAAAAACGTTTATTATTCCACACCTATCATTTGACATTAATGTTAAAACGTTAGGATTTTCCCACAATTTTATGAATATTTCCAATGCTTTAAGGACAAGGGGGACGTATTTGCAGCATGAATCTAAAATGTTGCAGTGTCACCGGCCCACCGGTGGGCCCAAAGCCATTACATATTTAAAACCGTAATATTCTATACTAAACCTAAACTAATCTTGACAAACTATATATCATGGGAAACCTTAGAGATTGTATTTTTCATATTTGACCACTGTTTTATATTTAAAATTATGTAGTGACAGTAATTCATTAATTTGTGACAAGAAAATATAGCAAAAAAAAAAAAAAACAAAACACCAAGAAGTTGGCTTTTGTTACAAAAAGTTGATACATACACATACAATCACAAAAGTATTATTATTATTTTTTGGCTGCCAATAATTCAGACAAAACATATTTTCTAGTTTTTATCTAAAACTTTGAGAATAAATTGAATATGTATATTTGTATATGATTGATGTTGCAAGTATTCAGTAAAAAATGTAATGCATGTCAAGTTCATGTATGATCATACATGAAATAAACTTTTTTTGGTGAAGTTTCTGTAACAACGGTCTAGTAGCTATGTTTGATTAAGATTTCTGATTAGAAAGAGCCCATCCTCATAACTTTATGCAGTAATGAACAGGGGAGATATTCAGATAAGTCTCAGTAAGCAGCCAGAGCTGTTTCTAAGGCCAATGTGTTTTCAGTAGTAGTTGTTTTATTGTATATGGTCATATTACATTTTTTATGTCATATTTATGGTTTTAAAAAAAATCATTTACAACCTATCTAGACATGTTTTATTGCTGTTTGAATAAAACAAAAATTGTAAATCAAATCAGTCGTCCATTACAAATCATACAAGGAGCATGACTAGTACCTAGTGGACATTGTTGGTATAGCGACTAAAAATAACACAGAAACCTCATTTTTTGTGATATCAATGTCAAATTTGGAACACAACTTCTTTTGACTGAAGGCTTTTCATTTGACATGAAATTAAATTCACCACATATTTAATTTAGTTTTTTTATGAAATATAAATAAATATAAAATTATTTTTTTTATTACAACAAACTTAAACACCTATAACTTTTTTATAAAAATTTTTATTCAACTTATTTCACTTGTACAAGAAACTTCCAAGTGTGTTTTTAAAAACGAGCCCAAAATTAGGTTCATATTCCAAACCGTTCCAGAATTACATTAATTTGAATCTGGACACCCCCTTTTCAGCTCTACCCCCAAAAAAGGGGGGTGACACTTAAGGGGTTAAGTTACTATGCATACCTATTTTCCCTGTTTTCTTATAATTGTTATGGAAAGTTTCATATTGCAGAATGCATGTTTACAAAATTAATGATACCACAATAAAAATTCAAATGAGAAGGTAATGCATGTGAATAGTGGATTGGGATTGTGTTGAATTTATAGCATTAGCTTTCATATATAGAAAAGCATATCAGACTAAATCCAGAAGAACTGTGGCAACGTCTCCAAGATGCACATGGTTTTTCAGGTAGCTTTTAAGCTAGGTCTCTTGTCAGAACTAAAGCTACCAGAATTATTTATGACTCCCTACATGCCTGCTAAATAAATAAGGCATTGTCCAAAATGCAGAGCAGAATCATAGTGGCTTATGAAACATCACTTGCAAAGCCCTGTGAATCCTGATTCAAGTGTTTACATTCTCCATAATTCAACATTCTCTGCCACGACACTGCATTAACACAGTGTTGATGAAGCATGTGCACAGTGAATACAAGCATGAATGAGGCTCTGTGATATGGAGATGGGACCAATTATTCCCATAATCAAGAGGAGACTATTCAGCTCTTCTGCTTGTTCTACAGTCTAATGTAGAATGGAAAGCAGGAAGCATCTTAATAAGATTGAGAATTAGCTCTGTGCCACCAGGGTGAGCGATGCCATCTAAAACATTGTGCTGAGAAACATTTTCATTTCACTGTGCTCACCCACTGTTTATCTCATTTTATTTTACTTGTGTTCACAACCACTGGACCCTAATAAAACGTGAAGCTGGATTCTGAGATCCGTAGCCATATGGATAACAGAGAGACTACAATGTTTAACCCTTTCAGACAGAGAAACTTTCAAATTTGTAGTTTCAGATATTCATTGATGAGTAATAAACCACCAAGTGATCACTATGCATTAAGTCTGACTCAATTCCGACATTATTAGTGTAGTATTTCAATCCAGCAAAGAATCTGTGTGCGTGCGTGTGTGATTTAAATTATTAGAACACTAGCATTTTCACCACCCAAAAAATGGCGTATCAGTAGGAAATATTTTGTTTGCACTTTTTGTTTGCACAAGGAGTCTGATAACAACCAGTGCTCCACACAGAGATCTGATCTGATCATCATCCAGTCTGTCTGAAATTACATGAAGAAACATAACAAACTGTGACAGACTAAATCCAGAAGAACTGTGGAAATGCTTCCAAGACGCTTCAAGAAACCTACCTGCAAAGCTACAGTACTGTTAAATGTTTTAGGCACTTGTGTAAAACATTCTGTAAAATGAGGATGCTGTCAAAAATAATGCCATAAATAGATTTTATTGATAAATTAACTTCTATTAACTCAATTAAAAACTTGATGTCCTTGCTTCAAGAGACCTAGCTTAAAAGCTACCTGAAAAACCATGTGCATCTTGGAGACGTTGTTGGGGCAGTCGTGGCCTAATGGATAGAGAGTTTGACTTGTAACCCGAAGGTTGTGGGTTCGAGTCTCAGGTCCGGCAGGGATTGTAGGTGGGGGGAGTGAATAACCAACACTCTCTCCACCCTCAATACCACGACTGAGGTGAGACCCTTGAGCAAGGCACCGAACCCCCAACTGCTCCCCGGGCGCCGCAGCGTTGGCTGCCCACTGCTCCGGGTGTATGTTCACTACTGAGTGTACACTTGGATGGGTTAAATGCAGAGCACACATTTCACTGCTGGTTATACTCTGTATAATTGTGTATGTGACAAATAAAAACAAATTATAATTATTATTATTATAGCTCTGATCAGTGAGTTAATACATTTATATGGTGGGGGAAAAAAAATATTTGATCCCCTGCTGATTCTATACGTTTCAAATAAATGCATTTTTCTGGATTTTTTGTTGTTGTTATTCTGTCTCTCACTGTTCAGATAAACCTACCATTAAAATTATAGACTGATCATTTCTTTGTCAGTGGGCAAACGTACAAAATAAGCAGGGGATCGATTCATTTTTCCCCCCTACTGTATATTCAGGATTTTTAGGAGTGGGGGTAGATTTGGACTAAATGTAATAATTTAACAATCACGCATGGAAAAGCCCACCCTGGTCAAGCACAAACCTAATAATTGGTGGGAGAACTTTCGCCGTCTGCATGGACCCTGTGGTTACATCTCTGGTTCTGAACCCTATTTAGGGAGGTTAACTTCTTGTCTTTTATCTCAGACCCCCTACAATTCAATGATTGCCTGAGCACCCTTAAAGTCTGTGATTATGTGATTTCATGTTTTATGAAAACAGCAGCTGTACTCAGCCTTTTTTTTTTTTTTTTATGAAATTGCAGTCTGAAATATCTCCCTTTCCCTTACCGGTCATTAAAAAAGTTTGATATTTTAAGCAAAGCGTGCTGCACAGTTGATATTTTTGTAAGCCAATCCAAAAGTTAGCATCACCCTGGTTCGTTTGAGAGCAACACAAAGGATTATTGGCCTTTTGGATTATTGCAGAAAATAAGCTCTGTGACAAACAAAAGTTTGTGATTCTTTTGGGAATGATAATCACAAACAAATACAACTTTTATGAATTTTGAAGCCTAAATACATTTACCAGAAGAACTACAGCATGGTTAAAAACTTCCCAAAAAACTCGTTCAGTCTTAAAGTAGTTTTCAAGAGTTTAATTACGAAAACAACAAGGCTGTAAAAGCAGACTAATGAGTAGATGAGTTTATTTATTTGGCATGTTGACTTTTAATGTCTCCAACAACCTGTGTTTATCCGTGTTTAGCCATAGTAATGCCTTTTTCAATGGAAAGCTTTAAATAATACAGAAGGGGGTTTTACTGATGTATTTTTATGTTGTAGAATAAAACATAAAAATATCCAGTTTGTGTTAACCAAAAACAACATTTCAGGCGTTGACTTAAGGATGATGGAATTGGAAGTGTTAAAATGCAAAATCATCTCCAGGTTCAGGCCTACAAAAATATGTCATCCCTGCAGCACTCTATTATGCTTTGCTCTTTTAAGGAGGCTTAGGCCCCCTAGTGGCAGGTCCTGACATAGGTGACAGTCCCCAATAGGGCGGCACTGTTCTATAGGGCACACAAGTTGTATACACACTAAACTATGCAGATAAACATGGAAATACTTAATCAAAATTTGAGATTCACAAAAAGTTATCCTGGCCCCTGCTGAATAAGTTATGATAATCACTCTTTTAGTGAAAATGCCTGGGAAATGATGATAAGCCAAGTTTAGTTAAAGTTGAATAAATTTTATTTTGAAGTTTTAGTTAGTTGTCACTTTGAGTCACGCTTGATACCATTCTGCATACCTAATTAACTAAGGAGTTTGAAGAATTATTTAAAACTAAAAAAAAAAAAAAAAAACTCTCCTCTTCCACTAACGCTAAAAGCAACCTGAATCATTTTAATTACTTATAATCACGTGTGCTTCATGTTTTTAGAGGAAAAATACAATCCACATTTACCACATCCTAGTATATACATACTTAATTTAATGTATTTAAGCGTTTTCTTCCTTATTTACAGAGGTGCACTTCAAGGTTCTTTCAGTGCACATCTCTCAACCTAAAGGAGTTACATGCATGAATGAATCACAGAACAATACATTTCTTCTCCAAGATGTATATTGTGTATCCTTTTGTATGCATATAGATACTTCATGCACTCATGCCGAAAGTACTTTAACTCTGAGCTGCTGTCAAAGCACTTTTATTGAGTGCAGATAGCAAAATAAGCCATTTTCAAGGACAGTAACCCCAGCTGTCTCTACAACAAGCCCAGTCCTCAAATTTTACATCAAGGACATCATTACACTAACATTCTTTCATACAGCTCAATTTTACTCAGGAAGATTCGTGTACAGGGATTGATAAGTACCATAAAAAGGCATGAGGAGCCTTATTTGATCAGAGTCAATTGTCAACTGTGAAGGATTCTGCAAAAGACACACAACTCTTCAGTTTTCTTTTGTGGGCATAAGTGCTTATACTAGGAGATAAATAGACTGGACGTGTCTTTTACTTTATGGCATTATTCAACTTATTCCATGTACAGTATTATAGATGATTTCTTCATGTTAAACCTGTAGCTATGTGTTTTTATGGGCTGCAATAAATACTTTAATAAGGTTTGTGTGAGCCAGTTTAGGAAGACAATGTAAGTTTGGCCTTATTGTCACAGCACTGAACTCCATTGACACCTGACACACAGTCTAATGTGATGCAGCCATAATCCATAGTGAATCTAGATAATTATAATTAAATTAAAGATGTGATCTGACTTTTTCTTTAGGGTCTTAATGAAAAGTGTAGAACATACTTTGGTTAAAATTTCTCAATGGTAGTGTAAAACAACACCCTTTTACCTTGCCTAAAACAGCTCTGCAAACAGCAATCCACCCCGCCCCTCTCTTCTGTGGGGTGGTGAGCCATTCTCATGAGATTGTTAACTTTAGGCGCATTTAGCCGCGCAACTTGCTAACTAGCACATTATTAGGAAAGGCAATTTTATAATATAAAGATTCATAATATAACCTTATACTCACTTCTGTAGGTGAAGCTGGATAACAAATGATTCGCGTGAACATAGATGCATTTAGGTAGATTTAGGGCGCATTCCTTCCAAAAACAAACATAATCCACTCCGTCTTCAGCGGCTCAGATGTCAAGAGTAATGACTACTGCTATGTTCGTTATTACAGCAAAACACCTTAATCTCTTAGCAGACATTCTTGTCTACTCCTGCTTCGGCGTCGAAACTAATGACACCTCACTCAGGGCGGGTCTGTGTGATGTCACGCAGCCAAGAAGCTGAGAACAGTTTGATTTTAGAAAGGGGATATTATTTATAGAGATTAAAAAAATAAAACAACACTGGGTGGATTTTTATTATTATTGGGTGGATGTGTACAAACACTGCCAACACACATTTATGTTCAAACAACATGTAAAAGTGAATTTTGCATCTGATGAAAAGAAAAAAACCCTCAGTACTCAGTACTTAGTTCAAGCACCTTTGGCAGAAATTACAGCCTTGAGTCTTTTTGGGTATGAAAAGTTTTGCACCTGGATTGGGGGATTTTCTGCCATTATTCTTTGCAAATCCTCTCAAGCTTGGTCAGGTTGGATGGGGACCATCTGTGGACAGCCATTTTCAGGTCTCTCCAGAGATCTTCAATAGGGTTCAAGTCAGGGCTCTGGCTGGACCACTATAGGACATTTACAGAGTTGAACCTTCGGCCCAGTCTGAGGTCCCGAGCACTGTGGAACAGGTTTTCATTGAGGATATCTCTGTACTTTGCTCCATTCAGCTTTCCCTAATTGCTTGTTTTCGCTCTGATATGCATTGTCAGCTGTGAGGCCTTTTATAGAGAGGAGTGTGCCTTTCCAAATCATGCCCAATCAATTTAATTTACCACAGGTGGACTCCAATCAAGGTGTAGAAACATCTCAGCAATGATCAAGAGAAATGGGGGGCACCTGAGCTAAATTTCAAGTGTTGTTTGTAGCAACAGCCAAAAATACATTGTATAGGTCAAAATTATTGATTTTTCTTTTATGCCAAAAATCATTAGGATATTAAGTAAAGATCATGTTCCATGAAGATATTTAGTAAATTTCCTACTGTAAATATATCAAAACTTAATTTTTGATTAGCAATATGCATTGCTAAGAACTTCATTTGGACAACTTTAAAGGTGATTTTCTCAATATTTAGATTTTTTTGCACCATCAGATTCCAGATTTTCAAATAGTTGTATCTCAGCCAAATATTGTCATATCTCAACAAGCCATACATCAATGGGAAGCTTATTTATTCAGCTTTCAGATGATGTATAGATCTAAATTGAGAAAAATTTACACTTATGACTGGTTTTGTGGTCCAGGGTCACATTTATCCTTATATAAGAAAGGTGGTTCGCTAAAATTTATACCATCCCATAATTCAACAAGAATGTGAAACACCAAACACAAAGAAAACAGCCTATTTTACTTCTGAGCTCCCAACAGTGGTAAAAACCAAAGCTACTTCATGCAAATATCCAGTTCATTTCAATTATGTCGCAGGTAAATAAAATGCTCATCTTCATTTATTCAATAACCAGTCAAATGTTTCATAAATATGAATGTGTCATGCTGCATCAACTAACTAACAAACTGAATAATCGTTTCCCACTGTTAATATGTTATTCTATCCAGATATGTAGAAATTTGATTTCCAGAAATGTAGCAAGCATGCAAACACCCCACCACAGTGTGTTTACATGTGTGTAGGCATATAAAAACAGAGAGAGAAATGTGAAGGAAAGACAGAGGCAGAAACGCAGGGAACAAGGAGGAGGACTGAGAAATGGGGTACAATTTCAAATGAACGTTTACGGACATAAAAGATCTGTGTCAAAAATATAATATATAATATTATAAATAATATAACCAGTCTATGCATTGGAAATGTAAATGCACCTGTCTTACAGGGGCCGACACACAACGAGCCACTGCAGTCCCTGCTGGAGAAAGAGAGATAGAGCGAGCGAGGAGTCTGACTGAGCCATCATTCAGCAGCTAGCACTCGCCCCAGACATCTGCCGCAGAGCTCAGGCTGAATGAGGACATCTCAGAGCGAAGCTGTGTAACAAGGCCTCCAGTCAGCCAGCGTCTCTGCTCCCTTTGAGCAGTCTCCTCACTTCCCCGCTGACTGGGGGTGCTGGCTATGCATAATGCATGGTCCACAGGTCCCGGTGCATGTCACAGGTAGCCATCAGCCACACTGAGGTGAGTGGCCCAGGGGATTCAGGCAGACGGCCACTGACAGGGGGTCTGTTCATTAAGCAGCAGATGCCAGGGTAGGTCAGGGTGTTACCCGTTTAAACGCATCACAGATGAAGCTTACAGGGAATCTGTGTTTGATAAGTTTGGTGTTTATTGAGTTGCCTCACTTTGGTGTTTTGGTGAAATGAATAATAAATGATTATTTTGCATGATCACATAATATGGTCCTACTTGTAAAGACTTGATTAGATGACTATATTTTTATTGGCATCAATTATTTACATGCATTGTGCGCAACACTGAACAAGGGACAGCCCTTCATGGGATTTAGCAGTTCATTTTTGTCCTCTGTAGAGGACATTTGTGTGTGTGTGTGTGTGTGTGTGTTTTTTTTTTAATACATGTCACAGTTTTAGTTTTGGTCTTTCTTTATATCCTGGGATATTCAGGGGTTATCAAATGTAAAGGTTTGGCCATAACAACTTAATCTCCTTGCTTTTAATGACTGATATACTCTTAAAACTTTTCTTGAAAGAAGAGCAGTAAGTATTTTTTTGGTAATTATAACTTACTAAATTACCAAATTATTTCTTAAAAATAAAATTCCATAAAGAATTTACTATCAAAGCAGACAATAATTTTCTTTTAAAATGCATATTTCTTTTAAAAGGCCAAATAATGATCAGAGAAACAGTAAAAATGATTCATGAAATATTTTATTATACTGTAAAATGCAATTTATTGCCAAATTTTCAGGAGCCGTTACTCCAGTCTTCAGTGTTAAATGATCCTTCAGCTGATTTTGTGCTCAAAAAACATTTCTTATTCATTCACAGTTTAAAACAGCTGTTCTGCTTAATATATTTGTGGAATACATAATATTTTATTTAATTTTTTTCATAATTCTTTGATTAATATAAAGTTCGAAAGAACATTTATTTGAAATAAAAATCCTTTGTAACACTGTAACGTTTCTGTCACGTTTAAGCAATTTATGGCATCACTAATGAATAACAGTTTTAATTGATTAAAAAAAAAATACTACTGACCCCAAACTTTGTATAAATTGTTTATTATTATTATTATTATTTCATTAAAAAAAAATTCACACTTCTCACTGGGGTACGGTCCAATTCTAGCTATTAACAAACCATTACCTTAAACTTTTGCCTAAATAAACTCATAATATGCTTATTAATCGTAAGTAAGGTAGTTGTTAGGTTTAGGTCAGTGGTTCCCAACCCTGTCCCTGGCGATCGACTGTCCTGCAAAGTTTAGCTCCAACTCTAATCAAACACACCTGCCTTTAATTTTCACGCTATCCTGAAGACCTTAATTAGTTGCTTCAGGTGTGTTTGATTAGAGTTGGAGCTGAACTTTGCAGGACAGTCGATCGCCAGGAACAGGGTTGGGCACCCCTGGTTTAGGTATTGGGTAGGATTAGGGATGCAGAATATCTGTTTTACAAGTACTAATAAACATCTAATATTAATGTTAATAATAGGAATGCTAATATAGTGAGAATTGGACTCACACTAAAGTATTACCTGTTTTTCTTTTATTTCTTATTTATAAATTAAACTACTGTACAAATCCATCAATGCTATAATTTTCTAGAAAATGAATACAAAAACCAGAGGAACAGTATTTGATTGGCATGATTAAAATAGACCCACATGCAATAGCACATTTCCACTACACATATAATCTCTAAACTCTAAATCATTTTTGGTGGGTCAATTAAAATGATTTCTATAAAATGCACCAAACATTTACACATAAATGTACTTTGAACAGCACTGTTATGGTTATACTAATAATTCCACAGGCTCTGCTAACAATTCCACCTTCTGTAGATAAATGTGCGACATTCGTGTATGCACCTCTCATAACAGTATAGTGATGCAGTATTCTTTTCACAGAGCATTTTCAAAGTGGCCTTTTACAGCAAAAACACGTTTGCCGGTATGTTCTTCCTCTGGCGTGTGTGCTATTTGAGGCTGCGGGGAACAGCGGAACACAACAGCGGGGGGGGGGCTTACAGAGAGCATAGAAATATTCTCTTCGGCTTGATGTCTCATCTCAGCGGATAAATCACTGCATTGATGTGACCTGGCCCCATTCAACCACCAACTTTTATTAGCTTCTAATAGGAATGTCATTGAAAGAGACAAATCTGAAGGTTTTTTTTTGCTGAGAATTTGCGAGGCTCTGATTTAATATAACCATCCCCTGTTTTCATAACACAAGAAGAGAGAGGAGAGAAAGCAGTTTCTCTCCTGCTCTCTCGATCCACTTAATAGGAGCTCCTGTTGCATAGTACATTTTGTCCCCATTCGTGTCGTATATGTCTGAATATATTCTAAAGAGGAAAATCATATTAGTCATTTTCTTTTATCACAATAAACTGAACATGGGGTGAATTTTAAAATAATTTTTCTACTTTGGTTCAGGTGGAGGTTGCTGTATTTTCCATGGCCCTGGGTGCTTCTAACATGGAAAGAAAATGATCAGTTATTCATGGTATTATAGAAGATTTTTCACATTTTATAACATTTCATCATGTCTGGTAAAAACATAAATTGGTAATATCAAAAATAGTTACAAAACATCAAAATCAACCAGTTGTCTAGTTGTCATCATGAAAGATAACGCTCAAACCCTCACTGAGCAATGGATTTACTTTAGCTCTTTATTTGGGGAAGTCGTGGCCTAATGGTTAGAGAGTTGGACTCGTGATCCAAAGGTTGCGAGTTCGAATCTCCGGCCGGCAGGGATTGTAGGTGGGGGGAGTGAACGTCCAGCGCTCTCTCCACCCTCAATACCACGACTGAGGTGCCCTTGAGCAAGGCACCGAACCCCCAACTGCTCCCCGGGCGCTGCAGCATAAAATGGCTGACCACTGCTCCGAGTGTGTGTTCACGGTGTGTGTGTGTTCACTGCTGTGTGTGTGCACGTTGGATGGGTTAAATGCAGAGCACGAATTCCGAGTATGGGTCACCATACTTGGCTGAATGTCACTTCACTCATTTCCAACCTGTTCATTTTCCAGCCACTGTGTAAATCATTTATATAATAATTAATACAGTTTAAATGCCAGAGCTTGACCACAGCATATTTCTGAAAGTATTGTATACTCTTTTATAGAAATACTTGCTTAAATTACAACATCGCCAATTTCATTTTTTAAAGGTACTGCATAACAGGAATGACCCAGAGAGCACAGCAAAGACTCACAAATGTAAACGCAAGGCAAAAGAAAGCCAGAATCATGTTCACAGCAGCTCATCACACGTCTCTGGTAGGCTCGCATTGCAATTTCACAAAACACATTCCTTTCTTTGTCAAATCGTTCTGCCGACAGAATGTGACATCTGTGTACATAACAAAAATTATACAAGTATTTTATTGAATAGAAAATTGCCAGTAGCTCAGTGCTATCCTTCCAACAGTTGACATACACTCGAGGCTGCTTAGATACTGAAAGCATAATGTCAGGCTCTGTAGAGGGAAGGTGATTGCTCTAGGAAAACAGGAAGATGCACAAACCTATATGACAAAATTCACATTTACTACGTCAGGTCCCTATTTCACCAGTGGAAAGTGTGTATTTATATTTTAATGCAAGTTTTTATTTGCTTTAGTCACTGCTGATTTACAATTCCAAACAACCTCTAGAGAAAGATTAATAAGTAACATAATAAATTAATTTGTAATTAATTAATTTGTTTACTAAAATTGTACTTCAAGAGAATTGCAAAACACTACTCTTCAAGTTTTTCAAAAAATATTTTCAAGGAAGTCTCTTATGTCAGGCTGCATTTGTTTGATTAAAAATACACTTAAACAGCAATATTGTGAAATATTCTCGCAATTTAAAATAGGCCTTACTGTTTTCTGTTTTAATATATTTTAAAAATGTAATTTATTCCTGTAACGGCAAAGTTGATTTTTTTGCAGCCATTACTCTAGGCTTCAGTATCCCATTTTAATGTACCAGTTTGGTGCTTAAGAAACATTTCTTATTATCTTATATTCATTAGTGTTAACAGTTGTGCTGACAAATATTTCTTTTTATAAACCAAGCTGCATTTTTTTGAAACTGAAAACTTTTGTATTATTGTTACAGTAATATATGCTGTCACCTTTGATCAATGTAATGCATCTTTGCTGAATAAAAGTATTAATTTTAAATATAAATACAAATAATTACAAAATAATTTATAAATGCATTACAATTATCATTATTATTTTTTAAAGTATTTAAATAAAGTATAATTATTATTACTTAAAATTATTTATTATTATTATTGTTGCTGTTGTTGTTGTTATTATCATTATAAATTAAACTGATTATTTTCAGAAGGATTTCCCCAAACACTCTTCCTGTCTATCACTGGTCAGACAAATCTGACGAGTTTGGGCTAGTCCTGCCCAAACTCATCCATTGTTGTCAATGTTGTTATATCGCTTAAACCAACACAGCAAAAAAAAAAGCACAAAAGAGACACAATATTTTCACTTCTCAGAGAAATAAATCTACGAATGGCTTATTTAAAGCCACTGCAAATTAAACTGAAATAAGTATTCTGTCATGGACAAAAACATGACACACATCACCTTTAATTAATTTAGCCTATTCTTTATCAGACATATGCAGACATTGAGATTAGTCAGAGCACAGAGCCAACCAAACCACAGCGACCACAGAGCAGCTGGGATTTAAGCGCTTTGCTCAGGGGCACAACATTAGTGGTCAGAGGATTTGCCCAGGGCGAGATATGAAGCTGGACCTTTCCGCTGGCTCATGGTTCGGAGGTCTTACCACTGATTCAAACACCCCCCTTTTTTAAATATAGGTTTTTAAAATGAATTTTCAACTGCTTGAATTTCATTCTCACAGGTGTAAATACAATTCATGAGATTGTGAATTCCAATTATCATCAGTGGAAATGTAATTCACAACAGGCTGAAAACTTAAAAAGCAAAAGTTAAAACATCTTCCCAGATCTCTCTCCCCAGGATTCGCTGTCTCGCTGAGTTATGACCCAGTAATAGTCGAGCTTTGTGACACACTATAATGACCAGAGAGTTAGAGTTCTGGATATTACAATATTACAGCTTGGCTGATTTCAGACTTTTTCAGTTAAATATCCTGGATTTACCAATCAAGTGGTCAAAAAAAGTCTCTATGGATAGTACATTAAATAAAATCAGAAGCATCGATGACAGGCTGAAGCACACCGCTGATTTCCAAAAATCCATTTTTAAAGAGGCAGAAGTCCATAGATAAAATAATGGAGATTCCCCTCGCCCCGGTCTTGTTTACCATGGCCGGTGGTTTCATTGGAATAGCATATGATTAAGGCGGCCGAGATGTGCCGCCACGCGAGGAGTTGTTTGAAAGGCAAGCGAAAAGTTGTTGTTTGGCAAAAACTAGCGAGATTGCCGGCTGCCTGGGGAGTTCACAGGGATCAATACAGCAGGAGTGACAACACCAGACTTGATTAAATGTGACTGCTACATCTGGCAGCCGTGGCCATTACTTTCCCACTGCCATTCCCTGGGGTCAGGGAGCATGAAGTGACAGTGCCCAAGCAAACCTCCATTACCCCTTTTCCCTGCCCTTACAGGTAGTTCATAGACATGTCAGTAAAATAGTTACATACTCTCGGCTACGGCGCAATCGAGTGCGACAATCGCTCGGTGTGTTTGTTTGCGCGTCCATGGGGGTGTTTGCGTGACAACTGTATGGATCGCGTGAGATAATTACAAAGCTGTATCCCAGTGCCACTGTGCATTAACATTTGCTTTGTGAAATATCTCCCCTCCATCACGGCTGAGTGATAACGCTCATATCACAGACAGAATGACATTAGAACAGTGACTGAGGTTGATATTGTTAATCTCCTCACTCGACACACACGCCATGCGCGTTCACAATGGATCAGCGTGAAATCAATCCAAAGGGACCTCTATAACGGTGACACACAAAATGTTTGTAAATTGAGTGTTTTCAGTCAGCGGCGTAGCTCCAGATGGAGCTCATGCGGTGTTTAAATAGAAGCAACATGTGTGGCACCCCAGTCAGTAAATGCAACATGCTGACACCAAATCACTTCAAGCAGATTAAAGGGGCCGATATCTTTGCCTCTATACGAACGCGCGAATAACTATACAGTCGGCGCTTCTCAAAAATCGGCAGATTTCCATCTAGTTGCCGATGGTTATACAACAATGAAAAACGATCAAAGGTCAGGCATGCAAATGATACTTCTACTAGCGATGTGCCTAAAGCTGAATACTCGGAAAGGCACACATAATGGTTTCAAAATGAATAACGAAACCTCTACAGAATAAAAGAAAATGTCACAGGCCGGGGCAGGCGACCGGACCTTTCTACACCGCCCCTCTGAACCGTACCACCTCAAGGAGCTAGCAGAGAACACCACCAGACCAGACAATCAGATAAAAGATACAAAGTTCGTCTTTATTGAATTAAAAGTATTTTTAAGATAAAATGGCACTCGATCCACTCCGTCTTCCTAGAATCCTCTTCGAAGCAGGCCAAGACAGCGAGAGAGGAATAACTCAGCCAGAGAATGGGAAGTACGTAGAACTCACAGCTTTATCAGGTTCTCCAAGCCTTAGCAGACTCTTCGCTGGACTCAGACAAAGGATAGAGGGTTAGTATAACTCACAGCTTTACCAAGCTCTTCGCTGGAATCAAACAGAGGATGGAGGGTTCATTTAACTCACAGTTTTAGCAGGTTCTTTGCTGGACTCAGACAAAGGATGAGGATTCGTATAACTCAACTTCACAGGCTCGTCGCTGGACTCAGGCAGAGGATAAAAGGTACGTGTAACTCTCCGCTTTAGCAGGTTCTTTGAGCTTTAGCAGGCTCTTGGTGGGACTCAGACAGAGAATGGGGGGTTCGTATAACTCACAGCTTTAGCAGGCTCTTTGCTGGACTCAGACAGAGGATAGAAGGTACATGTAACTCTCAGCTTTAGCAAGTTCTTTGCTGGACTCAGACAAAGTATGGAGGGTTAGTATAACACAGCTTTTACAGGCTCTTTGCTGGGCTCAGACAGAGAATAGAAGGTACGTGTAACTCTCAGCTTTAGCAGGTTCTTCGAGCTTTAGCAGGCTCTTGGTTGGACTCAGACAGAGGATAGAAGGTACGTGTAACTCTCAGCTTTAGCAAGTTCTTTGCTGGACTCAGACAGAGAATAGAGGGTATGTATAACTCACAGCTTTAGCATGCTCTTCAATGGACTCAGGCAGAGGATGGAGGGTACATATAACTCACAGCTTCAGCAGGCTCTTCACTGGACTCAGACAGAGGATAGAAGGTGCAGATAACTCACCGCTTGAGCAGGCTCTACAATGAACTCAGACAGAGGATAGAAGGCACGTATAACTCACAGCTTGAGCAGGCTCTTCATTGGACTCAGGCAGAGGATGGAGGGTATGTATAACTCACAGCTGGAGCAGGCTCTACAATGAACTCAGACAGAGGATAGAAGGCACGTATAACTCACAGCTTGAGCAGGCTCTTCACTGGACTCAGACAGAGGATAGAAGGCACGTATAACTCACAGCTTGAGCAGGCTCTTCACTGGACTCAGACAGAGGATAGAGGGCACGTATAACTCACGGCTTTAGCATGCTCTTCAATGGACTCAGGCAGAGGATGGAGGGTACGTATAACTCACAGCTTTAGCAGGCCCTTCATTGGACTCAGACAGAGGGTGGAGGGTACGTATAACTCACAGCTTCAGCAGGCTCTTCACTGGACTCAAACAGAGGATAGAAGGTGCAGATAACTCACAGCTCTGTATAATACACTCCACAAGCACTGGTTAGCGAGACCCAACGCCCCTCGAGTGAGGCGATCCAACAGGTCAAAGGCACGAACAAAGGCAGACTTTACTCCCCACACTCGTGTATTAAATAAAGCACTCGAAGACTTCACACGTGTAATTGTCCAACACACACTGCAATCCACACACTCACAGTAAACTAGGGCCTCTGCTCGTAGCTCCGACCAAACGCCTCAGTCTTCAATAGCGCTGTAACCCAGGGACAATCGAGAGGATGGATAACAGCCAACAGTATTCGCTTGGGAAGAATCAAATCAACATGATGTTTAGTTTTCAAACCCTCGTCTTCAATACATTTGGTCGACCCAAGATGACAAAAGATGGAAAACGGCAGGCAGTAAGACAGCGGGAGAGAGAGATGGACGACCACAAGCACACTGGCTTGGAGAAATTAGCACATCAGAAAACTTAGTTACTGGCCAGCAATCATCTGACCATCACATCCATGGAGAAACACAAAGCTTTATAAAGCAATATAAACGGGTAGGATGGTACTTAGCTCGTTCCAAAAGATAACATGTGTACATCCGTCCTTCAATCTCCAAAGTCCTCCTTTTCAGCATCAATGTTTCCTCTGATCAACAGCCTGCAAAGAGCCGTCCCTGCCCCACTTCCTCTCCTCGCGATCTCTCACTCGCACTGGTTTCCTCCTCTTATCTCCTGCTTACCCACCACCATGCCTTTTTATAATCCACATCTCAATTACGTGTCTCAATCGCCGATCGCCACCCTCTCATCACACACCTGACACTCATTTCCTCATCTAATCACCCGTTTACTCACAACTCACGGGACAACCGGAACCGGCCAGGTGTTACACCGGTACAGTTCCGGCAGGGAAACATCTTCCCGCACAAAGGTTCCGCCTGCCTCTAGTCACTCCGTGACATCCTCCCCCACCAGTCCGTTCTAGTCCCTAGAACTGGGTTCCGACACCCAATCCCCATACCTCTCTGGGGGCTGTCCCCTATTATCCCGTTGGGAACGTCTCGGTGGTGAAGCGGGATCCACCCCTCTTGGCTCGATGTTCGGGCCCCTCGGAACCACTGCCCACCCCACTAAGGGTGGCCTAGGGGCCACAGGGACTGTTGGAACCTCCACTGTAGGCCTCGGATAGTTCGGACAGGGGCGGAGTAAGTTCCGATGTAAAACCCGCTCTGGGCCCGACGTTCCCTCAGGGCGGATACTGTAAACCGGCTGGTCGGGGCGTTGTTGACGTTGCACCACATAAGGCAGGGCCTCCCACCGGTCACTAAGTTTACCCTTCCCTTGGCGCCGATTGTCCCGTACCAAAACTCTCTCTCCGGGCAGTAACGGAGCCTCCCGTGCCGTCCGGTCATACAACCGCTTGTTTTTGGCAGCGGCTACGTTGATTCGGTCAGTGACCTGTTCATACGCCGAGTGGAGTTGTTGATGATGTCTGCCTACCCAATCAGTCAGACTCCCAGTCTCTCCAGCCACAGCCGTTCCCAATAGTAAATCCATGGGTAGACGCACGTGTCTCCCAAACATCAGGTAAGTTGGAGCATACCCGGTGGTGCTATGTACACTATTGTTGTAGGCCTGTACCAGGGCGGGAAGACTATCAACCCAGTTACTCTGATGGTCCGTGTCCAGCGTCCCCAGTAAGCCCAGCAAGGTCTGGTTAAACCGCTCACACCCCCCGTTACCCTGAGGATGGTATGGCGTGGTGTGAGTCTTCCTACACCCATAAAGTCGACACAATTCCTGGACAACCTTGGATTCAAAATTTGGCCCTTGATCTGAATGCAGGGTCTCTGGGCACCCAAACGGTTGGAACACCGTCCTCCACAGAGCGTTTGCAGTCGTAATAGCTGTCTGGTCCAGAGTCGGAATGGCCCAAGCATATTTCGTGAACAGGTCAGTTACCACCAGGATATTCTGGAAGCGATCCGTCGGTCGACCCAACGTCAAAAAGTCCATAGCCACAATGTGCAAAGGGGCCTTGGGCCGCATGGGGACCAGTGGAGCTCGCACCTCCTGTCTAGCTTTAAAGAGCGTGCAACGCTGACATTTCCGAATGAACGACTTCACGGACGTCTCCATCCCTGGCCAGTAGAAATACCTCCGCAGCAGGGACACCGTCCTCTCCTGCCCTTGATGTCCCAACTGGGTGTGGTAAGCTTGTAACAAGGCCTGGATCTGACCCTCGGGTACCACCACCTGACACACAGCGTCATGCGTCACTGGGTCTTGGATGGACCGACAAACCACCCCATCTCTCAGACAGAGCCTCTCCCACTGCCCGAGGAGTTTTCTCACTACCCATGTCTGGGCCCGTCTTTCTGCCACCTCAGGCCATAACCCCTGTACCAACCAGGACCGTATCGCCCCTAGACCAACATCCTCTTCCTGCCGTTCCTTCCATCGCTGCGGATCCCAGCCCCAACTAGCGGGGGCTTCCTCTAAATGGGAACCAGGTGCTTCCACAGCTCCTACCATGAGCTCCCCCTGGTGTCCAATAGAAGGCACCAACGGAGGACCACGGGCCTCGACCTCCGGGAGTCTGGACAGCACATCGGCATTAGTGTGTTCCCGGCCCGGTCGATACTGAAGTTGATAGTCATAATTGGCCAGTTGCGCTACCCACCGTTGTTCGACTGCCCCCAACTTGGCTGTCCGCAAGTGAACCAGGGGATTGTTATCAGTTACTACGAACACCTTGGCTCCCCACAGGTAATCCTTAAACTTTTCACACATGGCCCACTTCATGGCCAGCAGTTCGATTTTAAAGGAGCTGTAGTTAGAATCGTTTCGTTCGGCGGGGTGAAGACTTCGGCTTGCGTAAGCTATAACTCGCTCCATTCCCTGCTGCCGCTGGGCCAACACGGCTCCCAGGCCAATGTTACTGGCATCAGTATACAGGACGAAGGGCTGGGTGAAATCCGCATATGCCAGGATGGGAGCCTGTAACAGCTCTTGCTTGAGCCTCTGAAAGGCGGCATCGCAAGCGGAGTCCCAAGCGACAAGAGGAGACCCCCGGCCACGGGGACGACCTGAGCCCGCGAGGAGCTGATTTAACGGCTTAGCGATCTTCGAAAAATTTTTAATAAACCGCCGATAATACCCCACGAAGCCCAAGAAAGATCTCACTTGTCGCACTGTTTTGGGTGGGTCCCATCCTTGAACGACCGACACCTTTTCAGGATCCACAGACACTCCAGAGGCACCTACACAGTGGCCCAGAAATTTCACTTCTTTTCGGAACAGTTGACATTTCTCTGGTTGTAACTTAAGCCCGTACTTTTCCATTGCCCGAAACACCTGTTCCAGATGCTGGAGGTGGGATCCAAAGTCTGGGGAATAAACTATGACATCATCTAGATATACTAACGTGGTGTCCACCAACTGGCCGCCCAGACACCGCTGCATCAGCCGCTGGAATGTGGCTGGAGCATTGCAAAGGCCGAACGGCATCCGGTCCCATTCAAAGAGCCCGAAGGGGGTAGTAAATGCGGTCTTTTCCCGATCCCCCTCCTCCACCTGCACCTGCCAGTACCCGCTGGCAAGATCTAATGTAGAATACCAGGCGGCTCGAGTCAGGCTGGTAAGAGAGTCCTCAATCCGCGGTAGCGGGAAGGCGTCCTTCTTAGTTACTTGGTTCAATTTACGATAGTCCACACAGAACCTCCAGGCTCCAGTCTTCTTTCGTACCAAGACGATAGGAGCTGCCCAAGGGCTACTACTCTCCCGAATAATCCCCTTCTCCAACATCCCCCGCAACAGGGTACGAACCTCAGAGTAGAGAGTTGGCGGCACCGGACGATACCGCTCCCGACTTGGTGCGGCATCACCGGTAGGAATCTGATGTTTTACAACATCAGTACGACCATAATCCTCATCGTGTGTAGAAAATACGTGCTGCCATTTCGCCAGAAAATCCTGGAGCTGTTGAGTATGACTCTCTTCCAGCCCCTCTCCTCGCAGGGATTCTCCCTGAAGATGAGCCGGCATCCCCTCTCCAGAAAGACTCGTAGGCTGGTCCACTCGCCTCAGGGCCACTTCGACCACCGTAGAGCTCACTTGACAGAAGCTAACCTCCCCACCTTCTCTCACTTGTTGGGGGCTCACTGAAGTAACTCGGGCCAGTCGTTGATGGCGGTACAGGTTAACGGGATAAGGATTCACGTTCCGTACTCTCACAGACACTCGGCCCCGATGGACCACGGCCAGTCCTCGAGCCACCTCCACGCTCTGACAATCCCAATGGGGCTCGACAAGGACCCAATCCTCCGGTCCATAGGCCCGAGCAGGCAACCGGGCCCAAATAACAGCCTCACTCCGAGCCGGGATAGACAGGGTATATCGACAAGCCACCCGGCCGGTATCCTCACGGTCTCTTTGGGAACTGGCCGTGTGGATCCGGCGACAATCAGCAACAATACGTTTCCATTCCCATTTCTCGGCTGGCGGAGCGGCTCGAGTGGGCCTAGCTTGAAACAATTCCTCCCAACAATCCATTATGACATTTATGCCCAAGAGGGCTCGATGCGCCCCCAAGCAAGGGTCTCGAACCACCACAACCCCCTTCTGCGGCACGGTGACCCCATGGATCTCAAAGTCTGTGACCAGGTATCCAATGTAGGGGATGTCCAAACCATTTGCCCCTCGCAGGGTAAGCCAAGGAGCCTCTGCCCCCTGTAACCATTGGGCACTGAACAGTTCTTTAGACAGGCTTTCGGAGAATAGAGTAACTTGGGACCCGGTGTCCACTAGACACCGGACTTTAACGCCGTTCACCTGAATCTCCACAAGGGGGCAATGCCCGACTAAACTATCTCTGAAGCCAGGAGATGAAGGGTCCATCAAGGGGGTCCCGGCCACTTGACCCACAGTAGCCGGCAACTCTAAAAACCCCCCTGTGAACTGCGGCGAGAGCCGCACTGGCGACGATAATGTCCAGATTCTCCACAACCATTACAAATCGGGCGACCCTGTTCGTCCCACTGGAATCTAGGGCCGGCAGGCTGGAATGGGCTTCTTCCTGGGTCTCGACTCCCATCCGAGTAAGAACGTTCCCGGGGTAAAGTCAGAGGAGGCCGTTCCCGGCGGAACTCCTCCAGAAGGGTCTTGGACAACTCGGTCATTTGTTCACGGACATCCTTCATAAGGTCAGCACGTAAGGTGTGCCTCCAATCGGACAGCCCCAAAGGGGAAGGGTCACTTGTTCCACTGGCGGCCATGCAAACGGAGGAATCCGCAGTCTCCGCATGGTCCAACTCCAGAGCCAAGGCTTCTCTCCGCAAATCCTCAAACGTCAGCCCGGGGTCCCGGCGGAGCTGCACCCGCAAGCTCTGACGAACAGGGCCTTCCCGGAGCCCCAGGAGAAATTGGTCCCGCAACAGAGTCTCCTCTCCTCCCAGACCATGATCACGCCTCCCCTTCAGCCTAGTAAACTGCTCCCGCAATCGTAGAGCGAAGGCCCGTAGAGGTTGCCGGGGTCCCTGTTTACAATTAAAAAACTGAGTCCGGAGGACAGCTACTGGAGTGGCATCGCCATACTGCCCGGCCAAGAAATCAAAAATGGCTTGGGCCGTAGCTCGAATCTCTTCAGGTGCAGCCTGCACCTCTCTCTTGGCCTCGCCTTCAAGTGAATTCAGAACGAACTGTAACTTCTGTGGGGCACTTAGCCCCTGAAGTCCCGCCAGGTACTCGACCTGGGCCTTCCATTCTGATAAGCTCAATTCCGAACCTGGTCCCCCATACCTCTGGGCCCAGGGAGCCCCCATAAAAATAGGCGTAACTTGAGGCCGGCCCGCCGGCAAATCTTCGTCTGCCATCGGGGGGTCTCTGGTCGCTCAACTCAAGGTGGAACCCTGCCGACTGCGCCAAATCTGTCACAGGCCGGGGCAGGCGACCGGACCTTTCTACACCGCCCCTCTGAACCGTACCACCTCAAGGAGCTAGCAGAGAACACCACCAGACCAGACAATCAGATAAAAGATACAAAGTTCGTCTTTATTGAATTAAAAGTATTTTTAAGATAAAATGGCACTCGATCCACTCCGTCTTCCTAGAATCCTCTTCGAAGCAGGCCAAGACAGCGAGAGAGGAATAACTCAGCCAGAGAATGGGAAGTACGTAGAACTCACAGCTTTATCAGGTTCTCCAAGCCTTAGCAGACTCTTCGCTGGACTCAGACAAAGGATAGAGGGTTAGTATAACTCACAGCTTTACCAAGCTCTTCGCTGGAATCAAACAGAGGATGGAGGGTTCATTTAACTCACAGTTTTAGCAGGTTCTTTGCTGGACTCAGACAAAGGATGAGGATTCGTATAACTCAACTTCACAGGCTCGTCGCTGGACTCAGGCAGAGGATAAAAGGTACGTGTAACTCTCCGCTTTAGCAGGTTCTTTGAGCTTTAGCAGGCTCTTGGTGGGACTCAGACAGAGAATGGGGGGTTCGTATAACTCACAGCTTTAGCAGGCTCTTTGCTGGACTCAGACAGAGGATAGAAGGTACATGTAACTCTCAGCTTTAGCAAGTTCTTTGCTGGACTCAGACAAAGTATGGAGGGTTAGTATAACACAGCTTTTACAGGCTCTTTGCTGGGCTCAGACAGAGAATAGAAGGTACGTGTAACTCTCAGCTTTAGCAGGTTCTTCGAGCTTTAGCAGGCTCTTGGTTGGACTCAGACAGAGGATAGAAGGTACGTGTAACTCTCAGCTTTAGCAAGTTCTTTGCTGGACTCAGACAGAGAATAGAGGGTATGTATAACTCACAGCTTTAGCATGCTCTTCAATGGACTCAGGCAGAGGATGGAGGGTACATATAACTCACAGCTTCAGCAGGCTCTTCACTGGACTCAGACAGAGGATAGAAGGTGCAGATAACTCACCGCTTGAGCAGGCTCTACAATGAACTCAGACAGAGGATAGAAGGCACGTATAACTCACAGCTTGAGCAGGCTCTTCATTGGACTCAGGCAGAGGATGGAGGGTATGTATAACTCACAGCTGGAGCAGGCTCTACAATGAACTCAGACAGAGGATAGAAGGCACGTATAACTCACAGCTTGAGCAGGCTCTTCACTGGACTCAGACAGAGGATAGAAGGCACGTATAACTCACAGCTTGAGCAGGCTCTTCACTGGACTCAGACAGAGGATAGAGGGCACGTATAACTCACGGCTTTAGCATGCTCTTCAATGGACTCAGGCAGAGGATGGAGGGTACGTATAACTCACAGCTTTAGCAGGCCCTTCATTGGACTCAGACAGAGGGTGGAGGGTACGTATAACTCACAGCTTCAGCAGGCTCTTCACTGGACTCAAACAGAGGATAGAAGGTGCAGATAACTCACAGCTCTGTATAATACACTCCACAAGCACTGGTTAGCGAGACCCAACGCCCCTCGAGTGAGGCGATCCAACAGGTCAAAGGCACGAACAAAGGCAGACTTTACTCCCCACACTCGTGTATTAAATAAAGCACTCGAAGACTTCACACGTGTAATTGTCCAACACACACTGCAATCCACACACTCACAGTAAACTAGGGCCTCTGCTCGTAGCTCCGACCAAACGCCTCAGTCTTCAATAGCGCTGTAACCCAGGGACAATCGAGAGGATGGATAACAGCCAACAGTATTCGCTTGGGAAGAATCAAATCAACATGATGTTTAGTTTTCAAACCCTCGTCTTCAATACATTTGGTCGACCCAAGATGACAAAAGATGGAAAACGGCAGGCAGTAAGACAGCGGGAGAGAGAGATGGACGACCACAAGCACACTGGCTTGGAGAAATTAGCACATCAGAAAACTTAGTTACTGGCCAGCAATCATCTGACCATCACATCCATGGAGAAACACAAAGCTTTATAAAGCAATATAAACGGGTAGGATGGTACTTAGCTCGTTCCAAAAGATAACATGTGTACATCCGTCCTTCAATCTCCAAAGTCCTCCTTTTCAGCATCAATGTTTCCTCTGATCAACAGCCTGCAAAGAGCCGTCCCTGCCCCACTTCCTCTCCTCGCGATCTCTCACTCGCACTGGTTTCCTCCTCTTATCTCCTGCTTACCCACCACCATGCCTTTTTATAATCCACATCTCAATTACGTGTCTCAATCGCCGATCGCCACCCTCTCATCACACACCTGACACTCATTTCCTCATCTAATCACCCGTTTACTCACAACTCACGGGACAACCGGAACCGGCCAGGTGTTACACCGGTACAGTTCCGGCAGGGAAACATCTTCCCGCACAAAGGTTCCGCCTGCCTCTAGTCACTCCGTGACAAAAATCTATTTCATTCTCCTTTTATTGTGTGCACTTTAGGAATATTCAACAGACATATTATATCATACTTTTTTGTAGGGATTTACAACAATTTTTTAAAAGGCCAGTGGTTTTTGATAATTTTTGACCTTAGGTAAAGGATTTTCAGAACAGCACAAGGGTTTAACCTTCAGAGCAATACATACAAGAACATATTTGTGTCTCAAGCCAGCTGCACACAATAGTGATCGTTTTGCGAATTAATCTGTGATTTTAGAAGAGAATCATAGACTAAAACCTAGGAAAAAAATAGATCTGCCTTGCTTTGCCATATTAAACGACCTTTCTGAATCATATGTAAATTTGATTCCACTTTATTTTAGGTAGCCTTAACAACTATGTACTTACATCAAAAAATAAGTACAACGTACTTCTTGTCTTCATACTGTATTGCAAAACACCTTTGCTGCTATTGAGATGGGATACGGGTAAGGGTATCAAGGGGTATCAAGACTCAATTTGGATGAGAACATCTCGCATCAGTCGAGTGATTTAATGATTCACTTGTGCAGAATTGTGGCACAAATACTGTATAATGCCACAAGCCACTTGTCACCACCTTCTGGCACAATGACATGCTGTAACCAACAGACAGGGTCAGTAAAATAATATAGGGTCAGTTTCACATGAAACATTACGAATTACATGAATTATACAAGTCATATTTGCAGTATGAAAACTATAAGAGGTTAAATCTATTAATGGGCTTTTCATTTAGTTCTGACACACATTTGGTGTAAGCCCCGCCCACACGAAATTTTATCCGAATACAGATACAGATTATTTTGTCATTGCAACAAATACAGATACATATAATGATAATGGCTTCACTGCAAACCTATAACTACTGCACATAATCAAATGCCATATGCATCCTCTGAGGTTAGCATTCAGAACATGCATAATTTCAGTAAAGCAATATTGCATTGTTTTTCAGACAGTGCTACTTTGATTGTTTTTTGATTGTTATTTATTCTGATAGAACTGACCGTCATCTCATATTCATATCGGGGCCTCGTGTGAAATGAGAAATGTGCAGGTTACAGACATTTCTCAGAGACTTGTCCTCTTTTGACTTCAGTCCTGTTTGAACTCAATCAGGAAATATTCAAATGCATGGTGAGCAGCCTCTGGGCACATTTGAGTTTCACTATGTTTCAGTGTGATTTTACAGTCTGCGTTGCAGCTGTTGATGGCAGTAGAGCACCTGCTATTGAAGCATCAGCTGGGGGGGAGAGACACACGGACTGTCTTGGAGTTTCAAAGCAAAGGGAGCAAAATGAGCTGTTTATTACGAAGGTGAAATCTTCATAAAATGCATGTCTCAGTAGAAAACCGTCCCCTCCCCCTTGGCTCTGTAGTACTGCTGCAAAACGGTTAGTAGCTCCAGAAGTCAATACAGAAGGCGCTCAAGATGAGGTGAAGAAAACACGTGGTTTCATGACGTCAAGAATACAATTGTTTTTTAAAGCAAAATAAGTGAATTTCACCACTCATATCTTGCATTTGTTGATTGAAGAAAAGCGTTCTTACAAAAGTAATATGTTTTGTGGTACGATTTTACCTAAAAATGATAGGGCTGGGTTGAAAATATAAATTCCTTTACATAAATCAATTCTGAAACTGACACAGATTCTTAAATCCCCAGTTGATTTTATGGTCTATGCTGTGTAGCGTCTGCTTATGATCCTTGATGGTCATTGTGGTTTTATGCCTTAGAGACCCCTTTTAGCCTCTGACATTAGCTAAATAAGTCACAGACCTGGCCTCACATTCTACATTTATATGGCTGCTTAATTGCCAGTGGTTGTCTCCCCACTGTCAGATGCTAAGCAGAACTGACGATCTGTTCTCTCCATCGGACTTCGAACACATTCCAAGAGAACTAAATGACCCTCGGTACCAGGCCTGACCAGACCAGTGGTCTCCACAATTTCAAATACACATCACACACACACACATAAAGACATTTGCTTTATTTAGGCTATAATTAAGCAGTTATAAATGTATCTGATATATGCGTGTGTTGTATGTATATTCCCCTATTATATTAACCTAGTTACAACCCTTTACTTGTATTAGTTAGACTCTAAATGCCTATATTCAGGGTATGAATGTATCTCTGGTTTAATATATGCTAGATGCTTCTTTCTTGATATCAAAATGATCTGCTCTTCATTTCTCAAACAATGATGGACACAGTGACCTCGTGAAATGCATCAGAATATTCCTACAGTACTGTGGGAAGAATTACACTGATCCAGCAGAAGTCATAAAACATGCAAATGAGGGGTCAAGTGAGACAAAGGAACACTCTCCCGCCGAAACTATGCGCGTTGTTACTGGTCGAACTGACCAGAAATGGGTGTAACTTGGTCAGATAAAACTTCTCCCACACCCAAAAGACTTGTTCTTCTCTCTACCTTTGGTGCCCTAGAGACACACAATCACAGTGGAAACTTAGCGACTCCCCTTCGGGGGAAGTTCGAGCTCATGGCAGCTTTGAGCTCAGTAACTTTGGCGATTTAACTTAGGACCAATCAACCCGTGGTTGGAATGACGAAGCTTTCACTCCTAAAGGAATTCATCAAGAATTAAGAAACGCATTACAAATGCAGGACACTTTACTCAGCATCAACAAACCAGTGCAAGTAACAGCTTGATAGACGTTTAGACGCGCTTCTAGGCTTCGACCACTTTTGATTAAGGTGATGTGATTCTTTGATGGTTCTAACAGGTTGTGTCAGCTCTCTCTCTCTCTCTCTCTCTGTCTCTCTCCATGCCTTCCTTGCGTTGGCATCTGTGTTTAAGGTGTGTATGTTTGTGTTTAGTTCAATGTTACATGTACCCCGTAGAGTAGTTTAATAAACATCCATATGTATTCACACTTGGTTGTCTGTGTCTGCAGCTCACAGAAACGAGGTCACTTTAACGTTCCGGATTTGTTACATATGCTCTATGAGCGATTGTATTAATGAGGAAATTATTTTTCGTGACCCGAGAAATAATTTTCCTTCAAGTCAATAGACGATTGAAACTGTCCGTACTGTGGACGAACAAATCATTTTATTCTACTGTTAATGCTACAGTTAATTCCTGAAGATGAATATATAATTGATAACAACCCGTTATGATAAATTATGTTCATCTTACTTTGAGCTAATTTGCTACAGCTGTTTAGTTGATGAGGGTACAAAAGTTCACTAAACATTATTTGGAGTGAGCATCCCATCTAATAAATCATTATAATGGTATATTATGACACAAAACAAAGTCTAATTTTTTCAAATTCTGTTAATTATATTAGGAAATTTTAAGAATAAATACCATTTTGTGTTGTGAAAGTTTGCTGCAGCCACCACCCTTCTATACTAGTTAGATCATGACATAAACATGAATGAACATCAGAAGGCATGTTGAAAGATACTGTACAACTTACATAAATGTGTCATGTCTCATGTCAATATCATGTCATGTCTCATGCTCAATCAGTTTTTCAGACATCAAAAGATGTCAGTAAAAAGCTTGTACACGTCACATAATGTTACATTAATATCAGGAAAGCCATTCATTATTCGCCACAACCGTTGTTAGTTAGCTAGAAAAACAATGTTTAGAGATTTTGCTAAACATATGCACTATATTACAAATAATTACATTTTTACTTAACTAGTTCTTCAGTATTTAATATATGTTTGATGAAAATGATATATGACAGCCACTATTCAAATATTTATATTTAAAAAACAAATAGAGCAGAAGCATAATTATTAAACAAAAGTCTCGCTTAAACTATGAAAACGGCACTAAGCGCAATTTAAAGGTTTGTATACAAATCAAGTGTTCCTTTTAACCTTTAATATTATAGTAATGTACCAACCCACAGGGTTCCTATATATAATTTACAGCATTAGACAGATTTTTTTCATCCTTGAGAATAATTGTCTTACTGTACCTGTTATATATCCAAAAGAATCGATAATGAATTGAAGTTGTGAATCAACATCGAATCTTGAAATGTGAAAATGATTAATTAAAAGAGCATTTTAGTAATATGGTGTGATTGTTGCACTGTTAGCATATAGGCCTGCTGTGTTGTATAATATACTGCAGCAGTGCCTTATGGGATGCCACTGACTCTAATTCTGAGGTTGTCACCCCGTGTGTCTCTCTTTTAGCCCATTTCCTCAGGAACAACAACACTGCAATGTATTTTAGCACATGATTTCATCTAACTGTATCTGATAGCACACTTCACAGCTCCGCTCACTGACACCCACAAGGCTTGTGAAAGCAGCATTTGGCGTTGCACCGCTGATGAACGCTTGCTCTAATACCTTTTACAACAGCGATGACAAGCTGCAGATTCAGCTGCTGCGGGTCATCAAAATGATTCACGGTGAGAACGATCCCATTTAACCTCTACCTCAAAGCTAGCATTTCGGAAACCCACTTCCCAGGTCTCACCTTTCTTCACCAATCTCGCACTTTTAAAGCACTCGACCCCATGGCACAAGAATTTTTACTTATTTTAGGTCCGGCGATGCAAAGGAAGAGAGTGGGCTGCATGCTCATCAATCTGATTGAGAGACAAACTTAACCTGTATGGATAAAAACCACATACAGTAATTAAAGTGCAACTGACTGCAATTCTGCTCAAAAAGCATTTGACAGAAAAGGATGGATGAGGCCGTTTTAATTGTGCCTGGTGTTGCAGAATAAATAAATGACTGCAAAATAGAGTTGATGCAGCAATGTGACATTCAGTTCCTCTTTGCCATGTGTCTCTCATGGCGCTCAGGCTCAGTCATGAAGACATTAATTAGCATCATCCTAATTAAGCCTGCATTCCTTAAATTCACATGCAGGTGCAATGATGCAGCCAAATTAATCTTTCTTTACTTCAAAAAACATCTGGAATCTCACTGGCCAACATTTTTCTGTTTAATCATTCTGTACCCGGGATATTTATTTATTTATATGTAACATACCTATAAATATGTTTTAATTACACTTTAGCTATAACCTTCCAGCAGCAGATTTATTTTTTCTTTCCAACAGGTGTGAAATTAACCCTAGGACCTCCATTAGACTGGATAAGATGTTGTTATCTGAGTGGGCAGCCCGGCTCATTAAAGTGCCATTCTTCACAGGCTTGTCACCACACACAAATCAACACCAAGACCGCTGTATATTGATAAACAGTGAGTTTCCAGCATATTCATCTAATTAAGCATTAGGTTATGAAGAGAACCATAGTTAAATCAGCTATAGGGAAAAGTGTATTATTCACCATCACTACCAGGAGCTCAAAATTACTGAGCTAACATGTATAATGATAATACTGATAATGGATTTAGTCACTGACTGACTTTTTCTTTCTTTTTCTTTCTTTTTTTTTACATGGTACATACAGTTTTGTAATTTATGAATAAATAAATATATATAAACAAACATTTTTCTTCCTGACTAATAAACTCTAGGACACAATAAACTAAACAAAAGTGACAATAAAGTGTTTTACATAAAGAAAACTGTTTCATTTGAACTTTGAATTCATATTCTATTCAATATGTTTTATTCACACGCAGATACGTGCACGTACAAGCACATATATATGAGAAGTATATAATATATAAGAGACACAAATACACAAATATAAAAACTTAAATTATATATGCACACACAAATCTAAAAAATATTTTTTTTCTATCATAAATACTTTTTTTCGGCACCGATAGCATTGTGGGTAGCGTGCCGACATACATCGCCGTTGCGCTATGGGCATCCCAAGTTCGAATCCCGACTTGAGGACCTTTCTCAATCCTGCCCCTATCTCTCTCCCACTTCGCTTCCTGTCAGCTCTGATCTGTCCTATCATAATACAGGCAAAAATGCCAAAAATAAATCTAAAATAATAATAATAATAAATGAATAAATAGTTTTTGCACTGATTAAACAACAACAACAAAAAAGGTACTTAAACCTTTGCAGTCTATCAACAATCCTTGTTTTGCCCTCTGCGATCGCCTTTACTGTGATACATTTTGCATATACTGTACAACACAAATACTTGCAAGAAATTTGTTGAATGTTTCAAGAATTAAATGGAGAAGGGAAATGAAGCACCAAGCTATACAAGCTTCACTGCATCTTGCAGAGGTGAGACATACAAATACTAAAACAAAATTAGCTCATATAAACCCACCAACAACCGATTTTCTTCCCCTCCTCAATATAACCCAATATTCCTCCAACATCCGAATTAATAGCATGTTATAAAATCTAACAACTCCTCATATGAGACGTGTAACAATGCATTAAAACCAGGTCAAACCAGATATAACTGCAACCATAAATCAGAAAGACCTCCAAACCGCACTGATTTATATGATGGATTGGGCTTTTTGCACTGAATGAGATGGACTAATCACTAATGTTTTAGAGCAATATTTATGAGGTCCTGTCAGACGAAGTTTGATTTGTAAACATGGGTGGCTGGTGTGGAAGCAGAGGCCAGATTCAAACAGGGTGGAGGAGATATTCTGTGATGACAGGTGAAAGCTACACAGTCCGATCAAGCTCTGTCTTATATGGAAGATCTGCCAGACCACAAACATGCTCAACTGAGAACCAGTCCCCTGCTACACAGCAACGGTGAACTCGGCTGATATGAGCCTGTAGCCTTTTCTACTGCCAGTCTATTCAGATGGCTGCCATTTCCAATACAGAGCGTCACAATGAAGAAACTGCTTTCTCTAAAGTGGAATAGCATACAAAAGAATAAAATACAACAGGACAGAACAGTCAGATTGAGCAAGAAAAAAAACCCCAGCCTTTTTTCTCCTAAGGAGAACATCATAACGGAATAACCTGTGTACAAAAATGACAGGTATTATGCAGCACAGGAAACATGAAGAACAAAACAAAAAACAAACAACTAGAATTACTTTTGCCTTCAGCATAATGACTCAAGAGCGGAATACTTGCTTAAAATAGGCCGCTAATGACATAAAATTAAGTAAATTTCAACTAGTCAACTATTTAGATGGCCCATTTTTATATCAATGAGGATTTTGCCTTTTGCATGTCTGAACAGTCTTTTTTTCCATGTCTGATCCTGTCTGCTTTGACATGAAACATTTAGCAGCCGTGAGTTACCTAGCTGTTTTATTTCTTAATTTAATGTGTCTCGTCTCACCCTCTGCAGATTCCAGGTGCACAAACACAACTGCAGTCCCACAGCTGGGTGCGATATGGTGACGGACTGCCACCATGTTCTGCGGAAGAGTGATGGCGCAGACATGTCACTAGGCATAATGTTTTTATAGGCGCCTTGGGAAGTGAGAACCTTCTGACAGGAGAATGCATTCAACTCGACATCAGATCCCCAGGCTCCAGCAAACAGCTGCTCCGATCACCCTAACGCTGAGCAGCAACACCAGTGAGTCTGGCATTCGCCTAAAAATATAGTTTAATTACACAAGCAGACCTCCTTTGAGATAGCGAATGCTTTTAAAAACGCCTGATTGCTGAGTGAGAGTATTCTCGCTCAATTTAGAGAATATGTTCCATGCAAAATCTGAGCGTTTCTTTATTAATAGAGTATTTATTCGCATGCTACTGGCGGGGTGCCAGCTCACACCCTGGGTACTGGATATGGGATATTAAAGCTTTTAAATCAAAAGTTTTCTTTTGGATCCCTAATGAATTGAAGAACATCAAAATTTTATGTTTGGGAAAATTCGCTACAACCGCCTACAACCAAGACATTTATTGTAAAGTAAATGTAACAGCATTTTTAATTTCCAAAATGTTTATTTGATGGGTTTAAGGGGTCTGACACACCAAATTAAAATCTAAAACTCTTCAAAGGAAGTCAAAATCACATATTAAAAAGTACACATACTAAAAAGCAATGTATATGTAAGATATAATTTGCAAATATTCTATTATATTATAGTAGATGTTTTACCAGTGGCCAAATAATAATACACATTATTGTAGCCTCATAATGCGGAAGGCCAAGCTTTGAAATTCCTAAAAAAAAACATTTATTTTTGTCCTAAATTTGCAAATATTTTATTATATTATAGTCAATGTTTTACTAGTGGCCAAATAATAATACACATTATTATAGCCTCATAATGAGGAATGCCAAGCTTTGAAATTAATAAAAAAAATCTTATTTTTGTCCTCCAGTGTAAAGAAAAAAGTTTGTAATTTTTAAAGGAAAATACTGTACAGTAAATTTTGCTACAGTAAGGATTTTTCTACTAAAATACATGTTTATCATTGCATTACAGTATATAGTTTTACTGTAAAATACTGTCAAATTTATGATTTTCGGAAGTGAAAATTATGAATTACCATATAATAATGAATTACCATAGCATACCCACAATTCCCTGTGTCACACATCACATATGATTACTGTATGTTACATAATTTTGTTTCTTCTTATTTTACGCTTTTATCCAAAGCAACTTACAAATGAGGACAATGGAAGCAATCAAAATCAACAAAAGAGCAATGATATGCAAGTGCTATAACAAGTCTCAGTTAGCTTGACACAGTACACATAGCAAGTTTTTTTTATTATTATTATATAATAGATAAAAAGAAAACAGATAGAATAGAAAAGGAATAGAGAAAGCTAGTATTAGAGACCTTTTTTGCTTCTGTTAATTGTATAATAAATAAAGACAAAACATAGAATACAAAAAGATTAGAAATGCTAGTGTTAGTTTTTTTTTTTTTAAGAAAACAAACAGTAAATTAATATATTTTTTAAAGAATAGAATTAGAATAGAGAGTGCTAAAGTTAGAGGGTCAGATAAAGTTTGAAGAGATGTGTTTTTAGCCGATTCTTGAAGACGGCTAAGGACTCGGCTGCTCGGATTGAGTTGGGCAGGTCATTCGACCAGGAGGGAACATTTAATTTAAAAGTCTGTGAAAGTGATTTTGTGCCTCTTTGGGATGGCACAATAAAGTGACGTTCACTTGCAGAACGCAAGTTTCTAGAGGGCACATAACTCTGAAGTAATGAATTTAGTTAAAGGGGTGCAGAACCAGTGGTGGTTTTGGAGGCAATTTTTATGCAATCACCTATTGGTAACCAGTGCAAATTGATAAACAGAGGTGTGATGTGCATTCTTTTTGGCTCATTAAAAATTTATCTTGCTGCCACATTCTGGATTAATTGTAAAGGTTTATTAGAACTGGCTGGAAGACCTGCCAAGAGAGCATTGCAATAGTCCAGCCTGTACAAAACAAGAGCTTGAACAAGGAGTTGTGAAGCATATTCCGAAAGAAAGGGCCTGATATTCTTGATGTTGAATAAAGCAAATCTGCAGGACCAGGTAGTTTTAGCAATGTGGTCTAAGAAAGTCAGCAGATCATCAATCATAACTCCAAGGTTTTTGGTTGTTTTTGAAGGATTTATGGTTGAGGTGCCTAAGTGGATGGTGAAATTGTGATGAAACGATGGGTTTGATGGAACCACAAGCAGTTCTGTCTTGGCAAGGTTGAGCTGAAGGTGATGGTCATTCATCCAGCAATAAATGTCTGTTAAACAAGCTGAGATCCGATCCGAGCTATTGTCAGATCATCAGGATGGAATTAGAGGTAGAGTTCAATGTCACCAACATAGCAGTGGTATGAAAAGCCATGTTTCTGAATGACAGAACCTAATGATGCCATGTAGACAGAGAAGAGAAGTGGTCCAAGAATTGAGCCCTGAGGCACCCCAGTAGTTAGATGTTGCGGCTTGGACACCTCACCTCTCCAAGATACCTTGAAAGGCCTAAGGACTTTTGTTATCGGTGATGTACATAACGTAGATTTGTGTTACATTTTAATGTTCATTGCATTATTTTATTGTCATGTGTGATACTATGATGTTATTTTTTCTTTCTGCACTGTCTATATATATGTATTGGCCATGTTTAATGGACAGGTGGTTTTCTATTTTACCATTATAAGGTACAAGGATTTGGTAGATTGGTATATCAACATTGTATAAACTAATGAAATATACAGTATGTTGTAAAATATACAGGCACCAACATGCCTATCCGTCAAACCTAAAACACTATCACCATATTTTTGTGACAAATTTCCATTTTTCTGCCTTTAATTAGCAGGATATATTTACAGTGTAGAACTGTCTCTAAAAAAAGGTTTTAGGACTGCACATTTCAGTCAATTTGGATTGTAGGCCCAAAGCATCGACTATTGGTAGAAGCAGTCAGCTTGTCTGTACAACCATTGTGTGTACACTGTTAATTATAATAAAGTTGTTAATGAACCAGCTTCAAAACAGGAAGTATTCCATGAAGGCATATAGATATTCAAAATGCATCCTTTGTAGTCTCTTTTCTAGAGCTGGAATTAGCACTTTCATTAGTGGAGATTACAGTGTGTTTGTTTGAACTGGCTGGGGTCACATCAAATAATATGTTTGTTTGGAATAGAGAGGGCTAGGGCGCAGGGGAGGAACGGTCCTAGTTATGAGGAGCAGTGCTTATCTGCACAGCAAACACCCTGAGTGTATCAAACACACACACAAACACACCCCCCACACACTCACTCACATACACAATTTAATCTAGGTTTAATCTAAATTTAATCTAAGTGCAGTGTGACAGTGCTATTTTGTAAACAAGTCTGTCCTCGGTATATTAACATTTAAGCCATATCTGTCCTCGTCTACAGCATCTAAGGGGTAATTTCCTCTGCTGCAGTAACACACCCGGGCTTTACACATCAAAAAGTGACTGTAATATTTGATCATGCCCCCCCACTGAGAGACATATGAACATATTAATCTGCTGGCATATGTCAGATTCTCACAAAGCACTGGATTGAAAGGTCTTTACAAACTAAGCCAAGAATAGGATTAAATGGCTGAGACCATTTGGAAGTCTCAGATCATATTAACTAAGTATGGTGGTCCCATGACTGCAATCTCTGCTCAAAAAAATAGAAATAAAAAAATAAAAGAGAAAGAAATTGGTGTTATTATATCTGTGTATAGAATACAGAAGAAGCTAATGTGACAGGTTATATTAAAACCGACCCTATTATTACAGGCAGCAGCTGAGAATCCTGTTCAATCAACCGAACTATGCTGATAGATTTTCCGCCGCTGTCTTTGAAAGTCACTGAGAAAATTACCCATCTCACATTTCTCAAGTATTTTCATTTACGAAACATTGAGACTATGCACCTACCAAATCAAGGAGTTTGGGTGTATTCTCTGATCCACTGAGAAATGTGCTGAAAAACTTGCCATTACTCATTCAGAAATTGACCTAGTTTTTCATACAGGACCCCCTTGAAATATGCAGCACCACATTTGTTGGATTTTTACTAAAAACCTCTCTGAATCAGTACAGCACAGCCACAACAGAGAAAGAGGATAAAGATGCTGCACTTTCCCTCATTCAGTCGTATTAATTAACATAGCTGGGTACGAATATTATTTTCAAGGTTAGACATTATTTCCTTCCTCTGCCTGTTCTTAAAGTTTGAATTCTTCATTAAAATGACTGAAATATTTTTAAGTAAAATAGCATCTTGCTGTGCTATTCCTGCATTAGAAGAAAATTGATTCACACCAGAAGGAAACCACTTCCAGATTCAGCTCTCTTTCCCCAGACGTTGGCTCCCTGAAGAATTTATTAGACGCAGCTTCTCTAACAGGAGGCTCAAGCGACTCCTCCTCGTTGAATTATAGAGATCATTTCCCATTAACCAATGTAATTAAAAGCAAAAATTAAAGCGCTCTCTCAATGTTAAGATTATCACTTCAAAGACAAGCTGTTGACACACTGGAAACAGTTAACTCCTTAATGAATGAATCATGAGGGGGTGATGTGGTTGGAGAGAGCGTTCACTCCCTCCACCAGACCTCACTCGTTGTGAAAAGAGCGCTTTAGTGTATCTGCATTCCTCCTGTGTAAGAACAGATAGATCAAGCACAAATCTTGGACGTGGCCTTGATATCCCGAGCAATTAGGGTGGGATTCAGGGCGTCTAATCAGTTTCTTAAATGCCGGAGATCATTAAGCTCTCATTATCTGTGAACGAGGCTGGAGAACACACAGGACCCAATGCTGAAGATAAAAAAAACAACAACCAAAAAACACACACTCAGAAGCTGGGGAGTGACGACACAAAACCAGGTCTTGCTCACTGAATTCATTAATGTCTTTAGCCAGCAAGCAAATGGAATTCATGAAATTAATTCCAAATACACTCTGCACAATGGTGATTGTACATCACCAAGGGCATTCGTTTTGGTCCTGAAAGCCTGTTATGAATTTTTTATTATTTAATAAAATGTTCTTTGGCCTGTTGTATGCGAACGTGGAAACATACGGACCCTTGTTGGGAGATGTAGTGTGCATCAATGTTACTATTCATAAAAATAACTGGTCAACTTGAGAAAAGATGTTGAAACGCTGCTAAAATACAATTAAATGAAAAATCATTAATTTCTGCACTCATTGTAATGAGAATGTATATGTTCTTTGAATCCTCTACATAGTGTAAATGGTAAAAACCTTGGGATACAAATATTATGAGATACTCTTAAAAAAAACATTGTACAGTACATACATGTATACTGTTACGGTGCTGTGCGGAACAACGAGCGCACGACAAGCATAAACCATTAACTTCTCTTTTAATCAGAGATCCAGGAGCAGATACAGACACAGGAGTGCACACACATCATAATGGGAACAATAACTGACGGTGAGACTAACAAAGACAGGAACTTATAAAGGGGCAGATAATTGGGAAGGACAGGTGTACACAATGACTAATTAAACTGAACTAGGACACAGGGGAAAACAGAAAACCCGACATGGAACAGTCACAAAAAACCCAACATGTAACATATCGCCCCCTCCCGGCAAGGCGTGGCCTCACGCCGTAACGTAACAACTGAGGAGGGCGGGTGGGGGCTCTGGAGGAGGATGTGGAACAGGAGGGTGGCAGAGAAAAGACATGGAGTCCAAACAATAAGTCCATGGGGGAGTGGAGGGTGGGAGAAGCCAAGGGGGAGCCAGGAACAGGAGGAGCCAGATGACGACCCAGGCCACAGTCAGGATGGTGGCCCACGGGGGAGCCGACGGAGGGAGGAGCCATGGTGGAGGAGTGACCGCCGACTCCATGAGGCCGACCCATGGCGGCGGAGCAGGTGGAGGTGGAGCCCGAGGTGAAGACGGAGAGCCGAAGAGCCAGGGTGACGCCGAAGATCCGGAGGTCCAAGGCGGAGCAGATGTCTTCGGCGACCTCGGCGCAGGCGGAGATCCGGATGGCCGCGGCGGAGCCGGAGCGACAGAGGACATAGGTGGAGCAGGAGGGAAGGAGGAGCCCAACGGAGCCGGAGGGACGAAGGGACGGGGCGCAGCCCAAGGAGAGTAGTCCTGAGGTGCAGGTAGGGGGACGACTGACCAATGCGGAGCCGGAAGGACGAGGGAGCCCGGTGGAGCTGGTGGACAGACGGGATCCGGTGGAGCCGAGGGAGCTTGAAGGCATGGTGGAGCCGCAGGGTCGCCGGACTGAGGCGGAGTCTGGGTCTCGGAGGCTGAGGGCGGAGACGAGGGATCCTCCAGACTCAACGCCAACAGAGCTGGAGGTCGGCAGACCCGCGGCGAGCCCACGCCACAGATGGTGTGCTGAGGGTGAGCAGAGGGGCTGACGAACTCCAGTGATGAGGGTGTTGGAGTAGGAACCAGATCAATGAGAGGCGGTGGGAGAGGGAGGTCGGGTGGGATAATTCCCCAGAAATCCAATACAGGAGCTGGCTTCAGGATGATTGTGTCAGTGTGAAAGTTAATGAGGTTTCCCAGGTCCAGTTCATGCTCACCCTCAGTGGTGGCGCCGTGGGCGGGGCGTTCCATCGCCCCCGCGATCTCCACAGCTTTCTCCACCGTCGGATGCACTGCCGGCTCTCGCACCTGGTCAGACGTTTGGGGCTCGGGCTCCGGGACGATCGGCAGCTCTGTCGCTCCTGATGGCGATGGCTCAACGACCGCGGCAGGCTCTGGCTCTCCGTCTGCGGTGGGCTCGGGCAGCTCCGCGCTGCGGGGTGGTAGTGGACTGGGCGCTGGGTCCCGAGTGGGGCTGGTGTCATTCTCTGCGAGGTCCACGGTGAGTTGCGATTTGCAAGACACCAGCACCCACTCGATAAAGGCGGCGAGGCTCTCTCGAGGACCGTCCCCGGACAACTGCCTACGTGTGGTGATGTTAAGTCCAGCTTTGTAGAACGTGCAGAGGCAGTAGTCCGGGAAGTGTGTTAAGTTGGCCAGGAACAAAAAATCCTCGGTGTGGTCCTCGAGAGAGCGGTCCCCCTGCTCCAGCAGGATGACGAGGACAGCGGGATCCATAATAAAAATAAAAAACTTGGCAAAAAACGGGAAAATAAAACGGGGGAAAAACGCCGCAAACTTGCTGTTTTGGTCGGTTATTCTGTTAAGGTGCTGTGCGGAACAACGAGCGCACGACAAGCATAAACCATTAACTTCTCTTTTAATCAGAGATCCAGGAGCAGATACAGACACAGGAGTGCACACACATCATAATGGGAACAATAACCGACGGTGAGACTAACAAAGACAGGAACTTATAAAGGGGCAGATAATTGGGAAGGACAGGTGTACACAATGACTAATTAAACTGAACTAGGACACAGGGGAAAACAGAAAACCCGACATGGAACAGTCACAAAAAACCCAACATGTAACATATACAGGGATGCAATTTGAGTTATTATTACTCACAAACATTATTACTGACAAAGATGACCAATTACTGATGAATAACTGATATCAAATTTCTATATCATTTTGTATAATCAAATAAAAAATAATAAACTAAACTAAAAATTAAGCATTTTAAATGCTACAAATGTATGTACAATTTTTATATTTATTTTTACTTTTAGGGGAACATTACAGGACTTCAAAGGTCATCCTGTTTTAAAAAAAATAAAAAAATAATATTAAAATGACTTAAAATTCTAGATTAAGCTTGTATCATTTAAAAATTATGTTGAAATTGGTCAAATTAAATTAATGGTGTCAAAATTAGCGCGTTAACGCATGCTATTAATTTTTTCAGATTAACGCGTAAAATTATTTTTTTAACAATGAATAAAAACATTTTTTTTTTATTGCGTTTATTTTAAAAAGATAAAAACGCAAATAAACTGTGCTAGTAGCGCGCGCTCTTCAAATACACATGAGCGCTGTAGCCTGTTTCATTTCAAACCAAACAGCGAAAGAAACTATGTGCATGCAATGTAGTCAGTTAAGGCATGATGTTACAAAAAAGGCGATTAAAGCAGCCTTAAAACTGTGTGCATGCATGCAATATGTTATATATGCGTCACATTTAAGAACATGTCTCTAAAATGGTTTTAAAAACTGTCCTGAGGCACCCCAGAACTGTCTCCCTCATCTAAAACACCCGATTCAACTCGTCCACTCATTAGTAGAGACTTTAAGACCTGAAGTGGGTCAGAAAAGGAAGAGAGATTTGTGAGAAAATAAGATGCATGTCAGATCCGTGTCATGTTCAGCAGCAGCAGCAGCAGCTTTTAAAGCAATAGTAGGCAAATAAGCTAATAAAGCTGCTGTGATGTCTATTAATCCAAGAACAAAAGAAAAAAAGAGGAAATCAACAACTTTTATTGCTTTAAGGGGTTCATCTATATTTAATTTAGAATTTAGTGTTTGGTAACTATTCATTTTCTGTATATTTCTGCAGAAGGAATGTTATTTATTATAATGGGTTAATGTGGAAATTGTTTTAAGTTCACTTAAATTAGAAGTTAAGTCTAAAATTTTTTTAAATTGATAGCTCTCAATTATACTGTAATGCTGAATGGCTACAGTCAATGGTTAAATATTCAGGGGAAAACACTATTTTATAGAGACATGCTGGCCTTCAATTATAAAAAAGATGCCATTAAAGAAATATAAAAAATATACTGTCTTTATGTTGTTTGTACATTGTACATTTGAAGACTGAATGTGAAATTATTGCAAAATAAAAGTATATTTAAAAACTTTAATGTTAGGTTAAATTAATTAATCGGGAGCCTGGTGAAGGGCGGCAAACAAGGGACGGGCTGGTGATGATAATAAGGGGGAGGCAGCCAACTCGTCACAATATCTTACTTTACTTTTACTTTACTTTTAGTCATTTAGCAGACGCTTTATCCAAAGCGACTTACAAATAAGAAAAAGTAACTAAAACTAAAAGTCAAAACTCTGTAAATGCTATATACACACATTTAAGAAAATAAAGAAATTAAATAAAATTGACAAATGCATACAACAACATTTCAATACTAAACATATACATGAAAACAAAAAAATATGCTAAAAACAATTCAAAATATTAAAACAACAAAAGGTATGAATATAATAATGGTTCTAACATAACACTAAGCCAAACACCAAAAAACAACTACATGTGTATGTACAGCCACACACACACACACACACACACACACACACACACACACATATATATATATATATATATATATATATATATATATATATATATATATATATATATATATATTTATACAGTGCCCTCCATAAGTTTTGAAACAGTAAAGACAAAATTGCTCTGTTTGCTGTGGAGTCAAGACATTTACAAATAGGATGTTGAATATTGGTAGGCAAGATGGATTTGAACCCTTCCAAATTCATTCTGCTACTGTCATCACACATTAAGTCATTTATTTTTGCTATAGCTCTAATTGACTTCCTCTTTTCTTTTAGCGTCCAAATTGCTTGCTTTTCTCTCAAACTCATCTTCATCCTGGTTTGTGTGTGTCATCATCGAATGCAAGATTCAGAATGCAGACGTAATGGATATAACTGATACAACACATTCCCTGCTTTTAATATCTGAAGAATTAATGCAACAGGACAGAGCAGATCACATAGAAAGACCTGTGAGGCAACTGTTCCAATACTTATGCTCACATCAATGAGTGGGATGAACTCTAAAAGTGCTGTTCTTTTTATTTGGTAAAATGCATGCGTTGAAATGGCTAATAATAAAATGTGACATTCTGTAGTTTTGTCTAATATTCATCTTTTAATCATATTTGTACATGTCTCGACTCTACAGCCAACAGAGCAATTTTGTCTTTACTGTTCCAATACTTTTGGAGGGCACTGTATATATATATATATATTGTGGCTTTTAAAATTCTGGATCTATACAGTCTACACACAAGTTGCATGGAGTCATTCATCTTTCAGCATCTTCATTTAATTTAAAGTGTCTTCTGAATGTATTGTTGACTGGAGAGTTGCCAATAGCAACTGTTGCAGACTGTGAGATACAGAGAACACTTCAAATCATTGTAAAGAATAACTGCTTTAAACACAATGAAACAGACTGCAGGTGTCCATAATCTCCACTCACCTTTATGCCAAGTCTTCACCTTGAACTCCTCCATATGAGAAAACAGCAGAGGGAGGAATAAATACTAAATTGATTTGGATCAGAGAGACCCTCGTTATTTCTGTCCCACGGCTAAAAGACTGCAGTATAAAAGAGTCACAGAGTGAATGAAAGGGACTCATTTTGTGGAAATGGGTTTCCAAGTGAAAACGACCTACACGGCCGTCAATTTCTCCATTAACTACAAAAACACACAAAAGAATCCTGCCATTCCTTAAAGAATGAATCTAGCTGATTAGATAACTGCTATATTTATCTAATATATATACTGATATATTGTCACTGATATACTGTATTTATTATTATTAGGGACTGAACTGGTCAAAAAGATCTTAATTGTTTATTAATGAGGTCTTAATGAACTCATTACAATTACAGAGCTTTTTGAAACAAGCCAAGATAATGACTGCACATGAACAGATGCATTAGCTTGGGAGTTTACTGATCATTTTCTTCAAAGAACACCCATGATTAGTAATTGCTGCAACAAGAGGGTATGTGAGTCTTTGAGGACCAAATGAACAGTTGTATAATACAACATATAGCTTTATATCTTAAGTGGAGAGCAGGGCATGTTGTCACACAGGGAAGTTGAAAACAAATGAATTTTCAGACATTCAGACAAGGATATAAGGTATGATAATATATGATCATATAATACTTAGGGATTAACTGAAATAGGAATGAACTGTGTTCTCAGGAAGAATGAATAGTTTTCAGTTTTGCTGTTTTACTATTTAAATTTAGCTTTAAATTGTATAGACTGTTAAATGCTAACTGTGACAACATCCTTCCCATACAGTAGTGTGACAGCATGTCCCATTTTTAAGAATATATGGCAAGTTGTGACAGCAGTTTATTATTTTTTATATTAACAATATTATTTTTTAATATTAAATGGCAGGCTCCATTGTGACAACTTACCGACACTGTGATGACATGTCCTGCACTACATTTTTAACAACATGCCCCATGCTACATTTCTATGGATATTTTAAATAAATGTTAGGTTGGGGCAAGTTTTTCACAATATTTGTTGGATATTACAGATATTAGCTAAATCTTTTACTTTTTTTGTTAAGGAATTGTGTTACAATTTAAATTTAGCTCTATATTTTTACATGGCAGGCTCATAGAGTGACCTGTGTCTTGTGATACATTTGGATGAATTACTTTAAAAAATGCATCCTTATGCGTCACAATATTTGGTGGACAAACCACTTAAATTGACCTGAAAAGCCTTATAATATAGGTTATTTAATGTCAATATGTCATAGTGTGACAACGCTATAAAATTATGTAAATAATCTATAGATTTATTTTTAATAAATGTTAGGACAGAGTAAGTTGTCACAATATTTTCTGAATAAAATAGCAGTTTGATGTTGATGTTGATTGAAATGTTGATGATGATTGAAAGATCTTTTATTTTTGTTGTTTAATGAATTGTTTTACAATTGAATAGACTATATTTCAATGGCAAGCTCAATTGTGACATCTTACCCCCACACATGGTGAAAACATGCCCTGTGCTACGGTTTTAAGGATGATCTTAATAAATGTTTGAAATGTAGAATATTGGGTGGACAAATTAACAGTGTAATGGTTTTGTAAATGACACTGGTTTACAGTTCAAATTCAGTTTAAAAAAAATTATGGAATTCAATAGGCTGTTTAATGGCAGGCTCCATATAGCAATGTGACAACATGCCCCCATTACGCACTGAAAACATGACATTCCACATGCAGTGCACCTCACACTTACTGTAGGCTAAAACTACAACAGAACTGAAAACAGACACTTTCAGTCTCATAGTGTCCAAGTGTGGAGTCCATAGTATTGGTGGAGCACTGGCTAGTGCGTATGACACCCTGAGAGACGGTACAGATACTGCTAAGGTCAACAGCAGCTTGATGCGCTCTGTCCTCGAGAGTTCCCAGAGCACAAAGTGGATCCAGCCACGTCCAAACTGACCGCTGTGATCTCTGGCCAAGCGGCAGCTCCCTCTGCCTGATCAGACGCCGCACCTCTTGTTGGACAGCCAACTGGCCACTTTCCCTGCAATCCAAGGCCAGGGCTCCTCCTGCTTCCGTATGCTCTCTCTCTTTTTGCCTTTTGATGGCCGCTGACCAGCCGGCCATGTCTGTGCCCTGTCAGAGGCAGCCATGGAGACTAGGATTAAAGAGATTTTCCAAACGAGAACGGCTGAACATAATCACTTATAATCTCAAATTCTGGGCCTCTTGATAATGAAATTGGGACACTTGTTGGCTGCCACGGCCATCCCTTCAGTGTCTAATTTAGAAAGTCGAAGTGATTCTACAACTGGCAAGAAACCCCAGAGCCAGGTCGCAGAGCCAGAATGGAAGGCTGACTGCAAGCCACGTGACCGTTTAGCTGGAAAAATGCCTAATAGCAACCTTCAATTTAGCCGATAAAGGTATAATTATTGATCCGCACAGCTGTTAGGGGTGTGGATAAAATGGAAACCAGAGGAAACCGGAGAACTGCCGCTCAACGTAATGGAGTGAGGGACAAAGTGGGCATATTAAATCAGATCAGGCCAAAAAAATAAATAAAAAATTCAGTGGCGCCCCATCAGAGGCTGCGTCTCAAGCTGTCCATCTTTTACAAGCTAGAAACTGTACTCTGTTTAATGCTGTTAGTCCTCCAGCGTGCATGCTAAGTCTTCATTTACAACAACTCCCAGGGCTAAAGCGGTTACCACATATGCCAATCAATGTGAGTCACTGACTACATGCAAGCGCTCAGAGGTACATGTGACCTTCGTTCTTTCCAGTGACCTCTGTTTGACTCATCGTGAAAGGAACAGAGTCCTTTCACGATGAGTCAAACAGAGGTCACTGGAAAGAACTAAGGTCACATGTACCTCTGAGCGCTAAAGGGTGAGAGTGGGAGGACTAAACCGGGTAAAGACTTTCCAGATTGTCAAAGGTATCGATATCTGTATGACAGCCCTGGGTTGGGCCCTGGGTTGCTGCTGTACTAGGAAAGGAAAAAAAAGAGGCAAAAAATTCATGAAGAAAGGCTATGTAAGAAGTAGAGGTATGAAAATTAAATGTCATTTCTTGACAGAAGTGTTAGAGAATGGTGGTGCTGGTGAAGTGTGACACTGGATTGTTGGCTGACAAGGCAAGAGGGGGGAATTGTCAACATTACCTTCTTCCCAGCATGCACAGCAGAGTGTGTGTGTGTGTGTGTGGGGGGGGGGGGGGGACGCACCCACCACATAGTCACATGCTCCAAGAGAGAAAAGAGTCTCTCTTGCACTCCCGCTATCTCTTATTCTCTCTATATATCTCTCGCGTCTGTGTGCGTGCCGACAACTTCGGTCAGACTGCAAGATAAACAGAATCAGATGAAGAATAGTTTCCATAATGTTTATATTTAGTTGAACACACAGAAAAAAATGCAAGTTTTCCATCTACGTTATATTTGCAAGCCCACTAGTAAGAAGCCATAAAAAGCACAACGAGATAAGAGGCGTCTCAGTCTCAGCCTGGATTGCATCGGTTAGAATCAGGTTGAATAATGCGGTGGTGTCTCTCAGAGGTGTTGCTACATGCTAGATACTAAAATTCAGAGATTCCCTGTCTGTCTTGACCTGCTGTGTCTCCATGCAGAATTGATATGACTTTTACCATGTCTCCTCGCTGCACAGCAGCCGTGCGATAGCCTGACTTTCCTGTACACTGTGGTTTAATTAAGCCGTACTCCACTGCGCTCTTGAACCTTCTCCGCTTTAGACAGGATGACAGGGATGATCTAAAGCGAGTCTGTTAATTAAAGACACGCTCCCTGAGTTCGGTGTGGGAAGTAGTATGTGTGTAGGACTAATACTAGGCTGTGTTGGCTTTTGCATTCCTTTTCTTTTCTTATAATCAGCATTGTTATCAAAAGGGAAAGTCTGTGGGAGTTTTCTGCCTGCTAGGGGACAGAGTGGGATTCGAGAGATACGACAAGCATGAGCGACGCTCCTGAAACGGGACAGCTCTCTTCTTCCTTTCAAAGATATGCTAATAGTGCCCAGGCAGCACCTTGATGTCGTGCCTCGCCATCACTTCCTCTGATGCGTCGCATGCCAATCAGAGACGAGCTTGGCTTTGATCAGTGGGCCACATTAACTGCCCCGGCTCGCCAGAATGGCTCCACTCAATTACAACTAGAGAAGCAGCTACTCCATTACATCCCCTATTCATGAATCATTAATCTGCAGTTATGGTCAATATGGGTTATCATAAAGCGCCAGGGGGGAAATGCATTCAATTGCTTCAAAAAATAATCTTTGGGTCTCAAATCTGGACAGTGAATGACCCTAGAATTCAAGAGAAAAACAAAGAAAAGTGTCTTGTTTTCTGCTTTTTTTCTTTTCTTTTTACCTGAATAACCCAAATGACAAAATAAACTTTTTTTAAAACATTATTTTGGTCACTCAACTCATCTGAAATTATTATTATTATTATTGCTGTTATTGTTTAACCTAAGGTATAGGCTACCATAAGAGCATAATAATAGCAACAACAGCATAAGCAACAACAACAAAAACAACAATAATAATAATAATTATTATTATATTGTTTAACCTAAGCTAAACTTATAATACAATAAAATCATAGTAACAGTAGCAACAACAGCATTAGCAACAATAATAATTATTATTGCACTGTTTAACCTAAACCTTCTAAAAAACATAATAATAATAATAGCAACAACAGCATCAACAACAACAGCAGTTATTATTATTACAGTTATTATTTTGATTATAGCCTATTGTTTAACCTAAGCGAACATTATAAAACAATAAAAGCATAATAATGGTAGCAACAAAAGCATCAACACAATTATTATTATTACAGTTGTTGTTCTACTACTACTACTACTATTATTAGTATTATTATAACATACATTTTAGTTAGTTATTTAGTTTTAAATCCAAAACAACCATGTAAACTACTATTAATAATAAAGTATTAGAAGTAGTAATAAAGTATCTAAACCACACACACTGCACTGGCAAAAACAGTTTATTGTTGTCTATTGGTTGACCATTGTCCATTTACTTATAGATACCTGAGAAAATGTAAAAGGCTACTTAAAACCCCAAATGGTATCTCATATGATACACTGAAGAAGGTCTCCGCTGAAACAATGTGTATTACGCCCCTGTTGTTGGACACAGACATTATGAGAGGTCACATCTCTGTTCTCATTCTCTGGAAGGTTTTGTTTGGCCTATACTCCTGCTCCTGCTGGTTTTGAGTGGGGATTATTTTTATTTGAATTCTCTGAATGACACAAAAATGTCTTTCAAATTCTTAGAATCCAGCTGTGAGGACAGGAACGAGACTGTGGAGTGTTTCTTCAGGCGGCCACTATGCTGCTCATGACCTTGGGTTCCTAGAATCAAATAAAAACTATTTAAGACTGCTTAATTACTTTAAATACACTACACAGAGATAAGTGCTATAATCATTCCCAGATCAATGCTTACACTATTCGTGTGCTTTAATTTACAAAAGTCAGTCTCGCTGTGCCGATATAGGCTGTTTTTTTCTGGGCGAATGACAAAGGGCAGGCAAGAAGCTTCCTGGAAGTAAGAGAGCAGTGACAGGAGGCATGTCAATGTCGTGAAGAGTGTACTTGACAAGGAAGACGAGACGAGCAGGAGGCAGATAGACAGCGAGGCACTGGAGCAGAGACTCTCCAGTCTGAGCCCCCTTAAAAATATGCTAAAGCCCTGTTCCTCACTGGCTGCACATGTGTCTGCTTTAGCACTTTCTTCACACATAATGCACCAGAAAGACAGAAAATACACACAATGAAGAAGAGACAGAAAAGCCAAGGCAATAAAAATAGAGACGAGGGCTCATCGTCTACGGGTAATATTAGGGAAAATTAAATTGATGAGTTAATCTCTGGCTCATTATTGCAGTGATGAATCAGATTGCAGGCTTCCCTCAAAGGCAGCTTAATGACTTGGTGACACACATCAGAATGACTTGTCTTCCATCACTGCGTCTTGCTCCGCTCTGTGATGTGCTTAAACAGAATTGATAATTACTAAGTGCTTTTATCAAAGTAATGAATGATATCAATGAGAGGCCATTTATTCTGTATTTTGCATGTTCCGTCTCATGATGTCTGAGTCAATGTGCTGTCAAAGTCAATGTGAATTGCTGACTGTAATCCATTTTATGGCTGCATATTTAAAAAATAAAATTGGATATTGATTGACAAATAAATGTGATTCGGGAACTGACCGGATGGCAAAAAGTAGACGTTACATATCAGAACGCTGCAAGAGCTAATGAGTTTGCTGAAGCAAGGCTTCTCAAACTGTGGCCCAAGTGAAAAAAAAAAAAAAAATCTTTTAAATGTTTAAAAATAAACATTTAATATTATCATTAAGTGATAATATTACTAACATTATAATATAACTAAAAATATTAATGTTTCATTTCAGTTATAAAATAATGGTCAGAAATCATGTGATCATTTTAGTCTATTGACAGTTGTAATTAACAGAAAGAAATGAAAACACTGAAAAATATTGTTTATACATTGGTATAATCATATTCAGGGACGTGCACAGACATTTTGAGGGGTAGGGGCTCAAGTGGAAAAAAGGGCACTTCTCATATTCATTTACTTTATAAAAAAACGCTAAATATATTAGGGGTGTGCGATATTGACAAAAAAATATATCAATATTTTCTGGGATTTTATCAATAACGATAATTAGACAATATTTTGCTGAGTGTGTCATTGTACTGATATCTTAAGGACTACCGTGGACAGCTGATTCCTAAAGTTTTTGATATTCTGCATATTCTGTGGTGATCAGTTCACAGCAGTGGTAGAAATGAATCTTTTCCAATAAGTTTAAATGGATTTTTTACCTTTTATGGGCATTTTTACCTTTATAAAGCCCTGCATGAGTGTGCATCATATTTTCAGTCAAATTCTTAAATTGAATCAGTCAATTAGAATAAGTCATTGAAGCTGTTACCAAGCAAATGAATCTTTGCAATGCAGATAAAACGCAGAAGCTGCATTAGAAGTGGCATTTAACATGCATTTACACACAGGACATGAATGCATTTAACCTGCAGTTACAAATGCATTAATACTGTTTTGAGATTTTAAACATAAAACATTGAATACTGATAAAAAAAAAATGAAAATAGATAAAGAAGAATAGAAGATAAATAGAAGAAAAAGGGCAGGTGCTCCAGCCCCTTTTTATGTCTATGTGTGCACGTGCCTGATCATATTCAATTAACCGAGACTTGTCATAGCACTTGCATATTATTGCCCTTTTGTTGGTTTTGATTACTTATATTGTAACCAAGTTTTGGTTTAGTTTTGTCTCTATCAGCCCTCCTAGTTTTGCCAATGATTATCAGTTAATTAGTCCCGCACCTGTTTCTGTTCCCCTGTGATTACGTTGAACCTTTATAACCTGAGTTCTCCCTTGTCCCCATGTCCGCTATTGTTGTATGTTACTCATTACGTTTTCTACAAGTAAAGTTCATTGTTTGATATATCTGCCTGCCTGCCTTGTCCTGCCTTGCCTTCGGAGGAGCACACACGTAATAGTTATTTTAGTATTATTCATACAATAGTATAATAATCAGATAATAATAAAATAATCAGATTTCATATTAAATTTAGTTTGTGTTTTTAAATAAAAAATTCAGTTTTTACTCATTTTAATATTACAACTTGTGTATTTCAGTTAGTTTTATTTCATTTTAATTTAGTTTAAGTTTGAATTATTTTGTCATTTTTATATTTAGTTTTATTAGTCTATTTATTTAATTTCAGTTAGTCACCATGCAGGGCAACATTTCTTATTTTCATTATTTACACTTATTTTCACATCTTTCAGCTAACATTTACATTTTATTTTATTGCAGCTTTTTATTTTATTTATTTTGATGAGCCTATTTATTGCATTTCTGTTCAAAGGCAACATTTCTCATTTTTATTTGTTTTTCAACTAATATTTCTTATTTATTTTATTTCAGTTAACAAAAACAATTTTTAATGGTTTTAGTTTACAACAACACTGATTCGTGGTGCTTGTGTAAGTGCAGCTTTTGTCTAACTTTAAGCCCTTAAAGTAAACAACATGTATTTTACAGAAACTACAGCTTCTCCTGAGATGCACAATCATACACTTCAGAACGTTTACTAAACTATCCCTCCGGCTGCTGGATCCAACACACCATCATCATGCACTCATTCAGTCTGAAGCAAGATGGCAGCATCACTGTAATTACAGTTGATATCCTTGGACCATGTCCCACAAAACACAACCCTCCCCTCCACCCATCCGTCTTCAATCCCCTCTCGTTCTCCTCCCCTCATTTGTGTCGCTGACGTTGTTAATGCCTTGCCGCTAATGGGAATGGCGTCTATTCCGGCCAGCCTTAAAACTTCTGTCTGCCTCCTGTATCCTCTTACTTATCCAATAATGAGACCACATAAGGCGGTGTCTCTATTCATAATGGAGTCAACGGAACTGTCTTGTGCTGTGTACACATCATAGGAGACAGTGGTAATATTAAGAGATAGATCTAATTGAGAGATGATTAGGGCCTTGTATCTGACGGACTTCAGAAGCCATGAAGCTATGTCTCTCTCAATAACACGGCAGTTAAGGAGTCTACAAGGACATCTGAGGCTCCAGACAAGTTATGTATACTCCAAATGCACACCCAGATACGGTTATTTAAAGCAGCAGTTTTAGGGTGGTTAATAGTTTTGGTGTTTTTTTTTTTCTGAGTGCTTTGTCTCAGATAGTAGTTGGCTCCATCCTGCCATTAGCTTTCTTTCAGAGTCAATCACGTAGAGTCATTTGGCTGTAGACATTTGAGTGGCTTATTTGAGAATGCCTCTAATTTCAGGAACAGATACATCAGCTTGAGCTGCAGGGTAATTATTGCACTTTGAGCTTCTGAGGGTGCCGGGATAACTGAGCTCATGTGATAATTGGTACTGTACATCCTTCTTAGTCGCTATATGATGCTCAACATGCGAAAAGGTCAATGACATAGAAGTGTGTTCATGATAACAACAACAACAACACATTTGGAAAAGGAAGGAAAAATTAAACCGCATGAAGCAGTAATTATAATGTACTCACTGGAAAATGTTGTTTTTTTTATTGTTCTGAAAAATATATATTATAAACCCTTTCAATCATTTTCAAGAAAATTTCATTTAATGACTTACAGTATGTAGTGTAACCAATGAAAATATTTTTTGATCACATTTGAATATTAAAAGGGATAATAATCCAAAAATTAAACTTTTGCCATCATTTAATCACCCTCAGGTCATTCCATTCCAAACCTGTTTAAAAAAAAAGTAGTTTTGAAAAATGCTGGTGACTAAACTGTTTCGGTTCCCATTGATTTCCATTGTATTTTTTTGTCCATACAATAGAAGTCAATGGGAACTAGAAATGTTTGGTTATTCTTCACAATATCTCCTTTTTTATTCAGCAAAAGTAACAAATGCATACAGGTTTGTGAAACAAATTACAGGAGGTTGAATAAATTATGACAGAACCTAAATTTTGTGTGGACCATCCCTATCTATCTCAAAGGTAAGTTCATAGTAATAAAATAATATAAATATATAATAATATAAATTATAATAAAATAATGATAATAATTATTGATAATAATAATAACATAACTATTCAATTAAGTATATGTATGAACTGCATTTTAATGTATTTTTGAATAAATTCATAGGTAGACAAAACTGAGTGTCATATCTCTGACCCAAAAACATCAACAGCAAAAACCTTGTGCAACGCACACATACATACAGACTTTGATCTACCGTTTAGGCTCTACTGACTGAGTCAAATCACTGAATACATTTCCTGTCACCTAGAGGCCCAGATTTGCATTATACATGACAAACACTAGGCCCCAAATATCTGCTGTATCTCTGCTATTAATCAAAAGGCACAAGGGTTCCATGAAAGGTTTATTTGCATTCAACTAAAGTTCCCTCAGCATAGCCTGTGCACCAGGTCCTTCACCGAATTAGTCTGTGATATCATGTGAAGAAGGGAGGCAGGAGTTGTTAAGTGGACTGACTCATCTCTTTATAAAGGAGATGTTAAGGGTCTTTTTAAAGAGGTGGAGGAAGGCCAGCGCCTGACCGTGGGGACACAAACCATCTCTCGGCATTGGAGCATTCGAAATTGACCTGCAGCACACCTCCGCAAGAGCAGAGCGGGCATTTAGCAAACAGGCGATCAATTACAGCTTTTTAATTGGACGGCCTTTTAATGAGGCTGCCGAATGCGGGGAGCTACACCTCTGTCAACGAGTCTCACATAAGAGTGGCCACCATCCAAACTGTGGCGACTTACTGGACTTACAGAACCACCATTACGCAAAAAGACACAGTGGCTCTTAAAGGAGCCGTTGTCCTTATGGATGAATCCTCTATCAGGCTATATTCACATCCTCTTAGGGAGCTTAAATTGCTTCAGTACGTTTATGGCAAAAGCACTATGATGGAGACTACTGTGGAAAATCCAATAGGCCATAAATTTTACATTTATTGCTGCTCTGAACTTTGCTAAGTTCAAAGATTGAGCTCAAGGTCTCTCAAGATGTCAGGATTCTAACCCTTCTTCTGTGATATTTTGATCACTCACTAATGTTAACCTGAAGAAAATGCATCTCTTAAAGCCCTCCGTCTATGTCTTCAACAGTATAAGGAGGACACAAAGACATTTCTCTATGTATACTTTCTATGCATAGCATTCATCTTATCTTTATATCTTAACTACTATTTAATTACATTTAAATTAATAATTTAATAAAATGCACTTATTGCGTTTATACATGTTTTTACATTGTACTTATATTTTTTATAAATTCCTGCATGTAAATACATCTGTAATGAATTTCTGTAATTATATTCTTTAATTACACTGTTGAACCATCCCTTACTCCTTAACCCACTCTTAAACCTGCCCATACCACCAAACCTGTCCCTAACCTCACCCGTATCCCACCTCAATAGCAGCAAAAGTCTTTTGCAATACAATGTGAACACAATAAGTACATTATACTTATTTTTTGATGTAAGTACATAGTAGTTAAGGCCACCTAATATAAAGTGGGACCATATATGTATATATGTATGTATGTGTGTGTGTGTGTGTGTGTGTGTATTGCTAGGAAACACGTGCTAGGAAAAGTGTGTCCAGCTGAATTCAATAAGTATTTTGGTAGACGGGTATAAAAAGTTTAGTTTACTGCGGCAGCGGTCGTGTGAAGGCCTCCTCTTTTGAAGACCAAATTCCGACTCTACCGTGCGACTCCACCGGGCAGGGACACCAGCAAAGGATATATGTATCGCTTTTTATTTCTCCTCTTTCCTACTTCTTGTTTCACTTTTATTTCAGTTTTTATTACCATTTCTTACTATGTGTAAGTAAGTTGTTGTTTTTAGCATGTGTGTTTGGCAGTGTTATTTTTTAGGATTACTGATAAACTACTGTCGTTTGATTTTGTATTCGTTATCTGTTTTAATTTTTGTAAAATTATGTCTGAATTTATTATGTCTCTATAGGTCTTTTATTAAGTTTTAGTTTTATTTAATTTGAGTTATTTTACATACACATATCTGTAGGTTTTTTTTGGGGGGGGGTGGCTTAGTGTTATGATAGATTCATTATTATACTCTTATACCTTTTGTTCTTTAATATTTGGAATTGTTTTTACCTTTTTATTTATTTATTTTTTTCATTTAAATGTTAAGTTTTGAAATTTTGTTGTATGCATTTGTCATTTTTATTTAATTTCTTTATTTTGCAAATGTGTATATGTAGTATTTATAAAGTTTTATCTATTAGTTTTGGATCTGTTTTAGTTGTTTTACTACTACAATTGATTGCTTCTGTTGTCCTCATTTGTAAGTCGCTTTGGATAAAAGCATCTGCTAAATGACTAAATATAATGTAAATGTAAATGTAAATAATTTAAAATAATTTATTTATTTTTTACTTACAGGGTTAGTTTACCCAAAATCAAAGCTCTGTCATAATTTACTCACCCTTGTGTCATTCCAAATCTGTATGACTTTCTTTCTTCTGCAGAAAACAAAAGAAAATATTTTAGTAAAAAATGACAAATAAGAATGAGTGAATTTTCAGTAAAAAAGAAGAAGAGGAAAAAAACAACAGCAACAGCAACATCATTAAAGTATTATTATTATTATTAATAATATTATTATTAAATGTTTTATTCCTGTTGCTGTTGTTCTTCCTCTTCTTCTTCTTCAATAGCACTGAATAATAATAATAATAATAATAATAGATTAGTATTAGTTTGTGTAACAAGCCTATTTTATTGACAAATGCAGCTACTATTATTTACTACTACTACCATTATTATTACTGTTGTTGTAATTAAAATAAAATAAAATAAAACAAGCATGTATTTCACTTAAGAGAGGTATTTACCAAAAATAGCATGCTAGTTGGTGATTCAGTCAAGGTTATCATAAAACAATATCAGGAGTTAAAGATAAAAGATAAAGATAGCAACCTAACATTACAAACTGCTTTTCATTGAACATCATAACTATTACTAAATCAAACTGTTAAACGAAACAAAATTCTGAAACAACGTGACAGTTTCTTATTTTTAGTCACTACAAGTTTCTTTCCATCCATCTATGGGGCTCAGTTGTTTTAACAGAACTGCAGAGACAGGCATACCTTAGTTGGTTGGGCATAACATTTGCTGTATGATTCCTGGATTGCACTGCAGATATTTCTTTCCAGGTCAATACACAAAAAGATCTTAAAGTTAAAAAACCTCCGCATTCACGTTTTCCATTTAAGTTCAGCCTATTGGTTTTATAGCTCCTTTAAAACAGTTTTCCTGAAAAACTGCTCATTTTGTGAGGTTAATTACATCTGAGGCCATAAAAGTACGCACCGTAATTCAAAGTCACAGGACAGTGTCTGTCTCCTCACTCATTAAAAAACAAAAAAAAACAAACGCTGGTCTCCATCACACCAAATGGTAATGGATACAGACGGCCATATTTGCATAGTTTGACACAGAGACTCAAACAAAGCAGATGAACAAAGAGAAAAAATGTAAATGTGCCGCACTTAAACCAACTCTTCAGGCCGCCAAAGTTTAAGCTCTGGCCTCATCTACACTTGACCAAAAGAGCTTGAGCATTTATTTATTTAAAATCAGCATGAATAAATGGTGCTCTTGCTTCATGTCTGTTGAGCCAAAGAGTTAAAACCATGGAATTTGCTTGAAACCATCTACACACCGGATGTTTTATGGAAGGTTTAACAGTAAAATGTAAAAGGCTCATTAGGTGCTTCTTGGTGCCATTCGGCTCTTATGGGGCATATGCAATTCATCTTCAGCCATGCGCCGTTTCAAATAAGACAGAGGGAATTATGCCAGGGACTCAGTCAGCGGTGTTATTAGGCTGGTTCCAGAAAACTTTCTTTAAGTAGCAGAAGAGTCGAATACTAAAGAAGTCTCGCTAGCGCGCTCTCATGCCTCCAGCCTCAGGGCATACCGGGATGCCGAGGGTGACTGCAGGTAAACTGATAGGGCACATCATTACCATCCCCACACACACCCCTGTGGAAACCCAACCAATGCAGGAGAAAAGGAGAGCTTCAGCTCCCCATCTGCAATTCAGATGACCCTACCGCTGCCTGGTTTGTGGGCGCTGAGGGTTTGTGTTCGCGGTGGCACGTCTGTATTCCTCGCCCGCGTGCAGCGAAGGTGAGTGACAGCAGGTGGGGATGTGGACCAATTAAACGCAGGCTGTTTGGTTTGATGAATGTCCCAGTCTGGTGGGCTTGGCGAGAAGTACAGGTGAGCAGAGGCAATGTGCTGCCCACAGCTGTCGCAGTGAATAAGAGCAAACATACTGAGGAGAGATCAGCCGTGCCGCAACACTCTGGAGAGGCGGTCTGCCTCTGTCCCATCTCAAAAAATCTCCGGCACTCTCACCTGTCTCTCCCTCTCTCCGTTCCTTCAGCAGCCTTATAAACATTGACAGTTATGCTCCCGTGATAATGAGTACGGTGGAACCGACTGGTTGGGAGCTGCGCATTCTTCCTTCGACATCGTATGGCAACCAGAGGAAATGAAACCACTGCCAAGTGCAAGAAAATAAACTTCTGCTTTGATGCTTTTTCATCTAGTGTGAATTACATACTAGTCACCACCCTCTTTAGCCTGTGACTCATCCAGAAAAGGAGATGAACACACTACATATGCAGTCGTTAAGCTCAGATCATAAATGCGGGTTTGCGTTTTTCCCCTTTCGCCAGGTTCGACTGCTACGGATCTCTTCGCTGCCTAAACTAAAATTCCAGAAAACAGATTTCCTGCAAATGCAGATTTTTTGATACCATCATTCACTTACAGTTTTGTGCCATTGCTTCCTCCACAATTCACACTTGAGAAATTGCTTGTTTTTCCCCTCCTTTTTTAGTATAATTATTTTTTAGCACATGGACGCTTAGTCATGTATCTGCTGCATTAAATGTGAAATAATCTGGTTGCATAAACTGATGATATTGATTTATCCAATGCAGAATGAGGGCCTAATTATATCTACAACATCCTGAGATATTTTTTGGCAAAAACATCAATGTGATCTTTACAAGAAAACCCCTATTTTTTTAATAATAAATTATGCTTTTGAATGCTTTAATGTAATGCAGTCATTCTATGGTGCGCTATGTAGATCAATAATCATTATGAGGTGAGAAGATGAGATTTACGTGCTAATTTTGCACTTCCCACTAACAACAAATGTTGAAAATAACACCATGTGGTGCATTTGTGGTCATGCACTACCCCCCCCCCCCCCCCCCAACACACACACAAAATGATTTTTTACAAACAAACCATTATTTTTAAGCTCTGCATTTTCTGAGCAAAAAAAAAAAAAAGAAAAAAACTAGCTTTGTACATGTTTGGAATGGAATACTAACATGCTACTAAATACTGTGTAGTATTTACAGTGTATTATGGTATTATTTTTAAATAGTATGCTCAATGCACCACCCTCTATTGTAAAACAGCTTTTAATAATAATAATAATCAATATTTTATTTTACAGAACAACAGTAAAATTACAATACTAGTACTTAGGGCTATAATTTCTTTGATTTTAAACTTTAAACAATATAGCTTTCTTTTGTTTTTATTTTAGTTTTTGTTGACAACAGATTTATGAACGTGGTGCATTACAAATTTGGAAAGACGGTTGGCTCATTTTGCAATTTCAAATGCATGTTATAAGCAACAAGTGGCCGAGCCACTCCAAGACACTGAAAACACTGGATCATGAACTGCTTGAATGAAAAAGAAACAGTGCCACGCTTCACACTGAAACACACAGATAATCAGACTATATATCTATGCAATTAAATTGCAGCCTTTATGATTTGATAAACTGCACCATCTACAATTGCATATATTCGCCAATGCGATTCTTACTTACATTTGGCACTCGAGAGTATTAATTTCAGATCTTGGCTGAGATACTAATAATGTCCTGCACACAGTTGCTAGATGACGCTGAAAATGTATTAAAAAAAACAGCATTTCTGACTCACATGGGTCATACTCCTCAGGTTGAAAAATATGGAAATCTGGCAAACATAGCAAAAATCACAGAAATATAACACCTCACTATGCACAGTTTACATACTATATAGGCTACTGTAGAAATAGCAAGTACACTGTATGCTATTCCAAATACAGGCAGGTGTTGATCCCCAATGCAGCAAATCAAATTGGATTTCAAGGATGTCCCTCATTCTCCCTCACCTGCTACTCGACCCTGAGGTGAAGGTCATTGGCCAGCCATCGTCTGACAAGCCAAATCCCCTTTTCTGAGCGTTTGTGTCTACACACTAATCAGCATCCATCAGCGAATGCAGGGAGCAAAGACCGGCTGGCCTAATTTATGTGAACAGCAACAACAAAGCTTAACACAATCCCAAGGTGTCATCAAAGTGATCCATCTCTCTGGCTAAACACCTGCTGTCTGAATGAAGTCTCTCAGGTCCCATGGCACGGCTTTCGAAAGCAGGAAGCCGTGTCAGCGGGAGTGAAGGCGCTCAATTCGCATCACCTACACTGCATCTGTCAGGAGTCTCTGTACCAGTCATGACCATCCCTCACTAGGCTCTTAGTGCTCTAAACATTATTTAATAGAGGAAATATTAGTTTCATATTTCAAAGAATCGAAGTTTGTGTGTACCCGGCCAGGCGTGGGCAGGAAAGAGCATTTTAATATGAGGTCTTGTTTATCTATCTGTGCTTGCTTTCCTCCCATCTACTCTGACCCGGGTTTGCAGAATACAGTTGTGTTGGTAGGAATACGAGGCACTGATTGCTAATTACAGTATTTGCTCGGTTTGTATGGTAACATGTAGAGGGGACTTTGCTGGCCTTGATTACCCTGGGGAAGTGTTACATGTGTACTGCCCCCTGGTGGTTTAATTCAAAATCCATGGGCAATGCATTCCTATTTAACACTGCTGATTGTTGCAACAAGGGGGGCATAAACTGGTGACTTATAAAACGTAATTGTTAATTGATTTCTGAATATGACTTATAAAAAGAGAAATAATCTAAAAAGAGAAAAGATTGATTTCATCATGGCTTTTGTGAGATTACCTCTTGAACACCATGTGCATGGTGACAGTAATATAGCTTTCGAGAGGAGATGACAAAAGCTTTATTATGATATAGACAGCTAACAAAAGATGTCGGGGTTCAAAATATATTCACCAGTCATAAAAAGCCCATATTTGTTTCAGCGCACACAGCATGGTATTTGTTGCTCTGTCCTGCTGCTCAAATGCTGTTGACAGCAAGCAAGCTTTAATCCAAGAGAGTAAATCCCCTTCTATTCCCCATTCATGCTCCTTCACACATGGGTGACTGGCAGCTGCTTTTGTAAATAATTATAAAGTTCCTGGCAGAAAGCGATCATGTTTTGGAGGCATATCTGTTTGGCCATGGCCATGTATTAGACCCTCCCCTTTAGACCCTTCATCAACAGGTCTCTAAGAGCACTGCGGCTTTCAATGTGTAATAAATGCTTGTGAGACGGCTTTTGAATAATGACAAAAAAGGCTCACTGTAGAACTGCCCTCGATAAAGATAATAAATGATTTTACAACAATATTTACAACAACGATTTCTTGACATAGCATTAAACGACGTGCATGGAAAAAATGTTGACATGCACACAGACAAAATTTCCTAAAAGCAATAGCTGATATGTCATAATGCTGTGCATCAGTGGGCTAAATGGATTTAATAAATGATTGAAGAATTAATGTAGCTGCATGACCTGCTCTGCATAACATAATATTTGCGGGATGCCATTAATGTCACTTTTTTGTTTTAAAAACATGGAGAATAGAATCAGACATTATACACTGCAAGAAGAAGAAAAAAAAATTCTTGCATGGAGTCACAGATCAAAGTTGTCACACCTGTTATGGTTGTGGTATGCTAGTCACAACAACTGTCACTCTCCCGTGAGACATCCATGGGTGTCAAGATATCATGACAAGTACTTGTCAACAAAATCTAAAATCTCTCTTTCCATCGCCCTCCCTCTCCATCCAGAAAAATAATATATATTTAACGGCATAGCTCACCAAAAATTGAATACTGTGTCACCATTTACTCAGCCTCATGTTCCAAACCTGAGCGAGTTTCACAAGTTTAACACAAAAAGAGATGTTTAACAGAAAGGTCATGCTGTTCTTTTCAATACACTATGGACGTTAATGGTGATCCAGAGCCGTTGAGTTCAAAACATAACAAAATGCAGAATAAAAGCAGTCAATATCACAAAAATCAACCCATGCAAAAGTACTATGTGAGAAAATGCCCAAAATAAGTTATATTCAGTCTGACAGCTCTAACACAGCTATCAAATCTCATTCAAGTAAATTCAAATATGACATTCATTTTTCTAATGCCATGCTTGACGTCAATGATGCAAAACATCATTGGTTCTCATGTGTCTTGTAACCAATGCGATGTGCCAAATTTAAATATGCACATATACAAATCACACAAATGAGATTTGAGAGCTATAGCAATGGGGGAAGTGAATAATGACTTTGTGTCAGTCTGTTTGTCACGCAAAGCTTAGTATTTTTTGGAGCTTAACAGGTCCCCTGGTCACCATTAGCTTTCATTGTATGGCTTTTCTCAATTCCTTTCGTGTTCAGCAGAAGAAAGAAGTTTGTACAAGTCAAGTAAATAATGACAAAATTGTAATTTCTGTGTGAAGAATCGCTTGAAATCTCACTCTTTGAATGTATTTTGAAATTTAGGCCGCATATTTCTGTTTAAACATTTCACACCTCACCTTCTCTGCAAAGAACAAACTCTGCCAGCTTCCAGCAGCTACATAGGAACCCCATTCACATTCCGGCGAGACGAAGCACATGCTTCCTCTCATCGGAACCACAGCACGCACCTGTGTGTCTTGTTGTGCACAACCACGAGAGAGAGAGAGAGAGAGAGAGAGAGAGAGAGAGCAGCTATCTTCAGGCAGTCTCAATTCACCTGACGCCTCGACAGAATAAAAATTACCACTTGGCCAAGGAGCCGGAGCCGAACTGTAATGAACTGTACTCGTGCCATATGTACCAGTTATGAAGTCAAGATTAGCCGGACGAAAACAGGGGCCGCAGTGATTTGCGGCAGAATTAATAAGCAGGGCCCTAATAGCCCAGCAGTAGCAACATCTGAGCCATGACTGGCTCTGACAGGCCTCCCCGTGTCGCTTCATAGATGTGTAGCCCTGTTTCGCTGCAGAGCAGGTCTCATTTAGAGCGCATTTCAATAAGCCAGCTTTAAAAAGACGTGACATCCCGGCATTTCAATTCACATCTGTGGATGACGCTATTTGGTATTTGGGTGTGTTTCATTCTCACCCTTGGAAAATAACGGAGCTATCTCTGCAAATACAAGCAGAAGCATTTTCACATGGGAAATTAGATGTACATTACTGCAGAAATGTGTCAAATCCAAATATGGTTAAATTGGAACATTTACATGTTCTCATCCAGGATACAAGCAGATGGACGATAATTTGTGTGGGTAAAAATATACTGACCTTTAGGAATGCATAGTATGCCTTTCTGACCAACGCTAAATCTAATGATGTCTCAGTTAAAATGCTGTCTTGAGGTTTAGTGCTGATCTTGAAGTATTTGAATATTTTTGGACTATTTGATTGTGGTTTTATTCATGTTCATAAGCACTGGATGAGACATTATAATAACTGGCAGGCTGTAGCTTTTCTGCACAACACATAGATCATATCTGTCTGAGTCATGATGTGTTATTAAACTTTGCAAAGAGTAACTTTTAGTACAAACACAGAACTTGACAACTTGAACGTTTGACACCGTAGCATCCCACCGTCTACTCCATTGTGCCAAATCAACATGCTGAGGGATTTCTGCTACACTAGTGTGCTGTTCCTGTGTTACTTTAATAAATCGTTCATAAATCTGCAGGGTCTTTAGCTTTATTTAACAGAAGCTGATCAAAAAAAAAAAACATTCCGTTGACTTAAACTCTGTTTACAAACTTCTTAAAAGTGTGTCCCTACCACAAACTTAATTTAAAGTGCTTGTCTTATCTGGGTTGTAAGTCTCCTTCAAAAAGTCTTTCAAGCTATTATGTAACATTTGTCTCATTCTGCTCCTGACTTCCATATGTTGTGAATCAGCCTAATGCGAAGTAGATTTTTACTATACACACATACACTATCATTTAAAGGTTTAAGGTCAGTAAGAGTTTTTTATAACTTTTATTCAAATGATTTGCATTTCATATAAATACTGTTCTTTTGAACTTTCTGTTTTATTCTGTTCATCAAAGAATCTGAAAATCAGCTTCCACATACATATCAAGCAGCACAACCTTTTTCAACATTGATAATAATAATAAATGTTCAAAAATATTCTTCTAAATACATTAAAAAGTCTTACCGACCGTAAACAGTAACACTTTGACTTACATGAATGCATAAAATACATAAACAGTAAAAAGGGTGGCTTTGGGTGTACATTTTCAGCTTTTCATGCACATTAGGGATCAAAGAAACAAAATCTATTTTAAAGACCAAAAATAAGAATTTGTCTTCATATATTTGATACTGATGATTAGAGAGAGACTTAAGAAAACAACAACATTTAATATAATATAATATCAATATAATGAGCTGCCTTTGCTCACTGATTGCGTTTGTTGGGAGACTGTTGTGGATTTTTCCTTGTTCAAAATAAATCGTTTTAAGGAGGTTTTGAATTCAGATAGACCTTTATTAACAAGTTAACAAAAGGCCGAGTGGTGTTCGAACATCTACTCGGCCTTATGCTCTGAAGGCCCCTCAGGGCAGACAGGGAAAGGATCACAGGACGGGGACCTCCAGAGCAGAACAGACAGAACGGAGGCCATGGCGGAGCAGGGAGCTCAGGAGGCCATGGCAGGTGGTGCTTGTGGCTGTGGCCTCGTCCCTCTGCCAGGCCACTCCAAACAAACAGTACAGGACAGCCCACAGGAACAGGAAGCCCTCCTGGGCTAGCTTGGAAGCTGAGGCTTCTTCTGGGCATGACAAGGAGTCAGGGGCCCTCACAGGGTCCCTCAGAAACCACTTCAACGACAAGGAGAGGCCTGCCCCCGACTAGTCTCCACGGACAAGACAAGACATTATGATTAAAACTGTTCCTGTGAGCACAACAAGACTTAAAACGCCACTCCTGGCTGGAACTAGGGAACTGGAGTCAGCGGCAGGCCAGCGTGCTTGAGTCAGCGGCGGGCTTGGGAGAGCCGCGGACGGCAGCGTTGATCTCCTGCGAACGGCGGGCTTGGGAGAGCTGCGGACGGCGGCGTGATTGAGGGAGCGGCAACACGTGAACTTGACGAACAGAACAAACAGGAACAAAACAAAAGACAGAAAACAAAACGGTGAAAAGGGGCGCCGCTTACTGTTGTGGTCTGGTCTTCTGTCACGGTGCACACACGAGGAGGATACAGGAACACGCAGACGAGGATGTAAACTCAAATAACAGTCTTTACTTCTAACAAGGCAGGGCAAGACAAGGCAAGGCAGACACCGACAGGAACACCGGGGAGTAACGAATAGACCAGACGACACGAAACTGAACATGCAGGAACTAAAATACACAGACAAATTACACAAACACAGTTGGACAAGAATTAACTAATAATCACATTAAACAAGGACAGGAAACAAACCAAATATGGACACAAGAGGCGGAAACACATGACACACACGACAGACGACTGACAAAGGGGTTAACATATGCTGAGCTTCAGGGATTTCACACACCACAAACTCATATGTGATGTTATTATTCATACTGTATGTTAATTGACACAAAAGTGGTTTTGCTAATTAAGTCTCTCTGCTTGTGAATTATTTATGGCTTGTCTTTATCACTTCCCAAGGTGTAACTCCCTAGGTCATCCCTAGGTTATGCCTTGGTGCTTTGCAACCTCTGGCCATGTACACACCACATTTATTCGCTATTTTAACTATTTTTCATCCCTATTATTTCACTAAGAGACATCAAACTGCACTGTCAAATGAAGGAAAAAAGGTGCAAAAAACTATGGCATGACACTCCTGATTTTGCAATTCTAGACAAAACTATTGCAAACAGCCAGCTACATTTCACCTGAAAATTGTTAGTAAACTGTTGCTGCAGACTCAGCAGCTGCTCTCTCTGAACCATAACATATGGGTGGCCATTATTAGACCTCCGGAAACTGACAGTGGAAACAGACAACTAGTATCCAAATTCAGCATTAAAACTGACTCCATCTTTGATTAGCTAAAAAACTGGATTGAGGACTCAATGGAGGCGTGACAACCATAATTATTTGTATGTGGCCTTAGAGGCCACCATGACCTTCTCATCCTTTGGTAGACGAACAAGATGGGTTGCCTTCTCTTTCCAATCTTTTCTTTCCCCGTCACTATTAGTTAGACATTGTGACTCCAAATGGACCCAGTGAATTAGGAAGACCAGAATTAACTGCATATATCTACATCAATGTGTTCTTCTGATAGTGCAGCAGAGACAGTAATGAGTTGTACCATAGGTCTATTAAAGAAACTATTTATGGCTTAGTGAGCTCTGGGGACAAGACATTAGGAAACAAATGCTTTGTAAACTGTCTCTGTAAGCTGACTTCTTTTATACTAGACAGAAATATGTTGCAATGACATTTAATAGAACAACACATGAACAATGTGCATGATATTTTCATCCTTTCCAGAAAGAGGCTTCCCCAGCTGTCACAGTAGCTACACTTGTGTTTACCTTTTGTTGTACTCTTTTTATTACACCGCATTATTTGATAAGTGTTAAATTAGCTAGCTAAGAGCACAAGAGACTTAGCAAAAAATGTTCAACCAAATGTTATTCAAATTCAGTTTTTAAACATTTCAAATAACTCTCAAGCTGGCATTTAAAAAAATAAAACATGATTGAGTGTCATGTTTGTATTCAACAAATTCATCAACTAGAACTTACTATTCTATTGTCTGAAAACAAGTAAACATTTGTCTAAACACTTGTTCCGGATTATACTAATGCCTTGCAATAGAATTTGTGTCTATTTCCCCAGCATTAATGTTGAGTGTCATTGTTTGCAAAGTTGCATGACACATTGCATCATTTAGCACTGCTCAAGTGCAAGTAATTTCTGTCAAATACATAAAATTATATGTTAATAACATTGCATAACATCCATGCTCAAAAGACTAGCATAGCTCTTTTGCATGCTGGTGCTCAGGATCTGGACAAGACTTAGCTAAACCATCTTCATTAGAAGGACTGCTGGTTGAAGCTTTGCTAGCAATAACTATATGCACTCATAACAACTTTATAATAATTCATAGAACATAAATCATGGTTAGGTTAAGGGTTTGGGTAATAAATTAACATTACTTTTACATTTTTTAAATAAGTCTCTCATGCTCATCAAGGATGCATTTGTTTGATCAAAAATTAAAGACAGTAATATCGTGAAATATTACAGTTTGAAAAATCAGTTTTCTATGTAGTTTATTCCTGTGATGGCAAAGCTAAAATTTTAGCAGTCATTACTCCAGTCTTCATTGTCACATGATCCTTAATATGCTGATTTGGTGCTCAAGAAACATCTCTTATTACTATCAATGTTGAAAATGGCTGTTCAGCTTAATATTTTTTAGAAACGATGATACTTTTTTAGTTTAATAGACCAGCATGGAAATCCATGGCCTTTTCAGGAGGTACACTATGGACACATTTCAACGGATATCCGGCGGTATAAGGAAGGGACATCTTTGTTCCTCGGACGTTTCCGGTTAGCGTTCGAGAGCATTCAAAACAATGGCGGAAGGCACTTGATGCACAGTGGGATTGCGATTAATTTATTTAATTCTGTTGTTTAAAATGTCAAAATTAAAATTAGATCCTTGTTGCTCGCTGCTCCCTCTGGCCTGTAACTAACATTAATTTATAAATAATCGGAAATGAAAGGGTTTTGATGTCCGAGAAACGCGCCTGGATATATAGCGCACCTTTCCATTCAGGTAAGGACAAGTTCTTGTTTTTTTCCATTTGATTCTTTGTATTTCTTTACATTAACTTAAGTATGATGCAGCATTGTGTTTTTGTCATTGTTTACATATGCGCCTGGCATTTTGATTCTTGTTTAGTGCAAAAGGCCAAGCTTTTATTTCCGTTTTATTGCAAGCGTTATGTGGGCTATAATTAAATGAGTTCTCATTAGTCGTCTAGCTGTCTTGTCAGCAGATAAATGAAGTGAGTAACACGTTATAGAAATGTATTCTGTAAACTTGAATGTTGAATAGTGAAACAGTTAACTGCAGTAGTTTACAAAAGCTAACGGTACACATTTTTCATCACATTTTAAGCTTGTCTAATGTTAATTCCAACATGTACTGATGTATTAAACAATAATAGTATTATTTGTAAATGTTGTGCATTAAATAACATAATTGTTTTTCTACTTCTGTCTTTAGGAAAGCCATCATTTGTAATGTAAGACACCTTGATATTGATCACGTTAATAAATTTGCTGGAAACAGTCTCTGTCTTTTGTTTATATGCAGTGCTGGTCAAATGTCTGGACACATTACTATTTTTGATGTTTTTGAAAAAAGTATCTTATGCTCATGAAGCCTCCATTTATTTGATCTTAAATACAGACAGTGATATTGTGAAAAATTACAATTTAAAATAATCGTTTTCTGTTTTAATATTCTTTATATTTATGTGATGCAAAGCTGGATTTTGATCAGCCATTACTCCAGTCTTAAGTGTCACATGATCCTTCAGAAATCATTCTAATGTGCTGATTTGATATTTGGTTATTGTCAGTGTTGGAAACAATTGCGCTGCTTAATATTTTTTTCTGGATCCTGGCAGGTATTTTCAAAATATAGAAATCTTTCCTAACAGTATGTCTTTACTATCACTTAAAAAATAAAAAAATAAAGTAAAACAAAATTATTAACATCCTTGCTGAATAAATGTATCCATATTCTTAAAAAAAAAAAAAAAAAAAATACTGAAAATAAATTATATTTTAAAGCATATTAAAATAGGAAACCATTATTTTAAATTGTAATATTTCAAAATATTACTGTTTTTGTCTATATTTTTGATCAATTAAATGCAGGCTTGATAAGCATTGGACTTATTTCAAAAACATTAAAAAATAGTAATAGTGCCCACACTTTTTACCTGTATGTGTGTTTACAGTAAATGTGTATAAAAACAAACATACCCACATATATATACTCTGTAGTGTGTGTGCATTTATTAATCTGCGTGTAGGCTGATACTTTTATCTTAAAAAAACAAAAAAAAAACTAATAAAGGTTTATGCAAAACACGGTAGCCAGCATTGAATTGCATTCATCTTGTTTATTTGTAACCACATGATGGCTCAGATAGAGCATTCAAATGCTTTCTAGCACTGTTCCACAGCAACATAAAAGAACAAAATCAGTAATAATGGCATGAAGTGATTAGCTTACTAGCATTCATTTAGCGTTGTAATAAACATGCATGTTCTGTAAAGCTGCAGTGAAACGATATGTATTGTGAAAATAGCTGTACAAATAAAAATGAATGCGTAGACATACAGACTGACCCAGCAATGCAAGTGAAATGTCCACTAAAAACCTCCCCGGACATCTTAGCACAAACCATGATAAGTTTGTAAGTAACACTGTCTTGCTTCAGTTTAACCGAACATAAGACTGATGTCATCCATTGTACAAACAAATGATCCCAACATTTCCGCTGAGGAGTTAGTTGCAAGCATCCCGACTGCAATACGCGTTTACCGCCATCTCTCGTGTACACGTACGCAGCATCAATCAGAGCCGTCCGGAAGATTACTTTTAATGTTCTTTGCAAGTTTGTACCTCGGTCATATTTAAAGAGTAATTCTACTTTTTTTTTTTTTAAATACCTAACTTGTGTTTTCGCTAGACTTAAAAAGTATGCGCTGTAGGTTTTGATAGATCTGAGATTTAAAAATGGCGCTACCGGAAATGCTTCAGGACCAGACATGCGCAGTAGCGTTCCAACGCCTTTGTTATTGTTTACGTTCTTGAAATGGTCTATACAAATATCTGTCCATTTGGGTACATATATAGGCGTAGGTGTAACGCATGGTGGAATATGTTAATTATAAAATAGTGAAAGCTGATGTGCTTTCCAAAAAAGAAAAAAGTCTTTAAAAAAGGTCTATGCCCTCCTTTTGAATGGTAATCAGATGTGCAAGTGTGACAGAAATGATCAAGCCCCATGTAAAATCAGGGCAGGCTTAAATTATTCCACTTGAGCATATTTAAGAATAAAAGCTTGTATTAGCTTAGATGTGAGCTGGAATGACATGTTTGGAAACCAGCACACCACCTACAACGGGGCTCCAAGCCAACATAGCTCGTCCCCTCCGCATGAGGAATATAAAGACATCATTACAGAGCGAGAGAGATAGAGAGACAGATGCAGCCTTCATCCATTCCCTTTCGAATCAAAGCCAATTTCTATTCCTCCTTCACAGTGGCTTGTTGCAGAGTGGGCCATTACTCCAGGAAATGTGCAACACCTCCATATCATACTGTCACTCTCTCTCCCAGCATAAAAACTGTCCTGGGCCTGACAACTGCCTCTCTACTAAGTTACAGTGGCATGTTTATACACTGTTTCGGGTTGCAGCTGTCACTTGAAATGCAATATCCAATTTGATTCAATCTATCTGAGTACCTGACAACTGTCTGCCTTCACTTTAAATTAAAGCTCTATTTAGCTATTGATTTATTATCCTTTTAATGGGCCCCAGTTGGGCCCTTAGCATTGATTAATGCTGCAAACACCGCAGGTGAAAGTTTTAACTTTGTGCAGTGTAAAATAGGATATTTGATGTATGCTTTGGGACAAATTAACTCTGTCCAACGAACAAAATGTTATCTGCTGAAATGTTTTTAAGGTTACAATTTACTGCAAGATTTACTCCAAAGCGCCCCTAAAGATGAAGGAACACACCGTGAGTTTGACTGATGACCGTGTGTGATTCAGTGGAGTGGGAAAAAGTGACAGTGAGGCTTCACAGTAACTGGGCAAGAAGTAACAGGCCTTACCTGAAGAAGATAATATATTATCAGCGACATCACAGCACTGACTGGCAGAGGAAAGTCTCTCTCTCTCTCGCTCTTTCTAGGGGAAGGTTCTGGAGGGGAAGAATGCAGTGATACAGCATTACTAAGTGAGCTCTCCGAGGCAGGCAGTGATCGGATCTTTAAGTGACTCTGTGGTTGAGAGTGTGCTCGCAGTCAAACATTACCCACTATCCTATTTGAAATGCCACGGAGGATATTGCGAGAGGGTGCCGGCCTGCCAAGATTTGAGAGAGGAAGGTGATGACGCTTAATTATCGTTTTGTTCCCATGCAACTAAAATACACAAGTTTGCACATGCATTCACAGGCTTTTCAGCTAAACTGTGACAGTAATGCAATGCAACGCTTCATGCTGGCAAATATTCTTAAGTATTTCATGACTAATCATCACGGTAAATGAAATCGTACTCCTCTTTGATCATCTCCGAGCAAAATACAACTTCCTACGTGCATTACTTTCGAGCCGTGAGAATGAATCACAAGAAGGCTATATTTTGAACGAACCTCACCTTTATTTTTTTTTTTTTGTAGGAGTCAGATGGCTTTGGGCTGACATTCACAGTTTTGGATCTTGATGTGAGTGAGTGTGCTTTCAAACAGCCAGGGAGAGGAAAGGAATACTCCATTACAAATGGGTTGATTAAGTGCCCTCTGCAGAGTGGCGTAAGTGGCCTTGTGCTAATACAGATCCTAAAGCTCCATCTCTCTCTCCCTCCGCCACGCATTCTGTGAATGCTCCCAAAGACATTTGTCTCTACTCTCATTTTCTGAGGAGAAATGATTTCTTTCTCTCACTCTCTCTGTATCTCGGGCTGTTAAGTAGTGAAGCTGCTGGAATTTAGAAGCCATTTTGTATTCACTCCGATTGGCTTATGTTCAGCTGAATGCAGATCTCTGCCTTCACTTCTCAAAGTTGGATACATTCATATTCTTAATGGAAATGATTACGGATTCAGCAGGAATCGGGGCTGTTTGAATAGGCCGAGCTGTAGGCCGATTTTGCCGTCAAAGAGAACAGAGGAGATCAGGCTTTATTGTCAAGACTGACAAGATTAAGCCGTCTCAAAAAGCTGATGAAGCCCAGGCTGGCTCAGTGGGTTGCAGGCCGCATGAAGAATCAAAAGAGTAAACAAGAAGCTGACATTGATGAGGACAGACTGTTTAGGGGGGAAAGGTCAAATGCATCAAAATAATCATTATTGCATTCATAGGGAAGGGCTCTTCCAGTCTTGTCTTTACATTTACTCATCACCAAAAAGGCAAAAAATAATAACTTATACCGTTTCAGTAGCCAATATTGCATGCATGGCTACAGAACTACAAAAATAAGTGATACACATTATTGGAATAGTTTATGTAAATTCCTAAACTGGCCGCAAAATTATAAAACAGCTGAAATGATTGAAAATAGTCATTATTTTCAAAACAATGAAAAAAGTGCACTGACAAATGCACACCGTTGTTAACTGTGTTATTTATTTATTTATTCATCAGTTTTCTTTGAAATTACGAATTAACAACAGCAAAACAAACATAACACCATTCAAATGTTTGGGGCTTATCATTTTATTTTTTTGTGTGTTTTTGCTCATCAAGGCTGCATTTATTTGATCACAAGTACAGTAAAGCAGTGAAACAGTGAAAACATATTCATTCTGATTTGGTTCTCAAGTAACATTCATTTTTTTTCAGTATCCTTTAAATGAATAGAACATTTAAATTATGAATTTAATTATTAAAAACATCCCAGTCTGACTTTGATGTCATCAGGAAATAAAGGTAAAATGTATACTGTTCCTAGCATTCAGCATACACATATGTAAATAAATTATTATTTTAGTCAGACAGGGAAAATTACCTGGTCAAATACAGAAACATAATGACCGTTATATGAAGCGGTTGTAGTGTTGACAGCTCTGTTGATTATAATAGGAGAGATCTAGTTTTGTGGCTCTCGGTTGTCATCACAATCAGTGGGCCTCTTTCCTGCCTGCTGTATAAAATATGTTTGTTTCTAATTATAGTTATTTATGAGAAATGATTCACAGTCCAGATAGAACCAATCAAGGGACTGGATCTAGACTGCATTAAGCTCACTGGTGACCTTCGATGTAGCATTAATTCAGACAAATTGGGTCACTTTTATTGCTGAGATGACTAAATGGCCCAATTTACCTGAATTCACATTATTGTCATTGACGTGCTTATTAAACAGGCCCTTTTTTCATTAGGTTTCAATCATGAAATATGAGCTGAATAAACAACAACAACACAAAAACACTCCAAATGTAAATTGTCAATTAAATGTAAATTTATTTTTTTGACCATTTTGAAATACAGATCAAACTATTCATCTCCAAAATTAGTTGTCAATCGAGTTGAAGTATAAGCTTACACTGTTATGACTGAAATAGTCCATACTCTCTGCAGACAGTTACAAAGATTTTTGTGAGTATATTATATCAAGAGCACAGATATTTACAAGCTGCAGTTGTTTTAGATCCAGTGAGCACCCTCACTTAATTTCAACACACCACTGTGAGATTTCCATCAGAAAGAAAATCTCTCATTTCGGTCCTAGAGCGTAGTTGCTCTGTTAATAGCTGTCACTTCTAAATTAATGTGGATATTAGTGCAACAGCTGTGAGGCTGCAGCAGAATGGAAGTCGGAATTACAACAGAGCTAGACAATGACCTAATAAAAACATAGCTTCACCAAAAAGTCCCCAGTAAAATCCCCTCAAATCCCAAAGTGTTTATATCTCCAGGCTTCAACGGCCTCCTTCCCCCTTGTGTTTGTGCGTTCTTTTGACGAAAGCCAAGACATAGACTACGACATTAGTCGAGAATCTCTTGTGCAGTCACATATATTACGTTTTAACGATGCAGCCATGAATCTTGTTCAACATTTTCATCTCCAATGCAAATACAGCCCAGTGATCATTCATCAGGCGAGCATCTCCAAATGCTTACTGTTCCCGTCCGCAAGCATTAATATTTCATCTCGTGAACAAGTCTCGCTTATGAGGCAACACATTTTCATTCTGCTGGTTATCTCACACTGTGCTGGAATCAGGACAAACGCTCCCTCTATCAAATACACAGCTCTTTAAACGAGACTTGAATTCTGTTCTTTATTCATTTGGCGAGTCAAAGCTATTTTGCAATAAACCACACTTCACGTTTTAACGGTTGCGTTATATTAAGGCGGATTGGGCAGAAATACGTGGTTGGATGTCTTCACTCTGCAGGTCTTCATATTTCTGCGGGAATTTGCATTTCTAATGGTTCAAAACTTTTTTTTGAAACTGATAGATAGAAAGTGTAAAAGATTAAAAAATTCTAACTTCTCTTTATCACAAAATGAACCCCTCCAGTGTAAAAACATTGGAAATACAGCGGAAATAAACACATGGAAATTTTGATTTGAGTTCAAATACTTCATAATATTAACCTTAAAGTTTCCGGGTAAGAGTAAACTAGTCCACTACAATGTACAAAATGATCGGCCAAGCAAGATGGGTCCTCTGAGGTCAATGTACTGCAGTCAATAACTGAGATGTTAGATGCAGAAGTTGCGTTTGTTTAAAACAGGGGACAAGCAGTGCACATGAAAGTATATACAGCTTTTCTATGGATGATGACAAATATTAGGTAACATCTGAACGCTGAATGCCACATTTGACCAATCAGAATCAAGCATTCCAGAGAGCATATATTACTAATAATGTCGGAATCTTGCTTAATGTTATCATATAAAATCCATATCAAATCACTTATGACATTGATCATGTGATCTCATCTTGAAGATTTTTTTAAATGAAGGTCATGTCATCTTGAAAACTTTAAATACCAAATTTTAAGAAATTCCCATTTATTTTTCAATTCAAATTCAAAAAGAGTAATCTTAAACATGTTATATCTACACATTTTCATGTTCGAAATACTTAAAACTCACCAGCATTATTTAAAAAGCCAAAATAATACCTGTAGAACAAACACCAAAAGACATAATATTGCACATTTGCATTGTGGTGTCTCCATCTCAGTATAATGAATGAAATGTAATTAAATTCCTGCTCTTAATCTTGAAGTGCCAGACACTCTCTGGAGGGTTTACCATTGCTTGTAAAGAACCGTGGAGTAATTGAATGCACCTGCTTTTATTGACAGGCTACACCATTACCATCTGATCATCTTAAAGTGACGGAGCTTCAGCTACAATAACGCTTGCAACGTCTCACAGAATTTACATGAGTCCTGACCCGAGAGATGTCTTCTGTCTCTGAAGCAGGTGTTTGGATGTTGAGTTATTTAGCGTGTTACACCCAGACACGGTTTCGGGCGGGCTGTCATCACACTGATCGGCGTGGCATTACTGGCCTCGCGGTAACACAGGGTAGAAACTGCCAATAGTGCACTTTGTAGAGCCCCCCCCTAGGGCCCCATAACTCATTTAGCAAGTTGGCTGACAATTCTCTAAGAAGCCAAGCACAGTGAAGATGGGATAGCCTATGAATGAAAGTGAATTAAAATATCAGAAGGACATCTGATCAATGGAAATGACAGGGTATTTTGTATTGAATTCATGTAGGCTGGATTTTCACAGCACTTGAGTGCATACGGTTTAATATTACCACTTCTTCTTCTATTTTTTCCCCTTCAGCCAAAAGCCAACAGTAGAAGTAGAAGCACAATACATTCCTGTACATAGAGTAAAGAGAATCTGAAAATGAATGGTACTGCCTAACTCTCTTTCTAGGGAACCTAGAGTCAATGAGCTCCCTTCAGAATGCAGACACCTGGCCCAGTAATGAACCGCAGCCCAGAAGGAATGAGTTTAACTGGAGCAGAGACTTACAGTGGAGCCTAGCGAGGAACTGTGTCATTCATTGTGTTACTATAGTGAGGAAGCATTGTTATATCTGTATCTGTATATCTGAAGCCTTTTTCCCCCCCTTGATTATTCTACATCTATTCTCTGAGTGAATAATCTCTAATCAGCCGGTAAAAACGGTCAGAGCGGTATTGCATTTCAGCAATGCATGAAGTTTGACGGTCAACTAAATATTCAAATGACATGTCTTTTAATTCACCACATCTAATCTGATAATGGAACTCCAATTGTGATTTCACAGCACCGCTGCATTATATCTGTTCGCCAGAGTCTATTAATGAAGCAGAATAAGCCACGTTATTTCATACATATCATGCATACAAATCCACACAGATTTAAACTCATTAGAATTCACCGGCACTTATGTATTATCTCACGTACATATTCGGGATTGTCCAACGGCAGGTTGTTTAATGTATCAGAACCTTACGTTACACTCCCGCTAATTATGAAACAGTCCAAGGTGACACGGGGGATTTGGTAGGAAAGGACGGGGGTGTCAATTCCTCATTTGAGCTCCAATTAATTAGGATGTCACATACTACAAGTGTCCTCAGTCTCATTCCTCTTAATTGATGATTGATAAGGAATTTTGAAAGGAAGCAGATCCTCTTTAATGAAGACTGGCAGCTGTTATTTCAGGGATATAAGTGATCCCTGCGGCCTTCCCGAAGGTCACACGGCTCTAATATGTGGTAATTAGAGGAGGTGACATAAGGTCAACGCCTCAAGCCAGGATCTTTAACTTCTTAAAAACGCCCCACAGGGGTAAAAGGACTATCACCTTTATGTAATTTCTCAAGTCTCTGGCTTTATAGCCGCCGCTATAATGACGGCTATGTCTAGCAACAGGCTTTGAACTATGGGTTAAGCCAATCAGTGCTGCAGTGGCTTGTTTGAGTGCATCTGATCTCCAGTCTTGGTATCAAAAGGCTAAGGTGAAGAAAAAGATTAAGTGTGCTATGCAGTGCCAATGAGAGTTTGGAACAATCGCTATCGAGCACACACATGCGCAAATCCGCATAAATACAAAACACACACATGTTCGCTCCACTGCAAATATTCCAGCAGTCAGACGTAAAATCCTACTAAACTCTTAATGACAGTCTCCAAGCAGATTAAAGCTCACACACCCAAAATCAGCGAAGTGCTGTCAGCAGACACAGGGTGTTAATCAAGGCCAGGCAAAGGCTTGCTCTCATCGGCTTTTATTCCAGAGAGGGTGGTCAAATCGGCATCGGCCTAAACCAAGAACGGGATCAACGGGGGAGACAAAGAATAATAATTTGCTTGCACTGTATTGGCTAGCTTGCAAGGGTTAAACTTGAGTGGATTATACAGCTAGCACACATCCCGTTTCTATACTGTAATCCTCTTAGTGCCCACTCCTAATGTGTTTTTATATCATTCCTATCTCTCACCGAGGTGAAATATCAGATTAGTTACCCAGCTTTGAGTATATCACATTACATTCTTATCTAACAGCAAACGAACTTGAGGGAGACGAGCGAAAAGAAAAAGCAAGAGGAGACCATGCCACCTTTAAGAAATACCTGCAAACGAGCCCCTCCCACTCATCTCCCTCTATTTTTCAGATGGTTATGGGAGTTAATCTCTAAAATAGGTGATTTACTTATGATCCTCAGATTTACTGGCGGATTAGGCTCCCCTGCTCCTTTGTTTACCAGCGCTGGCAAAGATCACCCCTGAATTCAGAGAAGTGGCAGCGTGCAACACTCTGGGATTGTTTGTGTATCTATCTGTACATGTGCATGTGCAGACATTTCTCTGATGTTCTCCATAGGAAAAGCTGTGCGAGGCAATTCGGCCCTTCTCTCTTGTCATGGGAGCCCACCCCAAGGGCAGAGAAAATCAGCCAACCCGGAATATGCGCATGCAGCACGAAGAGATTAGTTAAAGCATTTACTGCAGCTCAAAGCCAGATTTAAAATGCTACGGTATCTCTTTTTCAGTCACATCTATCACAAGCACCACCGTTTCAGTAAACAATGGCGAACAATGTTGGCCTTTCGCACCCACAATTTATCTCTTCTGATGGGGAACAACTACTGTTCTGGCCTTTTTGATCAAAAACTGAAATCTCTTTGGTCTCAGTGAGGGAGTATGACTGAATAGAAACAGCCGCTGTTGATGTTAAAATAAAGACTCTGGCACATGCTACTCAGAACTCTAACACTTAAAATTATGTGTCCCTGAGCGCTCTTGTGTGACATTTTAGCTGTGAAAAGGAACAAGTACTGTATATAGCATGCGTGAATGCATACGACATTCGGTCGCCTTGAAATTCAAGGTTTCTAGAAACCAAATTCATCTTCTCTGCATATTTGTGCACACACCCACACTTACTTTTATACAAGAGTACAGGTCACCTGTTCAACTGCCGCTCCCCTTCCTACTCAGACTAAGCTTTGAGAGGTGATCCTGTTGACTCATAAACTTCCTAATAGGTAAATGCACAAACATGCAAAGAAAACTACTATTCACATCTAATATGCATGCTATAAATGATTATTTACAAGTGGATATAAACATCAGCCATAGCTAACAACACACCTTCTCATCATTTCAAGTTTATTTTCACAATACTGTTTCAAAGCAGCCTTACAGAAAAATCCAGTGTCAGTGTTTATCCAAAGTTGGCATCATCTGGAGTCTTCGCAAGTACTAGTGTCATCTGAAATTTTCGTAAAGGCTTGATCCAAACTGGAGATGGTAGAAACAGGAAAGCAAACGTTGAATCACATCTGTTGTTCAAAAGAACAGCCATTTTAACTTCTATTAATAATCGTTATTGATATCAGAGAAGAGGGAGACAGAGCTTAGCTTAGCTTGTTTTTAGCATCACATTATTTATGAAAAAAATCAATATGAGTACTCTGTGGTACTGTTTTATAAGGAAAAGGCTTAAAAAGAGTCATCCGTGTGTCTGTGAGTTCTTAGAAAGTATTATGTAGCAAAATATCATAGCGACACAGACATCAACCTTACAAAATGTCACTACAATAATTATATCAAATCAAGGATTCCCGGGGTGTTCTGTCTCTAGAAGGATATAAAAACAGCAGGGGAATGTCTTTGTAACCTCCATTGATGCCAAGTTTGACAAAATATCTTGTATATTTGGTGTATATGCTAGGATGAAACAGTTGATAAAAAAAGACAAAAAAACACATAAAAAATTTAGAGCTGTCTTTCTTACTGCATCTGTTCACAATGGGCTGTAAATAACGTTTTTCATTGGGTAATATGTTCTGAACTATTCTGTTGCTGTCAAAAAAGCATGCTGTTTGGAAAGACAGCCAAAATGTCTCTCCTTTTTATATTGTGTTTGTGTGCATATGTGTTCCATTAGACTCTAGCTTTGGGAAAATTACATATAAACCAAAACAAATGTTGACACTGAGGGAATTCTATTCATCTGCACAGCCCACATGTTGGGACCAAGGGTCTCGAAACCCTGTGATCCTCCCTTGTCCCTGAGGGATGAGTAAACATTGGCTGCCACTGATAGTGAAGGAATTCCCATAACCTGAGGCCATCCCATCCTCCCGTGCGAGCTAATGCCTGTTACCTGCAAAGCCAGATAATGAAGCCAGCAGCCATCTCCGCCACAATTACCTTGCGAGAGCCAATGTTTACGAATGCACTTCGCCCCGAGGATATGCCTGGGTGGGGTGGACCACCTCAGATAAAAAGCACGGGATAAAAATAGACAGATCAATCTAGTAAAAGCCAACCCACGACCACATTTTGATCCATTCTTAGTGCACATATGCACAATGGGACTTCCTACCCTCTTAAGGAGTAGCAAATATATTCATGCATGCTGTATCTGCTTGCATTATCAAGTCAAGCCATAAGCTAGACTTGCTTGTATATCGCTTCTACTGATCAAAGCTTAACAAAAATCTCATACGGAGAGTTTGCAGAGAGGAAAAGAATGAAAAAGAGAAGGGTTGAGAGAAAATGGAAAATACGTACAAAAAACGCAATCTGCTCAGAACAGACTTTTCAATACTGGATGTGCAATTAGCGCACACTAAACAGCATGCCATGCCTCTCAGAAGCTATTTCCTTAATCCGTACAGCGGGGAGGAGAATGATCCTCCCAAGAAATGAAATCTCTATATCCCTCCGTTTGCAGTACAGCATCTATCTGCACTGGAAACTGCCACCTTCTCATTGGCCCTTAAAGCACCTTAATAGCTTGAGGCATTATACGGGCTAATTTCCATATTAATTTCTTTCTTCTCCACCTTCCGCTTTAATTCTCGCCCTGTCGTGAGCTTCGTCCAATGGCAGAAGGGCAAATTGCTTTGCGGGGTACATGTGTGGAATCTAAAAAGTCAGGCGAGACAGCTCTGAGAACAACGCTCACGTAAACAACACAGAAGTCATTTATAACTCTCCTTTGGGTAGAGGGAATTGGATTGACAGTAGTCCCGGCGGACAGCTATCTTTATTGATATCACAATCCAGATAGAAAAAAAACTGCAATTCCATGTCACATTGTCTGGACGGGGGAGTCTGGCGGGGCCTGGTTGGCAAAACCTCCCCAGTTACAGCACACTACACAGAGCTCCTTTGTGGCAATGTTTGTCTGAGCTTTCTCATGGGTTTGTTGTAAGCTGTTGTAGACAGCAAACATTATGAGATGTGGAGGAAAAATATGAAAAAAGGGAAAACTAATATATGTGGTGGAGTGTGTAATACACCTATATCACCTGTCCAATATTCTGCAACATCAATATTTGCTGCTATGACAGGGGCCGGCCCTGATTGTTGCATTTAATACATTTTTAATGGCCTCTTTCCAGAAATACAGGTTTTTCTTTTTTACACTGTAGGTATGTGTTTGGGGGGAGAGGGTGGGGGAAAATCACTAAAATTGCCAAAGTTTGCTAGGTTAGTAGCAACAAATCTTTGAAATACGAGTTTTGTTTCAAGCAATAAGTAACAAATAAACTAGATACGACTTTGTTTATTTCTGTGAAATAGTTTAATGGCTGGCAGACCAACACTGCTGTGTAGATATCGGAATGATTTTTTATTGCAGTCTGTTATTGTGTTATTTAATATTTAAGATTGCTCCTTAACCTTGTAAATCCTGACATAATAGTAAGACATTTTTTTAACAGAACAGTTTACTGAAACTTTATACAAATAGCAGATTTACATAGTGCATATAAATATCAGTTGTCACTTCTAATAATGTTTTAAAAAGATTACATTTAAATACTTAGTTTTATAATCAAAGCTCTGTAGTTTTAATTTTCTAAATATACATTTTCTAAATATATATCATTTATAAAAACTAAGACTGCACAGTACAAAGTCAGTGTACCACAACCTGAAGGTGGATATTTTTAGTATTATACTAAAAGGCCTTTTACTTAAAAAAATTTAAAATAAATTAAAAAACAAGGATGTAGTTAGCTATATTGTGTGCAACAGGTTTCCAAGAAAGTTTGATCACTTTGATAATTTTTATTGTTTTTTCCCTCTTCTGTGACTATATGGATGTGTCATATCCGATTAAACTTTCACAATCAGCCTTGTCCATCCATGTTTGGTAACTAATATATATGAGGAGTGGTAGGTCCAATGAGCTTTCGGTGTGGGTGTGGCTATGCAGAATTTGAAAAAAAAAAAGTGTCATCAAAATCAGAGCTTGTGTAGCCGCTCTGGAGAAACTGCACAGAAAGTGCCAGCAAATTGCTCTCAAATTGCTCCAGCAGAACATTTATGCCATGCATCACAGTGACATGCCATTGGTGGCGTCTCAAGTTGGATGAAATTTCTAACCAGAATGCACTGCTTCAAGTCAGATTCCAATTGGATTGTCGCATGAAGTCGAAACACACCTGATATGCAGCATTGCATGGTTAGGGCAAGTAGCCTACACTGTAACATTGCACGGATGGCTTGTTACTTTATCACTGCATATCTAGTTAGAACATGACATAAACTGCTTGCAGAAACAATACAGAATGTGCTTTCAAAAAATTTCATATGATCTTGTTTAAGTGGGTGGTTTTTGGCAAGAATAAATTGCAAAGCAGACAAGACTTTATGATGATAGTAAGACTAGGTTTATATAACAGGTGCTGTTTGACCCTGGTGTTAAAAAACATATCAGCATGCATTCAAAAAGAACTTTGTGTGATTAAATAGGCTGATTATATAAAGCACTCAAAACTAACACCATCCCTGAGCAAAGTGTTTTAATTTATCTAACAATTTCTCCTGACCTGTAAGAGCACATCAACACGCTTTCATTCAGAGCGATGACTTGCACTCTACCCAATGCATCTTTTTTTTCTTCTGTGGATTAAGCTAACAATTGACTGAAGGAGATTTGCAGTAATATGAGGGATAAAGCTGGCCCAGCTACTCTAAAATATATATTTAGATATTAGATTAGACAGCCAGATTTAGAGAAGGAAAATAAACAACAGCAATATGTCATTTGCTGGTAAGCCCTTGTGAATAAATACATTTGATGTCACATATGTTCTCTACACATACTGTCAAGCTGTGCCCAAGACCAATTCAAGTCTGTGCCCTGTTTTCGATTATACTTTCACCACCCACTGGCTTTCATTTACCTGAAATGATCACAAGAACACAAAGAGAACACAAAGACACACAGGCACACAAAAAAAGTCTGAAGTGGCCTAATGGCTTACACTCCGCAAATTTGTCTTGACTAGAGAACAGCTGTAAACACACACCCAGGGGGATGAAGGCTGATAAGCTCTCCATCCTGCTGATGCTATCAGACAAAGGGCTGCCCCGCCCAGGGCTGCACATTTCCAGGTATTTTAGCCAACATGCTCTGACATCAATCAGACCCTGGGCTAAAAAGAATGAAAAATAATCATCGAATCATACTAACTGACCATAGAACAGGTGATTCCAAAGGCAACGAGAAGGAACTGTGCCGTGCTACAGTACGTTTGAGTGGTTATGATTGTGCGAGGTGGTCTTTGCACTTGTGCTGACTGCTAAACAAAGGCCACTGATTTCTGCATATAGGGCTAATCAAGGTTGGAATTTCAGCCTCTCATGGTGTATTGAACACATGATTATGCTCATTGTCTGGGTGGTGTGAGGTGAGAAAATGCTAAACATTAGAGCACAAATGAAAAATTAGTAACTGTAGAAACTGGGCCTTTCAGAGTCCTTATCATTTGATCCTGAAAGCCAGTGTCTGTTCCAGGAAGGAACAAACATTTGAAATCAAAATGTGATTTTCGTGGCTCCTATGCTGCAGTCCATTCGGTCAGTAGGATGTTGGGTATTCCAAACTGTTATTGCTAACCATTGCTTGGAATGCTCAGACGAAAATGGCTTCACAATGCTTGTTTTGCAGGTGTTTGTTTCATTCTCAGTTCTCAAAGCAACTTAATTGTGTAGGATACAGTACTATGCATGGCTTTCATTTGCATTACAGTTGTAAAATTATGACTCATTTACACCAAGATCTCTGCAAATTTAGAAGTATACAGTGCACGAACTTTGACTTATGCAAGTTATTAGCTTAAAACGCTTAAAAGGTCTGTAAAAAAAAAATCTGTTTTACATAATTCTAACCCACTAGTGTTGTAGCCTAAATTATTTTATGGGATCTTAAAGTACAGGTTACCCCAAAATAAACATTCTGTATTCGTACTAAAAAAAAAAAAAAAAAAAATCTTTTGTGTTCCACAGAAGACTGAAATGCATACAGGGTTGATGATGATATCATCCAAGGAACTATTCCTTTAAGAGCATTTTGGAAGAATTCAAATAGTCTCCATTGTTATTAAATTATTTCAGCTTTCAAAACTCATAACATCAAGAGGTAGGTATTAAAAGCCATTACAGCAATTAGAGAGACATGAGTCTTACAGGGATTCAATTTGCCATAAATATGGTACAGCTACATGTATTAATTGCTATCTAAATGCTGAAATATTCAAATTAATCTTGCATAAATAGAGCACAGTGCTCTTAAACACGTCATACTAAAAGCAAATGGGATGTTGGGTTACTAATTATTAGTCTCAATTGCAGCCGTCATAAATTCCACAATGAAGTGTGAATACAGCTCAATCTTGTTTGGGCCTAGAGTGAAGAGAAATCTAATTGGTTGCAGCTGTGCCGAGTGCCAGTTACAGTGATGAATCCTTCGACGTGACTGGCACCACTGTGTACATTTCATCCCTTGAGTATTCCCTCTCCAGTTCGTGCTGATAGCAAGTCTTGGACATTACGGGGGCCAAGCTCGCCATATTATTTAAATAATTTAAAATGACTAATTGCTAATTTAGCGTTAATCTAATAGCAGAGTACAAGTTGCCAATCTAAATACATGCAAACAGATTTATGACTTCTTTTTCAAAAGCTCTTTAATTTTGCACATGTAATTCACAATAAAAATGTGATATCTTCAAAGTACAACATCTGTAAAAACATGACACAATATACGCTGTCGGAAAATGATGACTAAAGCAAATGGTTTTCTGGTATTGTGCCAGTCTTTACTCAGGCTGTGTAAACAGTTGCCAACAACAGTTAACAGCAGTTTCATTTCACACCATAAACTATTTTTTCTTCCTAATGAAATCTTAAATACAGCCATCGCTAAAACATCTCAACGCCTTATAATAGCTTTTAGAGGTTCCAGTGGAAACATTTGTTGTGTTTAAGACTAAATGTAAATGTAAATTTAATGCAACATGTCAATATCATGTATCAATAGTTAATTAGTTCTCCATCCACTTGCACAACCTGGCTGTGACAAAATGAAAAAAGAAGGCTAAGCTGGAGAATTATTCCTGTGTACTTTTACTGTCAATAAAACATTTAAGGATGCGCTTCAAGGTCCTCATCAGCTATGCGGGGTAGTTCGGCTCAATAGACAAAATCTTTTATCATGACCTCTGCTTAGCAGTTTGTACCAGACACAGCGAGGGGCAGGAAATGCTAATAGTGCTCAGTGAGTCTCTGGAAACAAAACTCAATGTCCTAATAAATATATGCATACAAAACAAAGTAAATGATTTAGATACAAACCCAAACAATGTGCTAAAAATGAATCATCTGTAATTCAAATATCTTCCCAGAGTAAATAAAATGACTGTCCTTTGTCACTCAATGCTACCAAGAGACAAACAACGAGCATTTCAATATCGAGAACTCCATCACTGATGCAACAGTGCCCTCCCAGCTTAGCAGGGGGGCTCAGATGGAGAGAGAATGCTTTAACACAATGTATCAAGGCAGAGATAGCAGGGCAAGGCAACACTGAAGATGGGCCTGTCAGTCAACTTGCTGCCTGCTTCCAGCCATGATCATTAGAGAAAATCAAACGCCCCGAAATACACCAAGATGAAGGCCATAATGGAGTTGTCCTCTTTGTAGCCACATCCAACCAAAGAAAGAGCCTCCATCTTTTCTGAATTCAAATAAATCACACTCTCTCTCTCTCTTTTCCTATGGACACCTGTAGGTTTGAGTCTCATTGAGCGCCCATGCAATTCACTGCTTCAAACTAAGGGTAATAAGGCAGCAACATATTGTCTGAGCTCAGATATTCCTTTCAAAGTGAGCAGAAGGGACTGGCTATAGAAGAGTGCCATACTTTAGCAGCAAAATATAGCATCAAATCAGTTATTCTCTATGTACTGTGGAATGTGTTGGCTCAAGGCTAGGAGCAAAAAAAGTGTCTTAAAGAAGTTCAAAACCACTGCATGATTGAGCGTCTCCCGCTGCACAAAGTAGCTTGGGCAGCAGCCTGTGAGCACCTTTGAGCTTCTTCACTTAGCAATTCACACAAAGGGTCATAACAGTTAGAGGGCTATTTGGCTCAGAACAATACAGCAACAGCGCTAAGAAAGTATTGTTCATACGAAAAGATATCTGGACATCCAGATAGCAAGAAAGACAGATTCCCTTCCTCTTCTTGTTTTTGTTTTCTCCACCTTCTGTTTTGCTTCATTTCCAAGAACTTCAAAGCATTGGTTTGCTATGCAATGCTATTATTTATTTGAGAGCCACCGCTGCTTTTTTGATGCATGGTCCATTTTACACTGGGCTGAATCCACTTCATTTCTGTTCCATTACAGCGAATGAAAGCGAGATTAAAACCACCATCCATATGCATCATTTACTACTGCAGAATCAAACCCGCCAAATGCCGTCATCATGTCACAAAGGAAATCAGAAAGAAAAGGCGCTTAAGTGCTAGAAGAATGTTGCACAAAAATAATCAACAAATTCTTCATTTGAGCGTATTTGTAACAGCAGTGCATGCAAGAAAACTCAATTTGTAGCGTAATGCATTCTGGTTGACATTGCCAAAACAGTTTAATCTATTAACCTTGATGTCAAAGTGAAGGTGTGTGTCAAAACCTGTGCGCTCACATGATAACTAAAACTTGTCAAGCAGGAGTCCATTGCACACATACTACCTAATTTTATTGATGAAACATGCCAGAGCTAAGGCTAGAGGAAAAACAACAATCATCCTCTTTCTACACCATTAAGAATTTATTAGGAGGATAAAACTAGCTGTGAAAATACACCTTCAGTATCTTGATTTGCCTTGGAAGCTTGGCAAGTTTCAACAGTCAACAGAGCAATAGGTTGACAGCTGTCCCTAAAGCATTGCAAGCTGGAAACAAACATGAATTGGAATATTTAAAGATGATGGCATCTGTGCTTGCTCATGAATATGACTGCTTGAGAACTTGCATGGCTGTATGGCAAACAAAGAAGCAATGTCTCTGTGGTTAGTCAACCTCATATGACGTATTCATGCATTTCAAGTGAAATAACACAAGAAAGAAGTAAAATCTTATGGATTCCACCCCTCAGGAATATACAGCACTGATTACTTGTATTAGTGTGTTTTTTTCACTAACAACTAACTAACTAACTAACTAACTAACTAACTAACTAACTAACTATATAAGATATAGGACCATGCTTATATGCAATCTTGTTGTTAAAACATGTTACATAAAGAAAAAAACTTATATAAAATATTTAGGAACCAATATATGTTTGCACATTTGTATTTTTAATTTTCCAATATTATGTCTGAGCAAAAACAAATAAACAAATAAATAAACAAACAAACTAAAAAAAACTGTCTTCATATATGAGGTGAATGTGGTGTCGGCCGCTAGGTGTCAGCCTTGTGACTTTAAACACGATTTACCCTCAGCATGCTGTCATGTGTGCACACGACTCCTGACTCTTTGTGCATTTTCATAAGCCAGATACTGAGGAATTTAAAAATATAAACACTAGCAGTATAACCTATGCTATAGACTGACGAGGAATATTCAGTCACAAAAAAGCAAAATCAACAATAAAAAACAAAGTTCACTAATAATAATAATAATAATGTCATTGTTATTTATAATATTATTATTACCTAAATCTTCATATCATGTTATGCCCGAGCGCGCCTTTATGTCAACCAGAGAGAGAGAGAGAGAGAGAGAGAGAGAGAGAGAGAGAGATGTCGTGGTCGTCATCTGTGAGGGAAACGAAAGGCAGCTCCCTGAAAGATTCGCAAATAGCGCATAATCCAAACGCAAACAGTAGTGTTTATATAGTGCTCACATTCTTAGGCATGTATGTCATTAATATTTCTACTGCCATATTTAATCACTATAACTAGCGGAACACGTGAGTAACCTTTAATATCTTATTAAATCTCTTACAGACAAGTCAATAAATACGCACTTGCTGTAAGTAAACGTGTTAGGCGTATTATGATGTGGATATACAGGCTACTCAGATCTGACGGATCTAAAATTAGGCAGTAACATTCATATTTTTATTATCAATGAATAGGTTACAACTGATGTGTGCGGAAGGGTCATTTTTGTCAGCCGATTAAAGGCTAGCTGCATTATTTATTAGCTTAATTGTTTTGAATATATTGATTTTAAATCATTAAATCCATCATTATCATTACCATATTCTAAATTAGGGTCAATTTAAATCTGAACCAAATTATGTCGAGAACAAAAAAGTTTATGGAGGAAACCATGGCAACAGCAGACCATGAGAGAGTCGATTGTCGGACGAAACATTAAACAGAGCAAATAAAATAAGTAATTTTTTTAATAGCTATATCAATTATGGATTTTAATTTTTAGATCGCGAAAATTGTATAGCCTAACAAGAACTTGGTGTTTTGTTTAAAAAGACAACATCTGTGCTGTGTGAACCTCGACTAAGTGCGCTCCCAGAAATTCCTTATAAAAAGGTTACCCTACCAAAAGTCAGTAATTGTATTGACATGTAATTGTATGTCCAGACACCTCTAGAACGGATAACACACACTGTGCGTTGAGCTAGCTGGCCGAGCTCATATCTGTAGTTTGCCCCACCCACAAGCAAATCCAGCTCTCCAGTGTAACCTCTGATTGGCTGTGTGGGGATTGCGGGTCCTGAGACTGAGCGCGAGACACTGAGCTGTGCATTCGACAGTATGCGCTGAAGATGCGCGCCGTGCGTGTACCTCAGTGAGCCACATCTAAGAACTATACCAAGAACTATTTCGTTTCATCCAGAGGCTGGATATTTCAGATCGGACGCTTTTATTACGGCGAGAAGAGCCCAGCTTCACTTGCAAATGTTTGATTTTTCTACACTGATCTTTTCTCAGTGTTTTATACGGATTTAGTTTCTTTCTTTCTGGCCAGCTGAAATACCTTCATACAAGAAATTTACGCTTGTTAAGAGAAATCTTCAGTGGACAATGCACCCACCTCTTGCTCGACTGGGAATATCAGTGAATTGTGGACTGGACTAATATTTAATTAATATTGGTTTGCCATATTGTTCCAGTTTCAGAGTCTGGACTGTTCTCTTTTTTTTCTGAAATTGTAATCTCTGTTGTTTCAGTTGGATATGTGCATGGACATAAATGCGGATCAAGGAGGAGACATCCTAACTTCACATTGTTATATGGATTGATTTGGCATGAGCGATGTTTTGAACTCAATAAGTGGTCGTCACGAATCATGATAACGAGAGAAAATATTTTTGAATCGGATCCTTCCATTCATTCATTCACAAGTTGAGGACCTTCCAGCGGACATTTAGCCAACATTTTTACTGATTTTTTTTCTTCACTGGCTCAAAATGGTCGGTTTACATCTCGGTTACCCTGAATTACGCAAATGTTCATGTTGAAGCCAATGTTTTTCATTCACAATGTTTTCACATTCTCTATATGAAGAATTATTCACCAATTTTCTTCGTATTTTTTTTTCTTCTCAAAACATAATACAAGACATGGGTGGCCTGATAAGATTTCGATAAAGTAAATGGAAGTTATCAACTGCGTAATCAGTAAATCAGATGAATTTCATCGCAAATATAAACATTTTCGTTCATTTTAAAGGATGTCGAGGAGACTGTGATCTTACTCCTTTGACTTATTGGGAGTTTTCTGTACGTCCGACTGAACGTGAGTTTAAATGTTAATAAAAAATCATGCAAATGAGCGTGCGAAGGCAGACATCAACAGGTATAATGCATTCCAAGGACATGGATTTCGTCCAAATGTTTTTCTGCTTTCTCTTGTGCTGGACTGGAGTCGATGCCGTTTACAATTTGAAATACACCGTGGAAGAAGAGCTGCGTGCAGGCACAAAGATAGCCAACGTGACGGCGGACGCAAAAAATGCGGGTTTTGCACTGGGAAACCGACAGCCTTATTTGCGGGTTATCTCCAATTCCGAGCCGCGATGGGTTAATCTGAGCCCCGCCGGACTGCTCATTACAAAGCAAAAAATTGATCGGGACGCTGTTTGCCGACAGTCACAGAAGTGTTTTATTTCGTTGGAGGTGATGTCGAACTCGATGGAGATCTGCGTGATTAAAATTGAGATTATCGACGTAAACGACAACGCGCCCCGCTTCCCCACCAACCACATTGACATAGAAATCTCGGAAAACGCCGCTCCCGGTACCAGATTTCCCCTAGAGGGGGCAAGCGATCCGGACTCCGGGAGCAACGGCATTCAGACGTACACAATTACCCCTAATGATATTTTCGGTCTTGAGATTAAGACGAGGGGGGACGGGTCCAAAATCGCAGAACTTGTGGTGGAAAAAACTTTAGACAGAGAGACGCAGTCTCGTTACACGTTTGAACTCACCGCGGAGGATGGTGGAGACCCCCCAAAGTCTGGGACCGTGCAACTTAACATCAAAGTCATTGACTCGAACGATAACAACCCCGTTTTCGATGAGCCAGTATACACTGTAAACGTGCTGGAGAATTCTCCCATTAACACCTTAGTCATAGACTTGAATGCCACGGACCCAGACGAAGGAACCAATGGCGAGGTGGTTTACTCATTCATAAACTTCATGTCCAACCTGACCAAACAGATGTTTAAAATCGACCCCAAAACAGGCGTGATAACAGTGAATGGCGTTTTGGACCACGAGGAATTGCCCGTCCACGAAATTGACGTACAAGCCAAAGACTTGGGTCCAAATTCAATCCCTGCCCACTGCAAAGTGATTGTTAATGTAATCGACATCAACGACAACGCGCCAGAAATCAAACTGTTGTCAGAAAACAGCGAGATGGTAGAGGTGAGCGAAAACGCTCCTCTCGGATATGTAATAGCCCTGGTGAGAGTCTCAGACAATGATTCGGGAGCGAATGGAAAAGTGCAGTGCAGACTGCAGGGCAATGTGCCTTTTAGACTCAACGAGTTTGAGAGCTTCTCCACCTTACTTGTTGATGGCCGTCTGGATAGGGAGCAAAGAGACACGTACAATTTGACCATTCTAGCCGAGGACAGCGGGTACCCCCCGCTCAGAAGCTCGAAATCTTTTGCAGTGAAAGTAACGGATGAAAACGACAACCCCCCGTACTTCACCAAGCCACACTATCAAGCCATGGTCCTCGAAAATAACGTCCCAGGTGCGTTTCTGCTGGCGGTGTCCGCCAGGGACCCTGACCTGGGCATGAACGGCACCGTGTCCTACGAGATCATCAAATCGGAGGTGCGGGGCATGTCTGTGGAATCTTACGTTACCGTGAACTCAAACGGCGAAATATACGGCGTTAGGGCTTTTAATCACGAAGATACGCGGACCTTTGAGTTTAAAGTCTCCGCGAAGGATGGGGGAGATCCACCTTTGACCAGCAACGCCACCGTGCGCATTGTTGTACTGGATGTAAATGATAACACACCTGTGATGACAACCCCGCCCCTGGTGAACGGCACCGCGGAGGTGTCCATTCCTAAAAATGCTGGAGTTGGTTATTTGGTTACACAAATAAAAGCTGATGATTACGATGAGGGGGAAAACGGAAGGTTAACGTATTCAATTTCAGAAGGAGACATGGCATACTTTGAAATAGACCAGATAAACGGCGAGGTGCGAACCACAAAGACGTTTGGGGAGAATGCGAAACCATCCTATCAAATAACCGTGGTGGCGCACGACCACGGCCAAACCTCTCTCTCTGCCTCTGCCTATATAGTCATTTACCTCTCTCCTGATCTCAATGCACAGGAGCAAATCGGACCCGTCAACCTGTCTCTAATTTTCATCATTGCCCTGGGCTCTATTGCAGTCATCCTGTTTGTCACAATGATATTTGTGGCAGTCAAGTGCAAAAGGGATAACAAGGAAATCCGAACATACAACTGCAGGTACCCAAACAATTTTTGATACATCCGTTTAAAGTGAAACACAGCTAGTTCAGTGTGCGAATTATTCACTGACCTTCAGAGGGTTAACCACAAAAACGAACTAGAATCAACAAAAGGCCTAACCATAAAAGTCGTATTGTGCTAAAACACTTGCTCTCCAACAGAAATTGCATCCTCCTGAGGTGGTAACCATTGCAACAGTATGTTACATACATAAGTAGGCCTACTGTTTGTTGTATCACATTTAACATGAATAACTTTATCAAAGATTATTTACATATCATAAAACAACAACAACAAGGTTGTTTATTTCAGTCATTTTAAGCAACTGAAAGTTGGCTAGTTAGGGACGCCAAAGAACAATTTTTGTTGCGAGACAGACTAACCTCCAATAATTGCGCCTCAAGCTCTCGACAGTTACAGACAGAAATTCCCCAACATTGTTTTAGAGAAAATATTAAAATGTGGGCAAATGTAAAAATCTATAGGCCTAAATATATTTACTTGTGGACATTCAGGCCTTACTTATTGGGTCAGACCTCACCAACCCTCCCATAATTCGCACCCTGGTCTAGTTATCAAGCATATAATTATACTTCTACCGGAAATGAATCAATTGTCAGCATACGATGATTAAGACATAAAGAGAGAGCATGTTTGATGTGTATCTTGGCTGTGCACGCGCTGTGTCTTCAACTGTGCATGTGCTTCGGGCCTTGCTCTGCTGGTGCCATTGCTGATAACAGAAGGTAGCATAACAGGAGATCATTACACTTGTTCATTGTGATTATTATGTATACGCTATTGGAAATATTACCAAAAAATAACATATTTATCAATTACGATGATATATATGAGGAGGCCCTTACATGCGCTTAAAATAAATATATGATACTAATAAAAAAAATCAGATATACTGTAAAAGCAAAACAAAAATATTTTACACCACAAATAATGTCACAATAATTTGACATTTTTATTTGATTTAGAGTTTTCAAAGTTTCAGTTCAGCTGTCTTTATCATAAACCAAAACAAAGTGGCAGAAGAAAAATACACTGAGCTTAAATTTAATTAAACGTAAATTCGGTGAGTTGGTTTATTTATTATTATTAGTTATTTTTACTGTGATATTGCCATTAAGACATTTTTTAAAAATGACACAAGAGAAAAATAAAGCTAAATGATAGAGTCATCTAAAATAAGTAAAATGAAGCATCGCTTGATGACTGAAGGGTAAGCATAGGCCTTTCCTCATACACACTATCTGCATTGAGACCCTCTCTCCAATTTGCGCTAATCAAAATATTGACTTGTTGCTCAAATTTGGAGATTTAATTTATGATTTGGCAACATATTATGGTTGTGATCGTAGAGGTCACTAAATCAAAATACAATAGCAAGGTCATGGCAACCAAATGTTACTGTCAATGATCACACTGTCATAAAAATAATTACACTGGTAAAGGGTAAATCATGCAAATGTATAGCACGGTAATAGTCTTTGACACATGGTGTGTAGGGGAGAATATTATTTTGTTAATCTACTGTAGTATGAATACTTGTCAATCTGTAACATTGGCCACTGTGTTGATTTCCCTCTGCTACATTACCACTCAACATTTCCATATAAATTGCTTTTGCAAATTTAACCTGAAACTATTATCATATTTTTACCTCAAATTGTTGCTGACATTTCTGTCTTGTAATGCAACAGCATACAGTAAATGATCCATCTTAACAGAGACGTATGTAAGTGAACGTTTTCAAGAAGGCTAGATCGTGATCACGATGGTTAGGCACGCCGAGTATCTACCTTGCCGTGATCGGAAGATGGTTAGAGATGGCCTGTGTTTAGATTGCTATCGTTAACATTTATTTTCCTCTCCAGATAGAAACCTAATGGAGGCTTTCAGCTCTCCCAACAGGGGGTTCGTGAGAGTGCTTGATACGGTTTTCTACAGCTGTGCTCACTGAATCTCCTTTCTGGCTCATCTGAGATTCTTTGGATTGTCTTCACTGTGACGAGAGCCAAACACATATGACCAAACAGACCATAGAGACGTGTTTATTAACACAGTTAAATAAAAGACCCTGGTGCTGTTGCAGTTTACAGAAGAAAAACAAATGCTTTTAATAAAACAATACAGACGACATCCAATACAGTTCATTATGATAATTAACATCATAATATATAGATAGATCCTTGATTAAGTCTCTTCTCACATATTTTCAATCTGCTTTGTCACTAATTCTTTAATGAAAGAAACAAGCTCACTATACCTTCAATCATGTCATAATAGTAAATTTTTTTGACCAACTATTAAGCATGCCTTGGACTGCCTAACTTTTTTTTCTGTGCTTTAACTGGCACAGAGAAAAAAAAGCTTTTAGATGCCTCCTAAAAAGATAAGGTCCTGCACCGTTATCATTTTTCCGAGCCAGAAAAAAGTAAGGAGCAGGGAGACACAGCCTGAATCCAAATGAAAAGCACAGAAAGAGGAGCTTTGTGTTGTGCAGGCAGAGCGAGCGAACTATTAAGCCCAAGCCGTACGTTAGGTTGAATGTGTGCCCTTCAGAGGACATAAAAATAAATAAGTGTAAGATTGTTTCAGGCTATAAGATCTAATGATCCTCATGGGAAAAAGCGAGAGGGGTCAGTGGGGAATAGCTAAGACAAAGATTGTTTACTGCACCGACTCTCCCTATGAGCGCTCAAGTTTAAGTTTAGATTGCAACCCAAGCATCCTTTGGGGCAAGATCTCAAAGTTTCTCATTTACTGTGATTAGAATCAAAACCCTCAAATCAAGTTAGCAGTAGCCACAGAGCACAGCTCAGAGAATTGATATTCACAACCCACCTGCCAGCGGGCTTGTTTGTTACACAAGCGAAAAAAAGCCTGCCTTTGAATATTATTACTTACGCTCGCAATGACACTTGGTATCATTTGTCGCTGTGTGTGCTTCTGTGGTTTGGCATGTTTGCATTGTGTATGTGTGTTTGTGACAAATCGAGCCGCCGAGCATGGAAATGCAAACAAATGAGGGATGCTGGCTCCATTGGCGGCCGGAGGTCGCTCGAATGTGGCCGCTCGCTCTTGTGCCGCCATTGAATATGGGTCTGGCACCTCAGCCCGAGCCAGGCCAGGACCTGGCGCCGGCTGTGCATGCAGTGAGAAATGCAGAGCACTGCTTTATTGAGTCTGTTCAGTTTCTTGTACCTGCGCAGGGTGGCGGAGTACTCCTACGGCAACCAGAAGAAGTCCAGCAAGAAGAAGAAGCTGAGCAAGAACGACATCCGGCTGGTGCCGCGGGACGTGGAGGAGACGGACAAGATGAATGTGGTGAGTTGCTCGTCTCTCACCTCTTCGCTCAACTACTTCGACTACCACCAGCAGACTCTGCCGCTGGGCTGCAGGCGCTCCGAGAGCACCTTCCTCAACGTGGAGAACCAGAACTCCAGGAATGCCGCACCCAACCATGGCTACCACCATACCTTCACAGGGCAGGGCCCTCAGCAGCCTGACCTCATCATCAACGGCATGCCGCTGCCTGAGGTGAGATTTGCTCCAGTCTGCTCCATCCTTCAGCCTGCCATGGCTACCAGCGGCAAGGGAGGGTGGGGTCGAGGGAAATCCGTCGCAGGGCCGCTAACCCAACCTGATAGTTAGCTATTACTATTACTGGAATTTGGGTGATTTGTGGTTGCTGTTCTTTTAACTGCAAGATAGGAAAGTGGAAATACTGTATGGTTTCTTTTAACTAAGCCTTCAATGGTGCTTATATATGCGTGCTCACATGCGTTATTTGTCAATGTTGGAAACCTAGGGATAGGTGTATTAAAAAAGTGAGCAAGCTGCCATTGGACAGTTGCCAAAGTGGATTATTTGACCACCTCTGTTTCTGCTCTCTGTTTCATGCTGAGCAAAAGAGCTGTAGCCTGAACATCTGCCAAATGCACTGACCTGGCTAATCGGTAGCGCTGCATGTAATTTTAGGTGCAACCATTAAGAACAATCATTGCCAAAACAACGATTTGCACGTAAGTTCTCAAACTCCATAGGTGGCATGCAGCGGCTTGTGATGGATTTCTGAAATGTAAGGGCAAAGTTACATCTGTTTGCAATAGAGTTACACACAGGCTTTATCGCAATGACAACAGCCACATAATCAACCAATCAGGTTGCTTTAAGACCGCAGTGGCAATGCAATGACAAAGTAGGCACTAAGTAAACTTTTTATAATGCATCTTATTTTTTAATGATAAACATTTTTCAGATTCTTCAAGAGAATGATTTATCATTTAAAAAAATAAGATGGATCATGAAAATTTTGTATTTTGTTTATTTATTTAGTACTGCCCTGATTAAGCTCTCAAAATACAGATATTATTTACAAATATTTCACCAGACAGTTTATGAATAAATAAAACAGAATTTACACAACTCATTCTTAGTTCTTATGACAGTGCAGCTTCCTCAGTGAGGTGGTGTACACTGTTGAAAATGACGATTGGTTTCACTTTTGGAAAATAAAATAAATGTGTACTTTGAATGCAGTGCAAGTCACTTTAAATAAAAGCACCTGCCAAATGTATAAATGTAAATGTGTAAGCATCTTACACAAATTATGAAGGGCAATACTAAATAATTAAGACTTTATGTTTATATTTATATTGCAAGGAGTATGCAAACTTATGCACTCAACTGTAGTGAGTGGTATGGCTGTTTGAATTATCAGGTGGTACACAAACAGACTGAGCACACATGGAGTTTCACTGCTGGCAAAATGAGATGTTAAATTTGCACCGATGCATTGATTGGCTGATCCAGCACTCTCCATTGTTTGCAAAGCCTGTGGAAATCAATGAAACGCAGTTAATATAGCACTAATATATTAAAGCTGTCACCAGATGCTCAAAGTCATATCGGAGATATTTAAAATCCAACTAGGTAATGGAGGAATATTAAGACAGAAACCATCAACTGGTATGTAAGACTACACAGAGGTTAACACAAGACTTAAAGATGCACGCTGGCTGACCAAAGGAATTACAGTGTGTAACAGCAAATGTAGTAGCTAGGCATGGTAGCGTAATCCTTTAATAAAACTACCTAAGCAGCAGGATTAAAGAACATCTATTTTTCTCAACTGATGAAAAGACAAAGAATTAACGGAGGGGGGATGGCGTGGGCTGAATAAGCCTGTAGATTGAGTGTGATAGTACAATGAACTCTAATGCAAAGCTTTGTTGTTTTACTGCAACAAGAGGGAGAGAGAGTGAGACGGTGTATATATGCATCTTAATGTCAGATGTCTGGGCCCAGCACATTTTCCAATTTCATATAAGCCAGTGATTGGCCTGATAAAGGTGTGGGTTTATTTGTATGCTGGTTTCATCATGCACGGCGCTCCACCTGACATTGACAAACATCCCTTTGACCACATTTCTGCATATTTCTCCACCAGAGGCCAAAGACAGGCTGACTACAGTCGTCCATATTCTTTTCCCCTTTGGTGTGACATTTACAAAATACAGTGGCTTCCCATTCAACATGCAGTATATGAAAAACGTTGTCAGTATAATTACGCATCCATTTATGTGGGGCACAATCAAATATTGCAGCTGTTAAATGACCGATAATGGCTCTGTCATGCATTACGAGTCTGGGCTTGGAAGCGTTTGACTCTACAAGTCAGGGCTTCCCAGAGGTCTGCTGAGGACACACTGCTTGGTACACAGTTGTGATTAACTGTGTATCTCCTTGCCCTGAACTATCAAGGCCTGAAGGCTGTTTTCCAGCATTTTCGTGATTGAGACATGATTTTGAGATGTGGTTTGTTTGTTTACTTTACAGTCTCAGTTGGAGCTTATACTCAGAAAATGTATGTTTTGAAGAGTGCTATGCCAATTTTTCCGGCAGGAGAAGAAGTATTGCATAGTTTTAATTACAATTACACACTGCCGGCTTATTGATAATGAAACTAATCTGATAATCTAGATAGTGGAGGCACAGCTTTTCATCCTACTGATAGCATGCTTTTGAAAAGCACATAGTGTGCTTTTTCATGAACAGCACAAATGCAGTGGAAGATACACCTTTTATCTACAGCCACCAGTGAACCAGACACATAATACGGCTGATAACTATTGTCTGAGATTAATATTTTTTAATTTAGCAGACACTGATTTACAAATAATACAGATTCCTATGATATGAGAAATTATGCAGTACAAATAATTCCTAGAAAAATAAACAGGGTAAAAGATAACAGATGAGTAGTTTAGGTGAAAGTATACTTGTTGAAAATTAATTAATTATTGTAGATGTGCTAGAAAATAGTTTAGGTCAGAAATAACATGTTCAGCATAGAATATGCAACATTTACAATTCATTGACTCATCCTCCAATACTTGACTAATGGATTTAAAATGTTTCAGAGACACCTGAAACATGAATGTAAAGTCATTTATTAATGCTAATGTGCTACAAAACATGCATGATAGAGGATGAAAGATGTTTAAACAAGAACTAGTAAAATATTTATGAAAAAAAGTTAATTTACAAATGCTAATATATAAACAATAGTAAAAGATATAAAGTGATAACAGTAATTCGTATTTCAAGGCTCCAGGTAAGCTCTGTGTTTATGAAACTGACTCTCTGGAGATGGTTCTGTGGTGCCAGTCTCTGAGGAGTCAGACACATGTGGTTAACCTGTCTTTGGTTGTCTCCAAAATAAGGTTCAGGCCGTAATAGAGATGTGGCTCTCTAGCCGATTATACAAGATCAGTAGCGATTTTTGCAGCATAAGTATACATGGCAGCCTGCTTAAACTAAAATGAGGCTTCGCTCCACCTGTGACTTTGATAATAAGCTAAAATTCCACCAAGTATTGATCTGCTTTGAGAAAGTGTCCTGCTACTTTATGCACTGAATGTGTTAAGGAGAATGTGAAAAAGAAAACCTAGTTATTTTACTATTTGTATTTTCTGTCTGAGAAAACCCCTCTCCAATAATTTAAGCACTGCTCGTCCAGATGCTAGCATTCTGTTACCGAAGAAATTAGCTCATAAATCCCACTGCTAGCATATGGTACTCAGATACAGTTTAATATTGAGATCAGCCTGTCAATAAGGATCTGTGTATTTGTTTAGATTAATCTCTTATATACCACAGTGATACAGACATATATACACGAGAGTTGTCTTTTCATTATAATGAAGCATTGATGTTATGTTAGCCCTGTTCTCCAGGGTGTCAAACTAATCTGTAGCATATTCATCATGCACTTACAGCTTCACAATAAGGCTTCTCTGCACGAGACACATTTTCATGTCACTTTGTGTATACAAAGCAAAGTCATGCCACATAAACATAATACACATTCGTTTCATATGCTGCCAATCATTTCAGCTACTTAGGACTATGTCTACTGTTTAGACATTTCTGAAGAGTGACTGTTGAATACATTAGCCCACATTAATGTAATTAAACCTTTGTTGAAGAACTTCTTGTTTGCCAAACCCTCAGATTTACCAGAGCTACATTATCTGTTGTTTGCATACCACTAATTGCAATTACCATTGTTTCCCCCCAGTTTGCATGTTTACAGTAGCCCCGCAGTCCTAAAACGTCACGCAAGAATTTTAATTTCTTCTCCATCATTCGTTGTTTTGTAGCACAAAATGGCTTTTTAAAAAGAATTTGTTTCACCTTTCAGGGTTTTGAAAATGTTTTGACTTAACTGAACCGCTGGGGTTTTGTGTTTCTCTGACTTTCGTCAGACTAAGCCAATTAATCATTCTAAATCCCGTACACGATAAGGTATAGGCCACAGCATGCTGCCTCCCTGAAGGGCTTTCAGAAAGCTTCACTGAACTGGGCTTGCTCTAATGGAGAACTTGGATTTAGCCACTTTCAATTAGGTGAGGAATTAATAAACAGAAAGAAAGAAAAGAAAAAGAAGTGCAGAAAAACAACACAGACTGCCAACTACACCTAAACCTGAAATATTTTTATCAACTAGAGCTTTCCCGTTCTTTCTTTTATGTTATGTGCCAAAGAGCAAAATAGACAGTACGAGAGATAGTTCAGGAAGAAAAAGGATAAGGAAGTGAGAGATACGCCTTATCTCAAGTAGCTTGCGATGCGTTCTGATTGGATTCTGGCAGATGAAGATGGGAGTTTTCAAAGAAGGTTATATTTGTAAGCCACAGACTCTGCTGGCATTCTGCCTTCATGAGTCGCTTACTAACAGGACCATTTCCGGATCTAATAAAAGGGCCACAGTTCCATTATAGTACAAATGTTCAATCGTTTGCTGAACTCTGACGTTCAAGTGAGACATTATTAGAGCAATATCGTCGAGCAAACTCATTCTCTTTAAACTGTTTTACTGTAGGCTCCAGATGAGGCATTTGTAGCCTCACCTGGAATGAAAAAAACCCTTATGCTTTAACGTCCGTTCTCAAACATTTAGGACAAAAGCTGACAATGTATTTACCTCAGTTAGGGAGAAAGGAAGGAGAAAAGAAAAAAATAGCGCTGTAATAAGAAAGCATTTATTTAATTATTTTATTATTATTATTATTAAATAATGCCATTTTTGTATATACTGGTGCAGTACAACCTTCTAAACCAAATTTTAGGTTTGGGCATCTCTATTAAATATTTTACTGTACCTGAAAATATAAAGTTATTTATTCAAGTTTAGTTAGTTATCCTTTTTTATTAGTTATCCTTTAAAAACACATAAATGAATGAATGAAAGTGAGAGAGCGAGAGAGTGCATTCTAAAAAAAGATGTATGTGGATATCATGCATGTTACATAAGCTACACATCTTCACTTGGATTGATTATCTGGAATGGTTGTAAAAGCATATTTTATTGTTATTGTTATTTTCTCAAACAATTCTATTCAGTCTTTGTGCATGACCGAATGGTTATTATATATAAAGATCTGCGCACATTCATGTTTGGACTTTTGAAATTAGCAACAAAAAACAGTTGAGAAGAACAGATTTTTTTCACATTCTTGCAAAGTAACACATAATGTGTGATATCGCTTAGATCAGGGCGACAAGATGGAACCTGTGAAAAAGGACTTCTGATGGAAAAGTAGCTGGCCAGATACAGATACAGTTGAGACCCACAAGAGAGGAAAATAACTTTATAAATGATTTTCTCTCTCTCTTAGCCTCATCTCTCATTAACACAGATTTAGCTGCCAGCACTGAAAATGCCTGTGGTTAAATTAATAGGATGGGAAAGGTCGGCCTACATTCTCTAACACAAGGCATTGCCACAGGGAATGACGAATAGACAACTTTCTACATAGTTTATCAGAATACTAGTGTATTTGTTAAATTATATAGAGAAGATAATGGACAAGGCGCACCATTGTTTGCTTATTTTAACCACCAGACCGATGTGCAATATTCACAGTTACATGTGTAGCACAAAGAACTGTGATAAACCGTGTAGAAAGTTGTATGTGCATGAGGACAGACATGAGCAAATAAAGAAAAGAAAATACGAAAAAATTCTAGTGGGTGAAATTCAAACTGGTGGGTTGTATGTGTGTGTGCAAAACTATCAGTTTTGTGTGAGCAGATGTCCTTCCAAATATTTTTATACCTACTTGCCAATTAAACTATCAGGGGATCTGCACATGGATAGACCTTTTAGGGAAACTGAATATCTATTTAACTCTCTGTTTTTCACGTTCAGTAATTTGCAGTACAGTTTAAACTATGTTGTCTGAATCATTGTAAAGAGGGAGGCTATAAATATGCCCAAGTACAGAGGTGGTGCTATTATAGAGCATGTTCCTTAGTTAAACACAACATGTAGTTTATTCATTTGTAGTTCACCATGGCCAGTTACTCTGGATGTTAACAGGATGTTCCCTAACCCCAGTAGGAAAGCATTCAGAAGGTATAGGAAGCTTGTGTGGCATTATGACAACAAAAGAAAAGAACAGCCATTATAAATACCAAGTTTTCCAAGCTAAAATCTCAGACGAAGACAGAGTGACCCTTTGAAGTGGCTGAACTGAATTTGTTTTTCTACTTTTCTTTTCACTTTAAATTGTTCTTTCAGTGCCAGGGACTGCAAGCATTATCATAAATTGGATATATGAAAGTTAAAAATGAAAGTTTACCATAACAGTGCCTATCTCTTTTATCTCCAAAGTTATACATTACAAAATCCTGGTGCCGTTTGTTAGATTGTGTGATATTGCTTTTTCGGTTGGTTTTCGCTCCTTTATTTTCCCAGATTAATATCAGAACATGTAATTGTTTATGTATTGATCTGCGCTTGCCTCACTTTTCAGCGTCTAATACAAACTTCTGATGTATCGAGTCAATTATATATCAAGAACTCCTCCTTATTACTTGCCTCTGCTTTTCTTCTATTTATGAAAGGAAAAAAAATCTTTCTTGAGAGAAAGTGAACGAGAAATTGCATCATATATCTGCTGAGATTAATTCCTGCATTCACTGGGTTTACAAGAGCAAGAATAACCAGCCCCTTTGTGGGTCTATTGGCAACTGGGTTATTTGTCTAGGTAGGCAGGGTGTGCTGAGTGTGTGGTGAGGTGGTTTAATGAACAACGAGATTGTTGGCAGGCAGACCGCTGTATAGCTGTAGCGCTGAGAAAACAGCAGGCCAACATAATTGTGCATTGTTCAGCCATAGAACAGGAGGCAGAGCATGTAATGAGCTGTAGCACCCGCTCACGTCTTTCCTAATGGGCTATGACCAGGATCATCCTTCCAGTGGCCTTAGCCACTCCAATCATCGCTATCGTCCATTCCCCCTCGACTTTCTTTCAAAGACCCCGATATCCCCCTCTTCCTCCCTCTCACTTCTGGCAGTTCTGTTTGTCTTAAAGGCACAGTTCATCTGAAAAGGAAAATTCGGTCATCGTTTACTCGCCCTCATGTCGTTCCAAACCTGCATGACCTCTTTTCTTCAAAGAAAGAAACTCGTTCAGGTTTGGAACGACATGAGAGCGAGTAAATAAACGCATTGACACGGGCCAACAAGAATCTTGGAAACAAAGTTCAAGTTTAGTAAGAAATATATTGATGTTATTTGCAAGATGCTGTGAGAATTTTCCTTTTGGTTTGGGCAGGTTTGATCCTGTTTTGCATTTTGATTGCTCAGGCCTCCTGCATAAATGGGATTCCAGTAGGCCTACCTCACCAATTTGTTGTTTCTTGTTTTTTTTTTTTTTTTCTTTTTCGTTTTACCTGAAAGCCTGTGACACGCAGAGCCAAAAGTGCTTGAAATCCCAACAGACCAAAATAAACATCAGCTAGTGAAAAGCCCCTGAAATTGAATGTCTACACAATGCAACTCCTAATGCAACACAAAATGCAAAAAGATTTTAAGCCACCCTTTTTTCGGAGACCACTCCGCAAGACACAATAGAAGTTTGCTTTGACTCTCTCGTCACGTCCAGCGTTTGATGTCCTGCAGCCAGAGAGCCAAAGTTAATGAATGAGATCGGTGTGTTCTGATTTGCTGCTCTGTTTCTGGGCACTGTGCTCTCAGCAGGGGCTGCAGCCTCTCTAACCACATTCTGACAAGACAGCTGCTCCGAAAGAGAGAACGATGAAGAATGTGAGCGAACGAGAGACTGGAATCGTACGGGGGTTGAAGAGTCTTGCTCCATGACTGTAATGATACAGATTTAATTTGTCCTTGGGGGTGCAGGTCACTCCAAAGACGTGCGTTTGGTGGCTCAAACTTTTGAGACATCGTTAGCCTAAAGCAAACTGACAGAGCATGTTATAGTGACAAAAACCCACAAAAACACACCCCTGAACGCATGAGTTGATCTGTCACAAATATCGCCAGAGGGGGTGGTGTGCGAAGGGGTGTTATTCTCTGTTGGTCTCTTGTTTATTATGTCTTGGGTGTTTCATATAACAAATGGAGAGAGACAGTTTTCTCTCAGGGGTTCTTAGCTTCTCCCAACAGAGTGTGATTAATTGTTATTGTGGTCTATTTTTATGTCGCATCCTGAAATACGAAGGTGCAAGAGAGGTAGCTTGACAATATAGCTCGGGGCTCTCGCTGACAGTGTTTGCTTTATGGTATTTTCATATTTTATGGCCCCTGCTGATTTAGTTACTTCAAAACATCGCTCGCCATTAGATAGAACACAGGTACTAGTGAGCCCTTCCTGCCACCGATAGCTCTGCGGTCCTGCGCATGTTTTATAGACGGGCTAATGCACCGCCGACAAGCACGGCTGACAGATTAGGGGACATCAGAGAGACTCAGGACCCTCTTTCATCTGTCCGTGTCTTAATAATGATTACTTGACAGACTTAAGACCAGATTTGACCTTGTTGTGCCTGAGACAACTCACCCTGGTTCACAAGGTTTAGCTGCTATAGAACAACCAGGCTGCCAGTATGGAGAATTTGAGGCCGTGGGCATGCAACCGCTCACAGATAGTAGAGAGATGTTACCTGGGTGCTGCATACTGGGCTGGATAGTGAAAGAAAGAGACACAGGGAGTGTTTCTAATTATAACGCTCCAGTCACAGTGCTGTGGTGGGCTGTATAGCTTGCATGAGCAACCGCAGAAAGCTGACTTTTGGTTTAATTTGGAAGACTAGCAATAATCCAGACTAAATCTCTTAAAGCTGCAGCTTCCCCTCTGTCGGATTAAGGGGCAGTCTTAAAAGGATAAGAGCTGCTTATCAGTGCTTCCCTCAACACTTCCTAGTGACTTCCAAAAAAGTGTATATATGGAACTGGTTCCAGTCAGATAATGTGGCCATTTATTAGCGATTATGTGTCACCTAGAATACGCAGACTTGCAAGCAGAAACTACTGAGATCATGTAATGTTGGAGTGAATGAGTAAAACAAGCAGTAGCAAGCTATTAATTCCTAAGGCGGGAAAACAGTATGTTAGGAAGCTTAAAGCTGTTTTAGCTTTAACAACGTTCTCTAAATTTCCTCTAAATATAAATCCGTTTTTCATTGGTCACATATAATCTAGCCTCTTGCAAATCAGTAGGACATGTTTTATCTCCGTGTTGCTATTTAGACATTAATATTTGACTATTTCTAATTCTTAAAGGGATAACCTTTTTTAGTTTACTTTCATGTTGTTCCAAAGCTGTATGACTTTCTTTCTTCTCTGAAACACAAAAATCTGTCGCACTTTTAAAAACAAAAACTGTTGACCAAAATGCTGTACAATTAATCAAATAATACTTCACTAGTATAGTTTCAAAAGCTGCATCTACAACAACTAAGTGATTTTTATATGTTTTTGTCCCTGCAAACAAGTCTATTTTATGGAGACATTTTTTAACCCCCAGGGCTTAATATATCTTATAATATATCAAAATATCTTCTTTTATGTTTCAAAATAAAGAAAGCCAGGATTGAAATGGGTCCTTTTAACTAACTCCTTTCCTTAATAAAAGGAAAAAAAGAAAAGAAAGTCTGCTAATTTTACAATAGACATACATCTATCTAAATTTTTCATTAAATCCACATATTCATTTCTAAATACAAAGGCAACACAATAAAACCATGAAAGGTATGTTTTGGAATACAGAAGTTTTGTGAAATCATGCTTTTCATAATTCCAGACACAGCTGTTTTGCTATGCCTTTATTTATTTTATTCCAGGGAATGGACTGACAAGTGACTTGACAGGAATGCATATGCACACCCTCTCAATTTTCACTTTGAATACGATTGTCATTCGGAATGATGGCAAGACGGCTGGAAGTTTTATTTACTTGCTTGATGTAACACCACAAAACAAACATTTGTAAAGTGGATAACTCTTAGATCTGGAAGGAGGTTGGTGAACAAAGGCTGCGGTTGTCATTACTTGAATTATTTATCTTCTTTTTTCTTTTCTTTTTTATTATTTCACAGCAGTGAGGCACAGAGGAAAATGTGAATGCATCCAAATTGAGCCTGTTAGTTTAAAGCGCCGTTAACGAAGTGTTACTTTTTTCTGTTTTGTTTTTGCCTGTTTCACTGTCAGGGCTGCTAGAGGAACAAGCACTAATCCAGCACATCATGATACGTGTTGTTTGAAATTGCATGAAAGCGAGAGGCTGCCATGTGTCTCACGGGGGTAAAGAGCGAGAGAAATAGGACTCCGCAGGGGCAGAGGCAGAGAGAGCACAACCTTTTTGGTCTAGAAAGCGAGTATCCATTGGGGAGAGAATCACTCAGGGAGCAATGCAAAAATAGAGGTGCGTGTGTGTAGATTCTTGTTTACAAGTTGACACCTTTTTAACCTCCTATTAACTGCATGCTCCTGAGAGCATCTGTTCTCCACTGGGAGAGGGACGTCACTTCATTCTTTCCCTCTGAATTCACCTTAAAGTTACTTTCTTGGTGTTAATTAACGAATAATCCAGCTGTGCTAACCAATCTGTACAGGTTTCCATGAGAAAACCTAACAATGTTCAAGAAATCCATATGGTCAGAAATCACTACGTATTGGTTTTGAATGAACAAAAGGAGAGATAAATGTTCTCTCTCTCTCTCTTTTTAGACCCGATAGTCTCGCTGTATTGTTTAGGCTGACCTCACCTCTAGTCTAACTAATGATCTCTATTGAAGCGGGCATGTTAACCAGGACAGTAATTATGTCGCATTTATCTGAGGGGCTGTTTGCCAGACTTGGCAGGTTTTGTAAAGCCACACTCTCAGTATGGGAACTATAAAGGTAGACAGTTGATTGCGATAATTATAATGAGAACAATAGAGAGAATACAGAGGATTCTACTCATTAAAAAGTAAAAATCAGCTTCACTTAGCATATTATTGCAGTATGTTGGCATATATGAACAAAACTGGAAAGGATATGTGGAGTGTTTTCAAATAAGAAGGAATTTTAAGACAAATAGTCAAAGAAAGAAACGGCATATTTTGTGTCGATAATTACCTGAGCGTAAGCTACTAAAATCTCCATCAAATTCCCCATGTAGATGTTACAACCCCATTTTAAAGACTTATTTTCAAACAATGTCTTAAATGGCTTATTAACCTACAGCCTGGTGTCAGATCTCCTCTGTTTCTGCTAATCAGGGGAAGTGCTATTTTTCAGCGCTCGAACTGAACAAAATTGGAGCTGTTGGAGAACTCTTAGGTTGGCATTATTCTCGTGTAATGAGTGTAAGAGAGCCCAATTATTCCACTTGCCATCAAAACAGAGGAAGATTAACTCTTCTCCACTTTGACACTCTCCAGCAATGCTATCTTTTTATAGATGTTCACACTCTTGAGCTGTCTATGCTGTGCTGATATTATTTAGTTTTTTGTTTTCGATGCAACCGCTGCATGTGCGCATGTGTGTGGCTTTCCTATGCTTTTTTAGTGCATGATAGCTTCATCAACATGCCACCTGAACACAAAGACAAAGAGAACCCTGCAGCTCCTCATGCAGAATGGCTATGACTTGTCATCCTTCTCATTAAAACGCTAAATTAGAGATACAGCCATGCTGCGCATATGGAGGGGGAACCATTTTTGCCCAAGCTTAGCATGAATCCCAGTTAAGTGTTGGGTTTTGAAGCTTAAATTGTCCAACTGCAGAGGGATTTCACCACTTTGCTTTTGAAAAACATATTGTAGATTAAATGGAAAGGCCACGGTTGGAGCCTTCTGAATAAATAAAAAGAGTCCAGCTCTATAGGATATCGCATTTTTTATTAGCCTGCAAGAAATGGAATTGGCTGCTAATCAGGAGGAGCCAAATAACAAGAGATGAATAAAATGATTCACCACAAACACAAACTCGTAAAATCTGAATCTAAACAGACACAGTCAAGATATGTTGGGTTTTGAAAAATACATAGACGCACACCCACGTACACCTAGACGGCTTTGATAAGAGACAATTACCACGCATTGTTTACAGTGCAAGCCAAATGATTTCACCTCTTTATTTCGAGGAAGTCATGGTGACGATAGTTTAACTACACTGGCTCAATGCCCAAATACAAAAGTGATCTTTATCTCTTTATCAGCAGGAATGCAGATGTTTGAAGCGCATAGGGGGTGATGCACTGGGCCGTATGCTGTTGTTTTTTTTGTCCACAACCCCTTTGCCATCCTCCCCCCAAACCTGTTTGGGTCTAAAGACAGTCTAATACAAATTAAATTAAAGAAAGTCTGCACAGATAATCCTGGTGTGTTTCAGCTGCTGTGGCGGCGTGGGGTCAAGCCTGCAGCATCTGGCCCTCCTCATCACAGCAAGCCCACAAGCTGCTCCACTCTCTCTGGGAGCCGGAGCAGAGCAGCACCCCTATTGCCCCACTTAGGAGTGTGTGTTTACACACGTGGTCGGGCCCAGGATGTGGGAATGTAAAACAAGGGTGTGAGCCTGTCAACTCACATGTAAAGTGTCTTGCTGCATATGTGGGTTTATTTGTTTGTACAGTGTTAAAGGAGTGAAGGAAAGGGTGTTAAATAAGTGTCGCGATACAGTGGGGAGGAGGTTTTGAAGCAAATTGCTGATTGAAAATCTGAGGAAATGCATGCTTGAATTAGCCCCATATCTGTCGACAGTCTCTAGTGTAATGCACGGTGCAACGGTGTGAGGGGACATCATTGTTCGGTGGTGATAGCAGACTGTCAGCACCCTGATTAACATCTGCTCATCGGTCTACAGATGAGCCACTGATGTGTGGCGAGGTAAATCGTCGCTCTAGATCCGATGCTGAAAGCTGCTGAAAAAGGCCATTTCAAATATTAGAAGCAGATGTGTCCAGCATGCTAAATCTGAGAGCTAACTACTCTTACAGTATTGCATCGTGAATTGTGCTGATTGGGTCAAGCTTATTATGATTACAGTGGAGTTTTTATCTGCCCATCTGTTCGTTAGGGCATCACGGGGCCGTCCAGCCACTACTACGTCTGTCGTCCAGCAGCGCGTAGTAAGGTGGAAAAGTGCAAAAGGGCATAAAATGCAATAGGACACATTTAGAGAAAAGGCAGCGGTTGGTTTTTGCATCTTCTGTGCTTTTTTTTATTTTTTGCTAGAAAAGTAGTGAAAAATATTGTAATAAACATAGTTCGTAATAATGCTAGTAATAATACAAATACATTTAAATTTAGAGAAGTATTAATACTCCAAGTACTAAAAATAAAAAAGTAGTAGTATAATCATATGTTCGACATTCTTTTTCAGGTTTCAAATTTTGTTTAAAAAGTGAATGACCCTATTGTCAGTAGACTTACAAAAATATGAAACATCTTAATTATACAAAATACATATTTAAAAGGTTAAAACATTTACTCACCCTTCTATGCATTATTTTTTATCTGTGGAACACAAAAGAAGATGGATGAGGACTAAGGAATACAAAGCTGCACAAACTTGAAACATCCATATGAAACACAGTTTAGATTGTTATATACTGGAAAGATAGAGAAGCCTGAGTCTTTCAAAGTGTCTAGACCGTGTGCTAACTGCTAGACTGTACCTCTGTAGCTGGAATCCGAAGCCAAGAATGCGGTAAACATTGTTTGTTTAAATAAGTGGGGAAGGTTGGAAGGATTAGTAAAAGATGATGAAGTTCCGCTTGCACCCTACCGCACCGCTTCCTGTTTGCACATTGCATCATATTGCATCTCCACGCACACCTTCTCATCTGTAAAGGATGTCAATAAGGAGATGTCAATAAGGAGGCTGGCTCAATCCATCTTAGAGAGGGGGAAGAGAGAGATGAAAAGACAGAGTGAGAAAGTGCACTTGAGGCAGAGACAGACAGGGAGTATATCCGGGGAGACTAAGAGTCTGTAATGAGTTGCTGCAAATTTCCATCCACAGGAGAAAAAAAAAAAGCCTGGAAAGATGCCTTTGTGCCTTGTCATTGTGAAGAGAGGTGCCATGCTTTCAGCGGGAGAGGCAAATGGGCTGAAAGTGAAGGGGGGGATGGGACGGTCTGTTAGACATCTCAGTATGCTGACAGATATTTGGGAGAACATACCCCGAGATACTATGTCATTATTTTGGATCAAAGTGTCATGCGGGTATATGATTTACACTCATAACAAAAGCAGCATCCAGAATGGATGAGTCGGCACTCCCTGCTGGAGCCCAGTGCTGGATATTACACTGATGTAAAGGTGTTCACATCGCTTATCTCCACTCGCGCCTGCCGAATGAGTCTCTGTGTGTATTAGTGAGTGTGTCTGTGTGGAAGAGAGAAACAGAAAGATGCATGACTATGGTGTAAAATGGCTCAATGGTGCTCATCCTGAGCTGTGAATATAACAGGTGAAGCACTCACTCACACTCACTTCATGTTCAACAGTGCAGCTACAGTCCTTTAGCATCTATCTATCTATCTATCTATCTATCTATCTATCTATCTATCTATCTATCTATCTATCTATCTATCTATCTATCTATCTATCTATCTATCTATCTGAAATTAGCAAACCACTAATTTTAAGAATAAGCAAATTCAGCATTATTAAAAATTCTAGATGCTACAAATAATGCTGTTTAAGGAATTAAATTAAAAGCAAAAGCTATTTTAAAAAATTACTTTATATTATGAATTTATGATATATTTAAAATGATGAATTATTTACACAACCATTCAAATGTTTGGGGTCAGAAATCAACGCTTATCCTTGAGCATTCAGCAGGGATAATTCACATAAAATGTGGCAGTAAAGATTTTCTATTCATAAAAGACTTTAAAAAAATATTAAGCAGCTGTTTTGCAGGAAGAAAACAAAGACTCTACCTGAATAACCTGTGCATGTCACATCCATTTATCTGAAAGCTAGCAAACCAGCACAGGTTTGTACATACTGCTATTATCTTGCGTCAAGATGACTCTCCTTTTCCATCGCAAGTGAGGCCAGGTGGATATAAGGATCCGTTTGAATGAAAGGAGTGAATGTCTTTTAGCCGAGGCATTTGAATTAGAATAACATCCCACAGGACTAACTTCTGCTAGCTGTGGCCATTTGAGTGTCATTAGTTTCTATGGCTAAATTGTCCTTTGAAAATGCAATGTGGTAGTCAATGCCCCCCACCCACGCATTACCACAATCACACATACACCTTCTATTATGACCAGTCTGCTTCCTGTAAAACATCCAAGCAGATTGTGAATCTATGAAACAAGCATACGCAGGCACACACTGCGGGTTGAGAAGGATACTGTAACGTCGAAAGAGCTATTTATAGTGGACAGAGTATCTGATCAATTCCCAAACACCACAGGCCAACAACAAACAACCCAAGTCTTCTTGTAAAAGAGAACTATCAAAGTACACACATACACAATACAGTAGATCAGAAAGGAGTGTCACAGTAGGAATGCGGCCTTACATTAGCAAACAACACAAGAGTGCCCTGCCCTCTTTGCAGGCATGCAGATATGCATGAAAGGACAGGTTATTTAAATCTTATCATCATGCTAAAAGGCAGCGAGTTCTGACATATGATGACCGTATGAATTATTAACATAGTTTCTATTAATGTATGCATAATTAATCACACACAAAGTGAATGAAGCTTATAGTCCTTAGTATATGTAGATTGAGTCTTTTACAGGATCAAACAGAAGGGCATTTTCTTTCTCGGTTAACGGTGCAGCTGTTGATCTGGGAAATACCCGTTCCTGCTTTTGTTGTTATGAGAGCTTTGTGGTTGTTTTCTTAAAGGAAATATATCTGCTGCAGTTCGCAGGAAAAGCAACTCTGAATGAATGAGGTAGGGAAGCGTATTGTGTTTACTCATTTGTAACACACTGTTTCGTCCCCATGGAACACAGCTTTAGTTAGTGGAATAATGCAAAGCTGGGTATACAGATATTTTTTCTGCAATTGTTTTTCGAAAAACAAATCACTTTGGATCAACTAAGTAAAAAAAATATAGCCAGTTTTTAAAGCTCAATAAGCATTTACCCTTGGAAATGGTTCCCTTTCATAATAAGATGGATTTGAAACATGCCAAATTGAGTTGTGTGTGAATTGACAGGTGATGAAGTGGAATGATCTCGAGGATATGGCAGCTTATTTGTCACATGGGCTCCCGTAGCGATTGATTCGTTATAATTTGTGTTTGTAGGTAGCCGGCCGCTTTTAAACGTCAACAAGTCCTCATATTCATCACGGCTCCTGCCGGAGAGGCAGAAATAGAACACATAATCTCATCCCGATGCCAGGGTGAGCCTGAGGCGCTCCTTCACCTCCCTTTATACCGTCGAGCCTCCCCGAGGGCTCACATGGTCTGGAAGAGAAGGGGGGGGGGGGATCTATAATCTAGCAGATGGCAGAGGATCTATGGGAAATACTATAATCAGGGGTTGGCAACCTAACACTGGGATGAGGAGTGCCGTGTTTCTCTGAGCTGGGGAAGGAAGGATAAATCCACTCATACCAGGTGGGGAGATGAAGCTGCGGTGGTCCGTTCCTGTCGTCAGGGGTGCCATGTGGCTTAGCGATCCACACCACCAAAGAGGTGGTGTGGTGAAAAGAGAAGGCTTTGAGAAAGTAGGAGGCAGGAAAACATTGAAAATAAAAGTAAAGGAAGGCCTGCATGTCGCAGAAAGAAGAAAGGGAAAGTGCGTGATGTCTGCGAAGAGCAACTCCATGTTGAGATTGGCTTTCAGTGTGCCGGAGGGTATGAGACTCCCCTGCTCCATTCACGCAGTCAAACGGCACAAACATAATTTCTCCGCAGCCTCACTGCAGCACTACATTTGTAGACATATAGACATCTCCTAAGCCTCCGTGGAAAATGCCACCCTTGCTACAGGCTCATTTCTGCTCCTATCACTAAGCCCCACTCAACAAAGCCTGTCTCCATTTTTTTTTTAAATAGCTATGCGCTACCTGCCTTTGCCTCATGATAACCTCTCCTCAGTAAGCTCCTTGTGGATGGAGGTAAATAAACAACAGAACTCATTATGAGTACCGATTTCCTCCCAGCACTCTGGGGACTGTGGAAATAAGCCTTAAGATAACTCAGAGCACCGAACTGCTATTAAAATTAGTAAATGGAATGGTTTTATTTTAATTGAGGTCCTTCATATTGCTTTTCTTTTAGTTCATGTAATACATTTTGCTTTTTAAAAATAATTTGTATTTAGCCACAGCATTTGTATTCAGTGGAAGCGCAGTGAGAATATGCTTTTCCGCCTCTGACTGTGACATATTAGGAGCATTTGTACTTGTATTAGGAGCAAGAAAAAGAAGAGTCGCTTGATCTTCAAAACACGTTTTTCGTCCCCAACCACTCCCTAAAATGAAAAAAGAAGATGCTTCAAGCCTTAATTTAACTAGTTTTGTGTGCTGAAATCAGATTTAATAGGCATTTTATCTACGGTTGTGAAAACAAGGGTACAGACTGATAATTATGAATTGCTGTTATAGTGTGCAGTTTTAATTACTGAGAAGAGATAATACATAAATTGCAGCAGAGGTGTGACAAGCATGTTTTTTTTTCCCATTCCCTTGCCACCTGAAGAACTCCTGCTCCACTCACTCGGTGCATCTGGCCCCCGTACAATGAATGCTCTCACATCCGGACTACGGAACCAATTGTCACGCTGAGAAGAAGGCAAATCAAATCTCACAGCGGCAACTAAGCGAGGAGATTGTTTTTCCTCTCTGCTGGCTGAAGTTGGAGGAGTTAGATGGGGAGGGTTGTTGGGGTTAGAGGCTGCGGGTTAGAGAGAAAGAGAGAGAGAGAAAAAATGAGGTTAGGGTCTCGTTTACTGCCCCCTTTCCATTACTTTCCTCTCTGGACCTTCCGCCTCCGTTCACAGAGCTCTTACGGTGTGATTTGGCCCACCAGACCCTCAAGTATGTGGGAAGAAGCACAACAATAATTAAGGGGATAGGGTGACACCGGCCGCCAAACTAGGGCCGCCCAGATCATAACAACACATTGTAGAACCTGATTAAGTAGCCATTTGTGGCAGCTTGTCTGTAGTTTAAGCAGCCCTCATCTCCGAGCCTGAAACCCGACCCCTGTGTAAGAAATATTGATAGCCCTTATGATTTGATGGCGGTCAGCGGTGTAGGCATACAGTACATTACTTTACAGGAAGATTGCCGCTAATGCATGGAAGCTCTCTGGCATAAAGACCTCTAAGGGCTAAGGGCGCCTCTTAAATGCCCTCAGGCCATCAACCTGAATTAATGAAAAACACAAAGCAGCGTTGCGCAATACAATTGATTTCCCTTTTTGGGTGAAGCTTACTAATTATGGCGATCCATTAGCGAATCATCACCACACATCAATAGATGCTTTTGTTGTGGAATAATGGCACTTATCTATCACGTTCTTCAAAGAACATGTTGATATCTGCTGGAATACGGTACTGAAGCTTGTTTCGTAATCTCCAGCAGTGAGATGTCTCTGTGGAACAGCAGCCGCATTTGCATAACTGAAGCTATTACTCCAATTAGCCCACTCTGATATAAGCAGAGAGATCAAAATGTCAACAGAAGGAAATCTGCTGAGATGACTGAGCCTGCATCATCGATAGCGACTCTTCTCGTAAAAGGGTCAGCGATCTGCACAGCATAACTGCATTTGAACAGGGCTCTCATTTGTTTTAAGTGTCATGGCTGAGGAGAGCGAGAGCAAAGCTTCATATGTGCAGATACACAAGAAGGACAACCTTGGAATCTCGCTCTCCCAGCAGAGCTCCGAATAGCGCTGCTCAGAACCAATTATGGGCCGGCCACACGAAGGCAGATCATTTGGAAATTTGTATACTGTCTTTTTTAATGACGCTTTCCCCTTGTTACTCAGTCCATTGCTGTTCATTAGTCTTTTTGTGGACGACCGTGGAGATGGAAAGGCTTTGTAATGAGTTCTCACAGGGACTAAAGTAGAGCACAGGTGGCATAAAAAACAAAAAACAAAATTCTCTACTTACATATATATATATATATATATATATACACCTGCCCTGTTAGAGTACTGAAATACTTGCTCATGCCCATTACTTTGATATTAATGGAGTCAAGCTGGATAGGAACAAAGAGGCAAATAACTACCTTGTGAGCTGCAACGAGAACAAACAAGAGTATGTTCCAAATTGAGGTCTACTAATATAATGTTAATTAAAATGGCTTTTTACAAATTATCTCCTTGATTACAATGACTTAAGGTTTAATTAGAGCCATAGCAAACACCCACGCAGGCAAGAACATACACACCCCACACGCACACATACACACAAAAGAGAGCGTTAACCTCCAGTGGGTCCAGATTTCACCAGCCCCAAAATCTCAATTAGATGCCTGGTCAGCCGTCACTTGTAATTAAAATATTATCATTCGTGGTAGTAATTAGAGAGTGTGGAGGTGAGACGGTACGCAGCAGCTCATTGACTGGTGATGGAAGAAGGTCTAAGGTGGGCAGTGATGAGCATTACTACGCTGTAAACCAAGAAAGAATTTGTGAAAACTGTAAAAGTGGGATTCAATAAATCTTTTTTGAAATTAATTCCACTAAGTCGTGGAATTAATGGTTAGAGAGTCGGACTCGTAATCGAAAGGTTGCGGGTTCGAGTCCCCGGCCGGCAGGAATTGTAGGTGGGGGGAGTGAATGTCCAGCGCTCTCTCCACCCTCAATACCACGACTGAGGTGCCCTTGAGCAAGGCACCGAACCCCCAACTGCTCCCCGGGCGCTGCAGCATGGCTGCCCACTGCTCCGGGTTTGTGTTCACGGTGTGTGTGTGTGTGTGTGCATTTGTTCACTACTCACTGCTGTGTGTGTGTGTGCACTTGGATGGGTTAAACGCAGAGCACCAATTTCGAGTATGGGTCACCATACTTGACAATACGTCACGACTTTACTTTTTACTTTACTTAACATGTCACTTTTAAGTGTTTACGGTTGTTGACGTGCACATCTTGCACTGTAGGGATCTCCTAGCCACTGTTGATATACACAGATGGGGGAAAAGCACATGTGTTTGAGATCATAGATCTTTATGCAGAGTTATTCCATCTGCGATTATGATAGCTTGTATCTGTCTCCCAGCAGTTAGTCTGAATGTCCCTGGATGACGGCATAATCATTGGTCGTGTTGCACTGTCTGCATTAACCTTCTTATCGTCTGAGTGACTGCTGTTGTCAGGGGGGGCTGATGGCAAGACATACCCCTGGAAGGAAGCCATTGACTTCTTTTTCTATCTCGGTTTAGAATCAGCTAAAATTGAAGCTGAGAGAGGAGGCAGATTTCTCCCCATGAAAAATACCTGAATTTTGAATCTAACTTGCCAGTTAGATTACAGATTACAATTACAAAATTTAATGAACGTAGGGAATAATATTTAATCATCATTATATGCACCAATAGAGCAATAGTCATTACCAGCAATAATTATTTACATATATTTGTTCACCAAATAACACTAAATATGAAACTTGCCATTTGGAGACCTTTTGACCATGCAGAAGAATCACTGAGTTATAGAGTTCTAATTCAATTGAAAATTTGAACTGGCTGATGGAAATGAATAGAACTTACCGAGGTTTAGACCATTGACTTAAGAACATGTAATTGTAAGTAATTGTAATCTGTCTTAACGCTCAAGTCAAAAGACATTTCGCAAAAGAGGATTGTGAAATTAGTCATGCTGTTTGCAAAATTCAATGGCCAAATATAAAGTGCATTAAAGTCTCTGCATAATTCATTATTTTGCTTAATTTCACAACACTAGTAATACAACCACAAATATACATAAATGATACATATCACCCAGTTCTACTGTGTAATTCTAGTCATTTATTCAAAAAGCGCTGCTTTCCAGAAGACTCTGAAGTCTCTTTTTCAATGTGGGTCAAAGAGTCATCGTATGCAGATCATTGAGGCCTTTTCATCTGCATTTGTGAAGTTGAAAAATCCCCCAGTATGCTCTTAATTTCCTTCCTCCGTTTATTTCTTTCTTTGATATGTTTATATTGGCATCCTCAAAAGCGGTGTGAGGAAAAGCAGCACTGGAAGAGAGGAAACTTTCTTCTCTAACCATCAACCCCTCCCCTATTCCCCTATCTGGCTTAATGACATTTTGAAGAGCGTGGTCTGACTAAGGATGGTTTTGTGGGTGGGGGGAGGCTGGAGGAGTGACGACAGGAGCAGACTCACTGCAGCAGAACAGGCCACATGTGCTTAGAAAGAGAATGGGAGAGTTTGCCTTTGAAAGCCCAGGCAGCTAACTAGAGTCTTTGTGTAAAATAACATTTCTATTGAAAGGCAATTACTGGTGACATTATTTTGGTTGCTGAATAATTCAATTCATTTTTGTTCTCTCTCTCTTTCTTTTTCTTTCTCTCTCTCTTTAATTCTGTCTCTTTCCCCCAGACGGAGAATTATTCCATTGACTCCAGTTATGTAAACAGCAGAGCACACCTAATTAAAAGGTATGTCTTTATAAAGCAATCAGATTGGCTTATCTCACTCATTTTGATGCGTTCTTAAAGCGGTCAGATCATACCTTTTTTTTACTTTTACATGTTCTGTTTGATGCAGCTCACCATTTAATAAACACCCTGTTTCCATGTCTAATTAGCAATACAATTTATGTACTATATATTCCGCTTTCTCTTGGACAGACAAGTTTTTAATGTTTCAGGTTTCTGATCTTAGATATTTCAGAATGAGACATTTTTGCATATTAGTGTCAATGGATAGACGTACAGATATAGTACAGTGCATTAGTACAACAATCTCTTTAACTTACAAAAAAAAAATGCATGACACTTTTAAGACAGCATTTGTCATTAAAAAATAAATACAGTTTTTGGCTCATAAACCATCTTAGGGTTTGGCCACATACTGAATGCAAGATATTAATACTCAACATGTTTATAAATGGCCAGTGTTAAGCTTTAATAATTCTGTATCATAAGTGATTAAGCACATCCTCATTGAGTAGTTTTCCTTTCTTCCCCAATATGAATAATTCCATCAAATCCCTGCAAAAACGTGTATACATATTACATGTTAGAGAATATTAAAGCTGTAGCCCAGAGCGAAGGCTTGGGCGGTTAATCTACATCCATGTGGATGTTAATCAGATAGCTAAATCTACAAGAATTTAAATCCCGGAATTCCAGAGGATTCTTGCTCAGTACACACAAGGAGGGCTTTGTAAGGCCACAGAGATAAGGAAAAGGTAACCTTAGTTTGCATTGTGGAAGAAAAAACAAGGACAATGGATCCTTTGTACTGGCAGGACTTGGCCAGCATTCTTCAGTCCACCTAAAAGGAAGCTATTGACTGACACGGAGCATTGGCATGCAGACATCCCTAATGAAGGTCCTCGGCCACCTGGGGGCCCGGCTACTACAGATGTGCACCGGGACCGCAATGTCTCTCTTACCTGGAGCAAAAAAAAACCCATTCCAGTTTACCTCAGTACTGCATTTTTCAAACCAATTACAGCAATTTTATCTTCTGAAAAAAATCATTGCCTATGTTTACATAAACAAAGAGTATTCAAGTGTCGGCTGTTTGGCTCTGCGACACTACAAAGAAATCCCCTCCGGAGCCTGTGGGCGAACAGACTGGGACAGGTGCAATTAGACTGATAAAATCAGAGGCTGCACTACCACCATTGCAATGACATTGCTAGAATCCTTCGCTCTCTCTCCCTCCCTCCTCTCTTTCTCCTTAGATGAGGCTACAGAGATGCTTTTGTCTATGTATGTCAGTGTGTGTATGTGTACGCATGCGTTTCTGATCCTCACTGTTGCTTCAGAGGCAGAATGTGTTCCACTGGGCTAACTATCAAATTAAGGGAAATCAGGCTTGTGCACTGCAGCTGTCAATTGGCAGCTTTTTCCCTCCTCTCGATCTTTTATGTCAGTAAATGAGGGTAAAGAGGGAAAGAACAGTTTGCTCAAATTGTTACACCTATACTTAAAAACTTCCAGAAATGTATGTGACCAAAATAAGTTCTCCTTAATAAGACAACGTGACCTGATTTTTTTATACCGAAAACCCCACAAAATCAAATGATTGTAACTTTTTGGAAAAATGTAAGTCTTTCTTTTCCAGGAAAATTCACTATAAATATTGATAGCTCATCTTGTATGCAGTGGTGTAAAACAAGATGTCTGTTTTTTTTTGTTGTTTTTTTCTTAAGATGTCACATTTGACATGAAGATATTTTTTAAAGAGATTCTTTTTTGTTCACCCACAAAACAAAGTTTTGCCATCATTTACTCACCCTCATGTCATTCCAGAAGGTGAATGTTATAGAATTTTTGAATATATTTTAAAAGTAATACAGGTCAGTCATTTACTGTAAGTATTCTGAAGCCATTAGATGTCACGGAGTCAGGAAGAAAAAATATTCACCTCTGCTGTTGCTCTCAAATAAAACATGTCAGCACTGTTATTAATTACTTACATTATCATCACATGATGTTCCTCACACAAAGCCACAAAGTCTAATGGACCACTTTTAAATCCTGTTTTTATTTTTGATCATTTTGGTCCTTAACAGCCTTAATCAATTCATTTTTGTTACAGAGCAGCCAGGATATTTTTCAATAGTCACATTTTGTGTTAGATATATAAGACAGTGTTATTAAAGAGTCTTGAATTTCTGAGCACAAAATGAGAGTGCTTAAATTAAGATAGAGTTTTCATTTTTGGGTGAACTATCCCTTTAATGCTTCTACAACTTACAGATATTCAAGACGGTTTGCTGACATAGTCTATATAAAATGTAGGAACTTTGACCACAGCAACACATAAGAGCTCTGAACAGCCATAGATCATTCACCCCTGATCCTTTACCCCACCATTTCAGAATGTGAGAAAAGCCACATCTTTTCAGCTTTACCATCTGTGCAGCTAAGAGCTAAATAAAGGTAGCACTGGGCGAAGAGACTAAAAGAATGATTAAACCAAAGTTGACAGTTAAATAACACTTCCCTTCTTACTCTCTCGTTTTTTCTACTTCACCTGGCTATAGCACGTCAACATTTAAGGACATGGAAGGAAACAGTCTGAAGGACAGTGGCCACGAGGAGAGCGACCAAACCGACAGTGAACATGACGTTCAGAGAGGGCACTACGCCGACACAGCTGTCAATGACGTACTGAATATGACCGTACCCCCCAACAACTCACAGCTACCTGACCAAGGTAAGTCAGAAAGGTCTCGACTAGCTGAAAGCATCCAGAAAAAAAGTATCAAGCAGGCAGAGTCGGCCTTGAGGCGCCTTGCTAATGCACAGGCAGCACTTCTCTTCCTGGCGTGTCTTTGATACAAGCCCGGGAACATTATTGACGAATGTGAGCCACGTCTACAGTCGACTGCAACACTTCAGATCCAGACCTAAATGGCAGCAATTAGGCTGACAAAGGTTGAAGGTGGAAATCTACATGTCACGCAGTCTCCTCATGCATAATTCACGCGGATCATTTAGCAGGGAATTAATGTTGATGTTTCTTTTTTTTCGACTGCCATTAAAGACATCCTGTTGGCAGGAGTCAGTAGGAGGTCATGTTCACTCTCAGCTACTGCCACTCAATGCTACAAAGTTATAGAGCGACGAGTGGCAGCGCTACAGAGAATCAAAGCGCAGAGAAGACCAAAAGAGGGCTCCAAATAGTTTTATTGCACCGATTGTTTTGTGTTGTCATGCTCAATCAGCCTTTGATCTGTATAATTTAGAACAATGGAACACCTCCAGCGGCCGCTAATAGTCAATAGCGAGAACTCTATTCTTGTCGGACGGAAATTAGTCAACCAATTTTCTGAATTACAATGAGAGCTTGACATTTGCTGAATAGAAAGAGAGCAGAATAAAGAGCATTTCTGAGGGAGACGAGGTCATTAAAATCAGCAGAACGGTCTCTCAGATTGGAGTTTAAAGAACATGAGGCATTGTGGCTTGCCTGCGATGTGCAAAATCAAGCCTTGCTGCGTCTGACTCATAGTACTGCTTACAAATCTCAGTGTCCTGCTTGGGGAAGAAGAGCCTAATAAGAAAGCTAAGGAAGAGAAAAGACTGAGTTAATGGCTATAAAATAATTTAGCTTTTTCCTCCTCATTGTGTTTTTTTCCCCTCTGTAAAGCAGGAGCCTGAATTATGTAGAATTGGCAGGTGAACCAATTAAGATCTCATTTGGTCCAGATCGTGTACTCTATGGCTAATTCCAGCAGGCTAATTAGCCGGTTTGTTCTCCAGATGAATCGCAAGATATATGGCTACCTGGCAACCGGAGAGGAGGGAACTTCCTCCCATTTACATTTTATATGTAAATGCGTCAGATGCATCAACAGATTTGTTTGAGCGTCGTTAGGCTTGCCGCGGCGTCTGTGTGTTGTCTGAGCTATGGAAACCGCTGAGAGGAATTACAAGCCTCTGGGTTTCCATGATGGAGATCTCTCTGCATTTCTTCCACTGCCAACTTCCTGTCAACGTATAATGAACAATGATTAGCGAGTCTCGTGACTACAGTTTAAGCTGTTGTAGATATCTCTCTGTAAGAGAAATGCATATATAGGACTCATAAAATGCACTCTGACAAACCCTCAGCTCGGCACTCACATAATTGGACACAATTAGAAAAATGTACACAGAGAATGTTACAAGTAGATGAAGCCTTTCTAGGTCAGCCATTTTATCATTAGCAAAGCTCTTATCTGCTCATGAGCAAGCAAACATTGAAAATAAAGGATAGCAGATAAGCAAAATGAACAAGCACTTCAACGCCGCTGTCATCAGTTTTAACCAAAGCCATTAGACGGTGACAAGTATCAGATACTAATGTCATTTTGAGGCATGTCTTCTATCATATTATTCTGCAGCAGCTACAGGCCCTTTGTCCCCAATGAAATGCAGTGCAGTGAACGTACGGCTCTCATTTTAATGCTTTAAATGTCTTTAGCTACATACAGTATGTGCCAAAGCCTGTTGAAAATATGAAATGAACTGACCATTGTCCTTACATATCCAGTAATGTGACCCTGGACCACAAAACTTACCCTGGACCACTTAAGTCGCTGGGGTATATTTGTAGCAATAGCCAAAAATACATTACATAGGTCAAAATGATTGATTGTTCTGTTATGTCAAAAATCATTAGGACATTAAGTAAAGATCATGTTCCGTGAAGATATTTTGTAAATTTCCTACTGTAAATATATAAAAACTTAATTTTCAAATTTCAGATTTTCAAATAGTTGTATCTAGGCCAAATATTGTCCTATCATAACAAACCATACATCAATGGAAAGCTAATTTATTCTTTCAAGAAATGTGAATTAAATGTAATTTGTTGTCCATGGTCACAAATGGATTCATTCTTCATTTAAATCTATGCGGTCTTATATAGTGCAACTGTCCCCGAAAAAAGTAACAATTTAACAATAACTTCTAAACCTTCAAAGACAGACCTATCAATAGCTATGAGGTTTTTAATCAATGGTATATGCTTTTGTCGAAGTCATCAGCGTACATTATTGTATTATCTTCTACATTATCTCAAAGTTTACAGTGTTGTGATTCATCTTGTAGCTGCTCGGTTTGGTTCGTGGCTTATAATGCCGCTGAAAAAGTACGTGGGTGGTGTTGCACTTTAAAAAGTTGCTTGCTGACTCATGGACTGAATTGGCCCAAAACACAATACCCAGGATGAGAATTTCAATCCCAGGACAAGACTGAGAAACCTCAGCTAGACCGTTTGCTGAACATTCTGATAGAACCTCCAGGCAACGCTTTTACCATATTTTTGGGGTATAAAGTGCTACACTAGTGTCTAGTGTTAGTGTAATAAATTTAGACAATCACAGAATCACTGACAACCAATACGAGGCAGAATTCCCAGCTAGAAAATAGACACATTCATTCACCAGGACACTGAGGAATATATCGGTTGTAGTGGGAATACCTCTGATCTACCGTTTTACTGTTCTAGTACAGTGAAACAAGTTTAAACTGCAATTGCCAAAGGACATAAACAGAGACTCTGGATATAAAGACTCTTCTTTGTTGCCCCGTTTTGCTTTTGTTTTTAACAAACAGAGGCAGGAAGTTGAGGGATGGCAAGCTCCCTCCCGTCTCGTTCCCCAGGCTCCCGAGCAGTGTAAATGTTTATGATTCACGCAGCTCTTTGAAAAGGTAATGTTTGCACCAGGGACACAGTGGTACCTCTGATTTAAAATGGCTCCTCCCCGATTTCTCTTTCCATTGTGAGATGGAGTGTTAGAACGGGGGGAAAAAGCCCTCTTAGGACTGTAGTCTCTTAATACACAATACACAAACACTTCCTCAGGGGTGCTTCCTTCATAGCCTTTTTATTCTATTACCAGGATCTATGTCTCTTTCCTGCAGTTTGTGCTCCTTTTTTTCAAGAATACGGCAATTTATGGTGGCTTCTATGGCACGAAACATTGCACTTATCGGGAGATGGCATATCCTTGACAGGAAATCGTGGGAGATGGTGCTAACGCTACTGTAGCAGGCCCGTGGTGGTCAAGAGCCAAGACTAATGATTGCATTAGGGCAGAATTACCTACAGTGCTCAGTGAAACGGTGATGAATATGTTACGGTGTGGACGTCACTGACTGAATCCTTCCCTCTGTGCTTAAAGCCTCCCTGCGTTGAATTATACATCAGTTTACAAGCAAAAGACTCTTGAGAATGATGGTACCTTATATAAATAGCATATAAACAGGAAAAATACTTGTGCGTTTACTTTCCGCATCACTTCAAGTGCATTTACAGGCCCAAACGAATCTCTGAATCTCAAGAACCGTCTGCTGATTTTGTTTGTTTTAGGCCAGAGGTCTGGTTGAAGGCTATTTGTAGAGTTTCCAGTCCCACCAGACAAAATGACAGTCACCATTAAGCTCTTCTTCTGCTCTCTCTTTTTTCCCACCCCCCGAGGAGATTGAGGAGCTTTGGCAGCTCAATTTGCAGCTGCTGAGTTCCAGCATGTTCCACTCAGAGTGTCCCCGACCCCGGGAGTCTTTTATTCATCAATTCCTCTGTCCCGTGGGCTTGTATCTCCTCCCATGCCCTGGGATTTCACACTCCCTCCACCACCCAGTACCCCATCAGCCGACTCCGGCTTCTAATTGATTTTGATGAAATTGATAAAAGAGTTTCCCTTTTTGTCTCATCACCCCCCATGGACCCCCCACCTATTCCAAACCCCTCCCCCTCAGTCACCCTCTCGTTTTCTGGAATCCGCTATTGGCAAGCTCTGTATACGTGCCTGTACTGCTCAACTTCCCAGCCAGTTTTTCTCATATTAAAGGAATTGACAAGTATAAATAACAGTTTTTGGTCTGCAGTCTCACCCTAAACTTTTAGGTGAACATTTCTTTTTTTGCGTGGGGTCCTCTGATTGCCTAATGCAAATGCTGACAGATGTCAAAATGAAGTCAGGAACAGAGAAAGACAGAGAGAGGACTCAGAGTCAGGTATGCAGGGTGCAGAGAGCAGGTGAAATGATGTCTTTGACAGTTTGGTGCGGTTTTCTCTCGACTCTGAACTGAACTGCAGCCTCAAGGGTGCATCATGACAGCTGACTTCTCCTAAAAAACTAATATTAACATTTGACTGAATCAGACATTAAAGGCTCACTGAATTCCTGTCTATTATGAGACACGTACACATATTTTTAAAAAAAGCTATGTTATTGAGATTGAGGCTATTGGTGGAATTAAGAGTGTTTGAGAAGAAAGGGTTTTGAAGGGATGAGATGAAAAATGTGAATCACGATGATTAAACAATTTCAATGAAAACATACTGTTGTCAAAAACATTACAACAAATAACACTGGATTAAAAATTCTCTGGCAAAGAATTTGAATAATAAAAAATCTAGAAGGAATATTATGGTTTAAAATAATCCAATTTTACATTTAAATGTAAATAAACATAAAATGTTTCAATATTTGGTTTATTTTTCCATTTGTTATTTTCAGTTACTACAATTAAAGGACCAAGACTAAAAAAAAAGAGAAAGAAAGAAAGAAAAAAAAAAAAGAAAGAAGGAAGAACACTGGCTGTATGTGATATATTCTTGTGTTAAAAAAAAGCAAGCTAGGCAGAGCACAATGGATTTGAACAGAGCATGTATATTGGCCAGGTCCATATGTGTAAAAGACTAGCGATTAAATAAAATAGCACAGACAGAGTGCCTGTGTGAACGTCCCCTTAAATGTGCTGTTTATTTTCCTGCATTCAAGCATTTTTCTCTCTATAAGGTGTCAGAGTATTACTGCAAGGTGTTGGAGCTTAGCTCTTAGCGGTTACCTTCACAACAGTGTGTAAAAATGAGGAAATTAATCGTGTTTTTATTCAGAGCTTTCACGCCGTACTGTGGCAGGTAGGCCTTGAGGTCGTTCTCTTTGAATGTGTGCCTTTCTCTCAAAAACATCTCATACAATCACATAACTCTGAATAGCACTGCTCTGCCTTGAACCCCCAGTCTCCAAAACCCTTCTTCTGAAGACTCAGAATGGGGTTTAATCAGCTCAAGAGGGGGCTTCTTATCTTTCTGCACTTGTTATGGGTAGCTTATTGAACATATCAGATGGGGGAAAAAAGGAGCGGTTCATTATTTCTAGGGTTGGCAATGAGGCTGATGTATCTCATTGCGAACCCTCGGTTGACAGCTCATTTTCTAGACAATCCTGGCTTTGATTCACAGAAAGTGAGAAAGAGAGCGGGACGGTGAGGAAAAGAGGGCTCAGGATTCCATTGCTTATTCAGGACCAACGCTTGTGGCTGTGTTTTAATAATCTCCTCAGAAAACAGGCTGAGTCCCAATTGTTTGTTGAACACATATGTAACTGGGTGCAATTTGGTGCAGATAGGAATGCTGGGAGATTGGCCTCGTGCTCAACATAGAGGAGAAGATTAAGGCAAGGTAATGTGCTGTTTGATAGTCACGGTGAGAAAGAACCGCAGCTCTTCAATCTCAAGTCAATTTGGGAGACAGAAGGGAAGGAGAAATGAAAAAGCGTGCGTCTAAGGGTTAATGAGAGAGAGATTGTAAAAAAGGAAAAGCATTGAGTGAGGGTTTTAGCTGGAGAGACAGATAGGTCAGCTGAAACGCGGCGCCACGCCGTCTGCAGTGTGCCAAATTGTGCTATCCTGATTGATCTGTGTTTTTGGAGAGTTGTCTTTAACTACCCTGGATTTCTTGCCCACCCACCTTTCATCCTCATGTCCATCTGCTCCGTACCCTCCTGGCCCTTCCTGACTCGTGGCCCTCATCCAAACCCACATTACTTTCTCTCTCTCGCACTCATGAAAATCCACAGGTAACAAAGCCCTGGGGCAAAGAATCCTCTAGGGTGCCGAAGGTAAAATGAAGCTAACCACACCGCATCCCCAGCTGTGCTCTAACTGGAACATTACTAATAGTGAGGTGAGACAAAGTCCATCCCAGTGGAGGGCTCTTGCACCCTCTCCATGCGTAATGGGCTCATTGTAACAACTGCTACTGGGGACCCCAGGTCTCCAAGTAAGCATTTCTTGTATCCCGCCCCAGATTCTTCTACCCAGGTGGAGCAGTGCATTGCTCAACAATTAGGATGGTCTGCTGATCAGTGCGAGACATTTCTGGGCCAGTTGACAAAAGTGCTGCCCTGCCGCTGAGAAGTTTACATTCACTGATCGTTTAAATCTATCTTCATGCCATGGAAATGTAAACATTTGGTTTTCATATTTTGTAAAACATTTATTCTGCACTGTACACATTTATTCTGCATTGTTGTTGGACATTATGCTATGGAAGCCCTTTTCCACAACATAAGAATAAAATGCTTTGGTAAGTCAAAAATATAATTTTGAAGTCAAAATTCTGACATACTATGTCGATTCTGAATTAAAATGTCAAAATTATGAGATACAAGTCAATAATGATAAATCATAATTATGACAAGTCAGAAATATGAATCAAAATTTGTCATAGTTTACACGTATAATTTAGCTTTTCATCTCATAATTTACTTATATTTAGTTTTGATTTATCAAACCATGATTGTAATTTATTCCATATTCAAGTGGTGGAAATGTGCTTCAATATTCCACTGATATGTCGTCAAGATAATGTCATCTATAGATTGCTAACACAGATTTTGGTTTTGTCAAATTTCCTTCTTAATATTTTTTAATTTCATCCCATCATTTCCAGCAAAAGTGTGTTTATGAATTTATGCAGTTATATTACACTGTAGACATATCCAGGTTGTTGCAAATAAAAAAAAAATCAATCTTTTGTTTTGGAGTCAATGGAAGTATTTGCAGGGCCAGCACAAGAAAAAAATAAAATAAAATAAATATATATATTTTTGAGCCCTGTAGGGGTCATGTAAATTGCAGATTACACACAGAGAACTAGGAAATTTATCCAATCAGCGAAATCTCATCAGTGCCGATGCTGAGCTGAACCCGACCCTCATCCTCACAGCCGCTCTCTGTTTAACATGTATTGGATTGGACTGTGTGGCGAGTGCTGCCAAAAAAGTGAGCCGCGATCGGTGGGCAGGCGGTTTAATAGACGGTAGGATGAGAGATCCCTGCTGGCATGAAGCCCACAGCACCCACAGCAAGCCCCACTCAACTCCATTAACTCCCATTAGAATAGCTCAGCTCGCTTCACTAAAACTTGACATTCCTGATCCACGCATACGAACAAAACTACATGCGTGTCCACCAAAATGCACGCTGATTAAAAGAGTGGACTGCAGTCACAAAACACACCCACACTTATACAAACATGATAATCTGCTGCACACCTTATTTACTTTAGCAGATGTCAATTGTGTATTGCATTTTGTTTCTTGGATCGCTGGGGTCCGCTTACTCAAACAAAGAATAAACTGCAGTGGTCTTCTGACAAGTACATTGTACCCGACAGTTTTCTGTCCAGAAAACAAAGAGACATTTATCACTGCAGCTGGGTAGAAAAGAGAGAGGAGGGTGTGAGTGAACGAGAGAGAGAGGGAAAAAAAAGAGAGGAGAAAAAGATAGAAGGAAAATACAAGGGAGAACCGGCTGCTCTGTCACTGCGGCAGTGCGAGAATTTCTCTTTTAACCCCCTTTATAATAACGCAGCATGCATCTGAGTGCAGAGAAGCTCTACAGCATTCCCTTTCCCAGCTATATTTCCAGTTTTGTCTTCATACAGTCCATTATGGCATTCCATTTCTCCCGCATTACGACTCTTCCTGAATCGTAACAGTAAAATGATGCCTACTGCTCGTCTGAATTACAGCCATTACAAAAAGGTTAAAACCCTGGGCAGCTGGCCTTTCTGTATCCTGCCTCTCTGATGTATATTCATTTGCCCTGGTGTAAACATGAAATGATAGGCTGAAATGCATACGCACACGTACCATCAAACAGCCAACGACTGACAGAGTTCACAGGCATGCCTTCATCTCCTCACCCCTTCATCCTTCTGTCCTCACTGCATCCTCCCTCAGCCCATTGCATATGATCTCCGTGGGTTAAAATTCAGTTTAGTTTCCTCCTGCATAGAAATGACTTCAGATGGGCAGATAATCAGCTATTGATGAAAGATTAAAGACAGGAACTGGTGAGTGAGATCAGTTATGGCCACAAACCCTAGTAGCTTCCCCACCTTGCCCAAAGGCTTCATCTCTGTATAAAGTCAGCTTCACAACGCGGAAGACCTCAGCAAACCTTTTACGTGCAGATACCCTCCTTTTTCCTTTCAAAGCGGTCAGCTCTCCCCAGAGCTTAAGCAGCCGTTTTCCTCAGAGGAAAAAAATGTGGTGTGCATTCTGAGTGTGCCACTGCAACAGACTTTGTTTTCCTCCATGCTGCCTCTGTGGTCTGATTTCAAGGCTTCCAAAAAGTGGAGATTGAACTCAATCACTCTATCCTCTGGGTAGCCAATTAACCTTCATGGTTTTAGGGCTCTTGCCCCCAACCCCTTAAAAAGGAGGATAAAAACTAATGGGGGAGGCTGGCTGTTAAGTTTAATGGGAGACAAGGAGGCCTCAAAATGGGTTTTTTAATGATGCTCTCCTGCTCTCGTGCACTATCCATTAAAGAGTAGGCTGGAATGGGCTGCTGCACTGCAAGACTGGAGATCAACACAATCAATTGGGCTAAACATCGCAGCAGGGTCTCAGACCTTTTTTGTCTTCCCATGTTAAAGGATATTATGCAGTCTTACCCATTATTTCTGTCACATTAACATCACAACGTTCTAATATGTCTCCATCCTAATCTGAGCTGTCACTTACAGGATCCTCATTGGTGATAGATGTCTCATTCAATCTCAGGATCATTAGCTCCCATGTCGAGCTCCTCTCGTAGGCTTTGCTCCTGATCCTGAAGAATGCTACCCTGTTCTGAAATACAGAAATTAACAAAAAAATAATAATGGGAGCTAACTTCATTCTCTAAGTTTGGGGTGGGTAAGATGATGGTTTTGAAAAAAATATGCTATGCTCACCAATGCTGCATTTATTTGAACATTATCACTGTACGAACAGTAATAGTGAGAAATATTATTACTGTTTAGTTTTCTAGTTTTGTGATGGCAAAGCTGAATTTTCAGCAGCCATTCCAGTGTTTAGTGTCAGATGACTCTTAAGAAATCATTTCAATATGCTGATTTAATGCTCATGAAACGTTTATTATTATCAAGTTTTGTAAACATTAATATTTTTGTGGAAACCTTGATAAATTGTTACAGAATTCTTTAATAAATACACAGTTTTCAAAGCCCCAATCTCACTGAGCCTAAACGTTTTGAGAAAAACTGAAAAAAGTGGTTCAGAAAAGTAATCCTGCTAGCATCATTTGTTTGCACACAAATATTCTAATATTCTTGAAAACAATTCATATCTTTTTAAGTGTGATTCAAGTGCCCTAATACTTTCTGCAGACACTTTTTATAGCATAAATCCAAGCTGCTCACCCCTGCAGTCCAGCACCGCCCCAGTTGAGCTGGAATTGTGAAAGAGCACGAGAGGTGACTGGGGACCATCAGTAGGTCTTCTTAAGACGAGTGCTTTCTCTGTACTCTGTCTTATTCTTCTGTCATGGATAAGGGCATTTAATGTCACGGCCCTGCATGTGGCCAGGAGTGGGTACCAGGGAAATCCAATTAACTTCAACCACAGCAACACTGCCCACATTGTGCCTTTCGCAATCCCACCCACCCCTCTGGCACAACCGGGTGCCTTCCATCGCCAATGACCCACTAACTTCCTTTGACTCAACTCGAGTCTGACATTCGTCTATGCTGTTTTTCTTCTTGTTTGTGATCTCAGGGTTTTCACTGAGGAATACGCCCCACTGCTGAGTCTCTTCTCACTGCATGACTCATGCTTTCTTTAAGGTAAGCTTTCGCAGCATATAGCTGAGCAATCACATATGTCCCCTCCCCACCGCCTGGCTGCGATTCAAGGCAAGGTCTGCTGCCATTTCAGCTGCAATGCCGCTCCGCCTGTCAATTTTGCTCAGTACTACACCGCGTTTTGCGATGGCTGGCCGAGAGCTGCTGTTTTTGGCCATGTGGAGACTATTGAAATACTAATATAAAGGGAGACTGTAGGGATGTGAAAACAAATCGGGGTGTGGCGTCCCTGGTGAGAGGCCAGACGGTTAGCGACTTGCATGGCTATAGTGCACCTATAAGCATCAGGTGAGCCAGCAGGGCTCCTCCTATTGACTGCCAGCTCCTGTCATGCCGGGCAATGATGATATGATGGGAGGTGGTTCTTCCATTACAGGTAGCACTTTTCCAACCGTCTTTATATGCGAAGGTAAATCAACCCTGAAAAATAAAGATGAATGGGACGCTAACAAGCACTCAGACTGCATACAGTCTCCATGAAAAGATAGAATGTGAAAGAAGGAGAGAGGCAGAAGGGGCACGTGGGAAATAATGAGGGAGTCGGTTAAAAGAAAGTAGGAGAAAGACGCAGACGTGGGCATGAAGAAGACAGTAAGAGACAGAAGAGAAAGACAAAAGAATGAAAGAAAGTGAATGAGATAGGCCAACTTGAAAAACAAGATAAAACGGAATATAAAACGCATAGCCAAGACTGACACAGTGAACATGTCTGAATGAGAAGGCACACTGCATTAATTATGTAACAGAGTCTATGCAAGCAGGCCGCTCGCACGCGTCTCACAGGGAATGACAGTCTGGAGATATTAGTATTCAGCTGACGCATTTGGGCCCAGCTGTTGAAGAGAACACACATTGATTTTAGGCACTCAGGTTGCATTGTGTCCAGGTGCGTTTGTGTCAGTCTTAGCTTGACAGGAACAGGGCATCGGCTTTATTCCCACTGAATAAAACAAGATGCTTAAAAACAACCTAAAATCATTTCAATAGCACAATGGGAGGAAGATGAAGCAACAGCAGTCCGTGGGAGAGGAAGTTAACTCTTCTTTTGGGCTTTAAATAGCCACTTCTGCTTTGGTCAGTCCGTGAATCATTTGTTTTTTGATGATGTATATATGTTATATACATTAATACATAACACGTCTAATTGTATACACTACCGTTCAAAAGTTTGGGTTTAGAAAGATACGTTGACACTTTTATTCAGCAAGGATGCATTAAATTAAACAGGGGAAGTTGTGGCCTAATGGTTAGAGAATTGGACTCGTAATCGAAAGGTTGCGGGTTCGAGTCCCCGGCCGGCAGGGATTGTAGGTGGGGGGAGTGAATGTCCAGCGCTCTCTCCACCCTCAATACCACGACTGAGGTGCCCTTGAGCAAGGCACCGAACCCCCAACTGCTCCCCGGGCGCTGCAGCACTGGCTGCCCACTGCTCCGGGTGTGTGTTCACGGTGTGTGTGTGTGTGCATTTGTTCACTACTCACTGCTGTGTGTGTGCACTTGGATGGGTTAAACGCAGAGCACCAATAAAAAAAAATAAAAATTTTTTTATAAAAAGTGACAGTGGAGACATTTAAGTTACTTTTTTTTCTTGTTTTTTTTTGTTACAATTTGAAAATATATTGAAATAGAAATCAGTTATTTTAAATTGTAATATTTTTTTTTTTACATTTTTCTGAATGAAAATGGACAAATTAATTTTTCTTTTATCTTTTTCTAAACTCAAATTGTATGCAAGCATTAATTGAATAAAAGAACTTAAAAGAAGGAAGGTGAAGAGACACAAAGTAAACAGAAGAAAAACTGTACATTCATCCACCCCCAAATCTATTTTTGCCACCCCTGCCCTGAAGCCAGTTACATTCTCTTGGCTGGATGCTTTATGAATAGCAAATAAAGCCCTAATAGAAGAATATTTCATAGGCTTGCTTCAAGTAAAGAAACCGGCCTGCAGATTTCAGAGGGGTTCACTGACTTTGGCAATGTGCTTCTCGCAGATGATTCTCCGTTCCACTCCCCCCTCCCCACCCATCCAAACCCTCAACCCCCAAAGCCCAGCCCGTCCCCTTACAGATGTAATTTACTGTCTGCTTTGTCCCTCTCGCTCTTATCATACTCAAGGGTTTCTGAGTAAATTAGCTACATAGCTCGGTCAAGCTTAAACACAGAATGCAGCATTTGTAAGAGTATTTAAAGATGTCCTCTACAAACCAATCCTTTTGGAAAAGAAGAGCTGGCTATTGCGACTGGCTGCCTTGGTGTGCGTGCCTCAGTGGGTGCCAGATCTATGAGTCTGGTTAATTTTGGGGTCGCCATTATCAAGAACTCGGTGGCTGAGTACCACTACAATGGCCTTCTCTGTGCTTGTCCAGAACTAATGAGCTAATCTGTAATTTCCAAGCCCACAGACATAAAATCCTGTTTTCTGTCAAATATTTCCCCATGTTTTATATCAGTGGCCTCTAAGAGGTCGCCTGACCCTGTGTTAGCATGCTATCTACTTCTCAGGCCATGACACTATTCAGTGGAGAGCTGTAAGGGTGCAGTGGCACGGCAACAGGGAGATGAAGTTGGTCTCTGGCCTTCCTCGAGGGACTAACCCTTTAGCTCAGTTCAGCTCCACATAGTGGCTCTGAAGCTTTGACTTTCTATATAATAAAGAGCAGAAAGATTGTGGAAGTTACCATGGAAAGCATTCATCCTTCATAATCAACCTTTTAATTTCAATGGTTAAATTAAATCACCGCAGACAGTTATGGCTAAACTTTGCTTAATATGGCTCCATGTCATCACATGCTAATACTTTCAGCTTTAAAATTTTCTCATGCAATTTGGTTGTTTGAAGAAAAAAAAGAATAATACTTATTAGCATAACAGTTATGTAATTCAGTAGCTGTTAAAGTGCTGATAAGCAGAAAGGCCCTGGAAATATATGAAGTTTATTTGCAAAAACAGAAAAACAGAAAAACAAACTCCTTTTTTTTTTAATTTTCAAAAATTATGTTTTTTATTATGTTAGTTAGCTGTATTTTTATTTTTATTTTATTTAATCAAAGTAATCCAACTGCTGTTTTATTTAGATTAATTGGAATGCACAATGAAAAAACATGATTTCTGAAAATTGTTAAAAACTGATCTGTTTTTGCAAATGAACTCTTCATATATTTATTATAAAAATATATAATAATTATTATTATTATAATTATCATTATTACATTAATTAATAAATAAACTACATAATTTAACAGTATTAGGATTTCTGCTTTCTGATCGAACTGGTCTGAAACCATGAATTAATTAAAAATAATAATAATTATATTCATAAATTATTCTTCTGAAAATATATAGCTACCTTTATTATATTATATTATAAGGAATTTAATAATATATTTAAAGTAATATTTTATATTATTTTAATTTTAGGAAGGGGGTCTCTTGAAAGCAGATCATAATATTTGGCAGTCTATGGTATCAAAAAGCTTGAAATCCCCTGACTGAGTTCATAGTAAATGTTGGCAAGCAATGGATCACAACATATAGCTGTATATAAAATGCATTTGTAACAATTACGCCGTAATGCTGTTGTAAACAAATGATGCTACTAAAGCGTCTCTCACCATAAAGTAAAGAAATAGATTCTACCTGTGTGAATCACATGCTCAGCTCATTACCACAACATCAAGCAGTCCATTTGCTAGCCTCCACCCTCCTCTTCCCCAACATAAGCAGCAAATTTTTGCTTCAAAGTGATTCATAATACAGCATCACGATGTCTTTTTCCCTCATACAGTTACACAACTGTTAAGCAGATACTGTTTGTACCAATCTACGGCTACCGCATTGTTTGTCAACACCAGTTTAGAAATTCATTCTTTAACTAGGACCAGCCACAGAGGGTCTGATGGGGCGGGAGGAGAGGCGGGGAGACATATTTTGGAGATGTGGCACTAATTCACACAAAGGCAGCATTCGAAAAAGAAGGGTGCGGTGGTAAACCACAGATATAAGTTGAGCTGTCAGTGTGCGTTTGAGACTAAAGGACTGCAGATGGCTTCACTGAGGAGACTGGCTGTCAGACACACTTACCAGAGCAGGACAGACCAGACCCTGATTTACTTCCTGATAAATTGACTGGTACTAATGTTAAGACACAGAAGCAGGCACAGGGAACCCTTGATTTGCCATCCGTGTGACAGTCCTTAACAAGGCTAAGCAGTGAGTATAATATCCTCAATAATTAATATCCGAGCCAAAGGAAGACGGAGGACGTCAAGGTCACTTTCCTGAAAGAGTCACAGAATTGAGGGGAGAAGACAGAGAGAAGCAGATGTAGGGGTAAGACAGAAACAGACTAATTTTCCAAATGGTGTGAAAGAGGGAGGGAGGAAAAAAAAGAGGAAGACGGGGAGCGAGCAGATGGAATGAGAATGCTGAAGAGCTGCTCTAGATGGCAAGGTCTCTGCACCGAGTGCCGTCTTCGTGGCTCAGTGACGCATCCTCCTCCACTGTTTGTAAAAACAAGACCATCACACTCCATCTTGTGGTCCCGCAGGGCTGAGGGCTCGCGGCTGATTTATGGTGCACAGACTGAATTGCCTGGCTGGGATGACAGCAGCACTTGGACTCTCCCTCGTGGGAAGCCCCCAGCGTCTGCCTGGCTTGTCGGAGCCTGTGCATGGCAGCTTGTGATAGTGTTAGAGTGGAGACAAGGTTCCCAACATGACCCCCATCCTGGACCGATGCACGGCAAAGCCACCAAGGACCTCCCGGCCACTTCCTCTGGCTGCAATGAATGACGTGACTGAGATGAACGATGCTTGTAAAACATTTATTCAAATCTTATATATCCAAATAAACCTGGCCTACGGTTTAATGGTTCATCTATTACAAAGGATAGGCAAGCAGCAAGGTCCAGAGATAATAACTAAATAATAAGATAGATAGATAATAACAATAAATAATCAAATAAATAAAGTACAGAATTTTACATTGTTTCTGTTTTATTATGCTTTCTAAAGACTGATTGGAAATCAGTTTTCTTATTAATATAGCCTAATATAATAAACAAAAATAATAGGATTAATAAAGAAATATATATGTATATATATTAGGGCTGTCAGCGTTAACGCATGCAATTAATCAAAAAATTTTAACGCTTTAATATTTTTTTAATGCAAATTAATCGTTTGATAAGGTTTGACCCCAACTTCTTGCCGTCATCGCAGTGCGGAAGGTAATCATTTCCTGCGTCCCAATGTGCACACTATCCATCCTAAATTCTATGTGATCGTTGTATTTTTCAATACTATTTAGGGCAGATAGGGTGAATAGTATGCACATTGGGACGCAGGGATTGTGTGATTATGAGGCGCCGAGCTAAACAAAAGAGAAGCGAACGCAGAGAGAGAGAGAGAGAGAGAGAGCGACAGTGCGTGAGAGATATGTATACTCGTATGTGATAAGGGTACAGTGAACCAGTGTTGCCAGGGTCGCGGTTTTCCCGCACAATTGGGCTATTTTGAAAATACAGTCGCAGGAAAAATTACAGAGCCGTGGGTTGCGTCTTTTGGGCTCCTTTTATAATGTACCGTGGCCGCCCAGTGTATGTGCACACATGTGATCGCAAAAGGATGTTATTACAAAGTTATTAAAGTGAGTTCTGAGTAAAAGTGTACTATTCATCTCATAAATTGTCTTATGTAGCATGATGCTAATATTAGCTCTAATGCACCTGCAGAACAGGTCCAATTCTTCTTCATAATGCATTTTATCATAATACTTCATGTAAGGTCGCAAGAAAATGTTTTGTTGTATTTATTTAGAAATACTTTTCTAGAAATAATAGTTGGTTAAATGTGTACGGGGATTGAAGCGATGTGGCTTGGTAAATGCTTTATTGCCAGAATAAAGGCTGATAATGGCTGAAAAAAAAAGCAAAAGAATAATAAGGATTATGTCTCATACCTAGCGGAGATTTGAAAGGTTCTGTTTCGTTAAACTAGTTTGTCATGCATTTCTTTATTTCAACACATTTACAGGTAAATCCTAGTATTTTAAATTTGCGATTAATCATGATTAATCACAGTCCAGGACTTTTTTTAATCGATTGACAGCACTAATATACAGGGGCGTAGCCATCATTTCAAAAGTGGGGGGGATGGAATGTCTAGTGTTATACCTGTTTTTTTGTTGTTGTTTTTTTTCAGTTAACCCTTGTCTAATTGACATGTTTTATTTTTAATCATACCTTTTTGCTTAATATGCTTTATGATTATATTATTATGTATGATTATAAAATAGAAGGAAAGAAAAATAGAAAAAAGAAAAAGAAAGAAAGAAATACAACAGCTTGTCACTGGGACAGTACCCTTAAAAGCACATCTTTGTACCTTATTTACCCCAAAAAGTTACTCTAATGTACTAATATGCACCTTTTTGAGTATAAGTTACAAAGATGTCCTTATAAGGGTACTATTGTTTACATATTTCTAATTGTATTTTGTGTGTGTTGTATGTACAGTACATGGCACACAGTAATGATACTTGCACATTCACATACTTCTTTATTCTGTTCTGTTCTATTATACATTAGTCTGATTAGTCTATGTTAAAAGGTATAAGAAATATCTTATCATAGACAATGCTGTAAATAATCTTTACCTCTGAAGCCTCACTGAAACTTTCTGCCTCATTCACTCTCAACTCTGAATTCACGTCTGCCTCTGTCTATAGCAAATATGGTAGTGTTTGAAACGTACATACAGGGAATAGTGACATACAGAAGAAAATAACTAATTAAGTACACTGCTGGACAATAACCAATAATTTGTATCCTAAATTAATTTTTAACACTTTAGAATGATAAACACATATTCACTATTAACTATGACTTTTGCCTCAATAAACTCTTAATTTACTGCTTATTAACAGCTTGTAAGGTAGTCGTTGTAGTTGTTAAGTTTAGGATTATGGGATGCAGAATATCGTCATGAAGAATACAGAATTAATATGTGCTTAAGTACTAATAAACAACCAATATGCAAGCTAATAATTACCTACTGTAGTTAAAAATGATAGCTGAGTAGTTGTTCATCATACTAATGTTATTTTTTATTTTTCTATATTTGACTAATTATGTGTTTTGTATGATTGGTCCATATATAATCCTACAAACGCTTGTGTATTATAGACGTTATACAATGTAAAAACAGCCAGGTGTTAAAAGCCACTCTTCTCACCTGTCACTGTGTGGCGTCCTGATTCTGTCCTAACAAACCTAGGCTGACTGTTTCTTGTTCATTCTTGACAACACATAAAAACGTAAAATTAGTGCAATAATGATAGAGCACCCCTAAATGATGATCGGTCCTGTATCAGATCAGTGCTTGCATACTTGATTGAAATATATCATGTAGAATTGGCAGAGTGTCACAATGCTGCAAACGCTGTAAAATCTCAGTTCAACATTATCTTTATTCTTATTTGAAGGGTTCTGATAACATACATAAGTGTTAAAATAAAAGACGTTACAAAAGAGTTACGGAAAAATACACTGAAAATAAATAAGTGCATGTTTGTCCAGGCAGCTTTTTATTCTCCATATAATGAACATCAAAACTTGCTAATTATTCAACAAGAGCAATAGGCAGAGTCACTCAACATTGTGCAACACTATTCGGATCCCACATGCCAACTTACGCTGCTTGACTTTTTCGTAAAAAAGGAGTGAAGAGTGTCTTGCCGCTTTGAACTCATCTCGACCTCTAATGAATGATGGAGTGCAGGGTGCGGGACCGCGGGCACGAGCCTGGGCATGTCGTGACGTCACAAACTGAGTGACTGATTGCCATGGAAACGTAAACGTCATGTATAAATTATCCTGTCTCTTTGAATTTTAAATCATTCTGCATTTATATACATTGCTCCATTAAAACCTCAACATGTCGAGAACACAACTGTCCAATGAAAAAGTGCGGGGGACGAATTTACTTTTTATAAAAAGTGGGGGGACACGTCCCCCGCGTAATCTACGCCCCTGCTAATATTATATATATATATATATATATATTATATATATATATATATATATATAGTGCTGTCAAACGATTAATCGTGATTAATCGCATCCAACATATTTTTTTTTGTCTCATAATGTGTGTGTACTGTGTATATTTACTATGTATAAATAAATACACACACAAAGTATATATTTTGAAAACATTTACATGTATTTACATTTATATATATTACAGATAAATATGTTTAATATATAAACATAACATATTTTTCTTAAATATTAACAGGTATGTGTATGTATTTACATAGACATAATAAATATTCATAGTACACACAAGTATATTATGTGAACAAAAACTTTTATTTTCGATGCGATTAATCGTTTGACAGCACTAATATATATATATATATATATATATATATATATATTTTATACATATACACTTTCTAAAGACTGCTTGGAAATCAGATTTATTATTACACCTATATTCTCTCATGCTATGCCAGTGTCTACCCCACCTGCAGTGAGAAGAAAGAAAGAAAGAGAGCACCAAACTGATGTCTGGCCTCTCACTCCAGCATATTATTTCTCACAGGAGTCGGCTGCAGCTGTATTGCTTCATCAGTCTACACGGAACAACAACAGAGAGAGACAAACAAGAAGAAAAATATGCTTTTTGAGGCAGAATGTGTCTAAATATGATTTATACAATCTTTACGCTCAAAACCGCATCAAAACGTTCACATTTAATATAGTTAATCTTTAAACCGATGCATGGTGTTGCTCAGAAAGGTTTGATTTATTAGGAACATCTTGCTTGTTTCTTTGGCTGTTTAACCTTGTTCCTCAAAGAAATGAAGTTCTTTCCCTGAGCCCGTAAATCCAAAGTGACTGAATAGTGTCACTGTGAAAACTGCAGGGCCCCGTGGTTGCAATTACATCCCCAGCGCAGTGTGTTTGAGAGGATGTGAGTATGCCCACTCTCCCTCATATACTCTCTGAGCCTGAGCCTATTTAAACAGGTGCATTAGCGGCATTTTCTCTGGCCCTCTCCCGCATTACATCAACACTGCAGACCTCCAGCATTCGTGCCTGTATTTTTGGAGAGAAAAGAAAGTGCGTTTTCTAAGAAGGAGCATAATAGCTTCCAAACAAGATGAAAGTCTGGCAGTGACACAAAAGATGTTCAGAATTTATTTTCCAAATTAAAAGCCATTCCTTTTGTTTGGGGTATGCAACACTCAGCCCACCCACAAATTGAGCTCATTTAGCCATATTTATGATAACAGACATTTTTTATGCATTAAAACCCCACTTTATGGAGCAGTGTTGTACAGAATTTAGAGTTCAGGAAGCTGACAGGAAGAGAAACATACTGAGTTTCTGCTTTTCAAAGAAATGTAACAATGGCAATGAATTCTTGGAAATCGACGTGTTCCGTCTTTCCACTCTATCCAAAAAAAAAAAATCTAGTTAGAAATTTAGAGTTATATTTTTTAATGAATTTCAGTTTTCATTTAAATTCCATTAAGATGACAATTCTGTATCCTGTTTGCTACATCAGTTGAAATTTAGGAAGTGAATTGGAATTCTAAATTCAGTTCTGAATGGAGCACAACCCTGTTATGGCTAGAGAGCAAAGTGCAATCTTTTACCTGCCATGTCTACCTTCAAACTTTCTGTGACCCCTGACCTGCGGTCACTGGAGCTAAATAAACAACCTAAGGTTCATTCTCCGCCTCATTAGGGGGCAGATCTGATTGGGCTTCTCTCTCATGAAGTAAACTGATGCTGTTCTGCAGCAATCTGACAGCAGTGGTGGGTTTTTACGAAGAGAGCCTTTGCATCACAAGTGGCACTATTCATTATTCTTCAGCCTTGCAGAGTGCAGATTCCGGTACACATATTTAAAACACCTCGTGCATTCTTTCATCCTCTCGGTGCAAAAATTGAACCTTAATATTTCCGATATGTCAGCACTGCTGTGGGACTTTCATCTCTGTGACATTTTTCCTAAACTCTGCGCTTTACTTACAAATGTGGAAGAGTGAGAAAACATTAAAGCTTCCACCTCCAGCCAAAGCCAAGACCATAATTAGTAGGCTTTAAATCCTTGACAGAAAATGTTCCCTCATAGTGCTCTGGACTGTATTTTAAGTCTTTTCCCGGAACTGATTGGCAAGCGTATTTTCCTGATGACTTTCAATAGACATTCTCCGTAGGAGGGCCGTCTGCCTTTCACTGCTCTCTTCTGCACAACTCAAAGATCAGCTGCATTGAAGCTTTAATTGCTTCATTTGTTGGCATTATATTTCTATCTCTCGTAGGGCAAAAAAGATAGGAAAAGATCCTTGTTTTGTCAGGGGTCGACAGGCTGTCATGTCTTACTGCAATTTGTTATGTGGTTAGCACAGACCTTTGAGAGAAACATCTGTGAGTTTTGTGGATAAACCACTGACAGGATGCAAGAGAGCTGTTAATGGCGTTCTGCTTTCACGCCGATATAATTTACAAGAGAATCGCTCCACGGGAGATCCCCTAAAGGACCGAGACTGAAAAAGACGACAACATTCAATGTATGTACTTGTCCCTCTCATCGTAAGGAACGGGAATTGGAAAATGCACTCTTTTTTTTTTTGAGCGTTGCCCATTCAAGAGGTGAACACGATTTGAATCTTGTTAAAGTGCCTCCTATTGATCCGCAGGATGCAGATAAATCCATGCTTCTGTAGAAAAGCGGATTCTTATGAAATGAAAGGAGGAATTCTGGGTAGGCAGACTGCGCCTTGGCAGGTGTGGTGTCCTCGGCAGTCGCTCGCTGTATATGTGGATAATGGTGAGACTCACCCTTGTTGCTATGGTGATAACATTGACTTTTGGTGATGAAAAGCCCTTTCGAGATGTGGACTTGTGTGTGTGTTCACAGGGCTTGGTAATTATGGGCTAAATTTGAGCCACTTGAGATACCGTAGTCGATCCAGAGCTTTACTTTCCAATTTATTTTTTACTTTTTCAATTTAATTTCTTGATTCTCCCTGCTGCTCGCCTGAGTTTTAGCATGAGGAAGCATGCGTGTATGTGGGTGCGGATGCTGCCGTCTATATATGTGGGTCAAACCTCTCTCATAATGCACCAAGACACGGATACACAAACACACAGGAGCGCTCATCTTCTCACTTGTGCCGCAGGAGATCCGAAGTGTCCCCAGACTTCAGTCAGTAATCTGTCAATCTCATCAGATCACATTTTAAAATAGTGACAGATTGGGCAGCAGAGATCCTGGAAAGCAACGCTCCAATCTTTAAATATTGATTCAGGGCCCAAAGCTGTGTTGTCCCTCGGAGTCCTGAAAGAGCAGGAAAAGCAGATAATTAGTGATTTTAATTGGATGATCCGTCAAGCTCGGAGTTCCAGATGTAAATGTGTGAATCCTTTCCACAATCTCTTGCTGTCACTGAGGGCTACGAGTGTGTAGCAAGGTCTCAACCCTTGGGCTGATTTACCAATAGGGGAGCTGACAATATGTGTCAACAAACATCTGTCTGGTAGATTCTCTGACTAGTTTTATTGACGGGGTGAGAACCTGTCATGCAATGAATCATTTGGCAATAATTAATCAACAATAACAGGTGTCCACTGGCTTTACAAATACTGCACGTTCTATATCAACATTCATCAATGTGTCTTTTGAATGTCATGCTTAAGGAATACACATATATACTGTAGTACCATAACAGTTATTGACTATCACACAATATTGCATTTACTGTATATAAGAAACATTCTATTCTTTTTAGAAATGTTGAAAACGTTTTTTCTGCTTATTGTTTTCAAAAGTTTGGGGCAAGTAATGTTTAAAAAAAGAAAATAAATTAACATTATTCAGCAAACAGATCAAACGTGACACTAATGACATTAACAATTTTATAAAAAATATTCATATTTCAAATAAACAGTGTTCTTTTGAACTTTCTGTTAATCAAAGAAATCCTGAAAAATAAAAGGCTTCAAAAATAAAAGGCTTTTGCTACTAAGCAAAAAAAAAAACGTTTTTAACATTTATTATAAGATTTTTTTAAATATATGATGTCTTGCCTACATTCAAATAAGAATTCAGACGCCTAAATAAACTACGCATATCAGTATTTTATTGTTTATCAGCAATAACATTAAAAATAATTAGTATTGTCGCTCTTGATCTGAATTTTAATAACAGTGAATCCATAATTATTCTTATAATTGCTGTTATTTTTTATATGTGAGTGGTGCATGTGGAAACAGCCATCTGAAGAAGCGATTTTGTTATGCAAATGCCATTTGTGTATATTAACAAACATTTAAGCAGAGAGAGTGCCCTTGTCGTGCTTGTCTATCCAGATGGCCAATAATGAAATATGTATGGAGTCAAAAGGACTCACACAGAAAGCTGTTTTGGGCTGACTGCTAATAAAAAGAGAGCTGCCTTGATTATTACAGATGCATCTCTTTTAAATAAAAGGGAAGAAAAAGAGGCAGACAGCTCCTCAACTTGAGCAAGTGAAAGCTCTGCTTTTTTATTGTTATAATGATACAAAAAGCAGCTTGAAAGCCCTTCCCTCCAACACAACAAAGGACAGATCTGTATTAATACTGGCTCAGACATATCTTTCTTTTCTTTCTTTTTTTTTTTTTACGCCACAACAGCTTTAAAACATCATTACATATTTAGAACTGCCAGCTAGATGAGAGAGATGTAGCACAATGTTCAGCATTTAACAATGAGGATACTTTGCCAGTGTCCCTTACTGTGAAATCTCTGATTGCACTTCTAAACCCTCCTTTTATCAAGCCTGGCAACAGAGTGTAACAATTACTCACAAGATGGGGATCCACTTTTGATTTAGCAATGTACACTTTAAATGCTTTTATTAAAAGGCCCTCGAAAGGTCTAGCATTAAAACTTGTTGAAGCAGTAGAGCCAGCTTACGTAAACACGGCGTGGAGCTCCTCACCATACCACAGTCTTGTTTCCCCCATTTCCAGCTCTGACATGTACTGAAAAGATGAAAACTCCAAAACAAACTGTGCCTGAAATCCGTGAAGGAAACCGCAAATAAGCAGAAGCTGTGCAAAAGGCAGTTAGACAACAAAACTAACTCTTAGTTTTTTTTTCTCTCTCTCTCTCTCTCTCTCTCTCTCTCTATTTCTCTCTCTCTCTCCCTGTGCAGATCAGTCCGAGGGTTTCCACTGCCAAGATGAATGTCGTATCCTGGGCCACTCGGACCGCTGCTGGATGCCTCGGGTGTCGATGCCAGCGAGAGCGAAGTCTCCCGAACACGGCCGCAATGTCATTGCTCTGTCCATTGAGGCCACCACCGTGGACGTACCTCACTACGAGGACTGTGGCACCATCAAAAGGACTTTTGCCACCTTTGGCAAAGACGGGGCGGATGAGGAGCGGGCCGAACAGAGGGGTAGGCGGCAAACGGCGGAGCCGGCCGTCTGCAGCCCCAAGACCAATGGCACCGTGCGTGAGGCCGGAAACGGCCGTGAAGCCGTCAGTCCCATCACCTCCCCAGTGCACCTGAAGAGCCCCCAGTACAAACCACCCTCCACCTACAACACTCTGAAATGCCGGGACGCAGAGCGCATAGCCAACCATAGCCTGCTGCGGCAGCCGGAGGGGAAGGACAGTGAGCCGGCCATGCGGGAGATCAACACGCTCCTGCAGGACGGTCGTGAGAAGGAGTCCCCCGGCAGCAAGCGGCTGAAGGACATTGTGCTTTAACCGGCTCCCGCGTGTACACAGAGCGCATACACTACTACGAGTGTGTGTGTCTACGTGTGCGTGTGTGTGTATTTGTGTGCTTTTGCAAGCGTCGAGCCGAACAGGCCTGGGGAAGGGAGACACATGTGCAGCACAACGTATTCTCCAGAGACCGAACAAACGAAGCTGAAAATGTGTCTGCGAGCTCAGACTGTCATCGTGGCTTGGTAGTAACAGCAACGCTTGTACGTTCGTCGCAATCGTCTGTCCGCAGTGGACAGGCTGATTACTGTGTGCTGCGCAACACGCTCCACCCTGCCCTCACGTCTTACCCTTAGAGGAGAAAGACCTTCCAGTGCACCGCTGGTGACTCCCAATTACAGTCATGCCTTGTAGACTCTAAAGAGACTTCTAACTTTATTCTAATGCCTTCTTTGGTATGCAGTTTTTGCTTCAGCTGCCAAACCGCTCACTGTTCCTGAAGAGGACGTGGGTCTCTCTGACACTACGGATGGCGAGACTCTTTCCATCTAACACAAGCAGTCTGACCAATCGTACACAGGAACACTCCTGTAGATCTCATTTCATTTCTGCGGCTTTTCACTGGTCTGATAAGACAACCCTTCTCTGTTTCCCTCAAGACATTCCAATGTCAGCAAACCATGAGGTCGTTACAGTGCTTATTTTTTATCACAGATGGAGCTAAATGAAGTTGCGCTATCAGCTCAAGCTCACCGAAAAACTGGAATAGGGAGAGACTGATCCCCCAGACTTGCAGCCAGATATAAATATATATATATAAATATATATATACAGATAAAAAGAAGAAAAAAAAACATCAGACTTGTTGCTTTTGAAATCTCCTGTGTCCTTTCCTGATTGTAGCCAGTGGAGCGCAGTTTACTAGAACTTCGTGCTCTGGTCTTGTACTTTTTTGGATTTTGACTATGGGACTAGGATAGAAGGGGTCGTCACTTACGTCTTGCTATGTGGAACTCTGTTTAGGGTTTACTACTATCATTTTTAATAATCTGTTGTTATGTGACAATCCCTTTAATGTTTTGTTGCGAAAGTAAAAACTGAAAAAAATAAACATTGGTGTTCAACTAAAGCTACAGTAGCGTTTGTACACAAACACAAAAAGGAAAAAAAAAACATATATGCCAAAATATATTTTATAAATAATTTAAAATGTATAATGAGAATATTTAATGCTGTGTAGTTATTTTATCAGTAAGTTATACTTGAAAATAACTGGCTTTTTTTTTCTTTATTTGTCCCCTTTTTATTGACTGTTATTAATTTTTTAAATTTTCAATTGATCTTGAATTTTTGTTCACTGTGTTACCCCTGGCAACTGTTTATTGCAGTCTACCTTGTTGTAAAAGAGTTTCTTATTGGTCAGTTCTTGTGCCATCAGGTTTCTGTGTGGGCAAAAAAGAGAAAAAGACAAAAAAAATTACAAAAAAGAAAAAAAAAAATCAACACCAACAGTAGTGTGTCAGTACAATGAGCTTAGAGTGAGATAGCAAAAGAAACCAAAAAAACTGCGACAAACATTAAAGTTTCAAGATAACAGGTTGTTGTTTAATCTTAATACTCAAGTAAGGGTAAGAGTAACACTACCATGTCAAGTCACTCAAGGCAGTTCCACTCATTTCTGAAGTGTTTGAGAGGCGCTAAATGGATATGTTACATGTAAAGCAAACCCAGATGCTCTGAGACAGACTTGCTTTGCTATCTATCATCAAGTACAGCCCTCCAGTTTTCCAAATCATTTAAGAACATTTTACCAAGCCCAACCAAACAAGTTTGTTTTTTTTTTCTGTAAGAGAGAAAAAAAAACTGATTTGGTGGAATTGCCATAGCGGGGGACGGAGAGAAATTGCAAAATCAGTTTCCTTGCAATACTTGTTTTATAATGTGGGAAGTACAAACAAGTAGCTGAATGTTTTTGCTGGTCTCACCAAACAGCTTCTGGCAACATGAAAAACGGAATTATCACTGAATGTATACTGCAGCTTATTATTAAACTATTAAATGTTCTCCACTTTGTCTCCTTGTCTAACTTCATCAGTTCTGCATGTTTCCATCACACTCTTTTTAATTTGCCATCAAATGGCTCATAATGGAATAGATCCGCCTCAACTGGAGAGGAAGAGAGCGAGACGGCATTGTTGAAATGTAATGAGCGCAACCCGAGTTCAGCATCTTTTGTCTTGCCATAATTCATTAAAATCTATAATGTGATATGAATATCTACTGTTAATTTTCCTTGAAAGTAATATGCTTATGTGCGTGGCAATGGCGGCTGCAGCGATGAGAATCAAATGAAAATTTGTTTTCTTGCAGTCCAATCTGAAGAACATCAACATCGTTTTTATATATCCTGATTCTGGATAATTGCAAAAATTAAAAACGACTGCAGAAAATACACCTAGTGCTGCCAAATAAAGCAGCCGTTTGGGAATCATCCAACTGAGGAGTGTCAATTTCAAATGGCTGATCGTTCTAATTTGCTGAAGTGGATGATGCACGCAACTGCCCAAGTACATTATTGCTTGGATTCATACCCAGTGCAATTCAATGCTACTTATCTGTCAAAACAACAACTGACCAACGATCCCAAATAACACTGAGAGGGGTACCCCATTACAACCAGGTCCCTTCACAAAACTCAAATGCAACTGACTGTCTATAGTGAATGCACTACACTATATTATGATGTTTTAATGGCGCTCAAAATCAGGGTCACTCATAGGACATTACACTTAACCCGAAGGCTTAAAAGTCAAGCATCTAATTCCAAAATGCTTGTAGGCCTCATCATTAGTTCTGCAAACAAACCCAGCATAATGACCAACAAATGCGTTCTTCCTCCGACTGCTAAATCAGTTCCAATGGCAACGCACACTGCTCTGAGCTACAAATGAATTATAAGGCAAGCCCAAATGAGCCTCGTCACCTCATGTTTAATTACTCTGGATTCCTGTTGGTCAGGGTGAATTCTTCCCATTATACAGAGATTAATCTCAAAGGTTACCGGGACACACAACCTATTAACGTCCTATTAATATTTCAATTATCATTTTGCCAAATGGTGGAAGGGGGAATCAGAGAACAATTTAAATGATTTATTCCCGACACCGACATGCAAAGAAATAATAGAGGGAGGCGGGGAGGGAAAAAGGGGGGGAGGGTGCTACTCTTTTCCACCGATAAAAAACAGTTTGTACCTTATTCCTTGGAGTAGGCCCCTCAATCAGTTCCAGCCATCTCCATTCCTGAAACCTCATTCTATCAAAAGGACCTCAGCTGCTCCAGCAGCGGGGAAAGGGCTCATTGTGACCCACTGTTTATTCAGGCCAACCTCTGGGACCAGTTCTTTATCCCATACCCACCAAGCAATGGCTGGAGGGCAAACTGAAATTTCTGGTGAAGAAAAAAAAAAACTTTTTTTCTTCACCAAAAAAAAAAAAAATTATCTTTAAGATTCAAATGTAAAAGATTAAAAGCTTATTATTATTATTATTACTAATTAAAAATTTATATCAAAACCAACCACTGTGTTTAATAATATAGACATACGTTTTACTGCAGCCAAAAAGCACTTGGACTGTCAGTACTGGGCTATAACCCAGTCACCCTGCTGTGCCTTTTGTGAGAGTGCATTTTGGGACAGGGCAATAAATCTCTGGGCCAATGTTCTTTCTTTATACTCTTAATTTGGATGCTAATTGTGGAACACATCGTGGCATAGAGTTGCAAATAAGGACTGGGCCACAGCGGGTACACTAGCAGCACAGTAAAGGATATCTTAAAGAGACATTAACCAAATGTGAAAATTCTGACATAATTTTTTCACCCTCATGTCGTTACAAAACTACTGAACAAGAAAATAAATTAAGAAACTATGTTAAACTTTTGCATGCACTGGAGATCAATAAATACATTTTTGCATCACTGAACCAATCTAAATAAATTAGGTTACACCAGAACTACCTCCTTAAGGTAACAATTGCAGATTATCACTAACACAATGTTCAATAAAAATGAATTAAGATGAAGCCTGTCAAGCACCAAAATGTATAAAAAGCATCTTAAAACGACCCAAATGACATACTCACTGTTACAAGTAATACGATAGCTTTGTGTGAGAAATAAACTGAGGTGTAATTCATTAATACATCAAACTATTAACTGAGAGGTAAACTTTTATACGTTTTATGGTCTATTTCTTTATATTTATCCACTGTACCACTTCAGAATACTTAAGAGCAAAGCAAACAAGTTATATGAACAACTTTTATTGTGTTTTTCTGTTATCTTTGGAAGTCAACCCACACAGTCCCAAATTAGTTTTATTGTAAAGATAAGAACAGTCTTGTGTTTTCCACCTATGAAACAATCAAAAGGGTTTAGAATAACACGAGAGCGAGTACACAAAGACAAAACTTTTATTTTTGGGTGAACTAGCCCTTTAAGACTGGCAAGAGGAGGACACACTATATTAAACTCAATGGCTGGCTCTGTCTCTGCTACACTCTATCCTCAATAAAAAACAATGTCACATTATTTACCATTAGCAGTGTAGGATATGGTCATTTTAAGTGCATGTGATATACTGAGGTGCTGCTACCTTTCTGGCCTAGACACTTTGGCCTTGTACAGAAGACCAAGGAGGACTTGTCAGGCAGATAATGCCCTCTCCTAAAGATCCACACCTTCAGGCAAGGCCATTATCCTCACCACAGGAGAGTAATCGGATCGACCTGAAGCCAGCGCAGAGCCTACCTGCATGCAGCCATACAGCCCATCTGCATGAGGTGCAGGGGTGCACAGTAGGCTAGAGGAGGAGTGCCTCTGTGCTGGAAGGTCAAACTCATTTGAAAGTGAAGAACACTGGGAATTGTGGTATTAACAAAGGACTGAGAAGCCCATGTGTGATGTGAATGAGGATGCAAATCAAAGGATTAAAGAAACAGAGGTGACTCTTTGTTTGATCTATTGTCTGACTCACAGAGCTATGTATTGGCCTGGTCTTGCAAAGCATCTCGACAAGGAAAGACCCCGCACCTGCACAAAACTCAAATTTAGCCACAAATTGAGATCTGATTTCCCTGTGCTGAAGACTATTCGTGTTAAGTGCCTCCTATGCTCTTCTCTGTACTCATTTAATAACTCTGAGATTCTTCAGGAGAAGGATCCGGGAGTGGGAATAGCAGGAAGTCAGAGTTCATTACAATAGAGAATAGGGTTATAGATTTACAAGTTGCAAAACAATGGGTCCAAAGAGTATGGAAGGAAGGAAAAGATTGTCTGCCAGGAAATGTACCCATATAATGTGGCCAATACTAATTCAATCAGTTGCTACACTGTAGCCAGGTTTGAAATCCAGTGCCAAAAAAGAACTGCACACTGTTATGAGATAACTTGTCTCGCAGGCAACTTTACATATGCCAGAATCTTGCGAACTGATGTTTGTGGACCCTTAGAGGTCCATCTCAAATGGCTCAGGGAAAACTCCTGAATTGTGAGTAAATAAAGTATATACATACAGTATATCAAAAATAAAATAACTAAATAAATGAACACAGCAAGAGAATTAGAGCCAAATCGGCATTTTCAAAAGATGCAAAATTCAGAACTAAAAAATTGGCTTGTTTTCATTTCAGAATTGAATTGGCCACACCCAACTGAAATGACAGGAGGAGAAATTCAACACAGGTAATGCATCAAGCCATCAAACTTTACAACGTCAGACTTTTTTTCCCCTCCAAAACGTTCAAACGAGGCTTTCTCATGATTCAGCATTTGTCTTGAAACCTTGTTTTTTTGTCTACTTTTCTAATTCAAAATAGTTGTATGTACTTTGAATTTCAGTTCATTTTAATTTTACTCTATAACATTAAAAATCAAATTACAATTCTGCGTCCTGTTTTCTACCTCAATTCCTTGTACCTCAATTTCATAGTGAATGGTGCACAATGCTGAAAATATTCAGATATATAGGAAACCCCCCACAAAACTGCAAAGGTCAGAGTGTGGGAAGATCAACTGGAGTCTTCACTAATCCCATTTCCAAAGTAACAGCAACTTTTCTGATTGGATAAACCTTCTTTAGGATGATGTGTAGGTGTAGTATTTCACTAGGAATCTGACAATTAAAATGGATTTACTGTAGGGCCCACAAACAGCAATTTTTTTTTTTAAGCTGTCTCACAAATCTTAAATAAAACCAACCAAACGTGACTTAATGTTTCAATTAAGGCCAGATTCATCTACTACAATGAAGACATTCTTGAATGTACCAGACAAACCAGTTACACAGATATGTACTTATTTGTAGCAACGTAAAGAGGTGAGAAATTATTCTAGCGAGGCTAAATGCTCAGGCACACCATTAAGAGAAGCATCACAGGGGAATTTGCGCTTTGTTTACACACCAACAGGACTTGAGGTCGATCATTACCGTCAGTCACAAGGTTGATTAGCCCTTCCATTTTCACCTACCATTACAAATCTGACAAACGCTGCCTCATCTGTATGTAGTCCCCACAATATAACCCTAATCAGCCCTGCAAATGAGAAATGACACACTGTTTTGTGTTTACCGCCGGCTGCCCAGATTCATTGTGGCTCCAGGAGGAAGCCACCACGCAGTAATTGGGCTAAAGGCAGACAGATGATATCATAACCACGCCTGATTCCCTGATAGCTGTGACTCCCTCAGGCTCGGCTGTCTGAGGAAAGTGGCCTTTAGAGAGACCAGTCTTGAGCTGGCGTACTCAACGCCTGACCCAGGCCACTCCTCTCAGTCCAGGGCATGTAGGAAATGGGCCAAAGCTCCTAGAAAACAGCTGCCAATGCCCCCTCTCGAGAGGACAAAAGAGCCGATAGAAGAGCTGGAAATTAAAGACTGGCCTTTCACAGCCTGCATTATCCTCCATGCCAATCGGGGTGAAGCATCTCTCTTGCTAGTCCGGCGGGCGTACAGTACAGAGGGGTTGATTAGTTGACCTAAACTTTCTGCATGTCAGTGGAATACTCCGGCAACATATGTCACATGCTTGGTATAATCTGAAAGGAAGAGAGAAGAAAAAGAGGTGACTACATTCTCACAGCAGCAAAAGAATAGATGGCAGACATGCCAGTCCGCCTTGTACAGAGAAGAAGAATCACACACTAAAAGAACAAGAGCACCTGAGGCTTTTGTATTGACAGGGATCGAATGATCCTGTGAGATCTTTTTCTGCCTTCTCCATTTGAATCAAAGCTATTATGTTCATTTCTTCCTCGGCCAACAGCCTTTTATACAAACCCAAAAGTGACAATGGAGAGGGCTGAAAAATTATTGGGACTATTCTTTCAACATTACAGTAATTCGACATGATGGATTGCACTCTCAAGCAAGATCAGAAATGTGCAAAGGTTGGCTAAAATCACAGCAGCTTCTCATTTAACATTCTCTCTACATATAAGGCTGCTGTTTGCATACAGAGAGGATATAGATTCAATAAGAATATAATTTCATTTGATTTCATATATTTATTTTGAATTATTGCCAGAATATAATTTTTTCCCCAGAAGAGCTTAATTCTCAAAAAATAAATAAAATAAAATAAAAATAAATTCGATTCATTATGAATTGTCATTGACTGTTCACCTCCAAAAAAAAATTCAGAAAAGGATCAGAAATCCTAACTAAATAATGCAATAAGTGCACACTTGCCTGGACCAAGTTCATTGTCAGTTTCTAATTCTGCGTAAATGTGTTCAGATTACCATTGTTTCCTCCTCCTTTGTGCAAATGAGTCATTACAGTCATGATGACTTGTATTAATAGCTTTTCGCTCTATGTTTGAGCAAGAGGTCTTATTTTGGACAAGGCTTATTACACATCTGTGTGCCATAGTACTGGTAACAAAGCCAACCACAATTCACACTGCTTGGTTATACTTCTCATTAATTACCCTGTTCATTACAAGGGGACTGGGGTCTTGAGTTAGCCCAAGGATAGGACGAGCCCAGGGTGTACGTGATACAATATGAAGGTGAACAGCACTGGGTTGGGGAGATTTGGATGGCACGCCAGGTTTTTTTGGCAGGGTGTTGAAGCATGTGTTAATGGCTGAACACCAGGGATAGCTTATGTAAGGAATGATTAGTATTCACTCATCCTGAGACTAGATCAAATGATTACCTGACCTAAAAAAAATTCTAAACTTATTTTGCATTGCAACATTGCATTATATTTTTGTTTGAATGGACAAAATGCATAACAAATTATTCATACAAAATTGGACCTTGATAGAGCTCAAAGAAGCACTCATCTGATCATTTTGATAAAGATTACAATGGTTATGCATGATATAATAAAATAATGATTTTCTCCCAGGGCATTCATTTTGTGGAGGGCAAAGTGAAAAGACACAGCATACTGAGCAAATATTTCAGCATTTTATTATAACCTTCCAGAGGAAGGAAATATCTCCCTATGGCGACCCTGTTGCCCTGAGAAGAGTAAACTCTCGGTGTTCTTCCTCAACATCTTGAAGTCTCGCACCAGTGGGAAAAGCATTCTGCTCTCTGCAGCCAAAGTTTCTATCGCAATGTTGAACTGTTGCCGATAAACCAGGAAGCTCAAAGAGAGAAATCCATCTGTAGGAGAGCAGAATGAAGCAACAAGGATACAGAATATTTCGACAATGCCAAACAAACAGCTTCTCTGTTTTAAACAGTAAACAGATGAAACACTGGCTTGCCTACTAAGATTCATATGTTCTGTCCAGTTTGTTTTCTAATTAATTTCCTGGTTCCAGCCTCAAATGCAGCATTTTTTGCTTTTAGCTGTCTTTTAGCTTTGTTTCGCATGCAAAGAAAACGTTCCCTATCAATAGGAAGCGGTTTGCTTTGATGCTCAGCTCACGTTGGTTTTGGACAAACTAACAAAATGCAGATTATGTGATGTAACATAGCCTGCACTGACCATGGCACAGATAAAAAGCAAGTAAATCTACACAGTCAGAAACTTTTGGCCAATTTGTAAAGACGAGAAACATTTCATTATTTGGGAAGACGGCGTTTGACGTCTAATCTTTACCTACAAGACAGATCGCCAAACTCATTCATGTTACTGAGCAAAACAACTGAAAACTAGAACGAAAGAAAATCTGTCATCTCAATTTAGATGCATGTTTTTCCCCCTCCTTCACAATTGCAATGCCTCACTGTCATAGAATTGCCTGAACAATATCATACATGAGTGAAAATCTATAGCAACTGAAGTCGCTGACCCCTACAGTTCACGCATTTCAATGAAATGGTCCCTGAATCACAAGCTTTTCATCACAAACTGAAACTTTCCACACTCTGTGGCAAATAAACGCCATTCATGGGGATATGGAGAACACATTCACTAATCAGCTCCCAATCAGACATTAGCAATGCATGTTTCTCAAGTGCAAAAACTAAGTGTACAATTAAAGGACAAGAATTGTGGATGCCAGAGTGCACAAGACGATAACATGCACCTGTTAACAGGCACATAATGGTTCCCATTGTGGTTCTAACCATTTGTAACACTTAATTTCTTCTTTTTCCATTTATAAATAAGTATTCTTATTAAGATTGTTACAAAATACTTATACATCTATTCCAACACATTTAAAAATGTATGAATAAATTTATAAACCAATATTAACCAGCACTGTTTGTTCTTGATACCGGATGCATTAAATAATGTTAACAATTAAAACATTGTAAAATCTTATCCCTTATTTAATATCAACCAGCACGACACGAGTAAGACTAAAGAAATATAATCTAAACTGTGCGTGTATATAATACATTTGTTTGTGCATAGTTTGAATTACATTAATAACATAATAAATTCCACTACTAAAGTAATATGTTATGCCTTTTGCTGGCACAAAATCTGAGATGCCTTTTTAGATCCAAATGCATTTACAGCAACTGTAAACACAAAATCACTGACAATTAACAAAAGGAATATATTTCCATGGTAACCCACATGAATAAATGAATAATATAACATAGCGCATTAGTGTACTTTGCAAGCGAGTGTGCCAGAATGGGATTAATTCCATTTGAGAGTAATATTGTGGTCTATGGAATTCTCTGCTGAACTGTGTGACATCGCACTATTTAGTGGTGCATGTTATCTTTGTTTTCTCAGTTGTTAATTAAAGGTGGAAACAAAAAGCTGAAAATGAGCCCAGAGCTCAGAGGACAGGTGTACAGAGTACAGCGGGAGGACTAAATTGGATTTTGTGTCTCTTGAGCCTGACTTGGGAAGATCGTCAGAGGTAGAGCTGTGTTGAAATGAGAGAAGATTGTTGCAAATTATACAGTAGATTACATTTATAGCTGTATTGTTGTCGACTAGTACACAGAAAATGTAGTCTCCCATTAGACTGATGTTTATTTGTGTTTCATCTAATGTTTCAGCAGTGGCTGTCTGGCAGAAGAACCGCAAAGGTCTATAATCCATAAACAACTTTACCACCGGGACATTTCCATAATCTTGTATGGTATGGAGTCCGCCATCATTTCACAATGACTGAGAGCCCACTCTGCCATGTTTATTTAATCACGGTGGCCAAATCATATGCTAAATTCAAAACATCTCAACCGCCAACACAAAGGTCGTAGGTTCAATCTACAGTTTGTGGGAAGCGGGAACTGAAGAGCTACTGAAATCACAATAATGCTCTGCTGCTTTATTCATTTCACTTAACTTGGCGTTATATAAGGTCCCTACAATTGCTTTCATGACGATGGTAAATAACTGCAGTGGAGAGGCTTGAGAAGCGTACGCCTGCTCAATCTCCTTCCAAACCTTATCCAACTTGTTTCAAATGAACAGGAAGACATACCTATATTCAGATGATGCAAAGAGGGATTGAGTGAGTTTCAGTGGAACGCTGCAGTGCCATTACAGTGGACCCTGAGGGGATTATGTGATCTACGGCCACTGGGTTTCAGTTTGTGCAGACAGAGGAGCATCAGGGAAATACATTTCACTGGGCTACTACAGCAACCGATTGAGAGGAGCAATTTCCTTGCTTGGTTGAAAGAGAAAAGATAAGTGGAGGGAAAGGAAAAGCAAAAAGGCATGAAGTCACAGGGATCTAAATGCAAAAGCATTGGATTCAGCTCAGCCAAAGGCAACAGTTTATTTCATCTTCCTGCACTCTGAAATCTAGATTTCATCTAGATGCAGTCGTGTCAAAGAAAACGGATCACTGGCCTGAGAAGCAAAAACCTTGCAAGTCAACACGCACGCTAACATAATTACAATTTAACAGACAGAAAGTGAGCTAAATCATACTTCATGTTGTAAAATCACCACCAAGTGTCTTGCACAATAAACAAACCAAACATAATCATAATGTGGCCCCATTAACAGGAAAAGACATCATAAGCAAAGACAGCCAAATGCAGCCATTCTTTTTGGAAAAGGCTAAATTGATGTCTCTGAAATGCTTTCTTGCAACAAGGTCAAATGTTTTCATTTATGCCAGTCCTGGTTATATTTAAACTGCTGTTCAAAAGAGTCAGTAATAAATTAATACTGTTATTCAGCAAGGACACATTAAATAGATCAAAATTGACAGTAAAGACTTTTACATGGATATAAGTTTTCAACATGGATAATACTGTACAGTATATATATATATATATATATATATATATATATATATATATATAAACATTTCTTGAGCTCCAAATCATCATATTAGAACGGAAAGACCTAAAGGGCCGTAAAGAGCTGGGAGAAAACCGGATGCGTGTCAGATCCAAGTCACGTGCATCAGGTTTTAAAGTGCTGCTTTTAAAGTGAAACTTGCTGTAGTCTGCCACTGATGTGAATCAAAGAACAAAAGAAAAAGACAAATCACTCACTTTTCTGCTTGCTGATTGTAGATTAATCTTAATTCAATGTATAGTTTATGCATTTACAATTTATGATGGCTAAAAGCGAGGGGAAAATGCATTTAATAGAGACATCATTATAATTATTGGTAGGCTATCAATGATAGGTCTACTGATAGGTCTTCATTAATAATAGGATACTAAAAAAAAGAAAAGATGCCATTAAACACATATTTAAAATATACCATCTACATGTTGCGCCTACATTCATTTGGAGATTCCATGTGAAATTAGGACAATATAAATATGGTAATATGCAATTAATTAGTTCATTTTTAATCGATCAACAGCACTAATATATTCAAACCATAGTAATGAATAGTAATTGTACCTGGGCCACAATAAATTATTCGCACCTCCTTGGATTAAGGACAAAAGCCTAACACTAGCATAGAGACTTCACCAATCCGAGCGCATGCTCTCTGAAGCCAAACCCATTCCATCTGTTTTTATGTACCACCAACCACAGGCCAGCAACAGGGAATGAGGTGTCCTGCTGACGTTGCCATGGCAATCCAATCTTTCCACCGTTCTCAGACCAGAGTTAGAACATACTGTACTTGGGCACTGGCTCCAGCGTTATAATCTCCTCTGACACACATTCAGGTATAATGTGGTAGGCTACGGCATCTCAGAGCAAGTCTGAATGCCTCCGCTGCCGTGTTTTCAGCAGCGATGGCATTCAAACATAATTGCGTTCGCCCCGAAAGAAGCAGAGCAAAATTTGTCATGAGGATAATACCTACAATAATAATGATTATTATGGAGACATCAATCTACAAAATTATACCACAGTCTTTCCTTGGAGCAGCACACTTTGTTTTGGAAACAAAGGGTGCTGTGCGAGGCTGATGGAGGCCTTCATTGTAATTGGTATTTGGAATGATTAATGTATACCTCAATTAGGAAAGTATATGGGTCCCACTATAGAGAGCCGTAAATGCAAGCTTCTGGAAGGAATGGGTGGTCTCGGCTCTCTCTACAAAACTCATTCTGTCACATCCCATTGTGCTGCGAGAGAACGGCTTGCCTCCTGCTCCCCCTGATTAGTTATTTTGTTTGCACGAGATTGCATTTATTTATTTATTTTAGTCGGATCATTATTTTCCCATTCTGCAACCATTTCATCAAAAAGATAATTTATCTCTGCCCGCTTTAATGAAGTGATAATTTGGCGATAATTAACATAATCTTGCACCAAAGCAAATTTGCCTAATGACTGTTGTTTTGATAGTCAGAGAAGGAGGGTCCGAAGCAGTGAGGCAGCGTGCCAAATTTTGAGGAGAAGTGCCAGGAGAATCAGAGTGAGACGAAGACGGGAGCTTCAGGGACATGTAACTTTGTGACCTTAACTCTCTGGAGTGGCTAGGAGACATCAGGCAATTGATTGGACTTGTGTGAGCGATGAAGGATTTATAGGTCACCCCAATGCCCATTTCCCCTGCACAGAATTTTAGATAGTTGCAGTAAAAACTTGAAAGTGCATGAGGATAAGAGAAAGTGGGGGAAAAAAAGGTGAGTGATGGTTTGATTGATCATCAGTTGAGGACGTCTGAATGAAGTACTGTCAGTGACATTTCATTTGTGAGAGATATAATCTCGGTCTTTCTATCGGGTGATATTTAGCTGTTTCATTTCCCTTTCAGTTCTATCAGGTCAGATTAATTTTCTTCAACTCTGCATCTAAAGCGCTCTCATTACGTGTGCCTATCATAGAGCTTATATCATCCACTGCAGGAGCTTTATTGACCTGATCAAGGTTGAGGGGACACGTAAACGCATGCTCCTTTTTCTGATTGCCTTCAAATTTACAAGCAAGGCTGAACCACCAATTGCAATGTCCATTTTCCACAAAATGGACATGGTGAGGGACATTAATGATGCCATTCAGAGCTGTGGTTTCATCAAAGAGGCATGGAACAGAGGCCAGAGTAGATCACAGCCTCAAATAACTGCAGCATTATCTAGCCAATCAAAACCTATGCAGGTAGCTTTTCAGTTTTTCAGTCTTTGTGCTAAACTGCTATGCAATAAATTGATGCTCTCAGCATTTCTGGTGGAGATAAGGCTGTTGCCTTGGACTTTTACTGACGCAAGTGCCATGGATGCAGAATAAAACTGTTTATTCATATTTGTTAAAAGTACTTTTTCATGTGATAGAAAGTTTAGAATAAAGTATCACTGTGAGATATGAAAGTTGCACCTGTGAGAAAAAAATACAATTGCAAAATTTTAAACAACACTGGAGATATAAAAGGATTTATCTGCCATTTTTGACATTTTAAATCACACAATTCCACAATTAGGAGAAAAAATTGCAATTTTGCGATTTAAAGTCAAATTGATAGATATAGTTATACTGTACATTGTAATTAAAATAAACATTTTTTTTTAAGATTTTGTAAGATTTACAGCTGCAAGACAGAAAATTTAAAGATATAAAATCGCAATTGGGAAATAAAAAGTTGCAACTGTGTGATTTAAAGTCAAATTTCTAGATAAAGTTACATTGTAAATTCCAATAAAAAGAAACCATCACAACTTGTGAGATTTGAAGTCACAGCCTGAAATATATAGTAAAAATCAGAGACATAAAGTTGCAACCTCTTTATTCTGAGGTGGAAATGGTCTAATCTTCTTTTAAATTTGATTTCATAATTTTTTTTATCTAAAAAAAATTAATAAATAATAATAATAATAAAAACACTGAGTACACTTATAGCATTCTGAACCTTGTAAAAACCTTGTTCACCCACACCATTCATTCTTCATTTCAGTCATGCCAGTTTGGTCAGTGCGGTTAAACAGCACTTTGAAGCAATGGCAAAATGTTGAGCTCATCTGACCTCCCTATGGAACATTTGTCAAAGATGATTTTTCAAACATTTTGCCTGTGTCTCTTTCCCACAAATCTCACCACCCTCCCCATCTTCTCTGACTCCCTCCATCCTAATTTGCTCTCATTCCTTTTCACAATGCAGGTGCATACAGCTGGCTGAGCAGGAGAATGTGTTTACTGTCCTTGCAACGCTACCCACTCACATTTCATTATCAACAGCCCTTCCATCATCTACTCATATTGTCCCTCCTAGTGAGAAAAATACATTCTATGGCAGCAATAAACTTCAAGAAACTTGACAGCACCAACTAACTACAATGAAACAAAGTAAGCAATAACTGAGAAGAAAGAAGACAGGAAAGTGAGCTTTATAGAAAGTAAATAAGAGGGTTTAGACTAAGGGTTAGGGACAAAGAAAAAATAACTGGGAGAAAGAAAGAGGGTGGTGGCCCTGGGGTGAAGGACACAAAGCGCCAAAAAATAAACAACAACAAAAAAGTGTGAATGGGAAAACCTGGATCCAAAGGCAATAAAACAGACAAAGCAAATAAAACCTTATGTTTGAGAACACTGTTGACCAAGGGGCTTTAAACGCATTATGGCCTGTTTCCTTGAACCATCTTTAGGGTTGCGCAATCCAGCATGTTGCTGATTGTCCTAGAGACAATGTTTTAAAACATGGTGGTCCCCATTAAAGATCACCAATTTGTAAAGAGGACAATGGCATTCCAGCCCATCTCACCTTGCAGTGCCAGGCAGCCATAGTGCTTTCAAAAAGTCTAAGTATCAATTAAGAAGCTTGCAAAGTTTCCGCTGTAAAACAGACAGCATATTTAAACAGCTGGGGATCAGCTCCTATTAAACAGGCTGCCATCACCGCAGTCCCATTGTGCTGGTGTTTAGAAGATTTCCAGCCGGTTGGATGAGCAGAGAGGAGGGGATTTAGTGGAGGAAAGTATCCGTGCTCTAAAAGAGCACACACACAGTAAACTGGTGGAGAATTTCACTGCATCTCATTCAGGTCAATCCTAAAAAACACCAAAATATAAAACAATTAACAGTCGAGTCCAAATGAAAAAATGACTCAATCAAGCATCAAACATGCAGTAGAATGGAAGCCTTGGCTTTGTTATTAAAGCGTATTGTAAAATAATATGCTTTATTAACAAGGAGAAAGAACCTCAGAGGATTTCAAACTACCTTGAAAACTAAAAGGAAATGGGATGAGGCACAACTTGAAACCTTACAGTTAATTGAAGCTTTATGAACTTTGTTCAAAGATAGTGGAGGGATGTTTTTCCACAGGGAATATAAAGGTCCCTTACAATTTTATGAATCTATTCTTCTCTGTCTTTAAATAGTCTATGAGGAAACCATTTTAATTTGACCTCCAATTTCCTCTATGAATCAGCTCCTGTGAGAGTGGTAAGTGTTTTATTTTTTTTTAATAACTGATGGTGAATTGATAGGAGGTCTGAGGTAATCTTGAGTCAGATTGACACACTAAATGTATCAGCTGTTAGAGTAATAGAGCAAAAAACAAACTAATTAATTTGATTTGAATGAACATTTGATTTGAATTCTTCAGGTAATAGCTTATACACACACACACATACACTCACACTTAATGTGCAGTAGGAAAAGACAAAGCCAAGCCACCCTTTGATCAATTTGATTTTCCTATTTTACAATAACACAATCATACATTTTCCTTCTAATAATTATACTCATCAATTCTTGATCATCACTAATTTCAACATTGCCTTTCAACATTAAAACATTGATTATAATTTCAACCACCCCCCCTGTAACTCCTACAGCAAGACAAACAGCTCATTCATATTTAAAGGCTTTTCAAAAGTGATTACTTAGCCAAGGGGATTTCCAAGTTAAACTGGTTAGATAATGGGATCAGAGACTCATCTATATTCACACAGTACAGCTCTAACACCTGCACACTGTTGCCAGATTCAGCGTCAAGCGTTTCCACAGATCTACGCCTCTTCAATGGATCAGTTAATACACAAGTTGCCTCTTCAGAATCACCATCTCGATCATATAATGGCAATCAGGTTCATCTCAGGCCTGCATTGAGGCTAACAGACTCTGTAAGGCTGTAAAGATGAGGAAATTTAAAATTTACGGTAAACAACCGGCAGTTGTGGTTGCCAGAATTTTACCATAAAAAATATGGTAGCAGCGTTTTAGGTTTTACGGTTTTAACTTAAATTTACAGTTAAATACCGTAATTTCATTAAGTCAAGTCAAGTCAAGTTGAGCTTTATTGTCATTCCGCTACATGTGGGGACATGCAGTGTCCAGAACGAAATGTCGTGCCTCGCAGGACCACGGTGCTACATAAATACAGACATACAACAATGAAGTAGAAAACACTATAAACCTATACACAACTAGCCTACTGACAGATTTAACTGTAAGTATAAAATATATAAGTATTTACCCTATACAAACTAAAAGAATAAAGGATAAAAAATACAACTATACAAATGCTTTACATAAATATTTACCCTATACAAACTAAAAAGTAGAAGATAAAAAACACAGACTATACGAATGCTTCACAAATACTGTACATGTGCAAAGAGAGACATTTTGAGTCAAGCAGCTGGTTGGGGAACAGTGCAGGATGATTTGTAGTGCATGAGCATGTAAACATACATATATTTCTGAGTCTTTTGTGGGATTGTGTACACGCAGCAGTGTGTGTAAAGTGTCTAGTGCACATAGAGGAGAGTGTACTACAGGTGGTTTGTACAGGCCCACTCACCTGTGTGTAGCACACTTCGAATTGCACAAAAAAAGTTCCATACAGTTTTTTCCTTTGGTGTGGTAAGGTTGGGGTGGGGGGTGGTCCATGTTTCAGGAGGTAGGGGTTTGCATGGGGTTTCAGAGGGGGGCGGGGTGATTTGAGTTCAGGGCTCTCACAGCCTGGGGGAAAAAGCTGTTGAGCAGTCTGGCGGAGCGGGCTCTGATGCTCCGGTACCGTCTTCCTGATGGTAGGGGCTGGAAGAGACTGTGTGAGGGATGGGTGGAGTCCTTCACGATGCTGTTGGTTTTGCTGGAGCATCGTGTAAGGAAAATGTCCAGGATGGAGGGGAGAGGGGCACCAATGATCTTTGCAGCTGTGTTCACTGTCTGCTGGAGGGTCTTGCGGTCAGCAGCACTGCAGTTCCCGTACCAGACAGTGATGCAGCTGGTCAGCACACTCTCAATGGCGCCTCTGTAGAATGTGGTGAGGATGGGTGGAGGGAGACTTGCTCTTTTTAGCCGGCGGAGAAAGTGTAGGCGCTGTTGTGCCTTTTTGGAGAGTGACATGGTGTTGGTGGTCCAGGTGAGATCCTCTGTGATGTGCACCCCCAGGAATTTAGTGCTGCTGACTCTCTCCACAGTCGAGCTGTCGATGGTCAGTGGGGGGTGGTCAACGGAGTTTCTTCTGAAGTCCATCACAACCTCCTTTGTCTTCTCCACATTGAGGGACAGATTGTTAGTGCCACACCATTCAGCCAGCTGTGCCACTTCCTCTCTGTAGTACGTTTCATCTTTGTTGCTGATGAGACCTACCACTGTTGTGTCATCAGCAAACTTGATGATGTGGTTGGAGCTGAACTTGGCAGTGCAGTCGTGGGTCAGCAGTGTGAAGAGCAGCGGGACACTTGTGCTCAGTGTGGTAGAGCTCGAGGTGTTGTGGCCGACACGGACTGATTGAGGTCTTCTGGTTAGAAAGTCCAGGATCCAATTACACAGGGAATTGTTAAGGCCCAGCAGGTTTAGTTTATTTATGAGCTGTTGTGGGATTATTGTGTTGAATGCAGAGCTGAAGTCAATGAACAGCATTCTAACATAGGAGTCTTTATTTTCTAGGTGGGTAAGAGCCAGGTGGAGGGTGGAGGAAATTGCATCGTCTGTAGAGAGGTTTGGACGGTATGCAAACTGGAGCGGGTTGAGTGTGTTGGGGAGGCAGGTTTTGATGTTGTGCATGACTAGCCTCTCAAACCACTTCATCATGATTGGAGTCAGTGCTATGGGACGGTAGTCATTTAGACATGACACAGGTGATTTCTTTGGTACCAATATGATTGTTGTGGATTTGAGACATGTGGGGACGACTGCCTGGCTCAGAGAGGTGTTGAAGATATCTGTTAGAACATCTGTCAGCTGTGCAGCGCAGTCTCTCAGAACACGGCCAGGTATGTTGTCAGGACCCGCAGCCTTGCGTGAGTTAATCCTAGATAGGGTCTTCCTTACGTCGGCTGGAGACAGACAGAGCGCCCAGTCGTTGGGAGGTGTGGGCAGTTTTTGTGCAGGTGTGTCATTCTGCATTTCAAACCGTGAATAAAAGTGGTTGAGTGCATCGGGGAGGGATGTGTCCTTATCACAGGCCTGTGGCGGGGGCTTGTAGTCAGTGATGGTCTGAATGGCTTGCCACAGGCTCCGTGTGTCTCTGCTGTCTGTGAAGTGGTTGTTGATTTTTTGAGCATATGACCATTTTGCATTTTTGATGCCACAGGACAGACTGGCTCTTGTTGTTTTGAGGGCTGCTTTATCTCCTGATCTGAATGCTTCATCTCTGGTCTTTAGCAGCCCACAAACCTCTGCTGTCATCCATGGCTTCTGGTTGGCACGTGTGGTGATGGTCTTGGTGACTGTCACATCATCAGTGCACTTTTTGATGTAAGCAGTCACAGTTTCAGTGTACTCATGCAGGTCTGTGTGGTTGTTGTAGGTGGCTGCCTCTTTGAATATGTTCCAGTCTGTGTCCTGGAAGCAGTCCTGCAGTGCTGAGGTGGCATTGTCTGGCCATACAGTGATCTGCTTTTGAACCGCAGTTTGGCGAGTTTGAGAAATGGTCTATATGCTGGGATTAGCATAACAGTGATGTGATCTGAGTACCCGAGGTGGAGGCGGGGTACAGCCTTGTAAGCGTTCTTAACTGTTGTGTAAACAAAGTCCAGTGTGTTGTTTCCCCTTGTTGCAAAGTTCATGATGAACAGTGTTTTGATAATACCGCAGCATTGTTACACCAGTCTTTGTTTATATACACACACAAGCCACCTCCGCGGGTCTAACCAGATAGTGATGCATCTCTATCTGCTCGGAAGTTGGTTAGCCCGTGCAGCTGAATGGCGGAGTTGTCGTTTAGCCATGTTTCGGTGAAAACAAACACACAGCAATCCCTTGCCTCATGCTGTGTAGACCGACTGAGTTGAATTAAGTCCAGTTTGTTTTCCAGAGAGCGAACGTTTGAGAGCATGAGTGTTGGAAGAGCCGGTCTTGTGGGGTTAGCTCTTAGCCTAGCTCGTATACCTCCGCGATTCCGTCCTCTCTCACACCGCTTGCGACGCTGCATTTTGCGGGTAACATCAGTAGACGAGGCCGCGGTCTCGAGGTCAGGCTCCAGCAGTAAACCAAGGCCTCGTAGCTTCTCAGTAGCCGCCGGCGAGAGTTGTTGTTTGTATGCGTTGCCGATATCCAAAAGACTTTTGCGATCATAGATGAGTTTTGGGGTGATTTCCTTATGAGTTAGCGGTAAACTGACACTATTTGGAGACGAACAGATGACATTAAAAGACATAAAAGCACCGTCTTTGGGTCCCGGAGCAGCCGCTGCGTCTGATCGCACCACCATCTTGGATCAACTTGGATAATGTTAATATACCAACCTATTGAAGTACTGAAATTTACTGTTTTGTACCTTTGTAATACACTGATAATCACCAAAAGCAGGTGGATGAGAAAGTCACATGATGAACCAAAGCCTATTAAAAGCAGCTTTTAAATATTTACATAGATAGAAGGTGCACAATGTCATTCACACAAATACTAGACACCATCATGGTAACACACATGAAACTGAAATAATGCAATAAAAATTAATTTAACAACTTTAGGTGCAGCATACAACCCCGTATTGTGCAAAACTAAGAAGAAAAAACTAAGAAGAAACATAGTTATTTCAACAAAAAACCAAAACCAAAAAAAAAACCCCATCAAATTTGATATGTCACGCAGGGAATTCTGGGAATGTCAATTCACGGTTATTCACTGTAAACTGTACGTTCTTTTTCACTTCCAAAAACGGTATACTACTGTAAAATTACATGTAATGTCCAATACAGTTTTTCACCGTATATAGTAGGGGAACTTACCGTAAATAATTTAAAAGGTTGTTACTGTAGCATTTCTACAGTCTTTTACTGTTCAATTCACAGTCATTTTTTACAATGCACTGCTAGATCTAAAAAAAACTGCAAAAATGTTCCTTGTATAATCATGTACAGTTCATACATGTATATGAACTTTTAAGATTTTTATTTTCCTAAATAGTTTTATTCAGCATATGAAACATTTTCCTGCATAGTTTTATGGATACCTTTAATAAAAAATATGAATGCCGTGCTGCAAAATGAGACATTGGAATGGGGTGCATCATTCTTTTTTTTCTTTCTTTTTTTTGTATAAAAACACGTTCATACGTGTATTTGAATTTCAACGTAACATTTAACCCTTGACATATCTTACCACTAATAATGTGGTGCATTACAGCTTTCAGCATTTTTCTTGGCTCCCCCCTCTGTTAGGACAGAATACATTCCCTGTGACATTAATATTTATTTTTGTTATTTTAACAAAAGAGGCAACAGGCATGGAGTGCCCTATGTGAGCTGCATTTAGCATCAATGAAGACTAAGTCAAACAGTCAAACACTGGGGAAGAAGTTGGCTGTTTTCTTCTCATGGGCTCCATATTAATGAGACGACGGCACACCAATGGCAATTACAATGAGGCTCAGACAGATGCTTTTCACCCCAATAGGACTCAACACATCAGTGATGTGTCATTGTCATTGCCTTGGAAGTGGCTCTGCATAAAGCAAAAATAAATAAATAAATAAAAATAAATAAACAATACATATATTACAAAGCCCCTCAAATGACATGCAAAAAATATATACAGCGAAAATTACATTCCTGTGAATTAAGAATTCATTCCTTTATGTTGGTAAATGTTGCATGTTGTACTAATTCATCACCTCATTTTGATTTAATTAAAATTAGGGCACACATTAGTACAATGTGGCCATGATTTACTATGGCAAGGGAACAAATTAAAGGTGAGAAAACATGAATCTAGCAATGCATTAAATGATCAAAAGGGTCATTAAATACAGGGTGGGCCATTTATATGGTAATAACATGGGAATGGTTCGTGATATTAAAGTGCTGTTTGTGGCACATTAGTATATGTGAGGGGGCAAACTCCTCAAGATGGGTGGTGACCATGGTGGCCATTTAGAAGTCGGCCATCTTGGATACAACTTTTGTTTTTTCAATAGGAAGAGGGCCATGTGACACATCAAACTTATTGGTAATGTCACAAGAAAAACAATGGTGTGCTTGGTTTCAACGTAACTTTATTCGTTCATGAGTTATTTACAAGTTTCTGACCACTAATAAAATGTGTTCAATGTGCTGCCCATTGTGTTGGATTGTCAATGCAACCCTCTTCTCCCACTCTTCTAAGGGGGTCAGATCGGGAGACCTTGGGGGCCATTCAACTGGCCCACGACGACCAATCCACTTTCCAGGAAACTGTTCATCTAGGAATGCTCGGACCTGGCACCCATAATGTGGTGGTGCACCATCAATGGAAACCTCAAGGCCACTGGATATTTGAAATTGCTACATGATGATGTGTTTCCCTCTTTATGCACTGAAGCTGGCACGTTCCCTGAGTTTTTCCAGCAAGATGGTGCACCACCACATTATGGGTGCCAGGTCCGAGCATTCCTAGATGAACAGTTTCCTGGAAAGTGGATTGGTCGTCGTGGGCCAGTTGAATGGCCCCCAAGGTCTCCCGATCTGACACCCTTAGACTTTTATCTTTGGGGTCATCTGAAGGCAATTGTCTATGTTGTGAAGATACGAGATGTGCAGCACCTGAAACTACGGATACTGGATGCCTGTGCTGGCATTTCTCCTGCGGTGTTGCTATCAGTGTGTGAAGAGTGGGAGAAGACAATCCAACACAATGTTTTGACAATCCAACACAATGGGCAGCACATTGAACACATTTTATAAGTGGTCAGAAACTTGTAAATAACTCATGAACGAATAAAGTTACGTTGAAACCAAGCACACCATTGTTTTTCTTGTGACATTACCAATACGTTTGATGTGTCACATGGCCCTCTTCCTATTGAAAAAACAAAAGTTGTATCCAAGATGGCCGACTTCTAAATGGCCACCATGGTCACCACCCATCTTGAGGAGTTTTCCCCCTCACATATACTAATGTGCCACAAACAGGACTTTAATATCACCAACCATTCCCATGTTATTACGGTGTATCCATATAAATGGCCCACCCTGTACATTCATAATGTTACAAAATGCTGTTCTTTTGAACTTCCTATTCAGCAAGGAAAAAAAAAAAAAAAAAAAAAAAAAGATAAAATCATGGTTTCCAGAAAAATATTAAGCAGCATAACTGTTTTCCACATCAACAATATTAAGAAATGTATATTGAGCATCAAATCAGCATATTAGAATGATTTCTGAAGGATCATTTGACACTGAAGACTGGAGTAATGACTGCCAAAAACATAGGGATACTTACTGTAGAAGATAGATAGATTCAAATTGCAATAATATTTCACAACATTATTGTATTACTATCTTTTGTATGAAATAAATGCAGTCCTTGTGCACACATACAGCAAATTAAGAAATCAGCCTTGTGGCAGGAATGTTTCTTACTCATCCTAACACTGATAAAAATTTTACACTAGCCTTTCACATGAGCTCTTTTGATTTGTAACAATAGAAACTCATTTATTGTGTTGGACCGAGCTGAAAAGCCAGCAGCACATAGCAAACAGGGGTCACAACTGCTTTTAAAGGGAACTGTGAGTGTGTCCTGTTCTAAACACTGCATGATGAAGTCAAAGCGAGAGCACTAATGCATCAGCAATCAGGCTAGAGGGGCTTGGCACATCATGACTAAAGGTTACAAAACACGCCCGGTCCGTGCTATAAACCCTATAACCTTTGAAAATAAAACAACAGAGAGCGGCGACAGGCGAGCGGCTTCAAATAGGCTCTAATTCACAAATTTGTATTGCATTATAATACGCTCTACTCTCAACTCTCGCTCGCCAACAAATGATGGTCTTCAGGGTGAATGGGCTCCGGTACATTAACAGTTAGAGTGAAAGCAATCATGCTGCTCTGGACAAACTATTCAGTTGCCGTCTAAAGCTATATGTATATTTGAAAAGAATTCATCAACCACCAATATGGACTCTATGTAGAGCTAAAAAATGTAAGACTTTTGGCAGACTGGCATGTAAACTGTTGGACAATTACAGTTTATGAAGGACTGAGGGGTGCTAAGCCACTCTATAAATGGCGTATTATGCAACATATATGGAGCTTTTTGTCCAAAATCTTTTTCTATCTCTCCAAAGCATCAAGTAATGCACTGTGAAAATGTGTAAAAACACCAACAACACTGCACAGCTAAAACTTGAATGGCTTGATGTAGCCTTGAAAATCATTCAAATAATCAGCCATTTTCATGTTTGATCTCACAGCATCTCAAGCCGCATACATCTCAATATGGAGACATGCAGGCCTTTTAATCCTAAGATCAGACATGTATTCAAAATGCCTGGCCACCATGTGATGGCTCATTAGTTGTCCATTAGGCCTACCTACCTGACATCAAAGCTGCCACTTTATTGGAGGAGCTGAAATCAAGGCCCTGAATAAGCCGAGCGTCCCTTAGTGCATCTGCTATATTCATCTTATTCTGAGCAGACCAGCTTTGTTGTCCTGTAGAGACCTGAATAGATAATGAGGTTCTCAGACTAAGGCCCACGAGCTATGCAAAGGATGTGGGCCTAATTTGAAATCTGCAAGTCGCTCACAGAAGCACAAGCCTCCCCTTTTTCATGCAAACACATATAAACACACATGCTGACGTCTTCTTACACCCTATCGCCATGAGGCGCGAATAGAAACGAACGGCTTTACAGACGGCTTACGAAAGATTGACTTGTGAATAAAAAGCTTTTTTCCTAGGACAGAGACACACCGGGTAAATTAAAATGGAAGTTGAAAGGTCCCTGGTCTGACAGCTGATATTGGGTTCAGACCAAGGACTTGCCCAGTTTGGAAATGGTGTCGGACAGGCACCAATAGGAGCCAGGGTATCAGATAATCATTTCTTCCTGGCTGGTATTCAGGCTGCATCAGCGCTGGGTACTCTGCTGCATGGACCAATAAGATGAAACTGTGACCTGAATTAATTGGCCCTATGAGCCGATCGCCAAGGTTACTGCAGGAAATCAAATAGAGTAATGCCACAGGAAGTGCTTTGTTCAGAACACATTCCCACAGGTCACTCTTGATGCCATAGTGATATTAATGAAGGCGTTTTGAAGCAGCATGTGAAATATTTATCGTTCTTTCACATCAAAAAGCACAGCCAATGCCATTATGGGGGCAATTATTCAAAAATCTGCTCTAGGTGGTCTCAACAGTATCCACCACTACTGAATAATGCATTTCAAATAGTTCATCTTGTCTTTCTGCTTTGATATTTGCATTACTTTTTTATATTGACAGTGCTAAATGATAATAACAAAGGCTTAAAGTAATGGTTCACCCAAAAGTTTGTCACCATTTACTTACCCCGAGTGTTTTTTCCCCATTTCTTCTGTGAAACTAAAAAAAGGTACAACTTTTTGAGTTTTACTGCCACAAAATTTAGGATAAAATCACAAGAATAATTTCATAATAGCCATTTTACAAGAATAAAGACGCAATGTTTTGACAATAAAACTGTAACATTAAAATGGTGATTTAAAGTAGTAATATTAAAGTAATATTAAGAATAAAGTAAACAATGGCAACATTAAAACCAGTAAAGTAAAATTAAAACATTAATTAATGAAAATAATAATGTGGAGGATGACTTCAAAATTATGAGCATCAAGTTGTAACTAAGTTGTTTTAATGTTTTGAGGCTAATCTCATTATGATTCTTATGAGAATAAAGTAAAAGGTTATAAAGTAAAAGGTTACAATATAATTATAACATTACATGATTAAAGTAGTAATATTTAGAATAAAAAAAAGAATAAAGTCATAACCATAACATTGAGAATAAAGTAAAAGTGATTATATAATGTCAAAATGTGTAACATTACAAGAATATGTGAATGAGAATATGCCTTTCATGAGAATAAATTAATTCCTAGCATTATGAGATTAAAATCATCACATCACATCAACAGCAGTTCTTTCTTACTGCTTTCAATGGGGGACAATACGATTGAAATGCAAAAGTGTTGCCGTTCACTTTGTATTACAATATCATTGTTTTGAAAATAGCCATGTTCTTCATATAAAGCATCTTAAAAGAATGCCCCTTTCAAGGGGCCCTTTGTTGTTACTTGCTTACAATACTATTCTCATAATACCTCAACACATAACTTTATTCATGTAAAAGCAATTTTACATTATGAGCAATAAAATAACTTTAGCAATATGACTTTATTCTTGAAATCTTACTTTTTTATTGTACAGGACACTAATTTTATCTCGGCTCTCAATAGAAATGTCAGAGGTTCTGTTCTCCCTACAACAAAAGAGGATGGTTATTTATATTGAAATAAAGACAAAGAAAAAAACTTTTGAGGAATCATAAAATAGTCTCTAAAACTCAAACTATTCCTTTAAAACAAAGCAGTCAATTTCAGACCACTTATATGGCATCAAGTTTGTAGATGGTTGAGAAACCTATCGACTGTCTAGAATAGTTTAGCACAAACTGAATGCGTATGATATGCATATACTATGGTTTTCATCCAACCGAAGCTTTCCATCAGGTTGAAAAGACTGTGATCTGCAGTGCAGGAAAGGGATGGTAGAAACACTGATGGCTTCTTTAAAGCAAAAACCATCAAAAGCTGAACGATCAGGTCTTATTTGTTTTGTTGTGTAAATGGGAGTACAGCAAGTTAGATATCTGGAGGTACCTTTCAGATGCTCACAGACAGGATACAGACTGTTTGTCAAGGACTTTAGCTTTTGGTCAATTGACTCACTGCTATAAATCCTTCCCTCAAACGAAAGAGTTCTAATATATGCCCAGAAAAAACAACTGCCATTCAGTGACATGTAACACATGGCAGTTGCTAGCTCTGTAGATGGCATATTCATATATGTTCAAATATCATGCACAACCTATCGTTACAATGTTTTTGCCAGCCTCATTTTACTATTTTGACAATAATGAGATTGATATGGATATTCATCACTGCATACCTCTACACACAACTGCACGTCTACCATCTGCATCTCATCCTGTGGTTGTCATCAGATATAGAGCTGTGACTTCAAACGTTCGATTTCAACACCGAGGCTGTTGAAGGCACATTTCTACTGCCTTTTAGAAGACTACCGTCTTGCAGTTCTGCGAGGAAAAACACAAGCAGCGCCGGCAGGTTAATGAGACATGTGGAGTATCTGAACATGGGATCAGACAGAGTTTTTTAGCTGACAATGGCAGCAGACGCTGAGACACTCCTATCAACAGAGGTAGATCTGTAATTAAACCGGTGCTCTCTTCAAAATGAAAGCCGCATGCCACACGCCATAATTATACATTAAGCACTGCCACCTGGGAGTTCCTCGATAAGCAACCACTTTTCCCCTCATTTTATTCCATATTTAGGGCACATTCAGTTTGTTTGATGAGAGATAAATGGTGTGTGAGGTTGTGAGTGTGATTGGGATGTTATGTGGCTCTGATCTACCTATATATTAGTCCCACACTTTACATTTGCACCGTGTGAAATGATGAATAGTGGGGCTGGATTAGCTAATGGCTGGGGTAAGATTTTGCACTTCACAGATGTGTGTGATATAATTTAAGCTCAATGGCAGAGATGGCACCAATCCTAAGCCTTTTGAAAGACTGATTGATACTTTTACACACCAAGGATGCATTAAATAGATCAATATTGACAGTAAAGACTTTTACATTGTTAAATAAATCAAATATTAATCTATTAGAAAATGGATCACGGTTTCCACAATAACTGTAATGTTTCTTAAGAAATCACAGGAAGAAATTACATTTTTAAATATATTAAGATAGAAAATATTTATTTTAAATTGCAATATTATTTCACAATATTACTGTTTACTGTACGTTACATCAAATAAATACATCATTGGTTGAGACACAATGTTTTTTTACATATTTTATAACATTACCAATAATATACTAGAACTGTGGAGGAAAGGGTAAATGCTTATTTGTTACCTCCATCTCATTTAGCTGGTGTAGTAATGGAAAAACATCCAGCCTGCAAGAAATTGCAGAAAATACTTTTATTTTTTTTAAATCACATTACATAAGGAAATAAACATCAACTGTTCTTTAATTGCAACACACAGCCAAGTTATTAATTATTTGGAAAGCTCATTGAGTGTATTAGACATCTAGCATTTTAATCACTTTATGTTAGTGTAGATTTGACAGCTTATTTAAGAAAACTGCACTAATTGTTCTCATTTAATAACAACAATTAAAAAAAAAAAAACGTAGGGTCTGGATTCATGTCGCCAGCTGATTGAAGACTTCTTAAATGAAATAGCACACATTTATAGCTGTTCCTCAGTTTGGTGTGATAGGTCAAACTCTGCTGTCTCAGACTGTCTGCTGGTGGATGTGATTTGCTCAAAAGCTTCAATTTTGCCACAAGGCTTGACTGCCTGAGTCCTGGGCACTATAACCTCTGGCTGTATCCTTCAAGGCACAGTGACACTCCAGAGCTGGCCAGGTCAAGCACTTTTCAAGAATAGAGCGCATCAGCTGACAAGACTATCGTCACCTTGTGTCCCACTAGGTCCCTAAAAGGTAGGTTTTCAAACTATACCAATTACTGCAAAGTATTCTGCTTTTGTAAGACCTCAAGTGCAACTCAAGTGTATAAAATGTTGCAGGATGTAGGGACACATGGTATTGATCATACCAACCAATTATTCATGTCAGTGGTCAGCAATTGGATGTCAAGAGATTGTACACAGTTCAACTGGCTACTAGCTGCCAGTCTAAAACCCAGCCAAGTCTTGGTTAACATCCACTGAGAAAAGAAACAAATTTATATTATTTCCTTTTGACGTGTTTCTCAAAAAGTCAAAAAAAGTTTTTTGTATTTCTATTGTTTCCTAGTACCTGATTCCAAATGTAACTAAATTAAAGTTAATAAAAATGTAACAAGCTTGTAACTCAGATGCCTTTCTTGTGTGTTTTTTCTTAAGAAAAAATGTCATATCTTCAAGGTGCTCAACACTGTAGTACTATGGCAACTTCAACTGTGGTACTGTAGTTTAAGAGTAATATGGTCATTACCATAGTAACACAATGCTACAACTTCAATGGAAGTTAAGTAGATTTATACAATAATAAATTAAATTGTCCAGCAAGTGAAAATAAACACTAATTTAGACTAATAAGATAGATATCAACATTTATTGCTTTATATAGAATGAAGAATGTTTTTGTCATCACGGTCAAAGTTCATTGTTACTGACTGGTTAACAGCATCAATACATTCCAAATCAAGACAGATGTATGCTAGAATGAGTATTTAATATCTATTGTATATTTATAATATACTATTATAAAGAAGTATAACCCTTCTTTAGGGTTTTGCTCAAACACTTGCACACGCAGTCTGACCACCATCATGGTAAATTAGGTACATTTGATTTGTATTTGCGTCTTTGTCATTTAAATCATTCATCTGTTTGCGGTCTCTGAACTACCTGCTGACTATTTGTTGAGATGTTCACACTGCTGTTGTTTGTATAGTCATGGTGCAGCTGCTCCTTGCAATCCCTCTTTGCAGACATTACATCCTTGTTCAATTTAGTTTCCTTGTCCTCCATTCTGCTTCCTGATTTGTAGACCACTTCCTTGCTTTTCTGAGTCCTGTCAAATCTCCGGAGAGAGGACTTATTATTGTTGATGACTGCTTTCTTAGGCAGACAGATTTCCTCACAGAATGAGGCATACGAGGTGACAGTATCAGTACATCCATCCATACTGCAGCACATACCATGCTAACAATTTCCCAGTTAGTAAGTGAAGGAAGTCCAGCATACCTTGTATTGCCTCCAACTGTCTCCAATGCCAGGCTTCAGTTCTAGTAGACTTGGAAAGCTTCAGACTCTTCCTTCAGGTTGTGATCAGCACAGTCTAAATTACCTGTATAGCCCCCAGAATGGCCCTTTAATGAGGGTCTAACAGTGCTTGAACAAGTTCACCTCTCTGGATGACCCATGGATCTGATGTCCGTACCTGGGTAGATCAATCTTCATGCTGTCATGGTTGAAATCATTAAGGAGAAAAGTCTGACATTGCAAAGTTTCCATTTGATTAAAGGTGAACTGCAGTTTCTGTGGAACTAAACAGAACTACAACAATACTGAAACAAAGCAATATCTGAAAGCACCACACAGACACTTTTTTATTGTACTTGGAAATCAACCTATGAATGGCTTATTTAGTTGCCAATATTAATCAATATTAACATGGGATAGGAGTATTTTAACATAAAAGCACACCAGCCTTACTTCAGTATAAACAAAAGAGTGAAGCAGGCGAATGAAGTAAAAGGGCCTGCAGTAGATAATTACATATTCTAGGTCTGAGGTGACTGAAATCATTGGCTATATCTCTGCACCAGCTGTTCTTCATATAAAAACACATGCTGACTTTTGTTTTCTCCCTGAACACTGGGTTGTGATTCATATTAAATAAAGCAAAAACCCTGCTGGCCAGGCTGTCCTCTTCAAAAATTTTTAGCCATGATATGGTGAAATAAAATGAATTTATGTGCTTAACCTGGACTATTCATTTCTATTATTAGCCATAGTAATAGTAATGGTTATAGTATGTAGATATGGCACAGAAGTACAATATCATGTATCAATATAAAAAAAGCTGACACTGGTAAGCAGATAATTATGATATGGTATGGCTGATAAATAAATCATATCTATCTATCTATCTATCTATCTATCTATCTATCTATCTATCTATCTATCTATCTATCTATCTATCTATCTATCTATCTATCTATCTATCTATCTATCTATCTATCTATCTATCTATCTATCTACACTACATTGCCAAAAGTATTGGGTCACCCCCTTCTAATGAACGTGTTTGACTACTTTAGTAATTTCTGAGTACAAATCTTAATGTTTAAGCATATAATGATATTCTACGGAATTGTGTTGATACCTATGCAACATATTAGTGTCTTAAGAATCTTTAGAAGTTTGTGCATTAACCCAGCTGAATTACCTACACAAATTACCATGTCCAGAGACAAAGAATCGTAAAACTTTCCCTCCAAAAATTCAGGACTCCATTGGCTCTTTGACACCCCAGAGGTGTGACCTCTATAGCAGATAGAAAAGATGGCACCGCTGATGGCAGCTATTGTGCATTGTTCTCCAGTGTTTGTACTGTTTTTGTTTGTTTTTCCTGTTTTTTGTTTTTCAAATAAGATCAGTTTTACCAGGGATGACCTGCTGAACATTCGGCAGAACACACCACAAAATCTTTTACTGGATTTTGATTTTGCGGATGTTTTGCTGGACATTGTAGTTGGCTGAGCCATAGCTCTGGTCAAACGCTACAGGAGGCGCAGGTGGGGGAAGCGAGCCGGCGCGCTCGTGAAGCTTCGTCAGCGCGGATTTCGAGCAGCGTTGCCTAGCATCCATCTGGCGAATCTCCGCTCTCTACCCAACAAAATGGACGAACTTCTTCTGCTCTCCCGGACAAACAATGATTTCTCTAACTCTGCAGAGCAGATCGTGACGCAGAATCAACGGGGAAATCGCGTGGCGGCAGGACGTGCTTTTACATCAATGAAATGTGGTGTACAGATGTAACTGTGTTAAAGAAGATGTGCTGTTCAGATCTAGAAACGCTCTTCATTAACTGCAAGCATTCTACTCGCCACGGGAGTTCTGCTCGTTCATTCTCGTGAGTGTCTACATTCCACCGCAAGCGCACATGAGCACAGCTCTACAGAAACTCGCTGATCTGATCACAGAGAGTGAGCAACAACACCCGGACTCTGTTTTAATCATTCTCGGGGACTTTAATAAAGCAAATCTCTCCCGCGAACTGCCAAAATACAGACAGCACATCACATGTTCCACCAGGGACAGTAATATATTGGATCACTGTTGCACACTGTTAACACTGTTACAATAAAGGACACATATCACTCTGTCCCACGAGCAGCTTTAGGACTCTCTGATCACTGTTTGGTTCATCTTATTCCGTCCTACAGGCAGAAACTTAAGTCTGCAAAGCCTGTGTTAAGATCTGTTAAAAGATGGACTAATGAAACAGAACAGGACTTACAAGCCTGTTTCTCTCTCACTGATTGGAGTGTTTTTGAAGCCGCTGCCATTGATCTGGACGAGCTCACAGAGACTGTAACATCTTATATCAGTTTCTGTGAGGATATGTGCATTCCTAACAGGACTCATCTAATCTACAACAATGACAAACCATGGTTCACTACAAAACTCAGACAGCTCCGTCAGGCCAAAGAAGATGCTTACAGAAAGGGGGATAAAGTCTTGTACAAACAGGCCAAATACACACTGGAAAAGGAGATCAGAGTGGCAAAGAGGAATTATTCTGACAAGCTAAGGAAAAAATTATCTTCCAGTGATCCTGCTTCAGTGTGGAAAGGCATAAAGGACATCACCAGTTACAAGTCACCATCCCCCAGCACTGCGGAGAATCAACACCTGGCAAACGACTTGAACAAGTTTTATTGTCGTTTTGAGAAAACACCTGTAAGATATCAGAGACTGAATCAGACAAAGTTAAGATTCCATCAGAACATCGAAACATGAGAAGCTAAGATTCCACAAAGAGGGGCCTCAAAGCTGTAACAGGACAACGTCATAAATCTGTCCAAATCCTAGCTCCAACTAGTCTGAAGCAAACTAACCAGCAAGCCTCTTTCACAGAATAGCTTACAATCTTGAGACAAAAGAACACTTATTGATAATTCCAATTCAGGAAGGAGACTGTCAAATTTGTTGCAAGTAATCAAGACTGATGGTCACATGTAAACCTGTGATAGAAAATCACGAGTTACAGACTCTCTTGGGCATGTCTTCCCCCATACAAGACAAAGACAGACTTGAATTCTTTTGTCTAAAGAACATGCCTTCCTTCTCCATAGAACTACACAACGCATTTCTTTTTCATATGCACATAAAATCATCCTAAAAGGACATTTCTATGCAGAACCCCATGTTGTAACCCACATATTAGACTATCCATGTTTTAATCACTCATTGTGTATGTCTTGCTTTTAATAAGTATTGAATAGCTTAAGCCTTAAAGGGTAATATTCATGTTTGGTATGTATGAGTTTGAAAATTCATGCTTTAAATGTTTCTTCCAATCAATAATTTGTCAAATACATCATAGTCTTGTTATAAATCATGTTCAAAATTATACTTTGCAAGAGCCTGTAAAGTTCGGACCTCTGACTGAACAGATAACATTGTTGATTTATTGATCTGGTGGAGGAACAGAGCAACAACCCAAGCAAGGACAGTATCTAATTGGTCAAGACGTCCAGATGGGACGGTCTGAAAGCCGAGTTTAAAAACTCAGGACACCATCAAACTTTCTCTTAGTCACTCTCTTACTCTTCTTCTCTTTTGCCACCGCGTTTTGACGCTGCTCTTTGAGCGTGCTCTGGCCCACGTGCCAGTTGCTTCAGTTATTACTGTCAGCCAATATAAATAATTGTAATTATTTATATGCAATTCCCTTTTGAGCTTATAAATTGTTACACTCCACCCTCAATACCATGACTGATGTGAGACCCTTGAGCAAGGGATCGAACCCCTAACTGCTCCCTGGGCGCCGCAGCAATGGCTGCCCACTGCTCCAGGTGTATGTTCACTACTGTGTAATAGAATAAATGAAACGGGACAAAGTTAATCTTGACAAACTATATATCATTCTGAAGGTCTAAGCCTCACGCATCGACGACAGATCGCTGTTTTTCGAAGGAAAGCTTATAAGGAATGTATTTGCTACATTTGTGTAAGCAGTACACATCAAAACATGCAGAATAAAAAAGCAGTACGTACCATTATCATTGTAATAACGAGCCACAAACGCGTCCACTGCTGAAATCCCAGTTTAGTTAGAGAGGTAAGGGTCCACAGAACAACATCCCAGCGAGCACTTTGTCCAGCGAAACAATAACGTTGTAATAAGGATGAATATTCCTTTGTTTACATTTCATTTCTTCTGGAGAGTTACTGTTCGCGTCCGTTATGGAATAAATTACGCTCAAAAACAGCGTCTTGGTGGTAAAAAAAACAACACCTTGCTGTAGCATACAGTTTTACAAACAGAATGAGACCGTCCACGGAAAAAAAAGTCTCAGAAAAGCGGAATATAGTTTATTTGAATTTGGCGCTCTCTCCTGAGTGACGCACGCTGTGACGCATCTGTCATCTGAACGGGGCGTAACTTAGCGATCTGCCTTTTCCATAAAAAAACGTTCTTTTTCTTTCTTCAACATTTTTTATATATGTGTGTGTGTGTGTGTATTGTGTGGGGAATGTGGCCGGGCCGTATCTGCATGATTATCATCTGTATGGACACACATCAGCGTGTTTATTACTGACTCAATGACGGCTATCATTGTGATTCAATGATCAGCTATTATTGATTATATGGCCCATCTGTATGATTATCATCTGTATGGAAGCACATCAGCGTGTGATTAATGACTGTATGACCATGTCTGCCAATATCACTTCATGTCTGGCAATCAGAATATATACATACATACTATATACAAAGCATTTTTTTTTCTATTTTCTTTTCCTTTTTTATTACTCAAATAATATTTTTTTTATTTTTTAGTGCTCAAATAAATCACTTATATGATGTCTAAAATTCTGTCTATTATTTTATAATTGAAAAACTATGCAGGAATACGTATAATGACTAAAATAGTTTGTATAATTCTGCAATACATTTTGTGGTTATTTTTCCTCAAACAGGGGGGTGGGAGGACTATAAATAGTTTCAGAAAAAATATTGCAGGAATCTCAATTTTCATGGTATCTTCTTCAAATTTGAAATATAAACTCATGAGACATGTGGCTTTCAATACATTATTTTTCTGGATTGCTCCAAGACTTATTTCATGTATTTCTTTATGAAATAAAATGTAAAACATTCAGTGTGGAAAAATATTTTTCAAGGCACGTCAGTGTCAACTTTTTATATTTTTGAGCATTATCAACAATTATTAACTAAAGCCTAGAGTGTCTTCTTTCCAAAGATACCTAGTGTGTTTGTGTAGCACACTTTGTCAGGAACTGTTACTGTTTTAATTTAGGTAGGTTATTTTCAGAGGGGGGCGAAAATGAGGCCCAAAATGGGGGGCGAAGGTTAACAGGTTAAAGAATAGTGTGTGAAACAGTATACAATAAGCAACAAATGTTTAAGAGTAGTATGCTGAATTGTCACATGACAAACACAAACATTAATTCAGTACAGCAGTCAAGATTGTTACCTTACAAACAAATGTGCTAACTATTCTTTTTACAAAGGCTTGTTATTAAGGCTTCATACAAGTAAACAATATTGCCCAATTGAACTCATTTCATAATTTAAGAACTTTACAGAGGCTATTGGACTGAACTGAATGAGCTGTCTTTAACACTTTAACCTTCAACCCCATTTAGGGCCTCGCAGGTGAAAATAACCTACCTGAATTAAAATGGTAACAGTTTGTGACAAAGTGTGCTTACACAAACAAATTAGGTATCTTTGGAAAGAAGAGACTCTGGGCTTTACTATCTATCATCCAGAGTTGATAATGCTCAAAAAGATAAAAAGTTATAGACACTGACGTGCCTTGAAAAATATTTTTCCACACTGAATGTTTTTTTATTTCATATACAAATACATGAAATAAGTCCTGGAGCAATCCAGAAAAGTAATGGATCGAAAGCCATGTGTCTCATCAGTTCATATTTCAAATTTGAAGAAGATACCATGAAAAATGAGATTCCTGCAATATTTTTTCTGAAACTATTTATAGTCCCCCCACCCCCCTGTTTGAGGAAAAATAACCACCAAATGGATTGCAGAATTATACAAGCTATTTTAGTCATTATACATGTTCCTGCATAGTTTTTCAATTATAAAATAATAGACAGATTTATTTGAGCACTAAAAAATACAAAAATAATTATTTGAGTAATAAAAAAGGAAAAAAAATAGAAAAAAATGCTTTGTATATAGTATGTATACTGAAGTATTCTTCGTTATTCGTTATTACAATGATAAATATCACTGCCAGACGTGAAGTGATATTGCCAGACATGGTCATAGAGTCAGTAAACACACGCTGATGTGCTTCCATTCAGATTATAATCAAACAGATGGGCCATATAATCAATAATAGCTGATCAATGAATCACAATGATAGCCGTCATAGAGTCGCTAATAAACACGCTGATGTGCGTCCATACAGATTATAATCATGCAGACACGGCCACATTCCCCACACAATACACACACACACATATAAAAAATGTAGAAGAAAAAAAAAACAGTTTTTTATGGATAAAGCAGATCGCTAAGTTATGCCCCGCTCAGATGACAGCGTGCGTCACAGAAGCGTCACTGCCGGCAGGAGGGAGCGCCAAATTCAAATAATCTATATTCCGCTTTTCTGAGACTTTTTTTTCTGTAGACGGTCTCATTATGTTTGTAAGACCGTATTCTACAAAATCGTTTTGTTTTTTTACCACCAAGACGCTGTTTTTGAGCGTAATTTATTCCATAACGGACGCGAACAATAACTCTCTGAAGAAATGAAACGTAAACAAAGGAATATTCATCCTTATTACAACGTTATTGTTTCGCTGGACTAAAAGTGCTCGCTGGGATGTTTTTCTGTGGACCCTTACCTCTCTAACTAAACTGGGATTTCAGCAGTGGACGCGTTTGTGGCTCGTTATTACAATGATAAAGGTACGTACGGCTTTTTTACTCTGCGTGTTTGGATGTGTACTGCTTACACAAATGTAGCAAATTTGTGCCACTCATTCCTTATAAGCTTTCCATCGAAAAACAGCGATCTGTCGTCGATGCTTGAGGCTTAGACCCTCAGAATGATATAGAGTTTGACAAGATTAACTTTGTCCCGTTTCATTTATTCTATTAGAAAACAATGACACATGCAAACAAAGAGCGTTCAGTGCGAGGTCGCTCTGGTGCAGGCTAACAGGTTAACTGAACAATATTTTTATAAGTGGAAAAAAGTGATATTTTTTTTACACTAAAATAGCAGCATTTTCTTTAGCAACAGGTGTGTAAATAGTAGTTAGGTGGCAGATATTTATACTTCAGTACTGTAGTACATTATAAAACAGTATGCAACAACATATTGAGTGTAAATTATCATACATTTTATTTGATGAACACCACTTTATTGTGACAAAAACCTACCTACAGCTAAGCACACTGTATTATCAATGAGGCATTTAATCTCCACTTTTCAAATATTTACTTAATTTTTTATTGAAAATATATGTCTTTCTGATCTGGTATGTGATGGAAAAAGGAGTTGCACGAGTCTGACAAAAGCCAGAATCAAACTAGAATCGCTCGCATCAACAGCACACATCTCGCATATTTTACTCACTGCACCACTGATGTTACAGAAATACGCATGTCTTTTGCAGCGCTTTTTATCGCAGCCAGGCATTGGTGGCTGGAGTTAATCTAAATAGCCTCTGCTAGCAAATTGGTCAATTTGTCCTTAGAGTAAATCCACTCTGTTTCTTTTTAGAGCTGCTTGACAGCGGAATTTAATTCTGTTTGCTTAACATTTACAAATCTCTGTGCGTAAAGGACAAGGCCGAAGACCTTTGTTGGCTGCCCGTGGTCTTCCGCCCTCAGATGACACTGCATCACTCATCGGCTTGATTATGTCATTGCCATTACTAAATGGGCCCAGGAATACTTCCAGAAACCACTGTCGGTAAACACAATCCACCATGCCATCTGCAGATGCCAACTAAAGCTCTACTATGCAAAAAGGAAGCCATATGTGAACATGGTCCAGAAGCGCCGTCGTGTCCTGTGGGCTAAGGCTAATTTAAAATGGACTGTTTCAAAGTGGAACTGCCTGCATTCCAGATCTTTCCCCTATAGAGAACATTTGGTGCATCATACGTCATATGTCCAAGACAACCATAAACTCTTAAGACGCTGTAAACCTATATCAGGCAAGAATGGGACTAAATTCCAACACCAAATCTCCAGAAACTCATAACCTCGATGCCCAGACATCTTCAAACTCTTTTGAATAGAAGAGGAGATGCTACACCATGGTAAACCGTCCCAACTTTTTTGAGACCTGTAACAGGCATCAAATTTGAAATGAGCTAATTTTGTGCATAAAATTGTAACATTTCCCAGTTTAAACATTTGTTATGTTATCTATTGTGAATAAAATATTGGCTCATGTGATTTGAAAGTCTTTTAGTTTTCATTTTATTCAAATTTAAAAAATGTCCCAACATTTCCAGAAATCGGGTAGGACACACACACACACACACACACACACTTGTTTCGCTATCCTTGTGGGGACTTCCATAGGCATAATGGTTTTTCTACTGTACAGACCGTATATTCTATTGCCCTACACCAACCCTAAACTTAAACTTAGCCCTCACAGGAGACTTTTTGCATTTTTAGATTTTCCAAAAACTTAATTCTGTGTGATTTATTTCTCGTTTGGCTCTGTTCGAAGGCGGTCGCATTTTTCTTCCCTCCCTCCCTCCTGAACTTCCCTGCTTGCTCTCTTGTATTGTCCTGTCCTCTTAAGAGACTCTCGCTGCACTATTTGCAAAACCGAAATTATGGATCTGATCAACTGGTCTCTAAATGCAATTGACACCATCTTCTCGACTAGGAAAGCGGGATCTGGAGAACCGGAATGTCCCGCTGGGACGTTTGCTGCTGGCTACACGATGGACGCATGGGAGAGATGGCGGATCGTGTGTCTGGCGGCTCTCTCCGTGGAGGACATTGAAGACATCTTATTCGGAACAATGATAACTGGGTTTCTGCTATTTGGATTAGGCGTTGCCCTAAATTATCAGAAAATTAAGGAGACGGGACTGGCTGTCCAAAACCTCTCACGGCTGCCCGTCATGATTGAGGCTGTAGGCAGAGCGGTCGCCTCGGAGACTGAGGCGATTAACCGCAATATGGATTCAATCACGGCTAAGCTCTCGGCTTTGGATAGAAAAATCGACAAACATGGAGATCAGAATGGACAATGAGAATTAGCTGTGAAACTGGAAGACAGCTGTTCGCACTAAGACAAAACAATCTTATCTCTTTCCGGCTTCCCACAACAGAACGGCTTGGCAAGGCCGCTCTGGTATCAACTCTCCGGTGAATACTGCAGGGAGACGCTCTTTCTTCCATTCCCTCCTCCCAAAAACACCTTGTTATTGTCGGGCGCTTGTGCTCTGTCCAAGGACGTTTCCATGGCAATTGCTATGTCGCATCACAACCTGCGAACTGAGTCGACTGGTTTGGAGTGCTGGCGAAACGGATTTCAAGGCATACGAACTCACACGAACTTACACATACACACACTCATACACCTCCCTAACCCCATCCCACGCCTTCGTCGCTTCATCCTATCAGGCGTTAACGGGTCCGTGGGTTTGCGCTGTAATGGCGGCTGGCCGGATGGCTGTTTCGTCTGAACTAGGATTACTATGCAAGTTATGTTCCTGTGTTGACTGTGCTTTATGCTGAGGTTTTTTGTCTGTTCTCGCGCTGCGTTCTCTTCCAAGAACGCAGTGCGAGGACACTTTTTTTTCTCCTCTCTTTCCTCATGTTATGCTGTATTTCTTCTTCTCTATTGCATTTCGTTGCCTTGTACCTACATGTGCAATGACAATAAATTGAATCCAATCCAATCCAATCCAATAAGCTTGTTTACCCGTGGGGACCTCAATTTAGGTCCCCACCGTGAGTCCCCATGAGTCTGTGTGCATTCAGGTTTAAGTCCCCACCGGTATATAAAACACACACACACACACACACACACACACAACTTGAACTAACAATGCATAAATACTATAACAAATGTATTGCTCATTGTTAGTTAAAATGGAACTTTATTGTAAAGTGTTACCAAAATCTCTAATATACATTTACATTTATTCATTTAGCTGACGCTTTTATCCAAAGCGACTTACAATTGCTATATATGTCAGGGGTCGCACGCCTCTGGAGCAACTAGGGGTTAAGTGTCTTGCTCAGGGACACATTGGTGTCTCACAGTGGATTCGAACCCGGGTCTCTCACACCATGTAACAGTGGTGGCGACTGCCCTTAACTTAAATTATTATTTTATTTTTTTTATTAACGAAAAATTCGGGCGCCAGACAGTTTTTTAAAACTGACAAAAATCAACCAACCCAGGATAGCAAAGAAAACCACTGATTACACACAAAAACAAAATATTTCAAAACAAGTTTCAATTTAACTGGAATTTATTACATAATGTCCATAAGCATTATATAAAACAAATTACTTATTTCCAAGAAACAAAAAAAACATCCAAACAAACAGTAAATGAAGAAATAGATATAGTTCTCAATGTAACAGTTAAAGTTTACAGTTCAAATCCGTGTTCACATCATCACATAAACGCTATAAACGAAATCCCAGGTCATACTGGTCACACTCTAGCTGGGCGTCCACACTGGCAAATTCGTGTGTCCATAATCACGCCAAACTTTCCATATAACAAAAGAGGAAGAAAAAAGAAAACATTTTGAATTCACATTTCGCGGTTGAAAACTCAGACAAAATGCAAGACTTTACAGATCAACGATAAGGCATTCAACTTAATCAAAAAGCACGAATAAGCATTAAACAAATGTGCGGATCTGAATGGAATGCGTGTGTGTCTGCTAGCGTGTGAATGAGTGTAGTGTGAGTAGTGTGAGATTGCGCGTCGGCGCACTGACCAATTTTGGCGGTCGGAATCGCAAACGGGAGAGGGTAGTTGGACTTCGCCTGGCTCCAGGAAGGAAGTTTTAACAGCCTTGGACTCGTTTGAGAGTGACCCGCTCACCAACAACAGCCGAACTTTAAGGTGCATCGCTATGGAATCGCCAGACTCCACGTCGCATCAAACAGCGTGCGCGGGAAGCCTCAGTTCACACAAACGCCGTCTTCCCCTCCACATGGTAACCATTTACTTTACTCTCCTTCTCACGAATCGTAACATACCCCGATGACGTGTCCTCCTTCCACCTGACTAAATAGGCCTCACCTCCATTTCCTTTTCCGCCATTAATTACTCACTCCACCCTTTCCGTTAAAAGTGAAAGTGAAAGTACACATGGTCGTATAGTTTACTGCACTGTCACACTCTCAACCCATCGAGTGAAGTAGTCGATGAAGACTAAGAGATATACATTTCGGCTGGAACTACATGGCAAAGGCCCCATTATGTCCACACCCAACATTTCATTGGGGTGAGTGACAGTGGTGTGTTGCATTTTGCCAGCAGGTTTTTGATTGTCACTCTTAAGTTGTTGACATTTTACACATCTCTTTACCCATTTCTTGACATCATTCCACATTCCTGGCCAGAAAGCCACTTCTTGAATTCTCTTATAGGTCTTGAATATTCCTCCATGGCCACTCAAAGGGCTAGCATGATAATGCTGAAGTACCTGTTGAATGAGGCTACTAGGAACACAAACACGATAATGCAGCTGGTTGTCAGCCAGGTAAGCTTTACGGTAAAGCTTGTCTTCCAGTACTTCATATTGTTCTTTCCGATTGTCATCACCTTCTGCCATGGTCTGCAATATTTTCATGATTATGGTGTCTTTATGTTGTTCTTCCCAGATCTTATCCAGAGAGATTGGGAGGTCCTCTAACTCCTTGTGGCTAGCATACAAGTTGCAACTCGCACTGATGGGGATTCTAGAGAGAGCGTCAGGTGCCACATTTAGCTTTCCCTTCCGGTATTCAACAATGAAATCGAATCTTTGCAGTCGTAGGGCCCATCTGATTAAACGACTTGAGGTCTTGGTGGACCCCATCACCCATTGCAGTGCAGAGTGGTCCGTAACAACAGTAAACAACTTGTGTTCCAGATAATGCTGCCACTTCTCCAGAGCCCAAACTACTGCCAAGCATTCTTTTTCCGTCGCAGAATAATTCACTTCAGCTTTGTTCAAAGCTCTGCTAGCATAAGCTATGACTTCCTCTTTCCCATGGTCCCTTTGTGTCAACACAGCGCCCAGACCGGTCTCACTAGCATCTGTGTATACCATGAAGGGGTGCTGTAAATTTGGGTGTCCCAAAATGGGAGGTGTCATCAAGCTTATTTTCAACTGCTCAAAAGCCTGCTGACATTGCGGCGTCCACTGGAAAACTCTGTCCTTCTTCTTCAGGGCATTGAGGGGTTCAGCGATCTGGGAAAAGAATGGGACAAACCGGTGGTACCATCCGGCTAAACCAAGGAAACGCTGGACCTCCTTGAGGTTTCTTGGAATTGGGTAAGAACGAATAACCTCCACTTTGCTGGAATCAGCGGAGATGCCTTGAATACTCACGACATGGCCTAGGAACGCTAGTTCCCGCAGACAGAATTAGCTTTTTTTAAGGTTGATAGTCAGGCCTGCTTTTTTCAGCTTGTATAAGACACTCTGGATGTCAAGGAAGTGCTGTTCAATGGTTGGGGAATAGATGATAATGTCATCCATGTACACAAAGCAATTGTGACCACGTAGTTCACCCAAAACAGTTTCCATTAATCTTTGGAAGGTAGCTGGGGCATTTTTCAATCCAAATGGCATAACATTAAACTGGAATAAGCCAAATGGTGTAATAAATGCTGTCTTCGCTGTACTTTCAGGGTCCATGGTCACCTGCCAGTAACCACTATTCAGATCAATGGTTGAAAAAATAGCAGCTCCAGAATGAGATTCCAATATCTCTGCAATGTTTGGCAGTGGGTATGCGTCACTTTCCGTAACAGCATTTACCTTACGGTAATCTACACAAAACCGGAGACTCCCATCTTTTTTTGGGACAAGGACGACAGGTGAGGCCCAACCTGAATGAGAAGGTTTCACAATGCCTGCACTCAACATTTCTTCCAGTTGTTTCTCCACAACAGCTTGTTTGGCAGGGGACATGCGATAGGGTCGTTGTTTTATTGGTACTTGTTGGGTGAGGTAAATACGATGTTGGAGAACATCAGTGCGACCTGGTCTGAGCGCACATACCTCTGGATTGGCCTCCAGGACTTGACGTAGCTGGCATTTTCCATCAGCCGGTAAGTGGGCTCCATTCACCGCACTGTCAATAAAGTTTTTTATGTCCAGGTCATCTGTGCTAAATGTAAATTTGGGTTGAGGAGGAGGAATTGAACTCAAGAGAGAGATACTCTGGTTGGTATTACCTTGTTGCTTTCCTTTTCTGGGTCTGTTCTCAGCTACACTTGCACAGCCTGGTTGGAATGGGTGTTCCACGTCAGGAGTAGATTTGAAGGTATACTTTTTGTCGATTACACTTATTTGTAACCCACTAAAGAAAATGAAATCCAGGCCCAGGACTACTGAATATGCCAGAGCTTTGGGTGCTAGAACTGCAGCTGGTATGGTGAATACTTGGTCATGAATATTAATTGAGACATTCAGCCATCCAAGAGGAACCTCTGCTTCACCATTAGCAAGATACAAAGGTCCAAGTGTCCAGGGTTGGAGATCATGGAGTGATTGAGCAATGTTCTTCCAGAGAAACTCATGGATAAGGGTATAGCTAGCACCTGTGTCCACAATGGCTTTTCCCTTCCATGAACCAACACTAACAGGCACAATTAACTGTTGAGGCACGCTGACAGGATTGATAGAAGTAGATGATGTACTTCTAGCTGTAATGGTGGAAATGGGTTTCCCTGGGGGTGTTTGAGAATTCTTCATAGTTGTTGAAGACACTGAATTGTTGGAAGGTGGGCCAGGTGGCTTGGGTGACTGGAAATTCCGTTTGTTACTAGGTGGCTGATAACCTGAAGGCGGGGTTGATCGAACTGAAGAAGTAAAGTGAGGGCATGTACCTGGTGCGTGAAATCCTCTACATCGCCAACATTGTACAGCAGGTTGGATAGGAGTCATCCCTCTGGGTGATGCTACAGTTTTGGAACCAGCTTTGCTGTCACACTGTTTCTGTTGTTCATGGTCTTTCTCCAGTTGGTGACCCAGTCGAACCAACTCTTCCACAGTGGTTACATGGCTACGAAGATGACTAGCGAGGTAAGGTTTTATGTTTTTAAGGATCATCTTGACTATGTCTGCTTCAGTTAAACTTGGTTTCCATCTTCTACAGAGAGCTCTGTAGGTGAAAGCAAAATCCCTAATGGACTCCTTTTCGCCTTGAATCCGACGGCGGACACGTTCAGCCAACTCATCTTCATAGTCCTCAGCTAGAAAAGCAGCAAGAAAAACAGACTGAAACTCACTCCATGTTGTGACGGATGATCTTGCAACTTCCCACCAGTCACGCGCAGTGCCATATAAAACTGTCCTGAAGGTGGCCAAGATGTCAGCGTCCATCAGAGGATGTACAGCAAGAAAGTCTTGACATCGTGTTATGTACAACAAAGGATCTGGGTCATCAGCTGACCTTCCAAATGCGGGAAATGTTAGCTTGATGTGGTCAGTTTTAACAACAGTAGAAGGGGCGGCTGGATGAGTCACTTGTGATAGTGATTGAGATAAGGGGTTATGGAGAGAAATACTTTTCTCACTCAGGTCAGTGATTATTTTCCTTGACTCTCAAGCTTTGCTTCCATTTTAGTTTGCAGTTCTTTAATGTTTGTGGACAATTTGTCAGTGAGTAATGTCAATTGACTACTTTTTCCCAGCAGTTGATCAGAATCCTTCTGAAAGTGCTGTTGAACTGATTGAATGTCCTGTTGAATCTCAGACTGCAACTGTTGCACTATGAAGCGCATTTCCGTCACTAAGGTATTCTCTACCTTTTGGAGTTCCTGAGCCAACATCATTTTCATAGCTTTAATTGTCTGATCAGACTCAGTTTCAGTTTGCTGCTTGTTTGCAGATAATGTAGTGGAGAGTTGTTGCTTGATTTCGTCCATCTTTCCAGCGATTGTAGTGATCTGGCTCTCATGGCTGGACGAGTTGAACTTGAGTTCATTAGTGAGTTCAGTTACAGCTTTCTCTTGTTTGGTCATGAAATCATGCAACTGGTCCCAGTTACCTTGTGCTCGTGCAGTGAGTTGACCAATCTCTCTTCCAGGTGTTGGGAGAGTTCCAGGCAGGTCATACTGTACCCCTGAAGATGAAGAAGGTGGTGGTGAAGCAGCGGCTGGAGATGATGTCCCAGGTGATGGAGTGCATAATTGCATGGGTTCTGGAGGTCTTGGTCCCCGTGGGACAGGTTGATTTAGAGTGCTGCCACCTAAAGGTGTGGACACAAACTGCACATGTGGTCCTGGCTGCACCATGCGACTGAACTGGGTGGGCGTGTGGCAGAAAGTTGGAGCATCGGATTCCTGAGGAGCTGGACGGTACACAGGTGGCCAATTAGGGGTGGCCACATCCGGAGCCTCCATTTCGACAAAGGTTGAGTGTGGGGAAGGGTGCTCTGCCATGATTATGTAAAGGAAGTATGATATCAATAAATGATGAAAAAAAAAAAATGTTGCAAATCAGTATTGTGTATGTCAGTTACTTCATATAATTTACATTGCCTTTTAATTGTACAAATGTAGTTCACATTTCACACAGTTCACAACATTAAGCAGTTAACAGGAGATTCAAAATTCCCAGGTTTGAAGAGAAAAAAAAAATAATTAACAGGTGCAGTAAAAAAGGATTTCCACACTTTAGTTCCAAAATTCAAAACTTCCCAATTATGTAAATACAAAAAGAAAATAACAATTCAAGTAAAGAAAAAAAATTGAAATTCAATAAGTCAATGCAAAGTCACATTCACAAGTAGTCACATATTCACACTCAATTGTGTTCAAGTCCCTGTTCGGGCGCCACTCTGTAACAGTGGTGGCGACTGCCCTTAACTTAAATTATTATTATTTTTTTTTTTATTAACGAAACATTCGGGCGCCAGACAGTTTTTTAAAACTGACAAAAATCAACCAACCCAGGATAGCAAAGAAAACCACTGATTACACACAAAAACAAAATATTTCAAAACAAGTTTCAATTTAACTGGAATTTATTACATAATGTCCATAAGCATTATATAAAACAAATTACTTATTTCCAAGAAACAAAAAAAACATCCAAACAAACAGTAAATGAAGAAATGGATAGATATAGTTCTCAATGTAACAGTTAAAGTTTACAGTTCAAATCCGTGTTCACATCATCACATAAACGCTATAAACGAAATCCCAGGTCATACTGGTCACACTCTAGCTGGGCGTCCACACTGGCAAATTCGTGTGTCCATAATCACGCCAAACTTTCCATATAACAAAAGAGGAAGAAAAAAAGAAAACATTTTGAATTCATATTTCGCGGTTGAAAACTCAGACAAAATGCAAGACTTTACAGATCAACGATAAGGCATTCAACTTAATCAAAAAGCACGAATAAGCATTAAACAAATGTGCGGATCTGAATGGAATGCGTGTGTGTCTGCTAGCGTGTGAATGAGTGTAGTGTGAGTAGTGTGAGATTGCGCGTCGGCGCACTGACCAATTTTGGCGGTCGGAATCGCAAACGGGAGAGGGTAGTTGGACTTCGCCTGGCTCCAGGAAGGAAGTTTTAACAGCCTTGGACTCGTTTGAGAGTGACCCGCTCACCAACAACAGCTGAACTTTAAGGTGCATCGCTATGGAATCGCCAGACTCCACGTCGCATCAAACAGCGTGCGCGGGAAGCCTCAGTTCACACAAACGCCGTCTTCCCCTCCACATGGTAACCATTTACTTTACTCTCCTTCTCACGAATCGTAACATACCCCGATGACGTGTCCTCCTTCCACCTGACTAAATAGGCCTCACCTCCATTTCCTTTTCCGCCATTAATTACTCACTCCACCCTTTCCGTTAAAAGTGAAAGTGAAAGTACACATGGTCGTATAGTTTACTGCACTGTCACAACCAAAGGCATGTGTCTTATCCACTGCGCCATCACCACCCTAAATATCACCTGATAACCAAATCAATATGGCACCAATAATGCAATCCTTACAAGAAGAGAATTGTAGTTTTATTTAAATGCACCCTTGATGATTCTTGCTACCATATTCTGATTTAATGCCAATGATCAAAATTAAGCTTGAAATGCTTTGATACTTTTGGTCGCCCAATCACTCAAGGCCCGTCAGCAGAGAGAACCATCAAACACTTTAAAGTAATCTGTATATTAGTATTCTGAGATATGCCTGTTTAATACATTGATTTGGCATTGTCATTGCACTCAAACCTTTGCACACAGCCTTTGAAGGTTGAGTTCCAAAAAAAAAAAAAAACTGGAAATATGCTGCACTGCCCCACATTAGATTATTTCACTCTTGGTTGCATTTACACTGGCCATTGTTGACCTTTTATTGGTGCACTCAACCACATGTGACTTTTCTAATGAGAGTCAGAGGGACAAGGCCATTTTTTTCTCCGTTTCCTTTTTATGTTCCTATTTCACCTTATTTGACTTCAGTCATACACCAACAATTTATCTGCTGACACTGATCCAATATAACCTCTATGGGGAAGAAAGACGAACTTTGGACAAAATGGTTTCATCAAAGCCAAAGGTTTGCCTCAAGTCACACTAACGCAATTGAAGCAAAGAGACTGTCCAGTACAGATGAAACATGATGTCATCTCCTGTCAGAAAATGCCCTGCCTGTAATTGAAGAATCATCATGATGAGCAATGCAGGGCCACCAGACCTTCAAGGTCAAGCTACACTCGGGTCTGAATCCTCCTTAAATGTCATTAAAGGGTCACACTCGACAACTTCAAGCAAAAAAATGCATGTTTTTTTTTTCTTCAGTTTAATAGAAATAATTGGTTGCCAATTGTAATAAAGTAGATAGATTAGGTAGAAAGAAATTAGTTTCATTTTCTTTTTATTTGAATTAATAATAAAAACACTAAATCATTAAAATGATCACATGCGTTCTAATTGTTTAGCTGCAAATTCAGTACAAGAATTATGTGAGTTCTGTGATCTCAAAACCTGCACTGAAGTGAGAACTGAAATTGAAATACCACACGAAAAGCAAAGCAAAGTACTAGTAGTACAATCTCTCTTTTACTTTAGGATTAAAGTTAGGTTCTTTCACATTTCAAGACCAAAATTCTTGCAGTTCATAACTTGAATTTCTTCATCCATCAAAAGGCACAACACTTAAATGATCACACAAACAAAAAGCAATTCTTTGTCATGAGTCATTAGATTTCAGACCATTACTGCTACCCTGAAAAATACGCTCTCTTTTCCTGAGTCAATAAAGTACATATATACAGCACCAAAGGGTGAGTTAAAGACTTAAGGGCACTCATAAGCAAAGCAAAAAGCGTTGAATGGTCAGTACAGTTGACTAAAAACTCATTTGAGCTCCCACTGCCGTGGTGGCTTTGCCCTCCACGCTCCCGTGAATTCATTTTCAAGGGCAAACTTACTGCAAATAATTCATCTCCCAAAGCATCCATCAGTCAGGCTCCAGCTCAAACCTGTCTTTCACAAGAAAAAAAGACAGAGGTAAGAAAAGAGAACTCATGATGACTATAGATTGCGTGATGCGGTCTTTGAAAGTGGCAATTTTTCAATAAATACAGAGTGGTGATTGCTCCAGAGGATAGAGCTCTAATGAAACCCTCTCCTTGCAGGGGCTATCAAATCTTTACCAGAATTAATCTAAGAAACTAGCAAGACAACCTGGACAAATGCTAGTGTGTTTTTGCATGCACCATCTGTGCTCCAGTCATTCGTGATCTTCCTTTATTTGTGCTAATTGTCCTTAGCATTTTGCAATTATTACCTCTTACATGTTTAGTGAGAATCTTCCAAGCATACAGTCTTCTAGCAAAGCGATGACTATTTTGTCAGTTGTCAAGGGATGAGCTTAGAAACTAAATGAAAATGGCTTCACAGCAAATTTGGTCTAGTCATCAATGTGGTTCACCAAACGAGAACCGACATCCTTCTGTAATTGATGCGTTTTGTTTTTCAATCGCTCTTGCAGACTGTCTCAGTATCTATTTTTAATTGATCAGACCCATCCCAAGAGATTTGTCCATTAATCATTTGATGGATCCGACAACATGGCAGATATCCAGCTAGAATGGAAAGACAGCCTCAGAACATAGTTATTTTTACTAAAGTTGGTCAGCAAAACAAAAGGACACTGCTCGTCAAATCCATCTTCACAGTTTTTTACTTTTAATTCCAGTTTAGTATAAAAGGATGAAAGGCTGATGGCAAATCTACCTTTTCCCAACCACTGTACTACAGAGTATAAATACTTTTTAAACAAGACTTTTAACTAAATTTAAGCCAAACATGTTCATTAATCATAACTAAAAGAAAATGTAAAATGTGAAACAATTAATATATCCAAAGACATTAAGTAATTCTAATAAACTGACTGCGATGCACTTCATAGGCAGCAAATGAATGCCACACAAATAAAGCCAGGAGCACAGCAATCATTTCTGATGTGAGGACAGAATATGTATTTTTCTGACTGCTGACAAAGTTGTCTGTGGTTTGTCCAAACTAAATTGAAGAGCATATGCCCAAAATTATAATTTACATTCAAGAGCAACTGAAATCTACTGAAGGGCAACTGAATTTCACAATTACAAATAAAACTTAAATGAACCTTAATCTACTATGCAGGTATCTACTATGTTTGACAAATCAGGAAAACAGCTGTTCAGCAACTATAACAACACTACCAATAAACTACATAACTGAACTAAAGAGACAAACATCTCCAAAACTTTAAGAAATTTTAACTGTAACTTTACTACAGCATTCTTAAATTTTATACCAGGCTTGAGAGGTGAGCGCTCACCCCTAAAGTGTCCTTACTATTTATTTCTACTCATAGTTACAACATTAACTATGAGTAGAAATAAAGCATAAGCACTATAAGCATGGAAAAAAAAAAAAAAACAGATGAATGTGCGATTGAGAAATCTTATGTGCTATTATAAGTAAATAGTCTTTTCGTGCTAGAACCAATCCTATGGAGAAGAACATGTGTGAAAACCTTAACATTATGAAACATTCACATTGCTATTTACAGTATATTTGCATATGTGCTACATTAAAATATGTAAATTACGTGATTTTCAGTAACATTTTTATGAAAAAGACATTTAGGAAGCATGTATGGGTTGACAAGTTGCAGCTTTGAGTTCAATGTTGTAAATCTAAAAGGTAAGCATAAAACACAAAGCAAAGATAGAAATTAAAGTTTTACTTTGACAAACTGATATTTGTCAACTTCCCCACCATCTTGAACACTTTGGGGCTGCATTATACATGAAGGAGACTGTGCATACAATATTTCCAAAGAATTTTTGAGCAAAACAGTCATTATACTGTACTACTGGAACTGCATTAAAATTCTGTTAAGGAAGTCAGCTCACTAGCTTTCATAAACTTTAACCTTTAAAACATGATTATGAGTTAAAAATAGATTCAAAGAGTTATTTTTGTTACAAGTTGTGAGTAACAAAATATGAAAATATGGTAGTACCATTGTTTAGAACGCTTGCGGAAAACTTGCAAAACAACATGAGCTATCTGACCATGCTGACTACATTGTTGCATGGTTCTAGGTCACTCAGGGTCATCTATTATTTCCAGAATACCATCAGTTAATTCCAAAGGATGATTCTGGCCTCTTAAGAGGATGCTGCAAGATTTAATAAAAGAATATGCTGATGAGTGGGTGGCTGGGGTTTGTTCACAAGCTTTGGTGACTGGTCGGTGAGGTAACCCGAGTCAGCAGGGGGAGTTGCGGGTGTGTTTGTGGGGTCAGAGCAGAGGGCAGAAGGTCAGACTAGTTCCACAGAGGATTAAAATGGATAAACAGAAAGCATTAGCACTGCTTTGTGCTGTAGTCTCCCAAGACCCACCCGCCTTTGAGAATCTGTGCCCATTGTTCCTAGGCTTGCGGGATGTCAGGGCTAAAGAAGACAGGGGCAGCGGGGTCAAGGGAAAGGTCAGGCAACTTTCTAAAGCCTGGCTTCTCGTAAAGCCCCCGCCCCGTTCCGAGGTGTGGGTAAGGCAACTGTTGCTATGCTGTGACGACTCGGAATATTAAAGCTATTTATCTTGACGCCCCACGAACACGATGACAGCTTGGAGGGCTTCTGATGCATGCTTGATACGCTAATCACACCCTCTCCCCAGGACCACCTCTTCCTCTCACCCAGCCTCGCGTCTTCTCTGCCTCTTCTGCACACACGGAGTTTACTTTTGAGTAGCATGCTTTGTGTCTGTGTGTGACAATGTTTATTTTATTACATGGCTGTGAGGGACAGCTCTGCGTCTGAGGCCGCGCTCCCATCACACACCTCCCCGTGCGTGTCCATCTGTGGCCCACTCTGCGCCGGAGAATGTGTTTGGAGCAAGAGGGCATGTAGCTGAGCTTAATGACATCCGTGAGGAGACAGATAATGCCAGAGACCTTGATTTAAGGGTATTCAGAAGCCTAATGAATATTTAATAGCACGAGAGACAATGCGTACCTCAAGAACTTTTCAGTTGTATATAAATGAATACAATACAATTTCCATGATCAGTTATTTAGAATTCCTGTTAGACCAAAATAAACCCACCGAACAGTGCTGATTAAGTGTTGAGCATTACTTCCACAGTGGGTCATCACTTAGAGAATCATGCAAGCTTAAATAAAGCATAACTCTTGAAACTCTTGAGTCAATGCATTGATTCAGTTGAGAACACAAGGGAGTAATTCTCTCTTTAATGTCTCGCCTGAATCTCTCATTCCCCTTTATTTATATTAACCTTGATACGAAGGAAGAACCACATTGAACTCAACACAGTATTTGGGATAATATATATGCCCTCTGTAATAGTCAAACATTCAACATGTTATGCAAATTAACCTTCGACACTTTGGTTATGTGCTTAATGGAAAAAATGTGAGAGCAGAGAAAACAGTCTGTTCATTTGAGCAGAAAACTGCAACACATTACCTAACTGCAGCAATTTTATATTGTATTTAATACTGCACTTTAATATGGATACTCTCTTCCAAAACCTCATGAGTGGCTTATAGAGATGGCATTTTAAGGCCTCATATGTGCACTCATGTGAAGACTGCTCCAATAAATGTAGACAACTTTATTTTATATATTTTATAATCTAATCTAATCTAATCTAATCTAATCTAATCTAATCTAATTTTATCTATCTATCTATCTATCTATCTATCTATCTATCTATCTATCTATCTATCTATCTATCTATCTATCTATCTATCTATCTGTCTATCTATCTGTCTGTCTGTCTGTCTGTCTGTCTGTCTGTCTGTCTGTCTGTCTGCCGACTGTCTATCTCTCTCTATATATATCTCTATCTCTCTCTCTCTCTCTCTCTCTATATATATATATATATATATATATATATATATATATATATATATAGTATATAAACACACACACACATATACATACATATCTCATATGCAGTATGTACTCAGTATACTCAGTATGTAGTATGCAGATTTAGTATAAGAGGCTTGTTCACTGCTATCATCACTTGCCTTTTCGTCTCTGTTTTAAAATGATTTACCTGAGTTACAAAGGTAAATAATGTAACCTTCACAGTTTAAAAGACATCAACAACAGCAATACGATCGATTGCTATGATTTGACTATTTTTCCCCTACACGTCTTCAGTATTCTGATGCTTGACATTTGTCCATACAAATGTCATCTCATGTTCTTGTTATCAAGCTGTAAAGAGTCCTATCAATAGCAGCACTTAACAGCTTCAACTGACATTTAAGTGACTCTGTGTGGTGCTAACTTACACTGGCCTACGGGCTTCATCAAACACATTGTTTGCTGGTGTTCAGTAATTTCAGGGTACAAGAGGCCCAAGCACAAGCCATTTTGATGCTTATTGTGTAACCAATGATGGATTGATGGATCAATTTGGAGCTCATTCTCATTTCAACTGAGGATGAAAGCAAGGCTCTTATGAATCAATATGCTTTAATGATTAATAGAGAAGGAGTGGAGCCGCCTGGTTATTAATGTGTGCTCCTTTTTCAGCCAGTGGCTCTTATATGCCATTACACTGCAGCAAACTCCAATACTCTGGGTGATTACAGTGGCCGGCTTCTATTTTTCTCGAAAAATAAGCAGAAGATGGTTGAACTTTAAAACTCTCGAGTAGGATTCACATTTGCAACTTGTCTAATGTCCAATTTGTAACATTTTCAGTCATTTTCAGAATGCTGATCTGTGTCATCACGAGCTGGCAGATGTCCTGAAGGACAGCTGTATCCACCAAGTGCACATTTGATTCATCGTCCCAGCACGCAAAACGCATCCTCCTGCATCACATTGCATACGCTTGTGTCTGTTCCCATTAAATAAACATGCAAGAGAGATAATACCTCCACAGTCTGAGTGCTGCTAGACCATGTCTCCACTGTATACCCCTCGATTGCAATCTGCCTATCTGTAGGCTCAATATTGCATTGTTCCAGAGTGTCTGCCTTCACTGACATCAAAACGAATAACAGCCATTTGCAGGGCTGGCACTTAATCTTGCAGACAGATTGGAGGAAATGAAATTGTACTCCATAACAAAAAAAGACCTTTGATCATAGAATTCGCTGCCTCTTTCGTATACAAAGCGCTTCTTTGTTTGATTGTAGCAAATTCATACACTTGCAGCTCCTCACCTCCCCTCTGACATCCTCATTTGATATGTTATCTCTTGTTTTGAGATGAAGGCGTTGCATTGAGTGTGTACATGCAAGGTGCTTGGTAATACTTCCCCTCATGTAAGTCTAATGCGCTCACAGATTCATTACTCATACAGTGTGCATGTATAAATGCATTTTTCCTCATCTGTATGACGAGGTGCTGTGCATAAGCAGCAGGTATTGTGGAACATCAGGATTTCAATTTAACTGAAACCAGAGTTCATTTATCTCTCTATATAGTTAGTATACAGTTGGTGTAATACATTAGTATTCATTGGAATTATTGTGAAATATATAAAAAGGACCTTTTAAATTGCAATTATATTTATATATTTTATAAATGGACACAAATTCATAGTAATTTGGAACACTTGTTCCTAAATGAAAGGTTGTATATTTTAGATGCTGCAAATATGTAGAAGTTTTGTATGATTATCTCTGAATAATGAGATCAAGCATTGTACAAATTTAGAAATCCTAAATAATAATTAAAAAAAAAGTTATTATATACACAACTGTTTCTAGTGGCAATATGTACTGTAATTCATTTTCCGATAAATCTGAAATCTGTTTTACTAATAGAGTCCCAATATCCTAACCATGTATAACCAAAAGTCTAACCATGTATAAATGCTATTTATGCTAAAAATAGAGCAAGCTCTACCTTCTGGTATCACTGAGACTGACTCTTTACATACACTGCTATCTGCCTTGTTACCTTTCCTCTTTAGGGGGGCATTAAAACACTGTGCCTATCAGTGCATCCCACCGCCATTATTTTTTCACTGAGTACCTGCTGCACAGTTGGTAATGACATTTGTATGGCTCCACTGCTTTTCAACCTCATTGCCCTGATGATGATTCTCATTATAACTCCATCTTCCTCTGTGTGCCTCCGAATCAAAACATAATGCAAATAAATCAGACAAAGCCATCAATAACAGCTTAATATGCACATCTTTATCTAATGAGTGTTTGACAGCTGAAAGGCCGGGGGCTCACGCAGCCAATTATGAAGCAAGCACCTTCAAACTCTCAGCTGAAGAGGTTAATCCTTAAACAGAACGAGGCGAGTGTCTGTCTGGCTTTACTATTCGCTTTGTATCAAGCATAGGGCATAAATTGTTAAAATGCATTTAATCTTCAGTAAATGTGTTTTGTTCTGTACAGAGCTTTAGTCACATTCTTTAACACAGCATCCAGAATGACACACTATAATAGCGTGAAGCACTTATCTTTTTACTTTATAAAACGTGTAAAGGCTCATCCAACTGGATAAAGCAAATGTAAAGCAACTAATATATGCACACTTGTCACTGCACATCATCTGAATTGTTTATTAATACAAATGACTTATGCTAATGAGTAGCTTGTTATAAAAATCTTTTGTGAGTATAACTAATGATATAAAAATACTTATTCTTGAGATACACTACAAAAACTTGGCATTATTTTTTATTAGCATTTCCATTTCCACCTCCATTTCCATTCTGAAATGAAATTATTACTTAAGTATTCAGAATGAATTACTAGAGTATTCTTAACACAAAAGGACCTGATTTTCAACTGATTTTCTCAGTACTTTATCAAAATCATTAACACTTATTCCCCACATAACCTTTATAGAAAATAAAATACATATATAAAATGTATACAGGAACAAGTATCCTTCAAAGAAATACTACTGTGCCCTGGAGAAAAAAAAAAAGAAAAAAAGATTTTAAATTCTAAGCTTTGTACCCACTTTTTTAAACACCTCTCGTTATAGAAAATAGTAATAACAACAACAACAACAACTATAATTATTATTATTAATAATGATAATTATTATTATTTATTAATTTTATTATAAGACCATCAATTATTATTATTATTATAAAACCATAACATATAATACCATGCAGCTAAATGAAAATGAATACGTCTGATCAAGTGTTGAATAGTTTAATCCATAATTCAAAAACGTTTTTAAATCATCCCAAGAATAAGAATGGAAACAAATTCTAAAAAATAATAATTTAGCCAGTCTGCTTTATGCATAACACATGTATTTATTTATTTTTTTGCCTTGATATACTGTGCTGTACTGTATTGCTATTGTGTATTGCACACCACTGAATAATGCATTATACTGTATTTTACTCTATAATCTTTGATGTTCCGCTGTATATATCATCAACATCTTGGGAGCAATTCACTAAGACAAACTCCTGGCAAATAAAGTCTTATTCTGTCAAACTGCTAACACTATCTATTAGAAAGAGGAAACAGTGAAAACATGAGACTGGCAACGGTGTTCATTTACAGCAAGCATGTAATTTGATCACATTTAATGTAACGAGTGTAAGATGGCTAAGTTACTCTCATTGCCAAGAAAAATACAAAACCTTGTAATAATCCGATGTCTTATCTCTTTTTTAGGGCTGCAACTAACGATTATTTTGATAATCGATTAGTTGGCCGATTATTCTTTCGATTAATCGATTAATCGGATTAAAAAAATATTGACCAAAAAAAACACTATTCCACATTCTGCCCAATGTCCTTCAAACAAACGTGACAACTGAATGCTATGAAAACATACAGTGCTTAATTTATTAGACCACTTATCATAATAAAGAGAAAACATATTTTAGAAATTTGTCAAAAATTTGTTTAAATTTAAAAATGTTATTGTCATTTATTGGACATAATAATAAAAAATGGCCTCATAACAGCTTGCATTCTTGCTGGTATTGTTTATGTACTTTTTGACTGCAATTGGGTATCGCGAAAAAAAAATACTCAAATAAAAAATACAAAAAAATAAGTGCTCTGGTTTTCTTTCATAGATAACAGCAATAATGATATTATAGCATTAAAAATAGCCTACTACTGTTACTAAAGAGCTTACACATATTGGAGTACTAACCAGTACAGAAAGCCGAAAAATGATTTTGGTTATCACCAATACTGTTACTTTAGAGCAGTAGTGGCACAAACCTTACATAAACACATTGTTAAAAAAACTTACATAAATTTGTTAAGCATTGTAAAAATTTAATATAGTTTAAACCTCTATTAAAAATTAAAATAATAAAGATAATAATAAAGACGAATAAAAACACAAACTCAGTGTTAACCAACAGGTAAGAGTAATGTTCTGCAGGAACTACTTTGATCACAGTCACCTGAGCTCACCTCGTCATTTCTTTATCCTGTAAAAGGCCGTTATGGAGCGTCTCATGTTTATATTCAGACAGACAATTACACGCTGTTATCCCTTTAAAGTTCCTACTCTCATAAAATATTTTAATTTATTTTAAACCTTAAATTAACTTTCAACAACAGATAATTCAGCACAATGGATATGTTTGCGCTGAAAAGCCTATTAATTGTCTCCCTCTCTACTGTGTTCTGTCCGTCTGACGCGCGTGCGCGCGCCCGCCGCGCCGGCGCTCATTCGGTATTTTAAACTTAACACAGACTGTCAGGACGGACCTTTATGCAAAAATGGAAATGCTCGCGTGAATTTGTGGCATTTATAGATAAGGATATGACCGTAAACTGAACGTTTTTGCGCTGAGGACGCACACGCATAGGCGTAATTTACGGGTGGGACGGGTGGGACATGTCCCCACCACTTTTTACCAGGCTCGATATTGTCCCCACCACTTTTAAAAAGTAACTGAAAAATAGATTGCGTAAGGTATGTATTAAAGGAAAAGCACCATCTACAAATCGTCACTCTTCGTAATCTAATTCATTCATTTAACACATTTTTCCGCCGGTCAGAAGCTTTTCAACATCCTCAAAGATGAATATTAAGTCTCGTTGTGAAACTATCGCGAGATACGCGATATGCGTCATGGGATATGTAGTTTCCTTTCCCTATAATTAATTAGTCTACAGATCCTGTACCTCTCTTAAAAATTATTTGTAGTCTACAATGTTAATACTGTATTTTAGTTTTAAGGTCTCTGCACACTGAGTCCGAAATTTTCGCATGCGTTTTTTCGCATTCGCAATCTTAAAAATTCGTCACGCACAGAGACCTTGCACACTGAGTCCAATGCGTTTTAAGTAATCCGTTGCGAAAGAATTCGCAAAACTATACAAAATGTCTTCAAGCAGTGAGGATGATTTTGTTGGCCTCTCTCTTTTTAAAAAAAAGAAAAAGGAAATATTGGGTCCATCCAATCCTTAGATTGCGCAGAGAGGAAGGAGAGTTCCACCTCCTTATCAAAGAGCAGCGGGATTATCCCGAGAGATTCAAAGTTTATTTCAGGATGTCAGTGCCTCAGTTTGATACTTTGCTAGCGATACTGAATCCACATATTAAAAAGAAGACCACTAATTTCCGTGAACCAATTTATCCTGAACAGAGACTGTCTGAGGTATGGATACACACACACACACACACACCGAACTGCTGCATCGGAAAGGTGCGCGCCAGGCATAAAAAAATAGGCTACAGCAGTTCTTTATATTCTGTATCTTTGTATTCCGCAATTTGTTTGTCATAAAGTGCTCTGTGCTGCAAGAGGAAGTGTATTAATTTGTCTGACACTATTTTGGATTTCGCTTGTACGGTGGCTCTGAATTGTCAAAACACCTTCTCAAAGCATCTCAAAATGCTTTATACGGATGCGAAAAACGCAAAAAATCGAACCCGATCCGAATTTTTTTTTTGACGGACGACAATTTCGGAGGCAGTGTGCAAACGTGATTGACAACGTGAGGTCGTATTTATTTTTCAACGTGCGAAAATTTCGGACGAAAAATTCGGACTCAGTGTGCAATGGCCTTTACTGTGCGTGGCTGCTTCACTAAAAAGCTTCTTTCACTTCCACACTTTCTTTTGGACATTTTGTTGATGTTTTAACATTTATGCTATAGGTAGCAACATTTACCATTAACTAGCCTTTACATGCGGGTGGGGGAGGAAAAAATAGAGCTTTTATAAAAACGTAATAAAAAAAAACATTCGTCAAAACAATTTCATTTATTTAATTATTTAATTAATAAAGGTAGTTTAACCATTTTAAACACAAATTAACTCTCATTCATGTTTTACACAAGGTTTTGCGTAGTTCAGGATTGGTTAAATTATTTGATTGGATGAGGAAACATTTTGTGGGCTTGTCTTGACTCTTGACGTAATGTTGATTCTTCGTTCAGCGGAGATTGAGGTCTCTGCAGAGTAAAAGAGGGCGTTTCTGAATTTGTGGGTGTTTTCAAACTGCTGGGAGTTTCTCAATCATACAAACAAAATGATCCCCCTTACCTAACCCCACCCCTAAACCTACCATCACTATGACGTCAGCCAATCAGGACACATGGTCTAAAAACGCCCCGATCTGGTAACTCCCATTACTTTGCTGCAGAGACCTATACTTGGTTCAGCGCGTGCATTGATCACACCTACTTTTAGCAAGTTGTCCGGCTTATGTCAGAACATATGCAAGTAATTCAAAGTAGAATGAATCGTAATACACACACACACAATAGTGCAATTAATGAATGCGCTGCAGCTGAGCTGACCATGAAATGGTAAGTTCACCATATTTATCTTGCGTATTTTGATTGATATTAGCTACCCTGGATGTGTTGTGATAAGCAAAACGTAACATTCACATTGTGAATATTACGTTTTGCTTATTTGGATGTTTATAGACATATTTGTGAATGTGATGCATGTGGAAATTAAGTGCATTTCCAACTCTGAACTCAGTCCCCAAGTAAATTCGGTTATTAAATAAACAAATAGCAAAACGTTTTGTGCGGTGTCCCCACCACTTTTCAAAGCAAAGTTACGCCACTGCGCACACGCATCTGTCAAAGCGCCTGACAGGGCAAGCCATTACTCTTATGCATTAACTTAAAGCTTAAAATAAAGAATTATCATGTTTTGGGCAGCTTGGATCACGTGCTTCTCCGGCAGAATCTCATTCTGTTTCCTCCACTATTTTTAGATGCATTTTGTCCATAGAAATGCATTATTCAGTGCCGTAATTTGACTAACCAGCTGAAGTTGGACGTGCACTGTGGGCAGACCCGATTAATCGATAATGAGAATCGTTGTCGATGATTTTCATAATCGATAATAATCGATTTTATCGATTAGTTGTTGCAGCCCTACTCTTTTTAAAAACATACAGTATCAAATTGTTCATTTAAACATAGTAGATGGTAGCTGAGGAGGACGATGATGTCGCTCCATGTCTCTCCTGAGAGCTCATCTTAATAATAATATAAACCAAGCACGACGTAGGCTATTGCACACAAATCACCGCGGCAGCTTTCCAATATGCGCGCCACTGACGTCTGTACTTCCAGGTCAGAGAGCAGCTGTCCATCAAAAACTCACTAGCCAATCAGAGTGGATCGCTGTTAAGCCCGCCCCCACGAGAGGTTTGTGCCAAAACAGCAAACGAAAATTTGCGAAGCGTAAGCGAAATCTGTAGCAACGCATTCAGAATCCACGATTTGCGAAAACGAATCTATGAAAATCATTAACAAAGAATTAAGCCTATTTGAAGAGCATGTTACATTTGTGCGACTGAGTTAAGTTTTTTCATTTTCATTGTGTTTTTCTTCTTTTGTAATGGCCTATTTTTGATCGTTTCTGGAAAAGTTACGTTTGTTTTTATAAAGTTATGTTCATTTTTATTGACACAAAAATAATTCCATAGCAGAGCAGACTGAAGCAGGTAGAGTAATTAGGGGATTCACTACGCGTCTGCACTGAGGGAGGGATGACTGTCATTTGTTGTGATATTCATCCTTCAAGTAAATTATATAGTCTCTTTTATTGTCAAGCTTCTTACTTAGCTGGTGAAAAGGAGCACACCATAATCAAAGCCTGCTGATTGCACTGTATTTATTGATGAGCGTAAATCTGACTATAAGGCCACAAAGTAATTACGCTGTCATTCTTAATGAGCTTCAAATTTACACTGCCTGATTGCTAGCAAGTAAAAAGTATTGTTTTTCTATAGCATTTCATAGAATGCTAAAATTAAATATCTAAATACGGATGATCAAAAGACAATCTACTATTTTTATTACTGTTAACTAATGGCACCTTGTAAATAAACTCTTATTGTTTAAAGAGAATACCTGAGAAAACGTTGCACTTTTAAGAAAGCGCTGCATCATATAATTATTATTTCTTGCTCAGAAGCTACGATCTTTAATCTGATCAGCGGCCCTCAGAATAATGAAAAAACAGGTGAGAGAATGAGCACGGGAGAAAAGTTCTGCTGCGTTGCTGATTTGTTGTGATAAAATTTAGTCTATGCCACATAAATGATTTAGTAAGCACCGCTGGCTCTCATGCTTTGACACATTTTATTAATTTTTATAATTATTATCGCGAAGACAGAGCCAGGAGCTGTCGCCCGCTCGCACTCAGAGTGGCTGAGCGAGGTTTGGTTATTGGAGTCTGAGCCCCAAAGACAGAGGAGACGTATTAGGGAAACAGTCCCTAAACGAGAAAGCAGCCCATCTCGCCCCCCCCCTCATTGACACCCACAAATCTCTAAAGAGACAATCATAGCCACTAGCCCTGAACGGACACGTACAGCCATTTGTCTTTCTGTCATGGTCCGCTCCAGCGTGCCACAGAGGCAAGCATGCCAATACTTCACCTTACCCTGACCTTCCCTTCCACACAACACAACAGCCAGAGCGGCGGCCAGTCATAGAGTACGCTCATGAATAAAGAATGACTGAATTATGGCCCGAGCTCTATTTGATTTGCATTAAACTATCATCCACAAAATAGCTCTTCTCTTTCGCTCACGAGGGCTCACAGGCATACAGACACGTGGTGCGGAGGGAATCTGAATAATGGATATATCAGATATATCAGGTTTACGGTATCTCATTTGAAAGTCAAAACCGAGTCGTTGCATTTCAGAACTCAGAAACTTTGAATGTAACAATTAACGGCTGAAATGTAGGTGTGCAAATATTTAAATAATTAGGAAAGTAAACAAATAAATAAATATAAACAGATCAAACCTAGTTATTTACACTGCATTTACATATTGCACTGTTTTATTTTTCCCAAATTCTGTGTTTCTGTTTAATTGTTTTAATAAATAAATAAATTAATTAAATTTGAAGCATCAAAAAGGATGTCTAATCAATTAATTCATAAAACTTAAAAAATTCAAGAATTTATTAATCTGATTTTTTATTTTATTGGACTTTTTTCTGAAATTCTGTGTTGTCTGTTTATTATTATTATTATTAATTATTATTATTTTATTTTATTTTTGGGGGATTTATTATTTAATACATATGTATTATCGTGGTCAAAAAATGCATTAAATATTTAACAATTTTCTTTTAAATATTTTAACATTTAATATTTTTAGTGCTGGGCAACAATTAATTGCAATTTATCACATGCAAAAATATTTTTTTTGTTTACATAATATGTGTATACTGTGTACATTTATTATGTATATATATAAATACACACACATGCATGTAAGTATTTAAGAAAAATATATTATGTTTATATATTAAATATATTTATATATATATATTTATATATATATATATATATATATATATATATATATATATTATAAATTATATGAATATAAATATATACATGAATACATATATACTTCTTTATCTTAAAATTTTATTTAAAAAAAAAAAAAAAATCTTGTTATTTTTTGGCCGTGCTGCACAAGAGTGGTTTACTGTTAAAATTCAAAGCATGAAAAAAATACAAAACAAATTTACAAAAATAAAGTTTTACTAATTTATTTTTACTATGTTGAGAAGTACATTTTACTGCACAATAGTAATGTATTTATATAAAAATTATTTAGACAGGTTGTCATGAAGACCTTTTAGGTTGTCTGTGTATATGAAACAGTTTTCTCAAGATTTCTCAAATGAAATGAAATGCTGGTGAAGTGACTCTCAAAGAAGCTCTTGAGATAAAGTCAATGTGGAATGTCCTCATATAGTTAGTATAGTACTATACTATGTTTAGTATGTGTAGTAGAACAATTGTGCCACTCAGAGACACGCAGAACATAAAGATTTCATATTAAAATAACAGTCTTTTGGCACTTCTACATTCACAGACACCAGTCCATACAGCCCTACTTTTTCCTAATTCTACGACATTCTACGTTATGCTTAAAATTACATGTTTATGTAACTCTATGTTATGACTCTTCAAAAATCATAGAGCCCTATATATATATATATAGGGCTCTATGATTTTTGAAGAGTGATTTATATATATATATATATATATATATATATATATATATATATATATATATATATATATATATATGTATGCAGTGTAAATATATCGACACAGGCTTGATGTGTTTATTTCTCTCCAGCAGAGGATGGCAGCTGTCACCTCACAGCTGTGTCAAACATTCCCCAGCCTCATCACCACATGTCCACTTTCACACACACGGCCCAGCGTCGCACACTGCCAAGCTCCAGCTCCAAGTGTGATATTTAAAGGTCACATATTGTAAGAGTCGCAGGGATGTGCAGTCGGACTCACTGCAATTGCATTAATTACCATGCCGCTGATCACCACGGGATTGGCTGGGGAACAACACGACTCGTTCCAAAAGCAGTTTCAATACGATGCCTGAAAAATCAAGCCAGGCATCTTCTTCTTTTTAAAGAAAAGTACTCTTATTGCTTCTCCAGACCGATATGACAAGCTTTCGCTAATTTACAAATGCACTCCTACTCTAAACCCCATCAAAAAGCGATCAAGTGACAGCGTAGCTCCAAGTTCAGTAACTGAATGTCTAATTAACTCAATGCAAGGCATTTCTGGACTGGCTATCGCATGCTTCCTGCGGGCTGCGATGCATTGCGCTGACCTGATTTGATTGCGCAGGACTATAATGAGCATCTTAATGCCCCACATACATCGTACTTCCCTCCCCACCTCTGGTCCTGCAACGGGGCAGCCCAGCGCAGAGCGCCGCAGCGTTTCCGTGCATCTGCAATCAGGCTGACAGCACATGGTTGATGAGGGTACGACTAACAACCTTCCTCTTGCTGATATTTAAAGGTTAATTTGTTTCCATTAATGATTAAAGGGTGTCCCATTACCTTTACACGGCTTCTAGATGTTTAGTAAATGTTAATTAAGAGTGCTAATTCAGAGTCCTGTCGGGGATGCACACATGTGAGACGTGTGAGGGTTTCTGGGAGCCCCCTCTGTGAAAACAACAAAAGCAAATGTCTCTCAAGTCCCCGTCTTGCAAAATGGTATTGTGTGATATCAATCTGTGAATCTCGCCCTGAGATCTGAATGACAATAGTTGATAAGTATCATTGTGTATGACTCTTTAAGCCCACTAGCTGGCATTGTGCTCATTCACATTCATTTTGCTAATGAAACACGGTAGGGATAGCCTGTGCATCTGCCTGGTGTGGCCTCATTTCACCACAGAGCAATAAATGGAGAGAGAGTTTTGATGACAGAGGCATTTACGTTGAACATCAACAGGCGGACTGCTATTCAAAGCACTGCAGACTGTAGTAATGCTGCAAACTGTGTGAACATGCAGACATCTGCAGAACACAATCAGTTTTTAAGTGCAGATGGGAAGTTCTTGTCTACATCGCAATCAAGTAGCTGCTTTCTGTTGCTGCCAATACATCAGACCATATTTTTACTTAAGGGCAAAAAAGAAAAAAGAAAAAAAAAAGCAGGGAAAAAGAGGTTATTCTAAAAAGACTTTTGCTAGAGTGCTTTTGTTTGTGCTGATACCAAAGAGTGTTTTTCCAATCTGTGCCTATTTTGACAATTCACGTCTAATAACTCAATCTAAAGACCCCTGAGGTTAATAGGAACAATGCTGTCAATTCGTAATAAATAGGGATGTCAATCAATTCAAAATTTTAAAAATATATCCCATATTTTTTGTAGTTTGCAGTTTGCTCCCGGAAAACTACAGGGACCAATAAATAAGAACATAAATAAATATTAGATTTATTTATTTTTTTTAGAGTAAAGTATGCTTGACTTATGTATTACATGCTGGTCGATGTTTGATAATTAAACATGCTGTAATTTTTGGAACACCATAAAAAAATGTCTCTACTACCTGACAGCTATCACTGAAACAATATATAAAAAAATCACACCTTTTTGACAGCCCTAGACTCAGTAAAAAAATAAAAAAGAGTCAAGGGAGCAGACTGTGCTATTTTTAATCAGAAGCAGAAACACTCTCTGTCTGTCAATCATTTTGCACATTCAGGTTTGCTGATATCGGAGTTTGTGGTGGTTTGAAGGCCAGGTTTTGTGGTTAAAGATAGCATAATTTTTTTAACCACATTATTACCACCATAATAAAACCTAAAAGTATTATTTTTCTTTTAATTCTGAATTAACTGCAAGCCATTACTTTGACAGCCAAATAAATGTATAAATACTTACATTCTGTATGTATGCTACACAATGAACTTCCAGGTCAAGGGTCACAATGATACAGTAGACAAGAGCCATTACTTAAATTCACTGAAAATCAGAGGTAAATGAGAAAACTACACTCTAAATTATTTTAGCGGATCCTTCTAATCAAGTAGCTGAGGTAACCATTCGCAGCTGACAAGCCTGACAATGCCTTCTCTGTCTCTCTCTGTGTATGTAATCCTGTCAGAAGAGACCGCAGAGAACCAAACATGGTGGTGACAATAAAACAAAAGCAACTATCAGGTCAGAAGATAAAACCAGTGACAATCAACAACAAAAACAGGACAATGGTGTGCTTATGTGAAAAGAATCCATTGAAATTCCATTTGAAGATTTGATGGGTTGGGTGCAAAAAACATGAGGAGAGAAAAGAAAGCGTGGTCCATGAGCATGGGACTTTCAGTGTTATCCTCTGTTGAATTACAAAGTGCAGTTCCTTCCTGTGATCAGTCAGCCCTTGGCAAAACTGGCACGGCTTTCTCCTGTACTGGGCCCTAGGCACTCTGCCATGATACAAAACTTCCTTTGAACCAAACAGCTGTGGGCAGCAGGATTGATATAATATTTAATGTATTAATTACATACAGAGAAAAAAAGTCCATAGTTAGACAGCCTGTCTTTCATACAAGCAGATGAGCCAGTCATGTAACTTTAATTTATGAGCCCCTATTCATCCTCCATCTCTGTCTGTTACACTCATTAGTTTGCATTTCCTGTCCGACATCCCTGAGAAAACGAGAAAACTTCTTGACAGAAAGTACTTATAGTTTCCTCAAGGACAGATCAAAATTAAATAACGATATGGACATAGTGTATACGTATGTCCATTAATAGCTTACACAACAGATTTAATAAACGGTTGATAAATCTGAGTGAATAGCGTGTGTCCTTTCAAACAAGTCCAGACTTCAGCTCCCTCTATATTCTGATGTATGTCCTTGGTGTCATTGCACTCATTTGTTTTTCTCATGTTGAAGTTCTTGCCAGCAAACATACATCAAATTCCATACGTACATATTAACTGTCTCGTACAAATACAGAACATTCAATCTCTCCACAGGGTCAGGTGCCTCAACAGATGCACAGGCCAACATCAAGGATGCTTCAACCTGCGCCTAATGTCCTCAACTCATTACATTCAGCAAAAATACAGTGACAATATAATATACACAGAAGACTTTAAAGACTTTTGGTGATATTTTATTTTAATTTAATATTTTACAATAAGAGGAACAATCTTTGGACCAAATAGTCTGTGGCAAATTTGCTTGCCAGCTGTAAAATCTCTTTTTTGCCAGCTAATTTTCACTAAATGAATGGAACATATTTCATTTTCATCTATACCCACCCACATCTATACATATGATACATTTAATATAACTTAACATATGAAAAATATCAGAGAAGGATATTCATGAATATTTTTAAGTGATGAAGTAAAAACCAAATATTTTGAATTAATTCATTTAAAAGGACGGTTTGAACTGATTAATGGAAATGAATCTCTCTCACAAAGCTGGTTGAATATCTATGAACTCGTCCTTTAAATGTTCTTATACTGAGCTGTGAGGCATGAAATGGTCATGAAACTAATCTAAACACAAGGTCTTTAGGAAACTTCAATGTCAAGAAATAGTACATTAAAACCATTCCAATATTCACAAGTTTGCTTACTTTTATAGCACTGGTATCATTAAAAAATATTTTGAGACAATTCAACATATTACCCAGCCCTAAACACAGAACCATCGGGAAAACGATGCGAAGCACAACATGAACCACAAGCTTGACTCCATCTTGCGTCATTTTCCCGATTCTACAAACCATTTTCCAACCTTTTTTTCCATTTCAATCAATAAAACTAGCAAAAAGCCAAATAATGTTAAAGACAAATAAACAAGAGAGTACACACTTCAGACCAATAACAGATTCTTCCATTATAATGATTCTGTTCTGAGGGGACAGATTGCCTTAAGTGAAAAACCGAGATTTCTTTTTTTCTTCACACTATTGCTCAACACACATACACACTCGCTCTCTATATAAATATATAGATATATAGCTGCTCACTGGCAACAAGTTAATAACAGATAGATGCTGTTGCTTAGCAACTGCTGTGAGGCAGTCATGGCTTGTACCTGCTCCTTAAGGCAGACTCCATCTTGTGTGGTTCTCTTACATCTAATTGGTCAGGTGGGTAAAGTCTGAGCATGTGAATAACCGCCTTCCCCATTGCAGTCAAGGTCTCTAAATGACAGGTGGCTCAGACATTATTTTAGCATTCTGTCTGTAGAAATGTGCATAAATACACTGCACTGGCGTGAATAAAAAATGACAGCATAAAATATGGAAGACATTTATCTCCCAGCAGAGAGGTTCATAAATCCAGTGCCTAAAAGTATCTTGCGCTCCAACAATACATCAAATTTGGCTGGCCATCAGTCCTGATCATTAAGAAATTAATAACTACGTAAATTATGTTGTACGTTCTACATGGACTATGTCGACGTAAAGTTTGATTTACTGTAATAAGCTCAGCTGAATGAAGAAAGGAGAGAAAGTCAGGTTAAACGAGACATTGGAGAGATAGATGACATACAGATGACTTCTGATAATGTACCGGTTACATAGGCAGAAAGAGTTTTATGGATTTAAAGCTATTTTGGTACAATGTTTGCTTTTAATAATTAAATTTCTCAAAACACAGCTCAGCCTCATGGATTTTTATTAGAGGGAAATAAAAATTTCATTTTTCTTTGATGAATAGGAATCTTTGATGAATAGGGAAAAAACTGCATTTATTTGAAACACAAAACTTTGTCATTATTAAATTAATGTAATATAATTATAAATTCATGTTTTTAATTCAAGGATGCATTAAATTGATCAAAAGATTACTGACCCCAAACTTTGAATTGTAGATTATATGTGTAATTAACTCCTAATTGCTTAGTTTTGTCAGAGAAAAATCGTAGTATTCTGATGTGAACAGCGCAGCGTAACTATTTCTGAATCTTACTGAACTCTGGAATCTTATTCAATATTCATTAATGTGAATGCTCCCTAACTACAATAGTCTCTGCTGGTAGGCCCGAGCTTATCAATAATTCAGCACCATATTGGTGCACTGACAGCCAAGCAACATGCTCCTATACTTTTTTTTACCTTATGATATCACCTACAAAATAATACAATAATAAACTAGAAAATCAATTATTCTTTGAGCAAGAGCATCACATGCATTATACGTTGCCTTAAATATACTGAATTACAAATTCAAAAGAAATCCCATGGATCATCTGGAAAAATTCCACATCTATCTATTTACAGTCTCCATTCAGAGAATTAGCATGCTATTGAAATACAAGAATATATTTTTGCCCTTTTAAAACGCCTCTCTCTCTCTATCTCTCTCACACACACATACACACAAACATAGGTATTCACAAACACACACACACACACACACACACAAGGAAATGCTGTGATGATGGGAGCCCAAGGGAGACTCTTTTATTTTCAGGTGCTGCAGTGATTGTGTGGGTCATCTGTTGAGTCTAGCTCAATGTCAGCCCCTCCAGGAGAAGAGAGGAGATCAGGGTGGTTGATCACTGACATCGCAGACTGCATCTCACTCTCCTCTCCACAGGCAGCCAGAGAAAAAGACCATGGCATTCATGATAAAAGAGGCACTCAGTAGAGAACACCAAAGACCTAATTGCCAAAAACAGCCGATTCCGATTTTTGCTCCCGATCCCAGAGGGAAAAAAAAAAAAAGTTGAGCGATTTCTGTACCCCATACTAATATATATATATTTTTTATATTTTCCTTTTGACACATCTCGAACAAGATTAGGATCCAATTCAATTAACTTATATCTGGATGAAAAAACAAATCTTGGAAAAAAAAAAGACAAGAAAGAGATCATGACCGCACTACAACAAAGAGTTTCATATACTGGGGTCACAGTCATGTTTCTGTGTTGCAACAAAGTGGATTTACATTGCAAATCAAAACCCAGATGGGGTCGATTTTGCATTTTAATGCGCTTCCTCTGGAGAGGAACTCTGCCACTCTGACAAGTTTTGACTGCCCTGGTTAGCTTCCTAAACAACAGAATGGAGAAGAAATGTAAAGAAAGCACCATACAGTAGAATCTCACAAAAGAATCAGATGCAGAACAATTGGAAAAGCAAGAGGACGCCAGTGCTTTATTTAGCTTTCTATCTCCTTTTTATCCATCCACTACAAACACACATAATTTGACTGATAAACACATATGAAGAACAATCAAAGAAAGATTCTGGTAAATCAATGTTTAAGGCTCATAGCGGGTTCACGAACAGCTAATATACAAAAGCAAGCATGAACCGGTCTCGCTTTTGAATAAACAGTACTGTATTCAAACTATTGGAAGAAATTTCTTTGTAGAGCCATTGATTTTTCTTCTCCTTTTTGTTTAGCCAACCTTGAAGGAGTCCACCAACAATCCTAGAGAGAGCTGTTTTCTTCATTCTGAATACATCATATTTTTAGAGGGTTCAAAGGTCTGTGGTGCATCATCTTAAAATAACAGAAGAAGGAGGCATGCACATAGCCATTTTCGCAGTACTCAGCAGCTGCAAGTATTATGCATTTAGATGAAAGTGTTGTGAAAAGCTACTGAGGAGAGAAACCAAGCAGCGTTGCAAACCATCGGAGGTGATAAAGTTCATGCACCAGGGCTAAAGAGAGGAATAGACAATAAGAGTATGCTAATAACGCTCGGCAAACGGCAAACCCACCAGGCATCTCTTCTTGAAGTGCTGTCTTGCATGCAAAATTGTTGATTCGAGTGTTTTTAATTAGAGTCACAGTAAGAGGTGAATTTTTTAATTTCACATCAGGCTGCAGACTTCCACTTAGACATGGCTTCGCAGGTATGGACCCTTTCAGAGGGGATATTATTCTTTTAGCAGTGCTGCTTATGAGCACCTCATCACTATTTAAGAACTGCTGAAGAGGGCATGGTGAGTCTTTATTGTCTACATCCCGCTGTCATCTCCGCATTTTCACGGGTCATCGAGGTTGCACGAGGGACCGTGATTAAAACACATGCTGTGGGATTACGGCGGTTCGCTCGCTCTACGACGTTGGCGAGTCTGAGAAGAATTCTTAAGTGTTCGCAAACGATGAAACAATACGCGCCGTCTGTCGGAAATGTTGGAAGAATGACAGGTTGTCAATTTAAGTTCTCGTAATCACCCCTGTCACGGAGCTGCCAGATTCCATTACAGCCCCTGCCAGGACGGCGGAGTTTTCACATTCTTAATTGCACTGCTCATTTGAGGGAACAAATAAAATGTTTTAAGCAGAACATTCCAGCTAATGTTTTAATTGTGTTTTTATCTTGAGAATCGTAAAAAGACAGAGAGAGACATCTTCTCCTGGGAGAGCCTCAGCTGGCAGTATTCTCGAGACTCTGTGACAGCATTAATGAATGACAGATGTGTCCATCGGATCAAAGATGCCCTAATTTATCTGATTAAAATCTCTCAGGACATGTAATATGCAGATGCGGAGGGAAACGAGATGACTGTCTCAATATACCTTTCTCCTGAAAATTAGGTGCGAAATGTAGTGGATGTGTCGAGCTGCACTTCGCAAAACGCATTTCAAAAACACGTGGTCTGCTTGAAACTATTTCTAAAAATAGCCCTTTTTGTTCTGATCGCATTGGTCTTTGTATCTTTACAACCCTTCGAGAAGCTCCAATTTAGCTATCTGTCATAAAAGAAACTACTTGTAAAATATGTCTAACAGATGTTTTATACTCATGCAAGTAAAGAAGCAATCATTGGTTCTAACGTAGTTATTCCAGAACAGTAACACTGAGATGATTTACAACACACATGGTGCATAACTCATCAAATTTCCTCTCTGAACTTGAGTAAGAGTGGGGACAGCCACAGCAGTGCTTTCTGGGTCACAGCCTAGCTGATCAATGAGCGTGGATAGAAATTTGGGACTTTGGAGACTGCAAATGTAAGTAGCTCTGACCCACTTACAGAGCCATGTGGGCAGTAAAAGGGCACGGAGATAATGAGAAACTGGACAGGCAGTGGCACCAAGCAGCATGCAGATGTAGGGTGAGAGATTGCCACTTGCTGACAGGTGCTCCGTCACTAGACAGGCAAATCATGGCCTGTGGTAATCTCTGATTGGCACTTAATGAGCAAATTTCACTGACATGAAGGTCACAAACTTTGGTCGCAAAAGAACATCTTGGATTGAAATACAAATTAATTTAAAATGGCTCCTTGAAAGATTAACTTTAAGTGGGCGTGGAAATGATAGCAAAGGTAATTTATTTTTTTTAAATGAGCATAAACAACTAAAAATCCAATATTGACCATAAAAGAAAGAAAGAGAGAGAAAAACAGTGGGCATTTCATTAAATATAGGCCTACACATATGTGCAATATTCAAACAGGTGTATATTAAAATTCACCAGTTTAATGCTAAAACACAGTCTGTCACAGTTAAAGCGACAGAAAAATCTATTCCACTCTGCGTAAATGTTAACAGTTTCATTATGATGTGGTCGTGTCTCATGAGGACTGATCGGATATGAGAACGTATGATAAAGACATAATTGAATTGGGCCCCTAGTGTTCTGCTGTAATATAGGGACCTAAGTAATATATTCACTTCCAAAACCTCTTTTAAAGCAGTTAAGTCTCCGTAAAGCAGGTCGTCTCAACTCAACAAATGTCTTCAGGTCTACCTGGCTCCCTGGTCAGGTGCCAATGTTGTACAAAGTCCTTGTTGAGGGCCTCTCCACTTATCTCTATCCAGTCAAAGAAAACCAACAGCTGATCATAGCTTGCGCATTCACACCTCCTGGCATGGCACCTTACACTTGACTTGGCCCTCTATGCCTTATCAAATGTCTCATTAGCATTCCCTAGCCATAGCAATTCATAAAAGGAACTAGTAATTCCGGACAGACTCCCGCTGAGATGACTTCTTCCTCAGCCATTATCAGATCCCTCATGCCTGCATGGAGCATTCTCCCTCCATCTGCACCCTGCAAACTGTCTGTGCTGGGTTTACCTCACTGCGCTGCAGCCATGTGCCTCCTCATTACACTACCCATTCATCAGAGCCGGCTGGAGTCTCCAGAGTTCAATCGTGATGCGAGAGTGCTGGGAATCCATGGTGAGGTCTGCACTGACCCCCTCTGCACAGCAGGGATGGAGGTTGAATCATTCATTAGCGTACTGAAGTAAATTCACAGGATGCTACATGTAAGACCTAAAATGACTGATTGCGGGAGAATATGTTTGCATCAAACACAGTTAAATGTCACTCTGAAGGTTTATTCCAACCAACATTGCATGGATTATATAAACAGGATTATCAACATGCATAGGCAGGCAATGTGGCTCTTTAGGGCATACGTTTCCACGATTGGATTACACAGGCCTATTTCATATGCAGTGCACACGTCTCGAGCAGCGAGGGGCAAGACGCAGGGGTGTTAGATAGTTGGTGAACTGTTAGTATGTAGTGTGCGTGGCGATGAGCTGCACGTGAGCTGGTGCACATCACCAGTGATTATATCAATTACTCATAAAGGAGGGAGCAGCACAGTGACATGACTTTTAATGGCTTCTACTTACTTAACTGGAAGCATTTCAGCCTTTCAACTCTCACAGTTGGAGTTCCGACATACCCACTGACCTTGGCTCTGACTTCAGTACTTGGAATCCTTCTTTTTACTTCACAAGTAGAAAGAGCAGAGCTGATTTTCCTTGTTTAATACATCTGCTTTCCTAACATCTCATGAGGCTTTCATATGTCTCTATTTTTTTAATTCACAAAAATTAATTTGCTATTTCGCTGATGCTCAGTCGTAGACGAGGCTTGGATATATTTTGAAGCTCTTTGGTAATTTACTTGGGGTATGGCCGTTTTTAAAAAGTAACTCAGCTGTAAAAATAACCCTGAAAAACACATTTGATTGCTTTGAAGTTTCGAGCTGAAATCTAAAATCTAAGAAAACACGTGAATAACATAAATTACATTTCACAACGCCTATAAACAACTTCTTATTGACCTTCTTTTTGAACCAGCATGGGGGAACTCACCACTGTTGACTAATTCATTTTAGGTTAGTAAAGTAGTCTTAGTCTTCACCTTTAAGGTAGAATTCACCCAAAAAAGAAGATCATAATTTACTCAGCCTCATGTCATTCCAAACTTATATGACTAACTTTCTTCTGTGGAACACCAACATTATGGTAATTCATTCTTTTGTGTTCTGTAGAAGAAAGAAAGATAAAATGATATTTTAAATTTTTGTCTGAATTATGCCTTTAAGTTCCAGGACTTAATACTGTATGCTGGCTTTTCTAATTATCTACTGACCCTAAAGGGAAAACAAAAAAGACTCTTGTACTTTTCTGTCCTTCTGGATTAACAGTTTATATGAATAATTGCTTGTATAGCAAAGTCACAATGTGACTTCCATACAAACCTACATATGGTTTCCTGTCCATCAACTAAAAATAAATTTAGATTTAGAAAGAGAAACATGATGATAGAGATGACATTCATCTTTAATTGCTTGTGCGCACATGGCAATGATAAGGATCAGTGATATCAAATGAATTCATCATTATTTCAGTTTTTTAATTGGGTTCAGTTGATAAAGGAATCCGTTAACTAAATAGGAGGATGCTTGTGTCTCTGGGCAAAGATAGACAGATGTGAATCGTTGAGAGCAAACATGGTCTCATCGCTACAAGAACGATTGTGCTCGACTTGAATATCTTTTCTTAGACATCAAACTCATTACATGCTGAAGCACCAGACTCTGAGCAACAATGTGAGCAGATCCCTGGAGTTCACTACAAAGGGCAAGAGGAGAAATAAGAAAAATTATAGAATACCATTCAGGGGTCAGAGGGTAAAGTGTGAAGTGGTCTGAAAGCAATCAATCATAACCGAGGCTCCGCTGGGTGAATCTCCATGGTGCCACTGACTATGATATGCTACGAGGACCTCATTTTGCGCAAAACAGTCTATCTTAATTCATGCACAGTCATCAAAGCAGCAACTGATTATTCCAAGCAATAATTTTCCATTTGATAATGCCATTCAGCAGGCCTATCTCATGCTGCTCAGCTAGCAGGCGGTCGAGGCAACGGTCCTTCATACAAGCTACAGGCACTTTATTCAACTAATTTGTGGGTGAAAAAAAATCTACAGATGGACTCTATCCAGACTGAAAATGAATTCCTTTGAGGAGGCCTATTGATCCCGTCTTTTTCTACCCTATTAATGATGCTTTCCCTCACTGCCCTCATGTGGGACGACTGCTGCTACTGATGGAGGGGTGGAGTCTCACAGGCTATAACTGGAGCTTCCAATGCAACAGGCCTGGATCCTGTTATGCACAGTGACATCTGAGGAGCAAAGTGTGTGTGAGAGGGGAGGTTAAGAGCCGCAACCAGACAATGCTTTAGCTGTGAACAGACTGGAAAAAGGAACATCACAACAGGAAGAAGGAACGCACCAAAGGTCATGATACCACAGGGAGAGGACAACAAGAAGGTAGAAACCCAAAGCAGCACTAGAAAGGCTGGACTGTGTTGCTGACTAAACGCAGGAAGAGTGAAATATTTGAAACACTTTCATGTGTTCAGCTGTTCAAGAAATGAAAGGGCTTCTATAATGAAAAATTGAATTCTCCTTGATTCTCCTTTTGGAACATTAAAAAAATCTCAATCTACCATACACATCCTCAAAAGTTTTGGAAATGAAAGAGCCTTCCCCAGTTCAACCACGTTGCAAAAACAGTTCTTTCCAAAGTGAATTCCATACAGCTGAATACATTAATATATGACTGTCCACATTTACACCACCCAGTACAGGTGGAGTAATGAGAAGGAAGTAGGATAGACACTATTATTCTGAATCATCAGAATATTATGCTAATATTGGCTTAACATTAACAATAAGAGTAAGATATGAAAAGTGCACCAAATCTTCCAGTTCATAGGCAAACAGCTAGCATTTATTTTTATTAAAATAACTGTACAGTATATAAACATAATTCAGCAAATTTTTGAGGATTGTTTTGTGAATCTGTCATGACTCATGATGTAATATGTAGGTTTAGCAAAGAGGTTGCTTTTGAATGATGGGGCAGAGCAAACTATATTATACCTTGCAGCAAACCATAAGTGTTGTTACTTATTTCACTGCAAAGAAGATCTTTAAGGCACAGAAAACACACACACACAGCATCAACAGAGTGTTTTGTTGGTACTAATCAGATATTACAACCATGTTAATTCCTCATACACCAGCTACAACAGATCAAAGTCAAAGATAGTAGTAGTTGTCTATTTACATTCATACATGTAAATAGACATTATGTCACTTTATCTATCTAGACATTATGTCACTTTATCTATCTTTTTTATTTTTCTACAATGTCCTCAGACTGACAAGCTCTTTTTGCACTACACATATATCTGCACAGTTTTGGTTTATTTAACTGGTTTGCACTCCATCTATTCTGCCATGTGCCTTATGTCACTTTATCTATCTTTTTTTATTTTTATTTTTCTACAATGTTCTCAGATTGATAAGCTCTTTTTGCACTACAAATATATCTGCACAGTTTTGTTTTTATTTAACTGGTTTGCACTATCTGCCATGCGCCTTATGCCACTTTATCTATTTCTTTATTTTTTTTCTACAATGTCCTTACTTGTATAGCTGTATAGTTGTATGTACATATGTTTAAACTGTATTATCTGTATTTGAACGTGTTTAATGTTAACTGTTTACACCAAGGGTCTGAGGGTAACGCAATTTCAATTCTCTGTATGTATGTGCTGTACATGTGGAAGAATTGACAATAAAGCAGACTTGACTTGACTTGACTTGACATGCCTTTATATATAAGACTAACACAATTATATTGTACATCAGAAATTATGGCATTCTTTTTATTCATTCAGAAATAATGGCATTCAACTAGCTTTGCTGATTTTTTTTTTTCCATATAAATAATTTGATTGCTTTTCTTGATTGCACTCAGTCTAGTTTTGTCTCACAAATCTGTCTTAATAGGCTATGAAACTTAAATCAGAAAACTAATTGAGGGAGAAACATATGTCTCACGTCACTCATGTGAATATACAGCCAATATGTTTCTGTTTTGAATGAGAAACACATCACTAAAATTGCACAAGCAGAATTCAGAGGGGAACTGATTAGATCATACACTGAAATGTTGCACATTCCAAATGTTCTCACAGTATTCTGGCTAAACAAGGATTTAAGCTACTTTGGTCAAAAATGGGACAACTGTTTTTGCAGAGCAGCAGGTGATACACATAGTCAGGAACAGCACTGAAATCTTTTATTTCAAAAGATCAGGAAAAACTTAATATGACACTTTCAATTAAACAATTAAAGCATTTTTTTTTTTTTTAATTTTAGATAACTTTTTATAGATTACAATTTTAATGAACAAATTAAAATTGAGGTTACTGATGGCAAAACTGCAAACATGCACCAGAAAGCTGTCTTTCTTTTCTTTCACTGCTCCAGCACTACTGTAGGTGATCTTTGGCCAGCGTGACTCAATATTACTTTTTTTTGGAGAGTAGTAGTTTCCTCCAAGGTAACCCATCCAAACAAAACTGTAGTGAACTTCTAATAGCAGAATGATAAAACATCTGTGAACAGTGATGATATTAAGCACAAGAGCTGCCAGCAGCAGGTTTTACGTAGGGTTTTTTATGGCTTATCTGATTCTATGTCGTGCCATTGAACTGATCGTTTCAGGACGCCCACTCTTAGGGAAAGTAGCCGTAGTTCTGTATTTCTATTTGCCTGACTATATGGCCAGATGGAGGCTCACGTCTTTAGAAATCCTTTTGTAATCCATTCTCATCTTATGAGCCTCAACTACTCTTGTTCTGAAGACCTTTGAAATCTCTTTTGAGGGGGCCATATTGCACTTGAACACAATTCTGTATAGAACAGGTAAACAAAACTTGTTTTTTCTGTTCTGTTTTTTCTGTTCAACAAAAAACAAATCAAAACACGCTCAGTCTGACTGGAACATCTGACTCTTATTACCCCCATTTTAAGAGGTCATATATAGATTTTTTCATTAAGGACAGTGGCTGTTTAAACCATATGTTGAGTAAATATGCAAGAATGTTAATTGTTTTGTGCTGTTTGTTAAATAAATGCCTTTTCATAATAACGTAGATGAAGACATCACATTCTGAGAGCCATTTTTGCCTAAATGTGTGATGCTATGCTCTTTGACTTCAGGAAACACACGCTATGCTTTGAATCTTAAAACCATGAAATTCAAAAGAACGATAATGAAACTGTGGCCGAATGCCGTCACAGCCTATTTAATCAGTATAACCTACAGCACAACATCAATTCCACAGATGCATTACTGCATTCACTAAGGCAAAGCAATCAGACCAAGTTTCTCCTAAATATAGTTAACTTCACTGTAAATCTTGTCTAACAAAACTAATGCAACTGCCTTGTGCTCTACGGTGGGGAAAAATACAGAAGCAATGAATATATCAATAAAGGAATCTGTTTATCCGTTCTGTACCTCATACCTGTGAGACTTGGGTTCAAAAATAATAAACAATTTTCCTGGTAGCGAATCTTCATATTTTCTTTGATTTCCAGCGATACAGGATAAACAAATAAAAAAGTTATTATGTTGGGTCTATCAAAACACATGCAAATTATATAATTTTTTTTCCTGAGTTCTGAGAAAATAAATCTTTAAAGACCTCAACCACACCTTGTACAGAGAGGAACAACTGAAATGAATAATTGAGAGGAAGGGTCTACCGCCTGCATTATTGAATGCCTTGGTTTTAGTATGTTATTTACGTAATGCAGAAAACCACAGAACACTGGATAAATTCCCCAAGCACGAGCAACATGAAGATGTAGCCCTTGTTTACTTTTTACAGCGATGAATAATTTCTTGCTTTTCGCTTTGTGGCGGGGGATGGAAATATTTATGTCAAAATGTGTCCTTCAAGGCATACATTTTCATAATCACTTCAAAATGAGTATTTTTGTATTAAGTCAAATAAGTCAAACCACCTTGCTTACTCATTCAGCAGCTCTGGCAATGCTCAGTTAATATGTTTTGTTTCTTTCCCCCTACACATATGAAAAGATTAATTTATCATCACATATAACACTGTCACTCCACTAAATGATATTTGTTATTAATAATTTTCACAAAATCTTTCTAAAAGGGAACATTTAACACAATCTCTTTTCCAAGTAAGCCGCAACTGAACTGAATCATTCATTTAAATTCCACTGAAAAATTCCTTTTAACATAAATACAGGATGCTGGAGGATGTGGAAATCTGTCAGTGCGGTCACGACTCAAATCTCCAACCAATTCCATACTATGTTGCCTGACGCCACTTACCAGCTTGAACACTTCTAATATCAGAGTTCACTGGGAAGATAAAGGGAAAAACCTGATTAGGGAACTGTTTCCCAAATGGCCTCCCACGCACTCACCTTAGTAAAAGAAAATAAAAAAATTAGGAAAACTAATCGGCAAGGACTAAACAGATTGCCAGGCACATGTGTTCATCCTAATGCTTAATAAAGCTGGCATAAAGTATTTCACACTGTACTGAATCTAAATAATAGTGGCACAACCTCTATATTATGATGGTGGTGTTTTACCTGAACCCGCACTGTGGGTCGCAACATCCGTAAATTTCAGTCATGAATTTCTCACCGCTCTGAAGGTCATACGCAGTCACCTCAGATTGATTGTAATTAGTATGGCCCAGCAGCCTAATGAGAATGCAGGAGTGCAGCAGAGCTGAGCTCAGGGACCTGTCTGGAAAAGAGGCTGTTGATATTTAGGACTAATTTGTTAATGAAAATTCTTAGTAATATCTGAAATAAACCCACTGTAGAATATTGTACCTGGCATGAAATAAGACAGTCTTTGGCTGTGCTCTCACACCACTTAGGCAGCGTTAGCGCAATCGGTCCTGCTGCAATCCAAGCGCTTTTTTCCGCATTAATAATGACTTTGAGGTTATCATGGCATCTTGCGTGCACAAAGCTATTAGATGTACGCTATTGAAAATGAGATCGAAAGTCTCTGTATTCTAAGGCAAATTCTGAAGGCAGACAGACTGAGCATCAAGTACTCAAATCGTTCTAACTGAATCAGCCAGGGTAACAATAAGAAGACACAAAGGCCCCAGTAAATGCACAAGCCATTGAAATGCAGGCCAAGATGGATGGCAGTCATTACTGCGAATCTTTATGTATTTCACAGGGCATTTATTGTCTAAATCTGAAACGGCCACTGCAGTACTCCCACCTCTTTGTAAAATGTGAAGGCAAATCTAATATAAGGTGAAGGCTCTCTAGATACACATTGTAAGCCAGTGTTGAGGGGCACAATTGCTCTCTGGCCGACTGGAGAAAAAAGCTATCTTACAATTCAAAGAGACACGAGGGCCAGACAGTTCTGCCCAGGTTATAAAATGCTCGGGGAAGAAAAAAATAATTTAATGTTTGTGGAGCTTTGATTAAAGTCCCTCCTTTTCCTCAACTGTCGCTGCAAGTGTGAGCTTGGCATGACTTTAAAAGTCTCACTTGGACACATGGTTTGGTTTGGAGGTTGCAGGTGTTGATTAGACGTCAGGTTCACTTTAGGAGGCGGAACGGCGTGTGAACTGGGCATTCTTGCACTTCAAGGACGCAAGTTTGAGAAAGCGCCAGTCACTCCTGCCACTGTGGAGTAAAACACAAAATACATAGAGGTAATCAGAAGCTTTGATGCACAACCTGAGCTTTGTATCAATACCAAGACTCTCGATTTGAAATCAGATTATTGATACAGCATCTTTTGTATGCTATATAAATTTCTCACTGGTGCCTTATATTGTTGGCTGTTTTGTATACAAATCATTTTGCACACCAATTTTATCTCCTTTAAAGAGATCTGTTCCAAAACGCTGTATGCCGATCACAGCTTTTGTTATATTATGAAAGTGACTGATATCTTCAAGATCTCAAATTTAATGGAGCGATATACCAGGTGAGATGTGCTGCATGCAAATTCTTTACCAAGCCTCCAATACCCACAAGATAGAGTGGGCCCTGTGCCTGGCATTGACATTTTGTTAAAACAACGCAATGGGTGCTTGTGTCACGGTTGCCTAGCAACACAAGCCACTTGGTTATTTATTGAATAAAATGAAAAGAGTGTGTGTGGGGGGGATACTTCAGAAAAGTCTATTATCCATGCAAATGACTGTTATTTGCCATATTTTGGCAAAGCTTTTTCTCTCACGACTTCTTGAAGTCTGTGTGATTGGACTGCTCAGATCCTTATCAAAATGACAGGCACCCGAACTGGACTGAGAAAAGGGGCTTGCAACAAGACATGAGGGCTCTTAACGGGTTTATGAGAGCCCCTTCGTCCATTAATACGAGGTCTGTTTACTCTACAAACAAACAAATACATCTGTCTCTGACAATTTCAACAGTATTTGCAGTGTTAAATGTTTGCCTTCTTAACTGTAAGAGGTTCACAAAATGGCCACAAAGAACTAAGAAATATGAATTGGTTTTGAGAGTAGAGAATGAATGACTCATCCAATCAGAATTGAAAGTCTGAACTATTTGTTTTATAGTGTTGGACATTCTGATTTGAATTTGAAGTGAATTTGAGCATTATGGAACATGAAGTTATTGCCAGAGTTTTATATTATGAAAAATCTGAACATTTCATGTCCACGAGTCCATGTTCCTAAATAAATAAATAAATATATTACACAACTAATACCTATAACTTATTCAGGGTAAGTTAAATTTTTATGTGAAGAAATAAGACTTGCTGTATTTACAATGGTGTGGCATAGAGATTAGATTACATATAATTTTAAAAACTGTTCTGTGGAGTTTTTGTACACCAAAAGTGTTTTTTTTTGGGGGGGGAAAAATGTTGTAACGTTGAAAAATTGACACATTGTTAAGTAATAATACAAACCATGAACACCCTATCCTTCTATCTCTTACAGCCTCGTTTTCATTCAAAATAAATATGATGTTACCCTGACAGGTCTATTGAGATGAAGTAGACAACCTTTCATTTGTAAAGAATTGAGCATTACCACACTATTCAGAGTTTAACAAAATACAAACAGCAAAATTGTAAGCAGCGCAACTGTTTCCAACACTGATAACAATAAAAAAAAATTTTTTTTTTCTTTTTTGGGTATCAACTCAGCACATTAAAATGATCATGTGACACTGAAGAGTTGAGTAATGGCTGCTAAAAATTCAGCTTTGCCATCACAGGAATAAATTAAAATTTATAAAAATGTTAAAATAGTAAACAGCTGTTTTAAATTAGAACAATATCTCACAATATTACGGTTTTACTGCATTTTAGATCAAATAAATGCAGCCTTGGTGAGCATGAGACACTTTTTTTCAAAAATATTTGAACGGTTTTATAAAATAGCAAAGTGGTAATGCCTACTTTTTAATTTATACTATTTCCCCCTGTTGAATTTCTAGCAAAAAAGATCTATATAATGATATACATGTTTATATAAATTATGCCTGTACTATTCTATGCCTGTACTAATGGGCTTACCTATACTAGACATCAATGAACACATGACCTAGAGACAATAAGTCCCCTAGCAACCATCTGTTTCACAGAATGTAGGTCATCATAATCCCTTCCACACACACACACACACACACACAAATCCAAATGGTGTCTATATGGAATAAAGAGGTCATTGGCGGGGCACTAATCCATGGTCTCATTGAGTTTCAAATTCAATCTTACTTTTTATAGCTTTTTTCCTCAAGATGTTCAGGTCCCATATGGTTTCAGGGAGATAGTTTACTGCTAATCTGATCAATGTTCACATTAAATCATGCTACCCGAGATCTATGGATGAGAGTTTATTATCAATACAGGCTGAGGATTGGGAGAAACGCTCCGGAGGAAGAGATAACCGGAATTAAATCTTCATGCAAACATTGTTTTAGATAATCTTCCATTAAGAAAGCAAGATTAGGAAAAACAGGGCTGTAAATTACTCAAATTAGCCTGGGTGAAGGAATGTTAGTTAAGGAATGGGGCAAGCCCACATAATTTTTTTTGCTAATTTCTAAAATATGGCTCATATAGGATAAGTGCAAAGTAGAAGGAAGTGATCCAAGGAACACTTGGCAACTGATGTGAGATCATACTTCAAATTAGCCCATGAAGCCCCAGCAGAGCTGCTAATCTTCTTTTGGGAAGGCATCAAATTCAAACGTGGACAACATGCAGTGAATGACATGCGATGTTCCTACATCCAGAAGCGTATGCGCGACCCACGCAAAACATATCCATCCCTCGAGGGGAAGAGCTGTCTCTGAGTCAGTGCTGCCTGACTGAGCTCTTCAGATACAGTAAGACTGTAAATGCGCTTGATAACATGAGTACTTGCACCTGGTTTGTGTCAAAGGTTAGGCTTTTGTGACAGTGCGCTAACATCGCTAGAATGTTTCTTGATTCTAGGGCTTTAGTAATCATTGTAGCTGTGCCTACAAACAAGGACTACATGCTTGCAGAGGTTTGTTTTGCAGCGAACCGAGAAATGAGGCTAAACCTGCATCTAATCAAAGCATCTATCAATGAAACATGATGCAAAAACAACAGTTTGGCTTGACTAACAGCACCATAATTCATGCAAAATTATGATTCAAAAGATAATGTTCTAAATGAAACGAGAGGAATATATTGGCAGACACATTCACATATTCTTCATTCAACTAAACCCACATCCTGTTTTCTCTCCAAGATTTGGATAACAAAATAAGCGCATCTGCACAGCTGTGTCAGAGCCAAAGTGGCGACCTGTTAAACTCATACGCACACAGACCCACGCTATCAAACACAAACACTCAAATAAGCATAGTCAGGCGTTTCTGGGAAGTCTGACAACTGTATACTTCAGCCAGATTTACTTGTGCAATTACCTCCTAAATCCCAGCCCACACGCGTCTCTCATACTTCCTCTATGATTCAGCACATCCTTCATGTTGGGCGATAAGCATTTGAGACAGGAGATTACACAGAAACAAACCTGTTGCCATATTTTACTGGCACGCATCCATTTCATACGGCTGTATTGTCTCGAAATAAAACTAAGCCAGTTGTTGACCATTTCTGAGGTCGACAAAATCGATCTCTCTCTCTAATGCACACACGTAGCACCTCTTTCTACTCTCTCCACATGTATGCATGTCTCATAATTAATTTCAATCTCTTCATAAAAGGCTTACACCCTCATACATGTGGATAAAGCCTGCTGCACAGTGGCAGAGTAAGTTAATATCTTCACAAGCTGCTGATCCCACTGGAGAGAGTTCTAACTGATTAAAGCTGGCTTTAAAGACAATCCTGCACTGGCATTCACCTGTCTTTAGCACTAATGCTGTGTTTATTACCTGCCCACTGAATGACTTAGAAAAAATAAAGGCCTGCTGTTTGAAAAAAAAAAAAAACACTGGACATCACTGTGCCATGCATGAGAGGTTTTCTAAGAAGCTTTCTTAGACTGACTGTTGAAGCAAAGCACGAGAATCTGATCATCAAGTTCAGATAAATGGATGCGTTTCAGTTTTACAAACTTTATTTAATATCCTTGACTTTGCAGACTTTGTGAGATTTTTACTACCTTGTTCCTGTGGAAACCCTCAGGAACCATTCTATCAAACTGATAAACTGCCATTGTGAGCAACAAAACCAGATGAAGCAGATCATTTTTATTTATTTAAAAGAACTTGAAGCATTTCGCACATTTTTAAAAGCATTTTTTATTTGACCACTGATTAACAAGCTTTTGGTGGCCTGCCTACAGTAATCATTATTAGCACCTTATGACCTAAATAGCCATTTTCACACCCTTTCTACAGGCGGTCTTGCATAACCTTTTAGACCCATATGCTTGGATCATTTAAAACTGTCTGTTAAATTTCATGCTGAAACACACTGTGGAAAAGGTTACTCACAAATTCAAATTTGGTTTGCAGATTTAATGTCTAGGACAGACTGTCATTTTTTAAGAGATGAAACCGGATCCGTTTGTTCAGAAGGGGTAGTCAATAACTGGTATAGCTATATTGGTGTCTATATAATGTATATAATGTCAAAGAAAACCAAAAATACTTTTTCAAACATTTAATTTTGATCAGAATTCAATTGTTTATATAACCTAATTATTTATAACAAAGCTGATAATAAGTAGATTAAAAGTCCAAAAAGCAGGGCTTAATGCAATTAATTATGAAACAAATAATACAATAAAAAATAACGCATTTATTCATGTCCTCTGACCTGTACACAAAATGACTCAATCAGAAATTTAACACTGAGATCATACTTGCTTTTTTAACTTTCATTAAAAAAAGAGGTAGACAGAACAAGACAGAATAAAACAGGTTTGTTTTTAAAACTTAGACTCGATAAAGTAATAATAAAACATGAATACCATAAATGATATATATACAGGGCCTAAAACTAACTTTTTGCCACACCTGCCAATGGCCGGTGATGTAATAAAATTTACCAGCCCAAATTTTTTTTTTTACCGTCCATGAAACTCTTTTTGCAAAAAACAGGCAGTTATTATTACTACAATGACTAAACATATTTACAATGTTTTTAATTTGTCCTTTACTTTACTAAAAAAGTGCGTATGTGGTGCGTATTTCTCCCCCGCACCCATGTTAACGGATTAGACCAGGGCTATACAGCTATTCATCTGAGGGCCAAGTATCGAACAGAAAATTTGAAGGGGGCCAAGGGGGTGAGGGCCATCCCGATCTCTTTCTGAGAGGACCTATAAAATTAGACATTAAATTTAAATCTAAAATCTATAAAAAATTTTATTAATCGCATATTTATATTGTTATAATTTCACATTGAACCTCCAAATTAATGTAGAAACAGCAAATATAGTATATTTTAAAATATGCTTTTAATGGCATCTATTTACTAAGTAGCCTATTATTAATGAAGTACTGATACCAATACTGCTACTGGTGTCTCTATTAAATGCATTTTCCCTCAATTTTACCTAGTAATTATAGCAATTCATCATTTACAGTATAATTGAAAGCCATTATTTTTAACTTAGGTTCTGAAATAAGTGATTTTAAAACAATCTTCACATAAACTATAAATTGTCTATATTAATCTTTATTCAGCTACAAAAGTTAATCAGCAACTAGAGCAGTTGAGTGATTTCTCTTTTTCTTTTGTTCTTTGATTTACATCAATGACAGACTTCAGCAGGTTTCACTTTAAAATCAGCGCTGTCTCTTTAAAACCTGATGCACAGGATGTGAATCTGACACATATCCGATTTTCTCCGAAATCTGTACGGTCATTTAAGACTTTATAACTCATTTAAGACTACGTTATGAGGTAACTCTCCAAAACCGTGTATTTTGAAATAATTGTGCGTGTTTTCATCCATTGAAGCGCTACTGGTGTGCTGTTTAATAAAGCGGCTCGGTGTATATGTTCAGCCGAGGACGCGGCCTTTCAAACTAAAGCCTTCCTACTTCACTGTTTTAAGGCAGCGTAACCCCAGATATGTGTCGCCACACTCTCGTGTTATGAAGAATACATAAGGGAAAAGGAAATGAACTGTCTAAAATGGCAGTACCCTTATGTACAAGTCATTGGTGTTTGGTGATGAGTTTTTGGCTCAATGTCTGCATATAAAGTCACACCAGAGGAATTCAGCTGGGATTAGGACTTGGCTTTCTGCAGACCAGTCAAGTTCTTCCACACTGACTCAATCAATCATTTCTTTTTGAACCGTGCCTTATACAAAGAGGCACTGTCATGTTAGAATAGAAAAGGGTTCTGTCCAAACTGTTGCTATAAAATTAGTAACACACAATTCCCTAGAATATCATTATATGCTTTAACATTAAGATTTGTACTCATAGATATTACTAAAGTAGTCAAACATGTTCATTAGAAGAGGGTGACCCACTAGCGTAGCCAGAAAAATTTAAGTGGGTGGGCCTACATAAGACTGGGTGGGCAAGGATTCCCAACAAAAAATACAGCACCAAGGTTTATTACACAGTACTTTTAAAGCATGCATTAACATTAGTAATTTATTATGTTAATGTTCATTTCAAAATTTACTAATAGGACATTATTAAAATTAAAAGTTAACATTTAAAATGCAAACTATGCAGTTTGTTGTGGCGACCAGGATCTAGCGCAACGTTTATGTGTTTCTTTTCACAAAAGACGCATCTGTTTAGCGGATCAAACACTGTACCTATGCAAATATCAAACACGCTTGGTCCAGAAGTTTCCAATCGATAAATCCAGCACCCGCAGGTGGTCTGTCAGGTTTCATTTGTAGACGGTCCGGATTTATTGCTGAATTTTACTTTTTAAAGAATTGATCTGTTTGCTTCACTAGACTATTTTCACATTTAACTTCACAAATGCACACATTTTACTATTATATCCTGTCGTAAACATAACATTGTGGGACTAACAGAAACAAACGAATCATCATTTTGACAAGCGTATGATGATATGCACCTATAGGTGTCAGGTGTGGGTGAAGTTATGAGAGCGAGGACTCACTTGCAGGAGGAAATAGGGCTTTATTAATTATAAAATAAAATCAACAAACAAAAACTACCCCGTAGGGGAAAACAGGCAAGGCAGGATTTCACACAGTGACGACGAACTGGCACAGGACTGCAAACACAAGGAGATTATAAAGGGAGTAAATGAGGAGGGTAACGAGTAAACACAGGTGGGGCAAATTAACCAATAATCAGGAAACAAGGTGGGTGAAGTCAAGACGATTGACATGAGAGCACATGGCACATTGAACCATACAAGACAAGAGTCTCACACAAAGCTCACACAAAACAAAAACACAAGCACATGGCCAGCAAAACAAAATCACTGACCATGTGCAAAACAGGACACGAACACGCAACTAATGAGGAGACTCATAAGCTGCATGTTCACAAAACATGACAAACATGAAAGCACGCATCCAGTGAAAAAAACACAAGCTGCGTGCCACACAGAACAAGACAAAACAAGAGAAAAAACAAACCGAACAAAACACACACACAGAGGACAGAGGAGCGCACGGCCCGAGCGAACTCGAAATCGCACACTCCCACAGCGAGAACAAACCTGGAGCGTGAGTGTCCGAAAACCGACACGAAACCAGAACCGAGCCTGAACAAGACAGGAGTGTCGGGATCCAAACACCACGCCCCAACATGAAACAGAGCACACAGACAAGAGAGCGCACGGCCCGAGCACACTCGAAGAAAACAAGACAAGAAGGGAGTATTAGGGCTCAGTCACAAAACCATGAATAAACTAGACCGAAGTGACAGACCCTGACAATAGAAAGAGGGAAAACTAAGAAACGATCTGTAATTGACCATGAAAACAAGCATTTAATATTTTTGATAAATAAACTTATAGTGAAATAGGCTAAGGCGTTTATTAGTATGGTTTAATAAATAATATCCATTTGGAAAATTACAAACTTGTCGTTGGGTGGGCCACAGATGAAAGTGGGTAATAATATTTTGCTTTGCTTTAATACTCACTATGCATGCAGGTTTAATAACCTTATATTTGAGAAATATAGAATATACTACTACTACTAATAATAATAAATACAATTATTATTATTTAATTTGTCTCACAGAAGTATAGCCTACACAGTAGTACACATTGTCAACTTGCAAGATATTTCTGGGGAAATTGTAGCCTGTTGATCCAAACCAGACTGATAGGAATACACATTTTTTTAAGTCAATCAATTAAATTGACTCATAATATGAGACTAAAATAATCAGCAGCAGTAGGGTTAAATAAATCAAACAATGCGTCACTAGACATTTCAAACACCCTGGTCACAAATGAGATTTTGCAGGGTAAAATAAAGCTTTCCAGCTGTAACTCTCTAGCAGCAGAGCAGCCAATGAAACACCAGCCACACTTATAGAGATAAACCTGAGCAGGCCAAACACAACAGGGTGGATGGCTAATCTCCAGAATCAGGACCAAAACAATGATCTTTGCTGTATGGCTGCTAGTCCTTGTTTATGGAGGACCAAACCTGCATAAATTAAATATGAATAAATGAATGAATGAATAAATAAATATATTAGTGAATAAATAGATGTGATAATAGGAAAATAAACAAATGAATAAACGACTTGATAAAATAAATATGATTAATTTGTAATAAAATTAATGTTTCCCCCCTTAATTTATTTTCTTTTATACATTTATAAAAAAAAAATAACTTTTATTTATTTTTTTAATGTATTTTTATTATTTATACATTTATTTAGCGATTTATTTATACATTTATGCATTCATTTTTTTTAGAATGATTTAATTCCCACATGTATTTATTTTTAGATTTATTTATTTATTCATTTATTTTTACTTTTCCGTGTGTAACATGGAAATGAGGAAGGTGGTCCTTGTGTAGCTTCAGTGCATCATTGGTTGAGAGCTCACGCGTCACATCGTCAGGCCAGCTAAGCGATAGAGATGAGAGTTTTCAAAGAAAATAGCAGCAAGTAGCAATTCGTTGTCCAGTTTGCTACGGGATGTGGCAGATCAGCTGGAGAGTTGTAAATTATTTTCACAGAACGTTATTCGGATTAGTGCCGAAATATTTAAAATATTTTCCAGAAATAAAAACAGGAAGCTGAAGCTACTTATGTGATCTCCCACAGCATCGTCGACCTCAAGTCTGGAACGTCAGACCCTAGGGTGATGACACCCAGTTATTAGACTAGAAACCAACCATCCACTGGGTGTCTGACTCTGGGTGTCATCACCCTAGGGTCTGATGTCGATGGTTCCAGACTTCAGCTTCAGCTTCCTGTTTTTATTTCTGGAAAATATTTTAAATATTTCGACACTAATGCGAATAACGTTCTGTGAAAATAACTTACAACTCTACACACGGAAAAGTAAAAATAAATGAATAAATAAATAAATCTAAAAATAAATACATGTGGGAATAAATCATTCTAAAAATATATAAATAAATCTCTAAATAAATGTATAAATAATAAAAAATACATTAAAAAAGAATTAGTGAAAAAATATGTTTAAAAATGTATAAATGTATAAAAGCAGAAAATAAATTAAGGGGGGAAAAATAAATTTTATAACAAATTAATCATATTTATTTTATCAAGTGGTTTATTCATTTATTTATTTTCCTATTATCACATTTATTTATCTATTTATTCATTAATATATTTATTCATTCATTCATTCATTTATTCATATTTAATTTATGCAGGTTTGGTCCTCCATACTTGTTTACATTATTTGTAATGTTCCTAATGATAGGCGGTTTATTTTAGTCTAGGGATTATGGGTAGTATTAGGGTCACTGTTCTGACGCTCTGTGCTCAGTTCATTACATATCTGTCAAATTAAATGTGTTACTCAGATAAACGCAAAGAATGAATCATTCAGAAGAGGAAATCACTTCAGTACCTTGTGAGCGAAATTGCTCCTGTCCCAGGCACAGCGGTTTCACTTGTGTTTGTCATGCTTATGTGATGACTACGGCTCGGTTCTCTTGTTGCTTTTATCGGTCCGTTGGACCCTCCCAGGGCTGTTGTCGCCTCAGTAATCCCGTAGGTACAGTCATATATCATTATGTGATGGGCGACGGTGCGGTTCATCGATTTGGAGCACGGCGTTACAACCTTTCAGCGAATCTGTCGCATTTTACTAAAACAAGCGCCGCTGTTGGGCTTAGCGTGCGGTGCGGAGGCACGCGAACTTCACAGCTCATCAGCAATGTTTTATGCCTTGACCTTGCGAATAGCGTTAAACACCTGGAGGGATCCTCTACGTGTAATTACATGTCCTCTCATCCCTTGCGTCCCTCATCTGTCTTTCTCAACCTCTGCATAATGCTAAAAAGAGTTATTTTAAAGCAACATCAAGTTATCTGTTGCAGATAAGGCCAGAAACATACTCTACGCAGGTAGGCTAGTTAAACGCTGATGTAAAGTATATTGCCGCTCAAGCTCTGTTTGACGCGCCCTACCCTTGCATTGTATCTTCGGTGTTGCCATAAGGGGCACTATGGTGAGAAGTCAAATACTGTCATGGCGGAGGAGTAGTTTGAAAGCATTTGCTGATCAAGTTAAAATATGTTTAGTAACCTAGGCCTACTTGAATAATAACACACAGTATGCGGTTTACTGTCAGAGATATCTCATTTAACTCTATCGCCCCTTTGTTACCGCCAGACGAACGCAAGGGTGCGCATCAATTAGGTACTGTATGTTCAACGTTGAAGCATAAAGTGGAAGCATAAAGTAAGCTATGTTTCTGTCCTAACTCTCACTGGGCTGTTACAGTTTAAATTGTTGTTAGGAGATGTAACTAAAGTGTTTGTGTTGTTACTAAAAACTGTAGCTTTGTCTGAAATTGCTCCCTTTAAAGTGTATAGAATGTATACTGTAATATTGGCCAGATAGTTCACTGTAGTCTTGTCTGAATTTTGTGTGAACATTTTAATTTCATAAATAATTCAGTCTTTTAAACCCATCGTATTATTTGGTTTATTGTGTACAACCATTTATTTGGAATGAGTATTTAGCCTACAGATTTTATTCTGTTAAATTAAGTCCAAACATTTTATCTATTTTAACTAATTTACTGAGGTTATGCATTAATGTTAACTCAAAATATCTAATCATCTGTAGGTAACATATTTATCTAATCAGCCAGTGTTACTGATTTTATTACTGCTCTGTGATCAGATGTGATCTGATCATTATATCCGTATTTCTTCTATAACCACAGAAATGCCACTCAACTTGGAAGGCACACAATTTTAATAATAAATAAAATGATGTAAGCTTGTTCATGTGTGTTGATTTTTGTTGGCAGTGTTTATTATTTATAATCATTATGAACAAATAAATTAAACAATTGACAGGCCAAAGATTTTCATCATCACTGTCTATCAAAGTTTATCTCTATATGGGGATACACTACACCATATGTGTATATATATGTATGTATGAATATAGTATACTGTATATGATTTTGGAATGAGCAGTGGTTCATGACTGTGAACACAGTTTAAAAAAATAACCCAACATAATGACCCATTATGCATAATACAGTGTTTTGTAGTGTATTCTGACAACGCTGATAGACCATTAAGCTGTTTTTAAGCATTTTGACTGCACTATAAATCCAATTTCCCCACTTACTTAAGAACATTAAAAACATAATCAACAGGGGAAATGACATCAAATAAATGCATAAACAAATAATGCAACCTAATATGCACCTCCATCGCATTTACCAGCTAACAATGCTAATATAAACCAGATTGTGTTAAGTAGATGCCCGGTGGATCATTTGTGCATGCAAAGTGGCAGTACACTTTGCAACTGTGTCTCATCGGAAAAGCATAAAGACAATAATCTCTGTGCTTTGCTGATATCTCACAATGCAGAACCATGACTGTTCTGAGCAATTACAATACTGTCATCGTTGAAGTGGAGTGTCAAATACAAATTACTCAAGAGAATGCAATTACAGTCTAACCTGAGAGGAATATGAAACTATAGGCGGGATACATTTTGTTCACATACAGCTTGACTAAATCGCAGATTTTGAATTCATAAAACAAAGGATATCAATTGTAGGACCAGTAGTAACTCTTTCTTGTGTTGTGAACTGCAAATAGATAGCCTATACACTGTTAAATATTGTATTTGCCCTGAAACAGATTAAAGCGTAGGCTTTTTATTTTAAGACCGAACACCTTTCATGTAGCTCAGGTACACTGCAGTAAAGAAGAAAAAGAATAAAGAAAGAAATATGATGTACATGGACTTTTTCCACAGTATCACTGCATCCATAATCCGAGGTGATATCTATCCAGTGTTAGACCATTTACTTGCTGTATGCAAAAGAGAACAGTAATAGACTGCATACTGGAAAATGGAAATAATTTGTAGCCTGGACTCCCTTCCTAGCCACACACAATATGCTTTGGTCTGTTCTCAGAGGAGCCAGCCTGGAGGAAAAGACCAATCCAACATGCAATTTGGTGTCATTGATGCATGGGTGCAGAACAGCACTTCTTTCCTGAAGTCTGTCGTTCACTCGTATGCTTGGTGGGGAAACAAGAGGCAGTAATGAGGACAGATGAGGTCTGCAGTGCTAATGGCTGACTAGCAGTCAGAGCTCTCTCTCATTCTCTCAGTGTCATGCCCAAACACCTCTCGCTTAACTTTCCAATCAATCTCTGGATAGTTTCTGGATAGTCCAGCAATTTGACCTCTCAGGAGAAGATGGGTCACGTTTAGGACATATTTTGCTCTTTTGACCTTATTAGCATTTGGGTGTTGGGATTATTTTTTCCTAAAAAATACATTTCAGTGTTGCCACTATTTTGGCAGCACCAATTAGTTACAGCTGGACCATGACAGTTTTACTGCATATTTTAAAAATACACCAAATTCCAAATTTGTATGGACAGCTGCACCCTTAAGGTTACTGTTTTTCTACTTAATGCCTACAGTTGCTCCAAAACTTTACAAAAATACAACAGGTTTGTTTCCAGCAGAGTGAATGTGTACAGTTGATAACTGTGTTTGGTGCCATAAAGCTCAAAGTGGCAGTGGCTTCTCACAAAGGCCCTGTAGTGCTTTCATGACCCTTTGCAATGCTCAGTGCCTTCATCTTTTCATTGTCATCCTCCTTTCTGCACACTTTATGGCCGTAGCTGCCACCTGTCTTGTAATGTTTAGAACGTTTTCAATACCGCACCCTGTGGCATGGCAAAATGGGTGCTGCATGGTGTGCCGACAGCCTGCTTGTGGATATGGAGGCTTTGTTTCTACACATAGTAATTTGAAGGAATGTAAAATTCTTCAAGGCAGCAAGCTTCCACTTTTTGGACTACAAAGAGAATAGCAAAATCTTCAGCCTTTTACTTACTTAACACTGAAAATTGTATTGAACTCCCCTCTGCACTGTACGTTTATACCCATTAGCTGCTGAGGCAAATCAGACATGTGCAGGGAGGGGCAGGACATTCTTATTAAAGAGTAATTGGCTCTACAATTAGTTTTATATTGAACACAACACCTTCCTGATCAATAGCGCTGGTCGGTGTGATTAAAATCACTTATCTGGGATAAGTCTCTGCAGTGAAAGGTAGAGGTAATGCACTTCTATTCTTTGCACTGCTCCAGGTCGATAAAGAGGTGAGCCTTACACCAATGGGCTCCATATTGATGTCAAGAGGAGGGGAGGAAAGAGGAACACACTGCATATCTTACTATCATTTACTGATATTATGGTATCTGGCTAGTGGGGCGGGATTCTATCTCCTGTATTCTGAAGCCCTGCTTAGCCAATTTCACAATGTAATGTATTCTGCAATGAGAGCACTGGAGAGACACGTTCTGCTTGAATATCGAGTTCAGCATGGCCATGACGTGCCGTTGTGCTATTTTCTTTGTATAGCAAATAAGGTATCACTGTTTTCACCTTTCTTTGTTTTTTCTTTCTTTCTATCATTTTCTTTTATTTCACATGTGTCAGATACGTTATACATAAACCATGAATTGGTATTCACCCTCATGTCGTCCTAGATTTCAGATGAACAGAAACTGAATTTTTTAGAGAAAAATAATCAATCCCTGTGACTACAATGCAACTGTCACGAGTCTGTTCTGTTTTTGCCTTGTTTTCCATTGACCCAGTTTCCCCGATTAGTTAATTAGCTCCTCACCTGTTTCTGTTCTCCCCTAATGATGACCTGCCTTTATAAGCCTGTGTTCACCCTTGCCATTTTGTCTGCTATTATTTGATGTTACACGTTGGAAGCTCTTATTATTAAATACCTCTTATTCTTTTTGATATCCCGTTGCCCGTGTGTTTGTTCCGCCTGTCTGGAAGCACGTTCCGTAACAGAATAGCAGACCGAAACAGTTTTTTTTTTTTTTTTTTTTAGCGGCGTTTTTCTTTTTGCTCATTTTTGTTTCTTTTTCCTCTCCCTTCCGGTATGGATCCCGCCGTCCTACTCCTTTGCCTGGAGCAGAAGGACCGTTCGCTGGTGGAACACACCATGGATTACATCAATCTGGCGCGCCTTACACACTTTGAAGACTGCTCGCTCTGTGTGTTCTACATCGCCAACCTGAGCGAGCAGTGTAAGGCACGCCTACCAGCGAACGGTCCCAGGGAGAATTTCGCCGCTTGCGTGGAGTGGGTGCTGGAAAATAATGGACTGTTTATTTTCGGTGGCCCTGCTGAGGACAGCTCCAGCCCCACTCCCGATCCAGAGCCCAGCCAGCCCTCACCAACTCGCTGCACGGAGGTTTCGCCAGAGCCCACCACAGTCGCAGAGCCTGAGCCGGCCGCGAGGATAGTGCCGTCACCGCGGGAAGTGACAGAGCAGCTCATTGCCTCGGGAACCGTACTCGACGCGACTGACCAGGTGTGTGAGCCGGCAACATCGTGCGTCGTGGGAGTCTTAGTGGAGATCGAGGGAATGGAGGAATCCCCAGCCCACGCTTCCACCGCTGAGGGTGAGCAACAGCTGGTTTCTGGAAGCTATTTTGAGGAACTGTTGGACCTCTTCGAAGAAACTCTTATTGACTGGTTTGGGGAGGCATTACCCCACTCTGAATCCCCTGTGTCTCCGCTGGTTCCGTCCAGCCCTGAATCTCCGTCGTCGCCGCTGGTTCCGTCCAGCCCTGAATCTCCTGTGTCTCCGCTGGTTCCGTCCAGCTCAAGTCCTTCCGTGTTCCCTCCCAGCCTCCCTCTCCCGCCTCCTCGGTACCAGTCAGCCAGTCCTTCAGTCCTCCCTCAGCTGCATCAGGAAGGCCCCTCAGCTCATCCTCAGCACGCCATGTCCGGTGGATCGGTTGAGCTTCGGGTCTCCCTGCAATCTACCACCTCGGGATTGGAGGATCCCCAGTACTCGCCTCCAGCCTGCGAGACCCGGACTCCACCTCGGCCCTCCGATCCATCGGCTCCACCTTGGCTCGTGGCTCCCTCATCTCCACCGTGGCCCCTCACTCCACCAGCTCCGCCGGGCTCCCTCGTCCCTCCGGCTCCGCCTTGGTCAGTCGTCCCCCTGCCTACTCCACGGAACTCCACTCCTCCAGCTCCGCTTCGTCCCTCCATTCCTCTGGCTCCGTCGGGTTCCTCCCTCCCTCGGGCTCCACCGTTGTCCTCTGTCACTCCGGCTCCACCACGTCACTCGGGATCCCCGCCTCCGCCTCACTCGCCTGAGCCGCCGGCTCCGCCGTGGCCCTCCGGCCCATCCGTGTCACCCTGGCTCTGCGGCTGCTCTGCTCCATCCTGGGCTCCTTCTCCACCGGCGTCATCTCCGGCAGTCGGCCCCATGGTGTCGGTGGTCCCATCCCCACCATGGCTCCTCCCGCCATCGACTCCACCATGGGCCGCCATCCTGGCTGGCCTCTGGACTGCCATCTGGCTTCCCCTGCTCCGGGCTCCTCCCTGGCTCCTCCCACCCTCCACTCCCCCTTGGACTCATTTTTTGGACTGTATTTGTTTTTTCCTGCTCCCTATTGCTCGGATCCCTCCTACTCCATGCCCACCTCCTGAACCTCCACCCTCCCTCCTCGGTTGGTCTGCATTTCTCGGTGCGAGGACGCACCGTTCCGGGAGGGGGCGAACTGTCACGAGTCTGTTCTGTTTTTGCCTTGTTTTCCATTGACCCAGTTTCCCCGATTAGTTAATTAGCTCCTCACCTGTTTCTGTTCTCCCCTAATGATGACCTGCCTTTATAAGCCTGTGTTCACCCTTGCCATTTTGTCTGCTATTATTTGATGTTACACGTTGGAAGCTCTTATTATTAAATACCTCTTATTCTTTTTGATATCCCGTTGCCCGTGTGTTTGTTCCGCCTGTCTGGAAGCACGTTCCGTAACAGCAAGTGGATAAGCCCTATGAAGTTGACACTTCAAAAAGCATTTATTCACCCTCATGATGGCATGGTAGAGAGTAAATTATGAGTGAGAATTTTCTTTTGGTGGAGTATCCCTTTATTGTATATTCATAAACTCTTAGCAGGAGGGGGGGGGGGAAGTCAAATATATGTTTCAGTTGTCCATTTAAGACAGCACCATGCACAAATCGGTGGATCCACTGGGTGGCAGTACTCATATTTGAGCATTTGATTTTAAACCAGTTAAATATACAAAATTCCAATTAAAAACAACAGAAGACAAAGGTGGAAACAAACAAAAATGGATAAACGAGGATGTCAGATGGTACTTGCTTTGCTCTACAGTAATGCCTCTCAACCCTGATCCTGGAGTACTCTCTCAACAGTAGACATTTTGTTTCTTTCTTTTATATGACAAACATTTCAAGTTTTGTAGTCTCTACTAACAAGCAAATAAGTTGAATCAGGTGTATTTGATTAGGGGGAAACAAAATGCAGCACAACATGATTTGGAAACTACTGATCTACTGATTTGTGTCATGTTTCCCAAAAGCATCATAGAAACTGCTGCCACCAATGGTCTGTACAAGCTACTTAATGCTTTTGGAAAACATCGCTAAGGTGGAGTTTCATAAAGCAATCACAGTGTGTATTTGTCTGCTGCCTGTATGCATTTTTCTCAAAAAAGCTAAAACACTTAAAGTAATGGCAGGTAGAAGAATTAAGCATACCTCAGCTACAGGCTTTTGCTTTTGAATATATTGCACCACAGCAGTTTTCCATTTCAGCTTGGAATGAGAGGGCGTCATCTACTACTAGCAGTCCAACTGCTGAGACTGATATGACACTTGTCTTCTTTGTACTTCGCCTTTTGTGCACCAGTGACTTTCCCTCTATAATTATGCTAATTCTCTTTTGATTGCGTGTTTATTTTTCTTTTTATCTCTTATGCAGCAATAAACTTTCAATAAAATGTTCCTCCATACAAACTGCATTCAGGAATACCATCAACACAGAATGCCAGAGAAAAAAGACTGGGCTGCCACAGATGTCCAGTTAGGCACACATTCTCTCTCCTCTAGTTAGCAGACTCTGGTCTAGCACTTCCACTGGGGGCATTTTAGATTGTTTAGATGGCTGTTTGGGTGAAAGAGACTGAATTAGGCTGCGAGAAGAATGTCTTGTCCGTGCCAAAGTGCTTCCAACAGGGACAAATTGTTGAAAACAGGCACAGCTTTCAAACCGAGGCTTAGCAAAAACTCCAATATTTCAGCTGGTCAGTAATTCAAATGCCAAGGCAACACTGCATATGGCAATGTAACATAGAGATGTGACATGCTAACACAACATAAAGCTATAAACAAACTTAGCGTTATTCAACCAAATAAACCACCATTTACAATGTGTTATTGGAAAGAAAGGATTATAGGATTAGGCATGGTAGTACACTTCATATTATGACATCAACTTTATATTTGACAGAAAATCTGATGGTATTGAAAATGTAAAAAAAAAAAAAAAAACTAATAATAAAATAGATGTGGTGAATGATGTAGGAAAAAATGTGATTTACAACCATATGGCTATTTACAGCACCGGTGATTCAATGTCTTTAAACCTTTGACCCTTTACACCAAACCTGTACCTAAAACATTTCTGTATTAGGTTTCTACAACTGTTTCTACCAGCACACATTTCCAAAGAACTAAAGCACTCAAATGTTCCCAACAATTCTTAGCTCTACAATATTTCTTACAGAAATGATGTCCTTCATTCTGTCCTGTCCTTCTTGTCCTCACCTTCTTGTGGTAACATATACACAAATAAATACATTAATAAATTAATTATTTATAAAAAACTATAATTAATTATTTATAAAAAAACGTTTTATTTTATTTTAAGACAAATATATCGATAATTTAAATTCTTAAGTCATAATGAAATTATAAAACAAGAAACCAATCAGCTTCTTTCATGTGAATGTTTCATTATTGAAACATTACAGAAACGTTGTACCATGTTAGAAAACCTAAAGTCATTTAGATTAATTTTACAGCAACCAATAGACTTTTTATGTTTGACTCATAACCAAAACCTTCCCTTTGACCAATATGATTAAAAAGCAGCAATAGTAATCAGCAAGCAGAGCCTTTAAATCCATTTCTAAATATATTAACAATGTGAATAAATTACCCTCATTTAAAAATGATGAATTCTCAGTTGATTCTTAAATTGTAATTAAGCAAGTAAGTAAGCGAGTTCAAGATAGCATGTCCAATATTACTCTAATAGCTTATGGGTTTTTGTTTATTAATTTCTTTTAATATTGGTTTAATATCGAATGTAATGAATCTGCCAGTTAAAGCTTTGCTATCAAATTGCCAGTGCTAATTTGTAAAATGAGTCAGTCTGCTGTGTGGCTTACATTGCGTACTTCCTAATAGAGCAGAAACTGCTGACACTGCACTACATTCCTCAGAGGCCTATTGAGCAGAAAATTATAATTAATTAATCATGGAGTGCAGCGCATGCTCTTCCAGATCAACCCCTTGGTTATGGACTCCACCTGGGATGTCCGTAGAGACATGACTCAAAAGCTGCCAATGGCCCTGGCCAAGGCCCACACAGGCTGGGAAGATTGTAAACACAGTCGCAGCACTTCCTGTTTAATAATATTCTATTAAATATGAGCGTGTTGTGAATGAGGCCAATTCTTTCTCTCTCAATCAGCTGTAATTTACAGTGAAAGGCTGTAGTACAACACTGGTGGTCTTCTATATAAGTCGGTTTATCAAGTATTACAATTATTCAACAGTGTCAGATATGCAAAATGTGAATTTGGAATCTAAATCATCAAGAGGAGGAGTGTGAATTGCACTAGATGTTATGTATACAGCAATCTGGATCTTTACACAAAGGAGCTCATTAGCATACAGCTGGCATACATGTAGTAAATAATCTATTGCTACCTGTAAGAAATTAACATCTGTCACATTTTGATGAACTGTGCAGATCCCCAATCATAAATCTGAACTGAAATGTTTGCAAAGAACAAGTAAATTACTTTGCAAATGTGTAAATTAATGTCTGTCCATATTAAATCTCAAGAGAATGTCAAGGCTGTATCGAACAGCCTTGGAGAAGAAACTAAATATTAAGGACTGCTTTGTTGGACTGGCAAATTCACTTTAGCAATAACTGAGAATATATTTAGTGATAACAATGTTTATTTTTTGGCTAAAAATCAAAAATAAATAAAAGCTTGACTGAAAAAGTAAAGTTTTTTTTGTTGTTGTTGCTTGTTTTGTAAGCAACCTGTTGAACCTGGATTGTGGGAAGCAAAGGCTACATATTCAGTATATGTATATATCCAGTCATTATTTCCATATAGCTTTTTTTCATAGCTTTAGATCAGCCATTTTTCATATTTTCTTTATCAAACACCATCTGAGATCCATTATAAGCATCAGTACTCTATGAATGCAACTGTATCTTCATGCTTCATCTGACTCAATCCCTGCTGCGGATAATATAGATAATAATCATAATACAAAACCCTCTCACACATTCATCCGACAAACCGTTACATAGGTCCACCAAAGACAATCTGGGGTGAAGTTTACGTCTCTCTCTCCTAATGGCATTCCTGTCAGTGTGATTTGAGTTGGTGGCATTACATTTATTGCCCTTCTATCTTTGTTTGAAATAAAAGAGCAAAATGCAATCACAATGAACTGATCACACATTATGAAAGATTCAGATGTGTTTCACGGTAATAACTCTGCAGCTGTCTTACATTATTTTTTTTCTCCGGAAATGTAAACAAGAGCAACTGATAAAGAGATAAGACACATGTCTCTCAGAACGGGACAGATAAGTTCTAATGAGCCTCCAGAGGGGAAAAGGCTATTTTGATTGGCACAATAAGGCAGACGGAGACACAGGTGGTGTCCAAATGGAGATGCAGGGAATCCCTGAAGACCAGATAAAAGCCCTAACAGAGACCCATCCACTTGCTGCCTGTCTGATCTGCATTTGATTAAACTTTAAACATGGACACAACAGCGCCTGCTCCAAATGAACAGCAATGACTTGGTGCACATCTGACATCCTCTTGGCTGTTTAACTATCAATGAATTTGAACACCCTGTCAACATATTTTCTCTTTTACTATGACTATACACATTTCATCTGATGTGAACATAATCACAAAACTGAGCTCCATACAATTTCTTGTATTATCATACTTATGCATGCTGCGTAGTATCAAGTGTGCAGAGTCAGACACAGGGCAGGTTAGGGATAGCGAAGGACATAACAACTACCATCTGACATCTAGAGTACCCTTCACACAAGAAACACATTCATTCTGCTCTACGTTGAGACAGATCACAATTTACATTTGCAATAAAATATCTCCAAGTGAGGTTTAATGTGGCTGGTGGTCTGGCAAGGACGGCGGAATTAGCCTCATTCACATTCATTAACCTCATTCACATTCTACAGAGCAACAGAGCTGTAGAGCTGTGTGTCACCATGCCTGGGAGATGATGAATTGCTAATCAGCTGAGAGCTGTCAAGAAAGCCCCAGGAATGTACGATTTACACACTTGTTTGCTCCTGCATTAACCATTTGTAATCAAATCACAATTTATTGTTGGCTCGGTCAGACGTGGTTTATGAGTTGGTGTTGTCACGTCTGCAAGTCGTCAAGAGAATGGGAGTTTTTCTTATTTCCTGAAGGGAGTTATTAGGTGAGCAGCCAAAGCATCATATGTGTATAGACTGTATATCAGAATGTTTGAAATGAAGTCATTTGTTTTAATCACCACTGTAAAATAATAATGATAATGCAATTGAATCAACTTCCAACTCATTACAGTGGTAAAATCTTTATCATTAGGGATAGAAATTATAAGGAATTTAATGAGCCCAGTTCCGATTTCTGTTAATGGTTGTGGTTCCTTAATAATGGGTTCATTAAGAAAATCCGAACAGAAATGCAAATCCATTGCCATATAATGAGATTAGTTCAAAAGTAAATACATTTAAAACAATGCTTGTAAAATGTGTGTTTACACAGACCTTGCAGTGACCTTTCACAGACATTTTAAAGGCAGCATATAACAGGCCTTACATGCTAAATAATACTAAAATTGAAAAAAAAGTGTTTCATTTAATTCCATTTTTTTTAATACCACAGTTTTTAATGACTTTTCACTGATTTTAGATGCTGCATAAATTTAATCCGATAATTGTCCTTAATATGACAATAAACCTTAACAATGCTAAATGAACAAAAAAAAGTGCTAACATATTTTAGTCATTAACTTATTTTTATAAAAAGCCACTGCTACAACTCATAATGTGTATCCTTAACTACACATTATCATATGAACAACAGTCAGAAATTACATTAATTTAAATCTCTGATCTGATTTGTCACATGAGAAGTTAAACATTTCCAGACTCTTGCTTCTTAGACAGATGTGTTCAATAAAAATCAACACGAAAAGAAATGAGGTGTGGACAGATATCATGTACTCATGTAAGAGACAGCACCAATTTGTAAAGATTAATAAAGAATACAATGGACTTAATAAACTTTATGATATAAACACTCTGACTACTTACAATGGGCACAGTCTGCATGAGTAAAAGTCATAGAATTTTGTATGAGTACGCTTGTCATATAGACGCAATATCATATGAATTTGCTGATTTGATCAATTGTATGAATTATTACTTCTTCAACATGACACTTTGTTGAGGGTTCTTCGTGACGGGGCCGTGGGGTATGTAAACCAAAGCTAAAGTAACATCAAATGCTGTGCAAATAGTCAAGGTGCTCAGACCAACACAGATGTACCATTGGAAGTGTTTTCCTTTGCAGCTTTTGGCCTTCTCCGTAAACGCATAGAATGGCTAAATTCAAAAAAATATTCAACTACAATTACTTCACAAAAACATATTAAAGGCGTAGAAAGCGTTGTGGTTACTGTGCTTTAAAAATAGTATACAGTAAAAACAGTTACTGTGGTAAAAACACGGTTCCTTGTTCCTGTGCTTTAACTACAAATACCACAGTAAAATACGGTTAGGTTACTGAGGTAAACTCATAGTAAATATTGAGGTTATTGTGCTTAAACTACAAATACCACAGTAAAACTATGCTTACTAATGTAAACTCATAGTAAATATTGACGTTATTGTGCTTTAACTACAAATACCACAATAAAACTATGGTCACTGAGGTAAACTCATAGTAAATATCGAGGTTGTTGTGTTTAAACTACAAATACCACACTAAAACTATGGTTACAGAGGTAAACTCATAGTAAATATTGAGGTTATTGTGTTTTAACTACAAATACCACAGTAAAACTATGCTTACTAATGTAAACTCATAGTAAATATTGACGTTATTGTGCTTTAACTACAAATACCACAATAAAACTATGGTCACTGAGGTAAACTCATAGTAAATATCGAGGTTGTTGTGCTTTAACTACAAATACCACAGTAAAACCATGATTACGGTGGGAGAAGCATGGTATATTTTGTGGTTACTGTGCATTGACTACACATGACATGGTCGAGTGACAGTTACTATGGTAAAAATATGGTAAATGTGTGGACATTTTACATGATCCCTTTCCCACCATAGGCAAATTTTAAATGAATAACTTCATTCATAAACATGGAACAATGGAATATTTTATGAGAGGTACCTGTGTCCTGAAGTCATCTAAATCCATCTTTTAATGCGCTATTTCACTGGTCTTTGGTCCGTGTCCAGTTAATTGTTGGCGCTGGGGAAATGATCGCCTCTGCTGGTACTCCAGTGTTAACTTCACCTTCATACATGTGTGCGGTGATTAAGGATGTGTATCAATGATAACAGCCTTCTCAGCTTACCAGTAGGCTCAGCAGATCCCTTCTGGTCCATATCTGTGACCTGATAACCACTGATAACAGCCATTCAATCGACCGATATTATTCGAAGCGGGTGTGGTAACAAAGTGCTTGGGAGGCGAGCTGCAGGGTAGCCTCCCAACCTGTTGTTAATGGCCTGTGATTTAAAAGCTAATGAGAGCTGAGTTAAAAGCAGCATTAGCCAAAGGCAACATAAAGTAGATGTGGATTAACTTTTCATTACCTCCCTCATTACGTGAGCCTGGGGATTAGAGATCCTGGCTAAAAATTAAGCTTAGAAACACCAGGAGTGTGCAACCAAAAGCCCCTCAAGAACATGGAGAAGACATGCTGTGAGAGTGCTTACCTTATTCAGACCAACTGCACCTAAAATGACACCTCAGCTTCTTCCATTAGACTGTAATGAGGTTGTGGCTAAAGGATTTAACCTTGAAAATTGTGAGAAGTCATAGAAAGGTGTAATGAGGAGTCCATTTCATTTTCATAGAAAGTTCTCGGCGCTTTCTCATTGAGGTGAATTGCTTCCCAAATGTCTTTTGCCTTCTGTAATGAGCTAAACGGTTGATACAGGATATGGAGCTGAATGAACTTGTTACTGCAGTAACTGTTCTCATTCCACCCTAAGCAAGTGGATTTACTAACTCACACATAAGCTCCAGGCAACCGATAAGGGAGCCAACTTTCTCTGAATATTAAGGTAGGCTACATGGCTTTCACATTGGAGACACAATAAAAATACTAACAGCACATACAGATCTCTCTGTGACTGTTTAATAGTTAAGATAGTTAAGAATAATAATTAGAAGTCTAATGATTTTCCCATTGCCTTTAATACCTTTTTTTCTGATTTTAAATTGACCAACGGATGGCTTATGCACCAAATTCATTCACAAATGCTTTCCGGTGAGGATCAGGTTTCTGTCTTTCATAGACCACAGTCTGGAACTCAATGAGCTGCAGCTTCTCTGGGTTCGGCTGCTTTAATCAAACTTCAAATAATAAATAGTGAATCTGTCTGTGGTGAAAGGTGACAACAGGAGAGAATGAATGTCATTGCAGCCAGATTAAATAGACCCAAAAAAGACTCATATTTAATAAAAAAACCAGCTCCTCCGCTGATCCTGCTCTCTGAATATCATTTATAAAAATAATAAAAGAAAAAAAAAATGTTAATGAAGGACTTTGGATAAAAGAGAGGATATTCACACCAACAAACTTAACAAAAAGTCCATTCAAATTTCACTCTTCAGTAAATTAACCAAGTATAATCTGTATTCAGATTCTATCATTTGCATAAAAAACCAATATCTGCTACAGCATTTAAAAGGAGAGATTATAATGAAATGTCTGCTTCTTTCTGCATTTATCATATTGACAGGCTTCCTTTAAAGCTATGGTCTACGATTTCAAAGATTGTTCATTATTAATAACCTCGTTTAGATGCTGGTTATGGTTCTACAGTACAATCCTAATAATATGAAGAGAAAAAAGAATGAAAAAAATCCATTCACTCTATTGGGTGTACACCCGCAGAGAAATTGACCAATGTAAGTTGTCCGGCCGGACAGCTTACATTGGTTAACTGCTCTCATCCAATCCCCTGCTCCACTCGCGTCTCCACCCACCGCACCCCACCCCGCCCCCTCCTGCGACATGAAATTTTGCGCGAAAGTAGGCAGCATCAACTCAGCAATGGAGAAAAACCAACAAACAGACAGCAGCAAGCGGCCCCTGCTCGTCCCAACAGTCAAGGTTAGAAGAAAGAGAAAGTCAATTGAGGAAAGAGCAGAGATTAAAAAAAAAATGTGAAGAACGCCGGACTCAAAGCCGAATCAATATAGGGTCCACCATTGCCCGTTGGAGGAAGCTTCAGAGAAACCTTGGACTTAAAACCGACGCTGACATGGCTGACTTTTTGTTGAGCAGGTAAGCATTTATTTATACTTTTATGGTGTGGTGTATTACATAAATAGCTTTTTATCAGTCTGACAACATGATCATGCTACCGGTCGGCATTGGAATGTTAGCCGACATCGCACATGGTACATCTCTGTTCCATGTTTACTCCTGCTTGACTGAGTGACGTTGTTCAGGTCGTTTCCCGGTGGGAGGGATCAGGTAGCACAGAGGGGAGGGGTGTGCGTGTGGAGGGGCGGGATGAGTTTTTTAAAAATTCTGGCTTTCTCGACTGATTTTCAACATCGTAGACTACAGCTTTAACTCTTCATTAGATAATACAAACCCTCTGGTCATTTACAAGCTCAGGGTATTAGATATTGCACTGTAAATTCAGTTGTCTTTCTGGAAGTGATTTTATATATGCACTACCATTTAAAAGGTTTTTTTTTTTTAACTTTATTATTATTATTTTTAAAAGAAAGTCTCTTATATGCTCACCAAGTCTGCATTTATTTGACCAGAAATACAATGAAACAGTAATATGACACATTTGCTCATGGAGAGGTTATTAGCAATAAAGCAGGAGTTGAATGAAAGAGTGAAAGCAGTGACACAGTATAATTAGAGGCAAAGAAAGAGAGAGGTGGCAGAGGAGAAAAGCAAAAGGTGTAAATCTAATCTGAATGAATGAGGTCACATCATAGATGTGGCCATCTCTGACCTGACTGGTGAAAATTTCCACCCATTTGATAATGAAACAACTTATTTTCACATTCAAGATCAATTAGGTTAATTAAAAACGTATGTGAACTGACTGTATCTTGATGTCTCAGAGAGCACTGTAAAGTAACCCACAATTTACATTGAAAATAAGGTAAGGTGTTTCAGAAAAATAGCTAATTATGGAGATCATCTAATAATATATATACAGAAACTTTAGAAAACAGCCACTGGGCTCTAAGATCTCTAAGTGGTGAAAACCTGTCAGACCTTTTTACCCCATTGAAACAGTCAGTCCTGCAGGAGAGCTGAAGGTACTTCTTATGCATGTTGTTAATGTTGGCCCGTGACAGGTCCTCCAAAACAATAGCTTATCTTTACAGCACATGTCCCTTGTGACGCCATTTCAACAGCTGATTTCCCCTGCCTGCCAATTAGGTGGGGCACAAAAGACTATAGTAATGGCCTCGGCACTCTCTTCCTCCAAAAACAAAATGAAAATCACTGCAGACCAAACTGCCAAGGTGAACACCTACAGTGTGATTTATACGCCTCATAAAGAAGTGCCTTGGACAATTTGAGCTCATCCTTTCACAGACATGCCTTCTCCGGCCGCAGTTCCTACAGCACACTGACAGGGACCAATTGCAATTTAGAAAGGAAAAGAGAAGACTGAAACAGCGCATTCATCCGTACCGGCGGAATTAACAATTGGCTGAGAAATATGCCAGATGACTATTTGCAAGAGTGTGTCACGAGCAAGCAACAAGGGGAAAAAAGAGTTATCGTTAATATTCTAAACAGGCTATGCCAATTATCGAACTTTATGCATGTGGTTATGAGGCAGTAATTCATCATGTGCTGTAAACCCCAGGGTAATTAAACAAGCGCAATGCTTATGAAGGCTATCATCAGTTTCTTTGCTATAGCGGTCAATCATCCTATTAAGGGCTTCTAGGAACTTTGCATACTGTCAGGACAGTGGCAATGCACAGCCTGGGGCTAAGAGACCTAATTAAAAGGTAGCCCAGTGGAATTCTTCAAACCAGTGCCAATTTCAGCTTTTTCTCACAATTCCAGAGTTATTATTCTGTGCTGTATATCTGTGTTTCGGAAAATTCCCCATGTGCTTTCTCGCTCTCTCTCTCTCTAGGCGATCTCCGCTCGCAATTCAATATTAAGATTGATAGCTGTTAAGCCACCTCTGGTACCTAGAGGGAAAAACTTATGCGCTGAATTTCATTGATTCAACGCTGAATTCTAATATAGCAATGGAAATATGAAAGCTTTTTATTTCTCGCTCAGTTCAGTTGTTCAGCAACGTATTTGCAACAAGAGCTGTAAGGCATTGCATCTTCAGCTCAAAACAAATGAGACAATATTCCTGATTCAGTACATGACGCTGGAAACAACGGTCCGCCCCTCGGGATAAGATGCTGGGATTATCCACAGCATGTGTTTGGTATAATTACATAGCCATTTTGTTTTGTTTTTTTGTTTTGTTTTTTCATTATAGTAATGCAGCAGCAATTCTCTCTGTATTAATTGACCTCATTACTGTCAGAGGTAGTTGTAATATTAGACTCCTGTGGAGGTAGAGTGTATTTTAATGGTGAACAAATTTGAAAGTTTGTACATTAGGCCTAAAAAAACCTTCCAGACTTTGGAAGGCAACACAAACACACTCGCAAAATCTTTTGGCAAGATATTGCCCCCGGCTAAATACGCATGTACTTTCTTTAATTCATTTAGAAAGCCTGCACTTTAGAAAGCCCTTGGCTCGCTAAGAGGAGAAGAAAGTGTGCAAAAATAGATTGCTTGTTGGGGGAGTGTGTGCACTGAGCTGAATGCGAGTGGAGAGGTTTCCCCTCATGACCCATGGCAACCTGTCAGCTCCCCCGTCTCTTCTACTCCTCTTCACCCAGACAGGCAGGTGTGGTTCCCGCTGCTGCTCTGAGGTACTCCATCAACTCACACTAAGATAGACACTCTCCACCAGAGCTGGCTTCCTTACGCTAATTTGCTGTTTAATCAATGCTCTCTGTGCCTGACCTGTCTCCACATGGAGGTATCTGTCAATGGATATGGAGTATTTCTTGTGTATGCCATTGAGTATCAATCAAAAGTTTGGGTGAAATAATAAACTGAGCCTGTATTCCTTTCTTTAGTGTTTCTATGTAAGACCACATTAAATGTGGAAATAATCCACCTTTTTTCCTTTCTCCTACTGCTTTTTAAATTATAGGAGGCACTAGTTTGGAGAAGTTCCACTCAAAAACAATGAAACAAATCATTTCAAATATTAAGACTGTCCTATCTATCTATCTATCTATCTATCTATCTATCTATCTATCTATCTATCTATCTATCTATCTATCTATCTATCTATCTATCTATCTATCTATCTATCTATCTATCTATCTATCTATCTATCTATCTATCTATCATAAGGTCTGTATTTAGAAGCAATGACTAAGGTTGTTTTTTCTTCATGAGTATAAGGACATAAGGAAAACAGCATCTCTCTGGGGTGATGAGATGGCTCTCAACAGAGCCAAAGATGGATAATTGGTTATTCTATGTAATTTTATGAACACAGCTCAGCTGCTGAGGCTCAAACTCTTGTAAACAATACACCTCGGGAAACACTCAGTGACTGTCTCGGGTTCTCAGAGGTATGGATGTCATGAAACAGAAAATAAATTACGCTTAACCCCTTACTCAACCGAAGAATCTGATCTCCTCTGATCTACAGGGATATCAGATGAATTATATCAGTGTCAGTGCAGAGATTATTTATAGACTGGAGAAGCGTGTTGTGCACATGTACAATTTTCCATAAATCAATAATAGATTAATTTTATGTATGAAATTAATTTAGCAACTTGCGCATGTATGAATGTTATTGTTTTTACTTGTTAGAATTAATAAAGTATCTGTTTAATTATAGTGCGTCTAATTAGACAAAAGAAACCAGCTTTTTTACATACTTCAGTCTGTCCCTGTCTGTTGTGCTGCTGAGAGGTTTGCGTTTGTAGCTCCGCTTTTTTATTGAATCTTTACCTTACTTTCACTCTCTGTTGTTTAAAGTGATAATATATAACTTAATTCCCACCATATTTCTGGTATTATCTATCAAACTAATCAAAATAATTTGATCGTTCGCTTTTTAAAACCTTTTGATGAACTCGTGAAAAACGGAGCAAGAGAGAAATGAAAACGGAGCGAGAAAAAATATAGAATAATAGGCGCGTTTCGCGAAAGGAACCGCGAGTAACGCGCCTATTATTGTTTTCTTTTTTCTCGCTCCGTTTTCATTTCTCTCTCGCTCCGTTTTTCACGAGTTCATCAAAAAACAGTGGTAAGTGGTAAGTTAAGTTGGTATCATTCATCAGTCACGGTGAGTAATGGCTTCTCCTGCTATTGTTGTTTGCACTTCATGTCACATGTATAGTTTATCTCTCTCTGTGGGTGATGAGGGATTCACATGTGATAAATGCAGGGAAATAGTTAGGCTGACAAAGAAGGTTTCAGAATTAGAGACACGCATCCAAACTTTAGTTGAAGATAGTAAGAATGTGAGGGCTGTAGATACTGCTTTGGATGCAACTAGCTCAGGGAGTCATGTACATTGTTCGGTTCCGGTTGAGCCCGTGCAGCAGGGCAGCTGGGTGACTGTGAGGCGGCCTAGTCGCGGGTCAAAACATCGCTTTTCCGTTCCGATCAGAACATCAAACAGGTTCTCCCCACTCAGTGAGGCACCCACTGAGAAACCTGATGAAAGTGCTCTGGTTATTGGAGATTCTATTGTACGGAACGTGAAAATAGAGACACCAGCCACCATAGTCAATTGTTTACCAGGAGCCAGAGCGCCTGACATCTTGGCAAATTTAAAAGTGCTGGCTAATGCTAAACGTAAATTCAGTAAGATTGTTATCCACGTCGGCGCCAATGATGTTTGACTTCGCCAGTCGGAGATCACTAAAAATAATGTTAAAGAGGTGTGTGAACTTGCAAGTGCGATGCCAGACACTGTAATATGCTCTGGTCCGCTCCCTGCTTACCGTGGTGATGAGATTCATAGCAGACTGTCGTCACTCAATGGCTGGATGTCTAAGTGGTGCCCGCAGAATAGCATAGACTTTATAGACAATTGGACGAGTTTTTGGGGCAGACCTGACTTGTTGAAAAGAGATGGTGTTCATCCCTCCTGGGGTGGTGCTGCTCTTCTCTCTAGAAATATGGCACATAATATTAGAGTTCGTACTTGACTAACTGGGGCCCAGGTCAGGAAGCAGACAGACTGGCTAAACCGACCGTCTGCTAGCCGCCTTACGTCACAGAAGTCAGTTAATTCTGAGCACATAGAGACTCCTTCACCCAGATATCACACTATAGAGACTGTGTCTGTTCCCCGAACTAGAAAATACAGAAAACATCCAAACCAAATTAAGAGTAACAATTCAGCTAAAACCAGATGAATACATTACTTTAAATGAGTCCACGCCCCAAGATTACTGCTATAAAAATGAGCCACGTCCGAAAGGTAAAGGGGAAGGTGTTGCTACAATTTATAGCAATATTCTCAGTATTTCTCAGAGGGCAGGCTTTAAGTATAACTCGTTTGAAGTTATGGTGCTGCGTATAATATTATCTAGAGAAACACGTGTTAGTGATAAATCCCCTGTGATGTTTGTATTGGCTACTGTATACAGGCCACCAGGGCACCACACAGACTTTATTAAAGAATTTGCTGATTTTCTATCTGAGTTAGTACTGGCTGCAGATAAAGTCTTAATTGTTGGCGATTTTAATATCCATGTCGATAATGAAAAAGATGCATTAGGATCAGCATTCATGGACATTCTGAACTCTACTGGGGTTAAACAACACATTTCCGGACCTACTCATTGTCAAAATCATACTCTATATTTAATTCTGTCACATGGAATTGATGATAGTGGTGTTGAAATTCTGCAGCAAAGCGATGATATCTCAGATCATTATCTAGTCTTGTGTAAACTCCATATAGCTAAAACTGTAAATTCAACACCTTGTTACAAGTATGGTAGAACCATCACCTCTACCACAAAAGACTGCTTTGTAAGTAATCTTCCTGATTTATCTCAATTCCTCAGCATATCCAACAGCGCAGACAAACTTGATGATGTACCAAAAACTATGGACTCTCTCTTTTCTAGCACTTTAGATACAGTTGCTCCTTTACGCTTAAGAAAGATCAAAGAAAACAGTCTGACTCCGTGGTATAATGAGCACACTCGCACCTTAAAGAGAGCAGCCCAGAAAATGGAGTGCAGATGGAGGAAAACAAAACTAGAGGTATTTTGTATAGCCTGGCGGGAAAATACCCTATCCTACAGAAAAGCATTAAAAACTGCTAGATCTGATTACTTTTAGTCTCTTCTAGAAGAAAACAAACATAACCCCTGGTATTTATTCAATACAGTCACTAAATTAACGAAAAATAAAGCATCAACAGGTGTTGGCATTTCCCTAAAGAACAGCAGTAATGACTTTATGAACTACTTTACTTCCAAGATCGATTCTATCAGCGATAAAATTGTAACCATGCAGCGTCAGCTACAATATCGCATCAGATAGATCCCCTGAGGAACAATTTCACACATTCTCTACTATAGGAGAGGAAGAATTGTATAAATTTGTTAAATCATCTAAACCAACAACATGTATGTTAGACCCTATTCCATCTAAACTACTAAAAGAGCTGCTTCCAGAAGTCATAGATCCTCTTTTGGCTGTTATTAATTCATCACTGTCATTAGGATACAGTATGTCCCCAAAACCTTCAAATTAGCTGTTATTAAGCCTCTCATTAAAAAAACACAACTTGACCCCAAAGACTTAGTTAATTACAGACCGATCTCAAATCTCCCTTTTCTGTCAAAGATACTAGAAAAGGTAGTATCCTCGCAATTATATTCCTTCTTAGAGAAAAATAGTATTTGTGAGGAATTCCAGTCAGGACTTAGACCGTATCATAGTACTGAGACTGCTCTCATTAGAGTTACAAATGACCTGCTTCTATCATCTGATCGTGGTTGTATCTCTTTATTAGTTCTACTGGATCTTAGAGCTGCGTTCGACACTATCGACCACAGCATTCTTTTAAATAGACTAGAACACTTTGTTGGCATTAGTGGAAGTGCATTAGCATGGTTCAAATCGTACATATCTGAACGCCATCAGTTCGTAGCAGTGAATGAAGAGGTATCATATCAATCACAAGTGCAGTACGGAGTACCTCAAGGCTCAGTACTAGGGCCGTAACTTTTCACGCCTTACTTGTTACCCTTGGGAGATATTATCAGGAGACATGGTGTTAGTTTTCACTGTTATGCTGACGATACGCAGCTCTATATTTCTTCTCGGCCCAGTGAAACACACCAAATTGAGAAACTAACGGAAAGCATAGTCGATATAAAAAACTTCTTACTGCTAAATTCTGAAAAAACAGAGGTGTTAATTATCAGACCTAAAAACCCCACATGTAATAACCTAGAACACTATCTAACACTTGACGGCTGCTCTGTCAATTCGTCTTCATCAGTTAGGAACCTAGGAGCGCTGTTTGATAGCAATCTTTCATTTGAAAGCCATGTTTCTAGCATCTGTAAAACTGTATTTTTCCATCTCAAAAACATATCTAAATTGCGACCTATGCTCTCAAGGTCAAATGCAGAAATACTAATTCATGTTTATGACCTCAAGGTTAGACTATTGTAATGCTTTATTGGGTGGTTTTTCTGCACGCTTGATTAACAAATTACAGTTGGTCCAAAATGCAGCAGCTAGAGTCCTTACTAGAACAGAAAGTGGGGCCATATTAGCCCGGTTCTGTCAACACTGCATTGGCTCCCCATCAAACATCATATAGATTTTAAAATCTTGTTAATTACTTATAAAGCCCTGAATGGCTAAGATCCTCAGTACTTGGGCGAGCTCTTATCACATTATAGTCCTCCAAATCTCTGGCCATTTGATAATACCTAGAATATCCAAATCGACTGCGGGCGGCAGATCCTTTTCCTATTTAGCACCCAAACTCTGGAACAATCTAACAAATTCTGTTTGGGAGGCAGACACACTCTGTCAGTTTAAATTTCTTTAACCTGGCTTAAACATAACACACTAATACACTTCTATTATTCAAATCTGTTAAAAGCTTATTAAGCTGCATTAATTAAAACATATAATAATAACACTCCCCATAACACATGATGTACTCGTTACATCATAAGAAGAATGGCATCTATGCTAATATTTGTCTGTTTCTCAGTCCGTGTCCGGATCAGATGGTTGATCGGCGCTGGGAGATGATGTATGTGGCCCTGATCATCGGCGGAGGCGGACACCTGGATGAGCCCCGGGGACATATCCCCAGTCACCGTAGCCACCCGATCCGGTCCGTATCCAGCCCAGATGGTCACTGCAGTCACCAGATCCAGTCCGTATCCAGATCAGATGGTGGATCAGCATCCAGAGACGACCTCTACAGCCCTGAACGTCAGCGGAGACCAGGACACAGAGATGAGTGCCAGAGACAGATCCCCAGTGAGGACCCCGCCACTTAGACAGCCATCGGGAAAGACCACTGGAACCAGTTGAGCCCTTACAATCTGACTTTCCTGCAGTTGGAATTGAACTGCTGGTTCGTTTGGCCAGAGGAGAACTGAGACTGGTTTCTCCCAATTTTTTTTTCTCCATTCTGTCACCGATGGAGTTTTGGTTCCTTGCTGCTGTCGCCTCTGGCTTGCTTAGTTGGGGACACTTAATTTCCAGCGATATCACCGACCTGATTGCAAAGACACTATTTAAACTGAACTGAGCTGTATGATGACATCACTGAATTCAATAATGAAATGCCTTTAACTGAAAATCTTTTTTTAATCTTTTCATTTTACATTATTGACACACTATTTTCCTTTTTTGATATTGTGCAGTTGCTTTGACACAATTTACATTGTTAAAAGCGCTATATAAATAAAGGTGACTTGACTTGACTTGACATACCTATATTTATTGATGTTTTTTCTTCCTTTTGATCTACCATGATGCCTCGCTCTTGTCTTTTTTTCTGTTCTGTTTCAGTGGATAGATGATTCCAACTGTATGAAAATAATTAGTAAAAGACAAAGTGAAGAATAATTTAAATACAAGCAGAACTTTAAATAAAAACAACCATTTAAAAAAAGTTGTTCCTCTTCCTGTAAGAGCAATAATCATCTAAATCTAGAGAACTTTATTTTATACAGAAGTAACAAATTAAAATGGTAATGCATAAAGAAAATCAAGAAATGGGTACTGCACATACATGAGTAGCAGACATAAATGTTTTTAATTTTGAAAATGTTTATGAAATATTTGAAATGTTTTACATATTCTTTTGGATTTATAAATTGTTTAAAAAATATTTTCACTCAACAATATTGACTGCAGCAACTATTACCACCCACAGAAAGTATTTGGTAGATTGAGATGTATTGGTTGATGAATTGAGGAAAGATATTATTATTAGTAGTAGTAGTAATAGTATTTGCATTAGTATTAACTTCCTTTAAGAAAACAAACCTCATACACAAGCTGCAGCTCAGCTTTGGGAGTTCTTGCTATTGTTTGTTACTTTCTTCTATTTGAATGATGGCAAATTTTCCTTTGTATTCAAAGTGAGTGGCAAGTCTTGCACAGAAACGGCCTTTTCAAAGAGCTGACAATATGAGTGAGCCTTTTGAAGCCCTCCCATGGCACTGAACATAATGGTAAGTAGAGGCAACTGAGGACTGGAACTGTATGAAATAATAAGAGTCTGTTAAAGCAGTCAGAGAAAGTAAAAGTTGCAGTTCAGTAAAACAGTGCTGACTCAAACAGACTAACCAAGTTATCACAAAGAAATCCCCATATTTTACTGTCAAATTGAAGTTAATTTGAACACAGCTCATTAATAACGTGTGTGCGTCTGCTGAGATTATGGATGAGCAATATCTATAGTGTTACAAGTTAAAGTGAGAATGAAAGGGAGAAAAAATAAGTGAAAATGAGCATATCGAACAAATGGCAATCATTTTATTTTTAGGTTCTGTCACACTAGAAATCATTTAACTTCTTATTCACAGGGAATTTGACACTCACATTGGATTTTCCAGATAAAATGTACTCTACATCAACAGCCCTCAACAACTAAATTAACTCTACTATATTTTAGCAGGAACTGGGTAAGATGTCCCACACCTGTGCTGCTTGCTAACTTTGTTAGGAAGAGCATCATGGGAAAGCATTTAATTTACCTGTTTATTCCAGGGTAAATGGAACTGGGCCCTCCTTTGTGGAACACAAGGTCACCTGAACACAAAAATAAATGTTTTGACTGAGAGCCATTGAAAAACACTCCAGCAAACCTTTTAACTATATTTAATTGTGCTTATTTTCCCTCTCTCTCTCTTTCTTTTTCTTTACTTTTAGATTATATGTTTTATCATAACACAAATAAATAAGACTAATCTGCAAATCACTTGTTTTTAAAATATTTAAAAGCATTTAAAATGTTTAGTTTTAGTGTGTTGTTTTTTATTTATTTATAGAATTTTAACACTGGCCATTTATCATATAACATGAAAACAATGATCTGCCTATTGCATTGACTTTAAATATTATTTGTTTCAACAACACAGGACAAACACTCTGAAAAAGGAAGAAAAAGTACTCAAAATGTCTGCAATTATCTATGACTACTTACCCATAATGCAGTGGTGCATTCCTGAAAGATTAATAATGCTCAGAGATTGAACAGGGGATTTGTGAAGAGGGGAAGAGAAGACACTTTGACCTCTGTGATGAAAATTAGTGGGTGAATCATTAGTAAAGAATGAATGATCCCTTTGTAATCAGTCTTCAATTTTGTGCCAACGAGTATGTATACCGAAGCACATAAGAAAAAGCTTTTAAAAATAACTTTCACCATGGAGAGAGGGGCAATTGGCAGAGTATATAATACTGATGAAGTAACATATCTGTTGAGTGGTCTTCAGTTCTTTCACAATGTAATCATGAGATCATGTATAGACGCTCAAAATATACAGTTGAGAACTCTGAACTGTAAGTGCAGCAGCTCTACAAAACCCAGTAATCATACACTTGACCTTGCACTTCAGGTGAGAGATATTGGATGACTATATGAAACCTCTCTCTGTTCTCCTTCTGCTCTTTTTTTTTTTTCCTCTTCTCAATCCTGTTATATGAATCCATCCACTTTGTACCAAATCCAAATTAATTAATTTAACTGATATATTGTGAAACAGGTAAGTACATTTTACATCTGAAATGCACAAAATATCTGAAATTCAATCTGAAATTAATAAAAGGTTAGGCAGAAAAACGAGAGAGCTAATTCATACTCTGCAGGTCTCAAATGAAACTCACACAAAGGTAAATGAAGGTTAAACAATTATCTTGAATTATTTCTCTATGACACTGGTCAGTATTTGACTGGACAGGAGTGCTAATTACTAGCCTGCAACGAGTCTAAACTAGAGTCTGAGAGTTTAGAAAATGTAGCACTGAATCACACTGCTTTTGTGATTTTTTTATGAACAAAGTAGTTTCACCCTTGTATTTCAAGGTTGTATGGCTCTGAGATCTCTTTTAATTTGAGTCAGTTTCATTGTGCAGAGAGACTGTTGTTAAACTCCCACTTATCAGATATCTTATTTCTGTTGGACTTTCACAGTAGCACAAGCAAACTTTCAGACACAAAGTAAAGACCTCCACTAAAACTTTTAATCGGGTTGTGGTATCTCGCTGTGAAATAATGTGAGCTGTTTTTTTTTTTGTTGTTGTTGTTGTTTTTTTTTTTTTACATGCAGACAGCACTGCAATTATCCATGAAATGCTTTCTTTTCAAAAACAGGCGAGACAAGCTTTCTTTTGAAACTTGTTTCCAATGATCTCTCTCGAAGATGTCTTACACTAATAAGTAGGATTGCTTGATAGTACAACAGCTTGTGTTCTCCAATACCAAAGTCTATTGATACTCTACTCATAAGTATTGAAAACTGTTTACTGACGCTAGAAAGATACTGAAGCTTTATTCCAGAGGACACGTCTGACAAATGACAACACTTGCTTCTTCTCACATAGTGAAAGGGAACTCAGTGTGGACCTTTCACTTGCACAAATGAAACCTGGAACCAATGAAATACAAGCCAAGATGATGTTGTTTTGTGTGTATCTTACACTGTTAGTCTGAAGTTACAAAGCTCTGGAGCCTCATCGACTGTCATCCTATTTGTCTGATAAATTATTACTGAAAACACACAAATACATTCTATAAAAACTGCTTTTCATACAATACCTTTCCATGTCTCCGTAGAGTCCTGGGCTCATGGGTTTCAATTAGAGGCAAAGAGGAACACATATATGATCTCCATGTGGGGAACACTGCACAGCAATCTGGGTAGTCTTTGGAGTGCTGAGACTGTCAATGTAATTTTAGTAAAACAAGGAGGGGAAAACATTTGACTGGCCTTTACCTAAACTCAGTCCCTCAGAAATAATCTAAAGTATTTCCTACACCAAACAAACCGTCGACTCAGCTATAATGCGAGCACTTTTGAAATTCTGACAGAACAATGGCAGCTTTCAACTTTTCCGGTTCCTTAGTGAATTGTCCATTTGGAACAAAAGGCCAAGAAAATATTTTTTTTCCTCCACTTTCTCTTTAATGGATACTTCAGAACCTTAAGAAGTTTTCTAAGCTAGTTTCCTGACCTAGCTTTTATGGCACACTTTTCAAACAATATGTGGCACATGCTTGTATTTAATTGATTAACACATCTTATGATCCTGACTAAATGAGATAAGAGCCCACAAGTGATGTTATGAACAAGTGTTTACTGGGTTAAAAAAGGCAGATTTTTTAAAGCAACTCTAACTGTTCCAAAATAGCTAACAATATATGCATTACTGTTCAAAGGGGTCAGTGAGAACTTCTGTTTTCAGAAAGGAGGCATTAACTATACACACACACACACACACACATATATATAAGTATGTATGTATGTATTTATGTATAAAGTATAGGCTATATAAAACAGCATAAGGCTGAAAACTAAAAAGAGACTTCTTCAAAAACATTAAAACACCTTGTTGAACCCAAACTTTTATTGGTAATGTATAACTACCAACCAATATAACTTTAAAACTGAATAAATAAAGGCTCTCTGTTTGGCTCATTAAATAATGTGTAAAAGTATTTGCTGTTTCGATGTGGCGTCTATGTGGGCGTTCTTGATAGATAAATTTAACCATATTGCCATGCTGCATTCCAGGGGGTTGTGGGGGTGTCTAACAATGCTGGTGATTGTACAGTAGCTGCTATGATGAGCATCATTGCCCAGTGTCCAGCATCTGTCCCATCACACAGCTCACTGTGATATGAAGTGACAAGATTATATAGAGCAGAGGTCTTCAACCCTGTTCCTGGGGACCCACTATCTTGAAGAGTTTAGCTACAACCCTAATGAAACACACCTGAAGCGGCCAATCAAGCTCCTCAAGACTGCTTGAAAATTGCAGGCAGGTGTGCTGCAGCCGGTTGGAAATAAACTTTCCAGAACAGTGGGTCCCCAGGAGCAGGGTTGAAGACCTCTGATATAGAGAACAGAAAACCTCTGCCCCTTTTTGAACTCTGTTTTCACAGTTATAAAGGTAAAACACTATTTTACTATTTTAATTTTGTATTTTAAGATTTCAGTGTCCAAATAAGACACCGCTGAGTTGGAAGAGTTTTGATAATATCAGCTGATCAATATATTATCAGTCTGTTAAGGTCGGGGGATTGTAGGTGAGGGGAGGGACACTCTCTCCACCCTCAATACCACGACTGAGGTGAGACCCTTGAGCAAGGCACCGAACCCCCAACTGCTCCCCGGGCGCCGCAGCAATGGCTGACCACTGCTCCAGGTGTATGTTCACTACTGTGTGTACACTTGGATGGGTTAAATGCAGAGCACAAATTCCAAGTATGGGTCACCATAATTGGTCACACGCCACTTGCCTCTCCCTTTCCTTTCCCTTATATATATATATATATATATATATATACACACACACACATACATTGATATACGTATGTATATATTAGTGCTGGGCAACGGTTAAAGTTTTTAATTGTGAATAATCGCATGATTTTCTTCAATTAATCGCATTGTTATGCACAAAATTCAATAATGAATTCAATAGTAGTGTATTGTGCACTTTTTTCCATTTAAAAGTACTGCTATATGAAAAAAAGTATAATAACATTTGGCTTGCAAACACTTCAAACAAATAAGGTGCTTTTGTTTTTAACAGCAGTAGGCTATTCCTTTTACATAGTGGTAGTTAAAATATTTATTGTAATTCTCAAATTAAACAATGTAATCAAATTAAATATGAAATCAAAGCTTTTTGACACTGCCAGGGCATTTACGTTTTTATAGAAAATATGTTATAGTTTGTTATAGAAAAACAAGTTATGCTCAGAGTCCAGAGCCTCGATCATAACATTATAACAGGCACCTTCCGAATAGAGGCCTGCACTATTGCGGGACCCAGCCGGGGCGTAAATTTCATCTAACAGTTGGCGGGGACAATAAACATAAAATTTCTCAAGAGCAATTTTTGAAGTGGACACAAATAACACAGCTAAAATTGTACTTGTTAGGATATGTATACATAGAGGAAAGCCTTACTACTATTAGCTCAGCAACGAGACTGTGCCAAATTAAACTTAAGCAGGAAAAATGCATTGGCATCATCTGTATTAAAGAGAAAATAATCACTTCATACGATGTTAAAGTGAATAAAATAGCCTTGACAGCCTTACTGGAGTTCCACAACTATTGACATTGTTCTCTCTCACCTGACTAGTGTGTATGTAGGTGATGTAAACGAGGAAAACAGGCATTTGGACCAAAGCACTGTGATGCAAGGGAGGGGGAGACTAAGGGTGTACTCACACTAGGCAATCTTAACCATGCCCATGAGAGCATTTGACCCCCAAAGCCCGCTTCGTTTGAGTGTGATCGCTCCATGCCGCGCTCGGGTGCGGTTCGCTTAGCCGGCCCTGGCTCGGTTGGAAGAGGTGGGCAAGAGCGCGGTTCAGTTGGGCTCGGGCGCAGTACGCATGTGAGTGCTCACCGCGCCGGGGCGCAGAGCGTCTGATACGTGCAGCATGATTGCGTGACCATTTCTGAGCGTCAAAAGTGATAGACCGACCATCTAAGAATCTTAGACTAAGATAAACCACAAAGTTAACAAAACGATGCACTCCACTGTGCTGAGCGAGAGCGCTTCTCTGCTGTCTTCACGTGCTATCGGAAACTTCCTATTTTCCACTTATGAAGTATTGACTCGTGAGCACTTCATGTGAGCGCTGCTGCAGTAGGCCTACGTGCATTTCCACTGGCACGTAGCGAGCGTTTTCAATTAATTCCTATGGAAGTTGAGCTTAAACGCTTGCGCGGTGCAATATCGGATTGAAAGCAGCGCAGAGAAAGCGTTGAGAGCGGCTGCGAGTGTCAAAAAGTTTGGCCATTCCTGCCAGTGGAAACGCACCGTTAGGCTCACCCCAAATGCTCTCGTTGGTTGAGACGCCCATCTCAAGCCAGTACTGATCAACATCCCACTCCTCCTGTGACCCATGGTTTGTCTGTATGTGTACAGAGCTAGTGAGCAACGGACTTCCATAATAATAAAAAACTGCATTAATGCGCGATGAAATAATTGTCTGCGTTAGTCAATTAATGCTTTAACACGATAATAACGCGTGGGCTATATATATCTATATAGATTTTTAAAATGGGGTAGAAATTCATCATTAACAACATTCATTGCCACACTTTGGATGTAAAATCACTGGAAAACCTTTGTCATTCCACCCACTCTAGCCATCTTATTGCTCACAAGGGTCAATATATTTTACTCACCAATTATACACTAAAGGTCAATTTTTCCCTGAGATGAATGCATGCTAGAGAGGAGGTAATTAAAGCAGAATATATGCATACAGCAGGGCTCAGAAAGAGAACACTATCTTAAACTTCATTACTGATTCCCTGAAGAAACAAGTAATGGTGATTAATCACACAAGACAATAAGCAGAGAGTAAAAAAAGAAATGCAGTTTTTTTTTTTTTTTTTTTTTTGGCCTAACCTGTTTTCTGGTATGTTTATGAAGTCTCAGTCAAAGGCAACTTGCAAAGTGTCAATCGCTGTAAAAAGGAATGCTGTGTAGGCTATAATGTTGTTGAAGTAAAACATTACACAAATAAGCTGAGACTGAAATAGTTCAGCTAAATAGTTAACTGTTCAAAAATAAATATTGATTTTAGTGAGTCATTTAATATATGTTCCATTCAGGAATTACTTGAGAATACCTAAAATTAAGTTTAGGAAACAAACAAGATGAAGAATTGCAATTCCAGATTGAAGTTAATAAAGTTAATTAAAATTAAACTCTTCAAAATTTGTGAAAATAAATTAATAATAAAATGAAAAGTTATGCAAATAACTTAACTAGTTATGCAAATAGTATTTTAGTAAGCCATTACCATTTTAAAACCACAATCATAGTACCTTCTTTGTGGAGAGCATGTGTTCTGCTACTGGGAATAAATAGATGTTCCAGTACAAAAGTTAATGGTAAGAAATGACAGTCAATTTCAACCACACGCATCAATTTTTGGAATCACAATTGCATGTCAGTGCCAGATTCAAATATGCCAAGCATACGCCTATTACTAATTTACACATCTATTAGAAATCTGTCACATCTCCATTCCATCACACGTCTAAATGACTGCAGCGTATTCGTCTCCACTCAGTCACAGCAGAGGCAGATCAGACTACTCGTTCTGCAGTGAACTCACTCTCTTCGCCGCCCACAGGCCCAGCCTTGACACCGTAGCAGCTTTTGTGGTTCAAAACCTTTGTCTCTGTGTTAGGAGAGCTTCACATATGCATATGCACTACCTATCCACTTCTCCTTAACCTAATGTCAATATGACACCACACTTTACACCCGCTAAATCTACTAAATGCAGGAGGCTGAGGTCACTTGATGCCTCAAGAGATTTAATTCAGTAATTGCTTTCAGATTTTCTTAGATAAGAAAAGGACAATTTTCCATTAAAATATATTTTACGGTAGATGGTAGTAAAATGTTCACCATTTTACACAGCAACTGTGATTTTAAAGATGTTATAAAATATTTCCAGCAGAGGATTACAGCTAAAAGAGACAACTAGTGTGAACCTGATCTTAAGTATCATCCAGAGGGTGTGCATTCACACAAAGCTTTGCCATAATTTCTGATTATGCTCTTTTAAGAGTCAATACCCCCTGCCATGATGTTAGAGATCAAGTATTTCTAATTGAGCCTCAGTGCAAAGGGGCCATGAATTTCAGTCAATCACAGCCACAGTTAGCTTTTTACCTCTTACCCAATTAGCAATTACTGTGAGAGGGAAATATCTCCTCTTTAGAGCCAGCACAAATGAGTAATAAACTTCACATAAGACTCACTCCACTGCCTCACATATAGCAAAAAGGCAACTTTGGCTTCCTTGGGAGGAGTATGCCACTGGTTCTTTTGTATCTTTCGATAAGAAACCACACAGATGTGCAATGATGTCCTCGCCTGGGGCAAAAAGCTTCATCCGCTAGAGAAGGATGCTAACAATTAACCTCTAAGAGTCCAGATGCTATGGCTGTGCTCGAACTCAGAATGATGTACCTGATGACAATGGAGGTATGATGAGAGAGAAAAAGAAAAAGCTGATGAAAGGACATGAGGATGCAACTAGAACATTGATATATGGAAGTTACACTCTCATTCCACTGACACACGGCCTGAACAGACAACTCATTAACGGCAATTAGTGATGACACAAAGGTCTCACCCACAAATCACTGGATAGGCACACATGTCCAAATCTATTCATGCCATATGAAAGACAGAAGCTTTCTTCTTACTAATTATGGATCTCGTTCATTATCTGAATGAATCAGGCTGCAGTGCTTTGGCCTTTATCCTCTTTCCCAGCCCCAATCAGCCTGTAAATGAGGCAGAAGAAATGAGGCTGATTTCTGTAATGGAAGGAGACCAACAAAAAGGGACCACAAAGACCCTCAGCACTACAGGAAATGCTGACCCCCCCCCCCCCCCCCCCCCTGATGACAATAACAAAAAAACAGTCTACAATTTTAATCAAAACAAAGGCAAAATGAAATAGCAAAATTTAAACTAGACTTGCATTTTTTGGAATAAAACATGGCAACAATATAACAGTGTTTCGAGTATGCTTTTAGGCTTTGGTTGTGTGTAAAGTTTCAAAAAATAACAAAAAAAGCTATCTTTGCAGTTGTCATCATACTTCATATAGAATGTTTCTTGTTGTCTAACATCTGTTTATGAAAATCAATACAACACATCTTTGCAGTGTCGAAAAGATGCAAAAAAGGAGGATCAATCACAATTCATTATGCTAACAGATATAAGAATACAAATTCACTGATTTGAATTTATATGCAAACACACACCAAATATCTCACTTTTTTGTTTTTTAAATATATGTATACAGCATTGTTCAAAAGTTTGGGGTCAGTATGTTTTTTTTAAGGAAATTAATACTTATTCAGCAAAGAATGAAGAATTAATTTGATGGTTTCAAATTGTTACAAAAAAATATTTCAAAGAAACGCTGTTCTTGTGAACCTTCTATTCATTAAAGAATTATGAAAAAAAGAAGGATCTGAAGGATCATGTGAAACTGAAGACTGGAGTGATGGCTGCTGAAAATTCAGCTTTAATAATAAATAAACTACATTTTAAAAATATATTTAAATGTGAAAAACAAATGTACATTTAAATTGTAATAATATTTTAAATTTTTACTGTCTTAATGTATTTTTTTATCAAATAAATGCAACCTTGGTGAGCATAAGAGACTTCAAAAACATTAAAAAATCTTGGTAACACTTTATTTTAGGGTCTCTTAACTAGTTGCTTATTAGCATGCATATTACTAGAATATTAGCCATTTATTAGTAGTAATTAAGCACATATCAATGCCTTATTCTACATGACCTTATTCTACATCCCTATTCCTACCCAGTACCTAAACATAACAACTACCTTTCTAACTATTAATAAGCAGCAAATTAGGAATTTATTGAGGGAAAAGTCGTAGTTAATAGTGAATAAGTGTTCCCTATTCTGAAAGTGTTACCAACATCTTAAATCTATTCAAGCTTCTAATTAAGGAAGGGGAGGGGAAAAAAATTAGAATTTCTATGTACTTACTTTATTGCCCATCTTGCAAGTACTATGAATCTACACGAAAAACTGAAAAAAAAAAAGGTTTCCACTGCAGGCATGTCATAAAAAGTACTGTTACTAACACTTCTTGTGCAAATCTACATTATTACTGCATTTGAAGGCATCTACGGGAAATATTTGGTCTCTTGTAAAGTTGCATAAAAAGTGCCTGTGAGAAACATCCTTCCTGACAGGTTGTTTGATGCCTCCAATGTATCTCTTATCAACTTCTCTTCTAGCATGCTTTTATTTCCCTGATATGATGAAGTGGACCCCAGGAGGCGAAAGCTCGGCAAACCACAGGAGACACCTTACAGCCGCCTCACATACAAACCTAATTCTTATATTGTAACAATGAAACCATTACTTGCAAAATCCCTCTGAGCTGTATTTTGACAGCTAATTACGACAGTGATGTGATTTATATTGCTCATTGATACAGGTTCTTCACTAGATTAAAAAGTAAGAAAGTAGGACTCTAAAAAGAAGCATAGTTTGTGGCTCTTATCTTTCTACTTATACATCAGGTGTAAAAGAAAGATAGCTTTAAGAAAGAAAAACATCTCAGTAGGCAGCTTTACAAAAAAAATGATTTCCTGAGGTCATAATGGCACAAGGGGAATTAATGCAAGGTTAAAAGTTTTTTTTTTCTTCCCCAAAACAACACTAAAATGTGTTATTTTTACATTTAAAATTTCTCATGCACACATATTTCTCCATGTACAATTGAGGTTATTTTAGTGTATAGAGGCAGCAAACTTTTGACAAAAGACTACATGCGGCCAGTGTTCTGATGGATGTTACCACATCACGCATTGCATATGACATTCCCCATTAAACTAATTTTCCCTGCCGTGGACTGGTGCTCACACTAGCTATAAGTCTTGCAAAATGGGAAAATGAAATTCGGTTAAACCTCCCATGGATACCAGCTGATTGATGACTTTGTGGTGGTTTTCTGCCGCATGCAATTACAATCGCAATCAGATAGGCAAAGCCCCCCTCCAGCCTTCTAGAGAAGGTTTAGACAGAGATGTCACAGCCGAGACACAACAGCAGGAATTTGATCTCAAATTAGATGTAGTAGATGAACTCGGCATCTGCGGTGCTGCAGATGGAAGAGCTGTTATCAACAACAATATTCATCTCTAGTCACTTTCGCAAAAATAATAAAGAAGCACAAAAAAACTCACATTTATTCCAGCGCGTCTGGTGAAGCACAGCACTGAATGCTTAGGCAGAACAAAGAGGGGACTGGGGAATGATAAGAAGCCATGCTTTCCCCAGGGTTCCTAACAGTGAATTACCTGTCTCGCAGTCTCCATTGAACACTTAGGTCCCCGCAGCCCTTTTGTAACTCTGTCATCTTTCTTCACTTATTTTAAAACTGTCGACAGCCTGTCAATCCTCAAGGGTCTGTGCCATCCATGGGTGACTTTGTTGACTTTAATCTAGCTTAGAGCTCCAGTTAGTTGAATGTAACACCATTTCCCCCAGAACCTCCTTCAGATGCATACCAAATTGCTGCTAAATACAAAAATCAGAGGCATTTCAAATCTGCTTATTTAATGTCAAGAAGTATCAGCACTGTGACATGCTTTAATCTAAAACTATTTAAACAGCCTTTTTCTAATTATTGTAGAATTATTATACATGCAGACTTCATATCATTCGACAGACTACTTGGAATATTTATAAATGAATTTGTCACATGGTACAACTATTTCAGTACATGTAAAACAGCTAATAGTGCTTAAAATAGAGTAAAGTGTAGTCACATGCATTTGAAATATATACTTCTTACCAATACGGTAAATTTTCAAAAGCTATTAAAATGTACCATTTAGGAACTAATTTGTACACATTATACTAATATTTACATTTTACTCTAAAGTTTGATAATAAAAAGGTCATTCATCCATCCATCTATCCATTCTCCAAACCTCTTGTCCTCTGAAGGGTCACGGGGGTGCTGGAGTCAGTCCCAGTGTCTTGGGCCGCAGCACCCTGGACAGATGGCCAGTCCTGAAAAAAGGTAATGTTCATGATATTTATCAATTACTATTATTTATAAAGGGTAAAGCTTGTCAATTAGGTAAACTAAATATATTCAAAATTATTTACATTTTGCAGCCATCTATATCCAAAGCAGCTTACACTTTTACTCATGCATTTGCGGTGAATAAAATGGTCAAACTTTATTTTAAGGTCCAATTCTCACTATTAACAAACCATTAACTACGACTTTTGCCTCAATAAAGGGAAGGGAAAGGGGAAGGGAGGGCAGTGGTGTGTGTCCAAGTATGGTGACCCATACTCAGAATTTGTGCTCTGCATTTAACCCATCCAAGTGTACACACAGTAGTGAACATACACCTGGAGCAGTGGGCAGCCAATGCTGTGGCACCCAGGGAGCAGTTGGGGGTTCGGTGCCTTGCTCAAGGGTCTCACCTCAGTCGTGGTATTGAGGGTGGAGAGAGTGTTGGTTATTCACTCCCCCACCTACAATCCCTGCCGGACATGAGACTCGAACCCACGACCTTCAGGTTACAAGTCTCCAACTCTGGGTAGGATTAGGGATGTAAAATATGGTCATGCAGAATATGTGCTCTATAAGTACTAATAAACAACCAATATGTTAATTATAGGCATGCTAATAAGTAATTAGTTAGTAGTGAGAATTGGTCCTTATGCTAAAATGTCACCAATGAAACCTTGGCATTATAAGTGCCTCTAGCTACAGGAATGTATTTACTTTGTCCCCGACAGCTGATACAGACTGATATTCTTGTATTATCTTTTACACCATCACTCCATGTCAACTCCCTCTGGACCTTGGAAATTTCCAAAGTGGATTGCGCACTATAGTAAAATGACGTACATATTTACTCCTGGCTGGAGCTGGATCAATGACAACTCTCAGAGTGGAACTTATGAAAGTCACTTTGAGTCATCAGTACCTCCAAATGGCTCAGTGGGTTGGCACTGCCGCTTCTGACAGGTTATGCCCCCGCTGCCCCTGTGGCCTAGTCCACTCTGCTCTTATTGAGCACGCTCCACTCCTCAGCGCTGGCAAATGAGAGCGGAAACAGGGGGGCTTGGCCAAGTCCCATCATCCAGCAGCTGTGGTTGTTCCTGGCTCTTTTCTCCCTTCTGCACCCACTCCCTCTCCTCTGACTGACACGGGAGCAGAGGGAAGCTATCCAAAAGACATGTACAAATCAGACCAAACTCAGTGCCAGTGCATTTGCTCTTTGAAATTACACTTCTCTGGTTATGGTTTCAATATAAGGCAAACCCCTTCAGAGCAAACACGATCGTTCATCATTGATTGATAACAGTCATGGAATGTTATGTTACATGATCATCTACCAGTATAACATGTCGAAATTATTAAATAAAATTGTACAGGATAATAGCAAGATGAGGTTTTCAATTGGTAAAAGGTCTGTACTGCTAGCTATAAATACAAAAATGTTTGTAAGCTGGTTGTCCATGAATCTTTGAGCAGTTGGTTAAAAGCTACTGTCCCCTGTCCTTGCACTTGAATTTCAGCCAAACAAATTGATAGCCAAAAAAGAAATGCTTCATTGTGTTACATTAAGGCCTTTATGCATGCTGCTCTTATTGGCCAAAATCCTTATAGAAATCAAATTCACATGTTTCTTAAGTCGCTGCCAGCAAGATTGACCTCTTATTCAACTGTTGTGAAAATAAGTTTATTTTTATGATTTATCATATGAATTTTCTGATGTTCCCTATCTTGAATTATAAGAGAACTAACGTGGGGTAAAGGGAAGGAGGGCTAGTAGTAAGGAAAGAAAGAAAGAAAGAAAGAAAGAAAGAAAGAAAGAAAGAAAGAAAGAAAGAAAGAAAGAAAGAAAGAAATGTCTGTAAATGGCTTATACTGCATACACACACACTTTGTAAAGATTTTTTTTTTTTTTTTTTTTTTTTTTTTTTTTTTAAAGAAGCAAAAAGAAAAGTAAAGTAGGCAACCAAAGAGAAGGTCAGTGCTCCTGCTGAGTATATGCATGCCTGTGCATGAACCCATCTGAATCCTCATAGAGATTAGGCTAATTTTCTCATCCCATTTGTACAGATAAAAAAAGATGGAGAGGGAAGAAGAAGCTATAGACATAAGGAACAAACCTGGAATGATAAGGCCTCTCAATCATCTCTTTCTACCTCTCATTTCTCCTTGTGTCATCAGGCATCATTTCTTTTAGGAAGAAGAAAGCAATGATTTAAGGGCCATTTCCAGCAAAAGACTAGTGCAGCCAGCTGCAGGGCTCCTGCTGCCGGCCGTGCGACATCTTCCCTAACGGAAGCCGTCAAGCAAAAATATCTGGCAGGCTCACAGAGAGGCAGCCTCCTGGGTAATTCAACCTGCTTCATAATTTTCGTATTTATGGGATTCACCTTCAAAATGTAATGTGGCATGTAGGTAGAAGGAGGAGGAGAAAGGGATGAGCTAGACAGGATGAGATTCAGCGGGGAGTTGTAAAATGTGCCACCGCCACAGTCTGACACCCAGACATAGCGGATCTGACCTCTGCATCCTCACACCGCACACTTCACCTCCAAAACAGCTGCTTCAAACATGGCTTTCATTTCGTTGAGGCATTCACAGCGTAAAAGCAGGTGATGTGCTTTCATAAGGCTAAAGTGCACACACAGATGCACAGATGTGTAAAATGTGTAAAAATCATAGCGCGCTGTTGCCAAGGTTGCATGATGCCCTGCGACATTCACTAGTCGTTCATTAAAAGGGAATATGCGAATATTATATTGTAACTAAAAAGTTAATTGAAAATAACAGACAAAAAAAATGATTTACTTGAGTACTCATACCCTAATGAATCATTACTCCAGTACTCATTTCTAAGTTTCCTTAAAGTACAAAAGTATTTATTTGAATTATTATTATTAACTATTTATGTATTTATTCATTCAAAATACCTTTTTAAACAGCAATTACTCTAATTCTCTAATGTCCTAAAGACACAGACAGAACAGTGTATAAATAGGACTCAACTAAGTCTGACATTATTATTAATATTATTAATCGTCAAGTAGTTGTCAAGATTCATGCATTTCATTCAGTGAATGTAAACAGCTTGATCTTTTACAGCATATATAGTTCAAAACCTGTAGTCCACAAACAGTCATGCAATGTGCTTTACATTTACAATAAACACTCAGTCAAATCTTCAGCACACTTGCGCTCTGAGTATCATTTATTCAGTATGTTGTTGACGCAAGAACAGTGGCAAACAGACCAGTTAACTCACGAACAAATCCTAAATTGTAATTTGCACACTGATTAAACAGATTTATTCAAAAGAATTAGTTCAAAAGAATCATTCACATATTGAGTATATATTTGTTCAAAACAAGAGAGATTTCTTAATTCTAATTCTAATTTCTTACAAAATGCTATGATTCTCAAAAAAATCATTGGAGATCACAGTTGGGGAAAAAAAAAGATATCTGAAACGACTACCCATGGTGTTCGTCAAGGGTGTTGTTATAAAATCAAGTGTAGACGTGTAGATAAACTGAGAGAGGGGAATTGCATTGGACAACCTGCACAGAATGCTTAAATTTATAACTGCCACTGATGCTGACAGTGGCTGATGTGGTTGGCTTGGCCTCCAGCTGTAGCATTTCAGGGAATGTGTCAGGAGGGCACAAGAACCAGATGCAATTAAGAGTAGCCTACTTTTGTTTTCATCCTAAGCAGAAGATAATTAAACAATATATTCTTCATCTTAAAGTGGCTAAGAAGAGAATTCTATTCATTAAATGACATTTCCTTACGTTAAATGAATAAATGTACTTCTTTGTTACACCATCAAGAATTAAAGCATTGTTCTGCTCTCCACAGTATCGGGTAATAAGGTGGAGTGCTGTACAAGCTCATCCATCACATTCAATGTCTGTATGTGACGATCATAGCACAGGACAACAGAGGGCTATTCATGCCTATCACAACGGCTGGCCAAGCAGAAAATGGAGAGAAAGAGGTCTTTAGAAAATGTTGGTGATCTGTGTAAAACGACTGTGAGCGTGAGCCCCTGATGTCTCATTGACATTGACCTTCATAGTCCACCTGCATTTTCATTGGCCATTCTGAGGAAAATTAAACCAGGTTTCACACACACAGATGCAATTGAGTGCTTTTTGCATCTGCATCCCTTTTAATATGTTATTGTACTCTTTTTCTCACTTGCAGTTTTAATGGGCTTTATTGGCATGCTGAATAATTGTACATTCCTGTGCCAAAGCATTGCAGCTCAACTGCGTACAAAGAAAATAACACAAAATAGTGTAAATAAATACTCTTTTTAAAACATGACATGGGAAGGTAGCTGTCACACTTTCTAATCAAGAATTTGTTAGGTTTATTAAGGCATGTAACTCCAGCTATTTCCACCTGTATTTCAACTCTAACATTTAAAAATATAAGGACTTTGCTGACATACAGTATATGAAAAATACCTTTATATCTTTGAGTTAAAATCTGTGGTTTTGTGTTCACTTGTTTACTCAAAAGCTATAGCAAAAATATGATGATATTGATTAATATTTAGGCACCATATAAACCCACTGCTGAATAAACACAGCCTGTCATTTGTCTTCTAGTTCAAAACCTTAAAATAACTCCACAATGAAATAAATTCAAAATGACTTTCTTCAACTAACTAATAGTTCATCTGAGCTTTAAATCAATGAATCAGAGAAATTATAGTTTACCACAAAGTGGTAGAAATCATTAGTGGTTTTGTACTCTGCATTGTGCATGATAATGAAGCAAATCACAAAAGCATCATGATCTGCTAATGAGCTTCTCAGTAGATGACAGATGCAGGAGTTGGGCAGATTATACTAAATCAGTGAATCACTTTCTTCAGCGGTCAGTGGTGAAATTTAAGCCCTGAGAAATGTTGCTCCTGGATATTAAGTGCGGAGGGTTCAAGAACAATTGTAACCGATGGATCCATCACAGCTGTCACTACAGACACACACTCGCGTGCATACAGTATGCATGCGCACAAACATCACAAACAACTCATAAATCTCAACTAACACAAGCCTTTGAGCACAAGCTCTGTTTTTGAAATGCAGACATCACTGTGGTCAAATAGAAAGCTTCAGTTGTCATAAACAGAAACAGTCTGGTCTTTGTAGTCCATGGGGGAGCTACTTAAATTGAATTTCACATTTTGCTTATAATCTTATTGTCCACAGGGAGTATGGAGTTCTCTGTGCATTTGGCTGTCTCAGCTTTTGTGCTGTTGTTATTCAAAACTGGCCAGCTAAGTCACCCGTGACCGATTTATAGCACGCAAGCTTGTCCCCTGTGGCACACACTGTACCTGTCAGTCCAGCAACATGGCAAGGGGTGGAAAGTTCAAAATCATATTCATTTTAGATTTGACAAACATGAACTGACGAGTCTGGGTAAGGTAAAAATACATATATATTGTCTACAAAAAGCAAAATCATCAGTGTAAGAAAATCAAGCATCCAAGACTGTTTGTCTCTGCATGTAACTGCAGTTTATTCAAAGCTTCCAACAGAGTATTTGTGCTGTGAAATGATTCCGTTGACTTTAGTAGTTTGTCAGAGGAAAGTTTGAGCATACTTGCTTTGCCAATATTATCTATTTTTAAATAGACTTCGCTGTCAAGATCTGGGAAACAAGTAGGACCCAAAAATAAAAGCATCATAATATTTGCAGCGTTTTAAAATAATATTTACAGCACTCAAAACAACATCAAAGCTAGCATAATACTAATGATAATTACAGACATTTAATAAGATGCTGATTTTACAACAAGAGTTATTTATTCATATTTTAAAGAAACTTGGACACTATGGCTTGGTCATGCATAGGGTTAAGAAAAGCAGGCATACATTTACAGAGAAAGTAGATCCTAATAATTGTGTAGTATCATGAGTATTACATCACACTAGCCCAATCATCATACAGTATCTTATCCATGAATTCTGTGAATTTCCATTGCAAGTTACAGCCTGGCAATGTAAGCAACATTATTTATTTATTTATTTTATTCTATTTGTGAGGTGAAAATTCATTTCAGATTTCCATATGATCAACTGCACAATCAAGCCTCTTCAAATCTGTCAGTGGATCTGTTTTTATGGAAAATCTCTCCAGAAAGAAAGACACAAGTGCATCTGCTGCCAAGGACAGGCACAGATTGGAACTGCAAGCGTGGAAGCATTATCAGATTAGAACGGAGCAGGCAGAGGCATGCGGTATAATATAGGTTACTGTTTTCTCTCGCTGAAGAGAAAATGTCAACCGTGTCTGTAAAGTTGTCGACACGCACCTTGGCTGATATGCGGCAACACTCTTCTGTGTAGAGCTGAATTGGCCTATTGACATTGAAAATGGGAGTTTACTTGTTTACGTGATGAGCAGCAAAGTCACTACAAAGACATTTTTAAATGACATTTTAGTATCATATAAAAAATCAACACAACTCCGATCCTTTTGAGAGGAAATCTCAAAGAGAAATGCATCAAACCCACAGGCTTAAAGAGCAAGCCTTATGAAAAGCCTTTTAACTTATATAAAAAACTACTGTACAGCTGTTTCGATCTTCAGGGCCATCTTTAAAGAATGCCAAAAATGAAAGCTGCAACATAAAAGCAGAAATTATAAACACAGACAGGTTTTTATAATTTTGGATCTTAAAGATTTGTTGTTGACAAGGTCTAAAAGCACTCAAATGTATTTTCAATATTATTTATATTCACATTGCAAAACATTCCTACAAAAGCTAGTATCCCTGACTTGTCCCTAAACCAGAATAATCCTCTGGCCATTGGTGTGGAATGAGTGGTGAGCCTGTCAGCCCCATGCTGGAGCTGATCCCTTCCCCACAAAGATGCAGGGCTGGTGGGACAGTGAGAGAACACAGGTGGGAAGCTGGAAGCATCTCATCTCACTCAGAGAGAGGCAGGTTGGCTTAGCCAGCAGGAACAGGGTTTAGCAAAACTTGCAAATGCCAGCCAACTACCTATTATTTCAGCCTCTCTTCAATTCTCTATCATATATTTAGAGAGTCAAGTCACATTTATTTATAGAGCTCAGTGCTGTTTAGCAAATGTGCCAAAAATAAGGTAAGTAGCATACACTACACAAGCTAAAGAATGGCTCAAAGAAAGAAAAAAAAAGAAAAAAAGAAGCAAATTTAGCTCTAAACCATACATAAAAAACTAAGACAGCAGTCTTACTTATGGATTTAAATGGAACAAATAAAAATGGTTACCTTGCATTGCACAGTTACAGGGTGGACAATTATTTGAACCAAAAAAGGCCCTTAAATGCCTATTTTAAAATGATATTTCTATGTTCAGAGCTTCACAGCGGTTAAAAACAAGACTGTACCACTATATAATTAAAATGCTTTAATTTAGCAATGGCCCTGAGCTGCAAAAAACTGCTTTCATAGTACCACTTATTTGTCAGATTTTAGCACTGAATCCATGCCAAAACCTTAGTGTAGATAACACCCAGGTTTTTGGCATGAGTGACAAGGACCCTTAATTATTGTCTAAACTAGGAGCTTGAGGAATATAATACCTTCTGTCACTCTCATGTTTACGGAAAAAAAGCTTTTAGCCATTTATTGCTCACAAGTCAATCGAAAAGATGTATAGCAATGATTAGCACAACTGTGTGTCATCAGTATAATAGATGTCATGTGTCAAGAAATGCTATGTGTTTGAAAAACAGAACTCAAAGGGAGTGTATACAAAGAGTGGTAAAAATCGGTTGAAGACAGAACCCTGTGGTACTCCACAGGAAACAGAATTCAATAAAGAGAAGTTTCCGTCAGGCATCATTATTGTCTGTGAATGCTGGCAATGAAAAAAGTAAACAAGAAGTTATTTTAGTGAATGTTTATATCCACAGCAATTATTAAAATTATTAATAATGGGGATGAAGCTGTTGGATCACCCCTTCCAGGCTTCAAATCCATAAACTTTCAGTTGCCATGCAAGATGCAGGTTGTATGTAACCCATTAATTAAAAACATAAATAAATAACCTCGATACAAACTGTAAGAGTATTATCATTCAGGGATGTGCCCAGATCTTTAACCACTGCCAGCTTTATCCTTACCACAAAAAAAACAAAACAAAAAAAGTGGAGAAGAAAGAACCTTTTCGTCTAGTAAACACACAATAGAGTGGAGCTTGTCAACAGGTGACTACATTCCAAAAAATAAAATTGATGAGAGGCTAAACCCATAGAGACACCCAGTTGTGCAAATCACTGAAACATGTTGAACAACACCTGCAATTTTTCTAGCTGACCATCATCTCTAAACAAAACAGAAAGGCTAAAGAAATAATGAAAACAAAAGTGGACATGCTAGAAAGCTTATGCTAATCAAATGAGCAACAAACACACAGATTATTAGGCGAAACAGCTTAAAACAGCTTGCACTACAAACACAGCTGTATGTGTTGGGTTTTAAAAAATCATAATGCTTAGCTTCGTCAAACTGAATTGCCTAAATCACCCAAGCCACATATTAAACTTAAGATAATTCAGAGCTATTCATAGCACATTGACAAGTTTCTCACTAATGAAGTGCCACCATAAATTACACAGCGTCCTGGAGAGAAATTTCTGGATTTGTGCAAAATCAGAAGCTGACTCTTGGGAGAAATCTAAGCAAATCATTTTCACACTTGAAACCCTTAAAATCTGAAATGTAAAGATATGCATGCAAAACCTAGATTGGCAGTTTGCTGACATCCACAACACCTGAACCACCACAGCATCACATTTATGTACATTTACATAGTGAGGGGGGCTGGAGGTAGGTTTATCAAACTCAAAGCAGCTTCAGAAATGGAATGAGCCTTTTCTAAGCAACGTCACCTCTTTAATCCCAATTGAGTCAGCTACTGTTCAAAGGAATTTAAATGGTTCCCACTTTGAAGAGACATCCATTATAGACATATATCCATTCTGAACCAAGGACATGGCTGGATAATCAAAGCCATACTCCAAAGAGTATTTTAATTGTGTTGCTTGCTTAAAAACATATCTAACAAGCATATTTTCACTCTGTGGTAGAGACCTGAAGTAGGTTTTTGTTTATTGGTGCCTTAAAGAAAAGTATCAGTGTTAATACTTCTATAAATACACCTTTAAAATACATTAATAAAACATATACATAAATATATATATTTCCTTTCCAAGAGGAAACCTTTCAAAACATTGAACAAGAAATCAGCCATTTCCAGGCCCAGGGAAATGTACTGCTTATGGGTGATTTAGACGCTAGAACCGGAGAAGAATTAGAATTCTTAGAATCACACGGTACCAGATTCATCACTGGTAATAACTACTTGTACCCTTCTTACCCCGCCCGAGAAAACTGTGATCAGACAGTGAACGCTCACGGACGGCAGCTGCTGCAGCTCTGCCGATGACTGGTTCTGTACATCATCAACGGAAGACTGCGAGCAGACTCGCTCGGCCGATACACCTACAGCTCAGCTCTCAGTAACAGCACTGTAGATTATACCATCACAGATCAAATTCAAATTCAAATTTTATTTGTCACATACATATACATACGTAGTACGACATGTAGTGAAATGTATTGTACGACTGTCCAACAAATTGTCCAACAAAATTAAGAAAAACCTCAAGTTTACAAAAATACAAATAGAAAAAGCACAGTAAACATATATACAGAAATAAACTAGCAATAAAATAAAATAACAAATAGATATGAGAATAAAAATAGATATGAAGAATAAAAATAGAATATGATTCTATATAGATTCTATAAAAAGTAAAGTGTATGTCAGTGATAAAGTGTCCGTGTGCTGTGCAGTGCAGTAAAGTGTATAGTGAGTAAAGGAATACTAAAGACAAAGACAAATGGTATGTAAGTCCCACTCATTTATCCTTACGTAACCCTTCTACAAATTAGTGCAGATTGTATTTGAAAATGTGCAAAGTGGAAGTGTGGGGTGATGTGCTTAGAGTGGAGAGAGGTTAAGACTCAGAATGGCCTGCGGGAAGAAGCTCCTCCTCATTCTCTCTGTGTTCGCCTTCATGGAGCGGAAGCGTCTCCCTGAACGCAGCAGAGAAAAGAGTCCATTGTTGGGATGGCTGAGGTCCTTCACTATCTTCCTGGCCCTGGTCAGGCACCGCTTGCTGTAGATCTCCTGCAGGTTAGGGAGCTCGGTGTGAATGGTACGTTCCGCTGAACGCACCACCCTCTGGAGGGCTCGTCTGTCCTGCATAGTGCAGTTCCCGAACCAGGAAGTGATGCTGCCTGTCAGGACGCTCTCGATGGTGCAGGTGTAAAAAGTCTTAAGCACCCGAGAGGGAAGTCTAAAGTCCCCTTAAGCGTCTCAGATGGTACAGACAGGGTGCTGGTATGACAGGACCAAGTCAAGTCCTGCGTGATGTGAATACCCAGGTATCTGAAGCTGTCCACTCTCTCCACTGGAGTCCCGCTGATCGTGATCGGCTGGTATGACCGCTCCTGCTTCGTACTGAAGTCCACTATCAGCTCCTTAGTTTTGCTGATGTTCAGGTGTAGACTATTCACCTGGCACCAACTCTCCAGGTTCTTAATCTCCTGTATGTAGGCCGTCTGGTCGTTGTCTGAGATCAGGCCCAACACAACAGTGTCATCAACAAACTTGATGATGGTGGTGGAGTTGGAAGTGGCCACACAGTCATAAGTGTACAGTGAGTACAGCAGGGGGCTCAGAACACAACCTTGAGGGGCTCCAGTGCTTAGGGTGATGGAGGATGGGGTGTGTTTACCCATCCGTACGGCTTGCTGTCTGTCCTTCAGGAAGCTGGAGATCCATTGGCACAAGTATGTGCTGAGACCAAGGACCTCCAACTTGGAGGTGAGTGTGGAGGGAATTATGGTGTTAAACGCTGAACTGTAGTCCACAAACAGCATTTTTACATAATTCCCTTTTCTGCAGTCCAGGTGACTTGTTGTGGTGTGGAGGAGGTGTGAGATGGCATCCTCCGTGGAGCGGTTATGTCTGTATGCAAACTGTAGTGGATCCAGTGTGTCTGGTAGTGATGCAATGATGAAGTCTCTGACCAGTCTCTCAAAGCACTTCATCACCACTGATGTGAGGGCTACAGGGCGATAGTCGTTTAGGCAGGTGGGCTGCGGTTTCTTGGGGACAGGAACAATGGTGGACTGCTTAAAGCATGAGGGGACTGTGGACTGTTCCAGGGAGAGGTTGAAGATCTCGGTGAACACCGGTGCTAGCTGGTCAGCACAGGCCTTCAGAACCCGACCTGTGATGCCATCTGGTCCTGCTGCCTTCCTGATGTTCACTCTCCTGAATGCCCTCCTCACGTCATGCTCCGTGATGGTGAATACGTTGTCCTCACCGGCTTCCTCAGCGTGCATGCAGTTAGCACTGCTAGCGCCGTTAGCGTGATTAGCTGCAGCCTCGAAGCGAGCATAAAAAGTGTTCAGCTCGTCAGCCAGAGAAGCGTCCGCATTCCCCGATCTGGAGGGTGGTGTTTTATAGTCCGTGATGGTTCTAAGTCCCTGCCACAGGCTCCTAGAGCCGCCATGTTGGAATTGCGACTCTAGTTTCCTCCCGTAGCGCTGCTTCGCCTCCTTCACCGATCTGCGCACGCTGTAAGATGCAGCCTTGTAGTCATCCATGTTCCCGGTGATGAGCCCTGTGTTGTAGGCAGCGGAGCGGGATCTCAGGGCGTCGCGGATGGTTTTATCCACCCACGGCTTCTGGTTGGGAAACGTCCTGATGATGGTTTTCTGCACCGTATCATCCATTAGTTTCTCTATAAATCCCACGACCGCTTCCGTAAACAAGCTGACGTCATCAGAGCTGCGCCGGAACATGTCCCAGTCTGCGTCATCTAGCGCGTCCTGCAGAGCGGCCACCGATTGGTCCGTCCAGCGTTGGACCTCCCTCTGCACCGGGGCTTCCTGTTTCAGCCTCTGTTTGTAAACAGGCATGAGGAAGATGGCGGCGTGGTCCGATTTCCCAAACGGTGGTTGTGACTGTGCCTTGTAGCTGTTCTTGTATGGGGTGTAACAGTGATCTAATGTCCTTTCGCCCCTGGTGGGGCAGCTGATGTGCTGATGGAAGTTCGGCAGTGCACGCTTGAGGTTGGCACTGTTGAAATATCCTAAAACAATGAATGCGACTTCCCGGTGCTGTGTCTGGTGAAGGTGTAGTGTTTCATGTAAATCCCATATCGCAGTGTCCGTGTCCGCTTGAGGTGGAATATAAACGGCACTGACGATGACCGAGCTAAATTCCCGATAAAAAGGGCGACATTTGATGGTCAGAAGTTCAAGATTCGGTGTGCAGGAGCGTGAGAGGGGTACAATGCTCGCGCTGTCGCACCAGTGTTTGTTCACCATCAGACATACTCCACCTCCCCTAGTCTTCCCCGAGTCCAGCGTTCTGTCCATGCGGTAAACCGAGAAGAACTCGGCCGGCTGGATGGCGTGGTCTGGTACCGCTGGGTTCAGCCATGTCTCGGTGAAGCAGAGAAGGTTGCAGTCCCGAATGTCCCTCTGGAACTTGACTCTTGCCCTGAGGTCATCGAGTTTGTTATCCAGCGACTGGACATTGGCGAGCAGGACACTTGGTAAGGGAGCGCGGTGTGCGCGTGCCCTCAGCCTGTTCCTGACGCCGGCTCGTTTCCCTCGAGGACGCCGGTACGGGTCGCGTCAATTGTTCCTCCTCAGGATCTCGCTTGGCCAGGATGGGTCCGGGTTCAAAAACGGCGAAAGGTTAGTGCATTGTGCACCAATAGAAATAAGAGTGGCCCTGTCGTATGTAAGAATGGCCATCTTACAAAAAGAAACCGGTGTTTATAGTTAACAATACGAAAAAATAAAGAGGAAAGATCTCCACCTTTCCTCTTTGAGAGCATTCACAGTCAAACCCCTGAAACCTTTCTCAGACCACAGATTTGGACTGTAAGACTCTGAGAAAAAAACACAGACAACCAGATAATACGGACCTCCGCCTTCATTACTGTGAGGCACTAAAACAATATAAAGCCACACTCCGGCGGAAAAAAACACAGTTTTTGCAAAACCAGTTTGAAGAAATTTAAAAATCTATAAATTCACACAAATTTTGGGACAAATGGAAATTATTATACAAACCATATCAAGAAATTCTGGCCATCCAAGATGGGGAGACGTGGAAAACTCATTTCCAAGAATTATATATCCAAAATTTGTTTCAAAAATTTGTTTCAAAATTTGAATCAAAATGAAATAATTAATAAACTAGACAATTTAGAAAGATCGATTAAAGCGAATCAAAACTCCTTAGATTTCCCCATAACAATGAAAGAATTGGAAGATAAATTACGTGTCCTCGAGCCCAAGAAAGCCTGTGGTGTTGACAGCATCCTGAACGAGATGCTGAAACACACAGAGCAAAGCTTCAAACTGGCCATGCTAAAACTCTTCAATGATGTTCTGTGTGTCGGGTTCTTCCCTGAGATCTGGAACAAGGGCCTCATCAGCCCCATTTACAAGAACGGAGATAAACTAGACCCCAACAACTACCAAGGCATCTGTGTGAACAGTAACCTGGGGAAGGTGTTCTGTAGCATCTTAAACACCAGACTGTTAGACTTCCTTACGAAGCACAATGCCTTGAGTAAATGCCAAACTGGCTTTCTTCCAAAATGTCGCACAACCGATCACATTTTTACATTACAAACACTAATTGACAAATATGTACATCAAAACAAAGGAAAAATTTTTGCTTGTTTCATTGATTTCAAGAAAGCATTCGATTCAATCTGGCATGAAGGACTATACCTAAAACTTATCGACAGTGGAATAGGGGGAAAATTCTATGATTTGATTAAATCAATGTACACAGCCAACCATTGTGCGGTTAAAATTGGAAACCAAGGAACTGAATTCTTCCCCCAGGGGCATGGAGTGAGACAGGGATGCAGTTTAAGCCCCACCCTCTTCAACATTTACATCAACCAATTGGCCAACATATTAGAACACGCTCCCTTTCAAGGTCTCACTCTACACGACACAGAGATAAAGTGTCTTCTCTACGCAGATGACCTGGTCCTCCTGTCGCCCACCGAAGAGGGGCTTCAGGACAGAATCTGCTGGAGGATTACTGTCAGACCTGGGCCCTGATGGTCAACCTCCAAAAAACTAGAGTAATGATGTTCCAGAAACGCTCCAGATCTCAGGGACCAAACCACACATTCACACTATCACACAGAACCATTGAAACCACAAAACATACACTTACCTCGGCCTGAAAATAACTCCAAACGGTCACTTTACTTTGGCTGTGAATGAACTCAAAGAGAAAGCTCAAAGGGCTTTCTATGCCATAAAAAGATCCATTAAAATCGACATCCTAATCCAAATCTGGCTCAAACTTTTCAAATCTAGAATTGAACCAATTGTTTTATATGGCAGTGAAGTGTGGATTCCTTCAATAAAATTTGACTTCTTAAATTGGGAAAAACACCCAATCGAAACTCTACATTTAGATTTCTGTAAATGAATACTCAAAGTCCAAAGAAAAACTCCAAACAATGGATGCAGAGCAAAATTAGGCCAATACCCTCTCCTTCTAAACATTCAAAAAAGAGCCCTGAAATTCTGGAAACACCTAAAAACAAGCGACCCCAACACATACCATTACAAAGTCCTAAAACACCAAGAGCTGAGCGCAAGTAAGAGTTCTGTGTGCCAGCTGGTGCTGAGACTGACTGAGCTCACACACACAGAGATCATCCAGCCTCAGGACACACACACACATTCGGCCCACACACATTATAAACACAGAAAAAGACAAGTACATCACCCATTGGACAAACACCATTAAAAACCAGCACAAACTGGAATGTTATTCGGCCCTAAATCGAGAATACACTGTTGCGATCTACCTGAGCGCCGTGAGTGATGTGAAACTCAGGAAAACACTGTCGATGTACAGACTCAGTGAACACAGTCTGGCCGTAGAGACGGGCCAGCGCAGACAGACCTGGCTCTCTCGTAAGGACAGACTCTGCTCGCACTGCATCCTGGGAGTGATGGAGACGGAGCTGCACTTCCTCACAGAATGCACAAAATATAAAGATATCAGAGACCACTACTACCCCAAAATTAATAAAATATTTAGAACCTGTAATCCAACCCAAAAACTCAGTTTTATTCTTGGTGAAGAAGCCAAATGTTCTAATATAGCTGCAAGATTTGTAGCATCTTGACAGCCAGAGAGAAACAAACAGCCAAACACACACCCATTAGATCTACACACATGTATATAATGTATACAATGTTCAATTTTCTAAGTTCAGTTGTTACATGATGTCTATAGTATAATCTTTTATTTATTATTATAATTCTTTATTTTATTAATATTATTTTATTAACACTATTAGCATTTTTTTTTTTTTTTTTTGCTATATCTAGCCATGTGTTTATATAATAATGCCTTTATTTAGTTTCATTATTACTATTATTTTCTCTAAGCTTTACTAAATGTTCAGATATTCTAAATCCTTTTCTATGTTGTTTTAATGCTTTGGCAATACAAAATGTATGTTTTTGTCATGCCAATAAAGCTTTCTGAATTGAATTCTGAATTGAGAGAGAGAGAGAGAGAGAGAGATGTATACTCGTATGTGATAAGGGTACAGTGAACCAGTGTTGCTAGGGTCGCTGTTTTCCAGCACAATTGGGCTATTTTGAAAATACAGTCGTGGGAAAAATTACAGAGCGTGGGTTGCGTTTTTTTTGGGCTACTTTTATAATGTACCACGTCCGCCCAAAGTATACACATGTGATCGCAAAAGGAAGTTATTACAAACACTCGATGGTGGTTTAAGTGAGTTCTCAGTAAAAGTGTACTATTAATCTCTATCACTATTAATAGTCTTATGTAGCATGATGCTAATGTTAGCTCTAATGCACCTGCAGAACAGGTCCAATTCTTCTTCATAATGCATTTTATCATAATACTTCATGTAAGGTCGCAAGAAATTTTTTTGTTGTATTTATTTAGAAATACTTTTGATAATAGTTGGGTAAATGTGTAATGGGATTGAAGCGATGTGGCTTGGTAAACGTTTTATTGCCAGTATAAAGGCTGATAATAATGACTCAAAAGAATTCAAATGAAAAACAATTAAAATAATTATGTCTCATACTTTGCGGAGATGTGAAAGGTTCTGTTTTCTTAAACTAGTTTGTCATGGATTCCTTTATTTCAACACATTTACAGGTAAATCCTAGTATTTTAAATTTGCAATTAATCGTGATTAATCACAGTCCAGGACTGTGATTAACGCAATTACATTTTTTAATCGATTGACAGCACTAGTATGTATGTATGCAAATATCTATATATCTTTATACCTTACAAACACAAACAAGCCAAAACCTAAACAAAACGTTTACTGCCTTTTTACAACAACAAAATATTTAAAACGTTTTTTGTTTTGTTTTTTTGTGGCAAAAGAGGGCATTTCCAAAAGGAGGTTTTGTCTAATTTAACTCTAGGTTTACAAATCTTAAATATCACATTTAACTAGGTACAAATTTGTCCTCAAATTGTAATCAAGTAGGCACAAACATACATACATACATACATACATACAATCAAATGTTGCACACCTGACATGCATGAAATTTGACTATTTGTATGAAGCTGGCATTGAGTGTATGCACTATTTTAGAACCTCATTCAAGTTTCACTCATTAAAAAGACTCATAATGTATTCATTGTGTCTGTGCTCTCACTAATTTCCCTCACACAAACCTATGCTCTATGTTAATACTGATCATTATTAATTCAATCAATTTTATAATCACTTGACGAGCCAGAGGCTAAGCAAATCTTAGCCAGACTCGGCTCAAGATGCGCTCTGCATCGCAATTAGCACTGCTGAAATCATTGCCCAGTAGAGCCCATTTACATGCACGGCTCTGAGGAGAATGGTCAGAGGATACTGGGATTGCAGCATGGAAAACCTTCAGTGTTGTGCCTAATTACGGTTTTCTGAAACAACACTGGCGGTATACCCAAGAGTGCTTAAGGCCCAGGTCTGAGACTGAAACAGAAATGTTACATACTCTTCCATAATCACTAGGCTTTGATTGCACTTTCCAAGATATTCTGCAGTTCATTAACCTATCCCTAAAAACTCCCGAGACATTTAGCTTAATAGAAAGGACATGGCGGTTTGTCTGCCCTGCTCCTTCTAAAGAATAACGATAATTAGCAGCAAGCAAAAGAGAGATGTACATCTACTTTTCCACTGCATAGTTCAGGTTTAATTTGCTCCCTCTGGGCATAACATTAGTATGAAGTGTGACAGGCAAGTCCTTCAGGTCATCTCACCACTCACAACTCTAATGGCGCAACAGGAGGAGGTGAGGTGACATTTTCAACCAAAAAATGAATTTACCATCCTGTCAATGTCCACACTCCATGGTGAAATCTGCAATTGGCATTATGTATTTTTTATAGGTGCTGTACGACAAATTAAATCAGGTATCTTCAAGATTCACCTGAATTTTATGAATAGCCTGTGCATGTGATTATACTAGCAGCTGGAATTCATGAAGTACGCCCACTATGACACAAGCACTGACACACATAATGAAGATAAATGATGCATGATAATATGTTATCTAGAGGCTCAATGTAGGAAGTGTGTGATTATCCAATGACAGCAGACTTTCCTGTACTGCCACTGGGATGAATTAGATGCTCATATGGATGTAAATATGTGGAAACAGACAGAGTGAGACATCATTGTATTCAAGATTGTCAAATGTACCATGATATCATCTGTTAAATCAACAATAGAAAACAAAGAATTACATATTCATCTATTTTCCAAAAATGGATAAATGGCGTCTATAGAGATGGATAGACACAGTATATAGTGTGCAGAACTTTTCACCACTTTCCTACCTGTTTCAGTTGCTTCCTCAGAACAAATGGGAACAAACTTTTACAAGGTTAGAATGAAAAAGTGCCGTGCAAATAGATGCTGGACTGATGAGCGGGGCAGATGTTGAATAGTTTGCTAATGTCAAAGGGAGAAACAGCGGGAACATGTGCCAAGGTACACAGCATTAGGAACAGATACAGGTATACATCCAGCCTGGGCACAAGGAGTTGGAACATTTTGAAGTGGACTTGGCACTTGTGCCAGTGAACAGATGTTAATCCAGGACAGATAATTACATCAGTGAGGGAACAGACATTTTTCCACTTAATTTCCATCTTTTAAAAAGTGTGACTACTCCCAGAGGAACTTGCTGACAGAACGCCCCCGGACCTGTTTCCTGGGAAGGAGCCCAGGGAGGCTAGCGTGCTATCTAATAGGTGGGCTTCGCAGCGCTCTTCATCTCAGCGGGAAGGTGGGGTGGAGCGCAGCATGTAGAAATCGGTCCTGTAAAATGTCTCTCTTTGTTCTGCTTTAACACCTCCAAAGATACAAAAGTGCTTCTAAGTGCCAGTACTACAATAACACATATTTATTTTGTTGGATAATTAAATTGTTTCATTGTGGGAGGCAGCCAGAGTTTTGAAATTGAAGCATTTGTTATTTCCTTTACTTCAAACACAAATAATTATCTGACTTCAAGTGAAAAAGATGTACATGTTTACTCTAATATCATTTTAATTGCCCTTTAATGTAATAAACCACAATTGCCCCTTTCCAATGTTGAGTGCTTTGTCTTTTATAAAACATTGATAAGAATATACTTTGATCAAGATATTATTTCAAGAAGCTTAAAAAAGAGTCTACACATAGAAGGATACTTAAAGGCACAGTTCAAATTAATTTTGTTTGTTTGAGTGAACTAAGCAATTTTTTTAAAACAATTTCATATGAGCAAAACTTTAAAACACCAGTATATAGAATATACAGTATTTGATACTTAATATAAATGTATAAATTTCCTTAGTTTATGCATTTATTTATGCAAATATATGGGAAAACACAAACACACTGAATTAAACATGTGCCTCCATGTTAGTAATTAATTGATTTTGTGTGTTTAGGGTAGCGGGTAAACATATTTACAGAGCACTGCAATAAGCTTTAAAACATCTTGCATATAAAATATGATGTCAAAGATAGTGTTCGCTTGCATCATGATAGTGTACTGCCAATCATATTCAAGTGTGCTTAGCAAACATGTTACAACTTAGTTTACTCGACTTTAAATTACATTAAAAGTACAGTGGGTGACTTCACAGGTTTTATAGTAGACAAGGGCTGCAGAGCTGCATTAGGGAAATTTACAGTCCTAAAGACATTAGGAAATTCATGGCATGGAACCTTGTGATAAATAAAACTGTGATCCAGGTGCAGGCCTACACTGACTGTTACTGCTGACAGAGGCCTTCCGTGACCTTGCCAAAGAGTATGGTCACCAAGAATCCCTGATAACACCTCATCTAGATAGCAAATGTCCTTCATAAACGTCCTCCCTTGTGCTGTAAATGGAGGCTAAGTGTCAAAGAAATATATGGCAATGATACTCAGGGCTCATATATCTTTGTGAACAGCATCTTTCTATCTAATTTACGGCAATAAAACCCTCTCCGGGAGGAGGCTGCAGAGGAGGTGATGTTTATGGTTTTTTTTTTTTTCTCTGTTCTTTTACTCAGCGACCGGCTCTAAACTCATTTAAAACTGCCACCTTATTGATTTCTTCTGTGCTGTGAGCTGACTTACTAGTCACTCTGGTTCCACTACACGGCAATGGAAGTTATTTGACTAGCCATTTACATCACTCTCATTAAAGCGTGCAAAGAAATTTAATCCACCTTTCATGCCTCTGTCTAACTTGTGAGGGTGGACTGATGCTGAAAAACACTTCGCAATGGAGAATAATTAAGTGCAGTCTCCCCTTCTTTGAGGGAAATGAAGTGTACAGTATTGAACTGTGTTGATGGTGGAATTGCTTCAACCGATTGATCAGGGTGAGAACTTAGTTTAATGCCCTTGGAAAGTGCAGCAAGTAATCCATTGAGTTATTAATCTGCGAAGGGCCAGAGAGTTCTGAACCAAAATGGCAGATCACTTGGGAAATCCCATTATGGCGAGAGTGTTAGTCTCCACCTGTGTCACCAGGCGGTGAAAGGATTTCAGCCCTAATACGCTGTAACCCATTTCTCCCCTGACCTCGGGTATTATGCCGTTTGACCCCGAGTGTGATAGAGGGGAATTGGCCTGAGATTTGTTTCCTAATGGAATTCATTTTTGTGTTACTTATCGGCTGTTGAAACAGAGTAAGGACACAAGCGCACAGGTGATTGTCAGTGGCCCGCTCAGCCCAGGTGTCACGAGAATGCTTTGCCACATCATGACTGGGAGGATCTCCGCCAGGGAACCAGGACAGCAAAATAGATTGTGTTTTTCAGAGCTCGATACAACAATGACAGGAAATAATGAATGCCATAACAATGCCATTTCAGGATGGTTTTTCTTTCCAAACATTTTAGTAAGTTGCTGAAGAAAATTGACTTCAGCCTGAGACTATTTTTGATATCATTAAAATGATGGAAGTTCCCCAGCTGAAGCCCCCAGTCTGGCAAGTCACAAACAGAGAGCTATGACAAATTCATTTAAAAGGGGTGCAGGTGGCAGAGGGAGGGCTGACGATTGAAAACTGAGCTCCCTTGTTGCCTGATGTTGATACTCCATGTCAGGACAGTCCATTCATACAATAATACATTCTGTGAATTGTGGGGACTTTCCATAGACTTCTATTATTCTGACCAAACAATATGTTCTATCCTCTAACCCTAAACCTACAACTTACAAAAAAAGCCTGTTTGCATTGTCACACTTTTTTTCATTTTTTAACACTCACACTGTTTGAATTTTTTTATTTTGCATAAAGGACTCATTGATAGTATATTATACTTTGCAATGGAGGAGAAAAGGAACACTGAACCATTAAGAGTTAGTAAGCTAAATATAAATACAAATATACATAAATACAAATATAAATTAAATTAAACACTGGAAAAAAAAAGTATAATAATAATAATAATAATATGGCTACTCTTTCTGAGTATGTTTATGCTGCACTAATGACTGACTGACTCTATATTATTCTTTACATTAATAGAGGGGAATAAGAAACACTAGAAGCAGCAAAAAGTCAAAGAGGGGGTAGACAAGTTTAACCAAGTTTAATCACTAATAAAAACCCAGCTGCAGAGGTGAGACACCCTTGCTTGATTGGAAATTAGCATTTAGATCAGATATAAAAGAGGTCTGACAACTGCTAGTTTGGTGTGGGTTTTTTTGAGCCACAGAAGAGTACTAGCTGAACTCCAGGCCAAGCAGTCTTGAAAAACAGCAAAGTTATTTAATGTTTGGAACAATCTGAACAGAAATAATCACTGTAAGTCTAAGCTCACTAACAGGAACAGACGACCACTTAACAGAAAAGCTGCTAAATGGCACAAATGTACGGCCTCATAAATTACCATTGAATTACATCAGCACCTCTATGACCCTGTCACAACAAAATCTGCATGTCAACAGCTTCACAAAGCTAAAATTGTTGGCAGTAATGCTATCATTAAACCACTTGGATAAAACCTGGACCAAATGGCCAACTGTTAAACATGGTGGGTATTTGTAATGGTATGGGTTGCCACCTCATGGGAGCCATTAGGTCCAGCAATCACACTGCACAGTTGCATAACGGCCAAAGAATATGAGGCCATTTTACAAGAGCAGGTGCATTCAGTGCCGCCAATGCCTCTCCATTATGATATCCCTGCATTGCAGAGTGATAATCTTCACATCCACACCCCAGATTCAGATGTAACAACATCAGGCCTATTCGGAAAGCAGTGGAGTTGGGTATTTATGAATATATAAATATATATGTGAGACAATATCTTATATATGGATATTAAATCTATCTATAACATACCTAAAATTTCACCATATTGCTATTAAATACATTTATACACATACGTTCATTTGAAAACACAGATTACTTTTTATTTTAGAAATGTATCCATCTAAAACAATGTCACCTAATGGAGCAGGAATCTAAACTATAAATGTAAATTCATGTAAATTACTATTACACTTTGAAATAACTATTCTTAGACATTAAAAATGTAATTTTAAGCCCTATTTTCAGCAGCCATTATACTCTAGTCTACTAAAAGACTTTATTTTTTATTATCCTTAAGAAATTCTTTGACTGTGCTGAACTTGTACTCAATTTTTTTTCTTATTAGCACTGTTATAAAACAAAGATTTGACTGTCAACAATTACAAAACAGAATTACAGAAGTATAAATCTAAGGTTGAGCTGCTGAGCTGTTGTGAGCACAGTTTGATAGTGAGAAGCGATAAATAACACCTATTTGATGTGCTGCAGAATGCATGAGACGAAACGTCAGCTGAATATTTTAATAAACTGATTGCTAGAAAGCATAAAATGTGATAAACTGTTTCATTCCAGGTGAACTAAACTGCCAATTTCTTTAAACACAGAAAAAAACGTTAACATGTCTTTTGAATTATTGTGTACATTATATAACGTTAGCAAAGTGTTAAGAGGATGTGCAATGAGAGCAGGCAGAAAGTAATGGCAAGGGATTGAGTCACGCTCTCTTCTATGTCCTAGATGTTTTGTTGCGTGTACCCTCTACATCCCAAGAGCACCTCCATCCACAACATGACTAAATGATGTCAGCCTGCTCTTCTCCTGTGGCCTGTAGACAGGAATTAAAAGCGTGTCGTTTCAAAAGAATTACGGGCCCTGCAGCACTGACCTGATTGGTGACATTCCAGAGTTTCTAAAATACTCTTTTGAAAAATGTACATCAAAAAAAAACATTGCATCCCAGAATGGTTCATGGGAGGACATTCGAGGAGCTGTGATGGTTATAGATGTGTCTTTGTATGTAAACTCTTGACTCATACTCAGGTGCTAAAAGGAACAGCGGGAAATGAATCACTCCATTATGTGTGCCATACCGCACATAAAGTCCAAGCATCATCTGAGCATACAAGTTATATTGAAAGCATGAAAGTGGCAGATATTGGTAAGCATGAATATCCACGTCGACACATGAAGCAATTCTGCATCTCTTCCCATAACAATATCAACATCTACCTCACGTCTAACCTGCTTACTGACATATGAGAGAGAATCACTGCTCAGTGGCTTGATGATACAAAAGCAAATAAGGGGAGAGTGCCTGTTTTGTCAGAGATCACCTTTCCATGGCGCCCGTGCAATCTGGCATGTCAGTAGAAATATGTCAGACTGGCATGTGGCATTTTCCTGCGGCGTTTACTCCTGCTACAAATACGGTGGCCGAGAGAGCTCAACGCGCTGCAACTTCAGAAAACACATGCAAATAGACAAAACACCAGCAAATCAAGAAAACATCTTCATCATTTTGACAACACATGCGCTGCAAATCCTCACAACACATGCAAATTGAGAAACGCTGCAAATCCTCACAACACATGCAAATTGAGAAACGCTGCAAATCCTCACAACACATGCAAATTGAGAAACGCTGCAAATCCTCACAACACATGCAAATTGAGAAAGGCTGCAAATCCTCACAACACATGCAAATTGAGAAATGCTGCAAATCCTCACAACACATGCAAATTAAGAAACGCTGCAAATCCTCACAACACATGCAAATTGAGAAACGCTGCAAATCCTCACAATATTATTCTTACTGACATTTTTATTTTGACCTGGTTTTAACAATTAATGAAGCATTGCGAATTTATTTTCATTAACCTTGAAATTATATTTAGTTCAGGATAAGTTAGCCATCTTACATAATAACGTTAATCGTCTAATTTGTCATTATAAGACAGAAATCATGCAATCAGGGTGTTAAAATAAACAACAACAACAACAAAAAAACACTCACCTTTCAGTTCACCAACAACTCAACCAATAGCCACTGCACAATAAGCAAATCCCAGCTGGTCCGTCACTTTTTTTTGGGTCCCCTTGAAACATTTCCATTGTGGTCCATGCAGCGCGTTTTTGTGAGGATTTGCAGCGTTTCTTAATTTGCATGTGTTTGAGGATTTGCAGTGTTTCTCAATTTGCATGTGTTTCTTAATTTGCATGTGTTGTGAGCATTTGCAGCGTTTCTCAATTTGCATGTGTTGTGAGCATTTGCAGCGTTTCTCAATTTGCATGTGTTGTGAGGATTTGCAGCGTTTCTCAATTTGCATGTGTTGTGAGGATTTGCAGCGTTTCTCAATTTGCATGCGTTGTGAGCATTTGCAGCATTTCTCAATTTGCATGTGTTGTGAGGATTTGTAGCGTTTCTTAATTTGCATGTGTTGTGAGGATTTGCAGCGTTTCTCAATTTGCATGTGTTGTGAGCATTTGCAGCGTTTCTCAATTTGCATGTGTTGTGAGCATTTGCAGCATTTCTCAATTTGCATGTGTTGTGAGCATTTGCAGCGTTTCTCAATTTGCATGTGTTGTGAGCATTTGCAGCACATGTGTTGTCAAAATGATGAAGATGTTTTCTTGATTTGCTGGTGTTTTGTCTATTTGCATGTGTTTTCTGAAGTTGCAGCGCGTTGAGCTCTCTCGGCCACCGCATACAAATCAATAGAGCACCATTGTTAATAAGCATGCAATGAAAATCAGTTTGGTGCCCAGTGAACTGACTTCAGGTTGTCAATTCAGCAAGTTGAATGCATATCACATGTTGTTGTTTGAGGGTCTGTGTGGTTGTTTGTGCGTGTATCACATTATTGAGTGTGTAAAAAAGTTCATTGGTACATCCTCCGTAACCATATTCATTCATAAAAACATACTACCCCACACACAGGGAGGAAAAAGCCTTTTCAACAACACAAGTATCTGATCAAGAATCTCTGTATCACTTAATAGCAGCAATAGGAAGTACTGAGGCACACGGTCGGTACAAAAACAGAAAGTGTTTGGCTAGACTTTTACCCACTCATGTTGCACTCTCTGTAAAGATTATCCTCTTATCTGTCACCAATAGATTAATAAAGGCCTTAAGGAAGACCACATTCAACTATACAAACTCACAAATTAACAAATGCAACTTTGGCTCAACACAACTCGTATGTAATTAACCAATGTAGGAGGAGACTAACGCAGATGAGAATTAGAAATAAATGGCCATCGGGCTTATGTGTGGTCATACAAATGAAGTCATTTACGGTTATTACGGACCTGGTACTAATTAGAGATAAAAAAAGAAGAGCACATTGTAAATCCAAGTATCCTCTCCTCTATTCAAGAGAGCCTCAGTCAGTACTGTGCCTAAGCCTAACATTTTAATCAGTGCACCTCCAGTGCACAAGGCTAGTCCCCTCGTTGATTATTGCAATTCAATTTAGCATATTAATTATAGCCAGTGCCAAAGGGTATGTTCGCTTTTAGCTAGAATAAACCTGATGAGCCTTTTTCACCCTAATATATGTTTGCTTATCTGGTACCTCTTTAGCAAGTTTACATTGTATTGTACTCTGGGATGAAGTTATCTCAACAGTAACTATAATTTGCATCATGTTGCCCCAGGACCATAGTAGAAATGAGTGGCCACCGCGGTGGGAATATATCCCAAATTATACTCCAAAAAGGGATAAGTTTAGTGATGTGCATCAGGGCTGGGTGAGATATGTAAAGTTCTTGAAGTATTACTTGCATTTTTTTGGAGGAAGCTACTTTCTTTGAGAAGTTAACAACAACTTCCCGAAGTAAGAACTTCTCATTTTAAGTGATGCAGCTAAGAAAAAGTGTACTGACATTATTTACTTTGACAATGCACTTTAAAATATAATGTAAATCATTGTAAATAAATTGCTGTACACTGAAAAAATGGTGTTGAAACTATTTTTTTTTTGTTGAAATTGCTAGTAAAGTTTAGAATTACAAAGAAATAACAATTAACACATATAATTACACATGCAATTTTGAAGTAGAAATACTGAAATAGTATTTTCTTGTAATAATCTTTGTTATATTATCAACACTGACTTTTTTCAGTGAATAATTTATTTTTGTAATGACAGCAGTATTAAAAACATAGTTAAGCATCAACCCTTTTTATGATAATGAGATTTAATTATAGTTCATTAAGTCTGCTTAATTTAATACATGGTATTTACTATCCACATAACCTTTATGATCTTATAGCTGTACATTGCTGCTATATGGACATTACTTTGACACACCGATAACAGAATACTTCCTACTGTACTTTTTTTTTCTTTTGTGAGCTGCTGCAAAACATTATGTATTGATTTGAATTTACAGTAAATACAGTTAATAAATAATACAACAAAGAACAATAATACACTAATTTATATAACGGAGTCAAAAACAGTGATAAACCATTACAAATTATAATAATAAATCCAAATAAGACTTAAAGTACCAATAGCCTTTTGCGCAGGGATTTTAACTGGTCAGCTGAATTAACCAATTAACTAATTCACCAAAATAAACAGTTAAAAAGACAATATTTGATTGACACAGTGTGCTTGAATTTACAAGCAATCAAACAAACAAAAAAGTTTATTAGTGTTGCAACTTTCAGATAATAATTCCCCAACACTGATGTTCCTAAGTCTTGTTTAGATGTTTGAAACACATTAAAACTTTCTTGGTCACTTAGGTTCACCTTTGTAATCGTGCAACAGAAAGTCAAGCAAAGCATTTTTAAAGTGGCAGGTAGTAGGTGACATAGTAACAAAATTAGTGTTAAACAGAGAAGTGTGCATATGCGACAGTGATGAAGTGAACACACCTGCCGTGGCTCTCCTTGTGTTCGCATCAGAACTTCCTTTACCGGTGACACCCCCCCCCCCCCCCTCCTCCAGCTACACTGGCACGCCTGTCACATCCTCACACAGTGGCAGATGGGGCCTGCTTTTTATGTACTAATCAAGGAGGAATTTGCTCCCTCACAGACATGTCACCCATGACCCCTGCGTCTATTCTCATTAATTATTCATCCTCAGTGAGGTGAATACTGCCAAGAGTGGGCCGAAAGAGGAGAGGAGGGAGAAACAGGCCGGTGAAAGAGAGAGATCACTCACAGTTCCAGTCGTCACGCTAAAGTACTGCTAACTTCAGCGTGTCTGCCCACTTGCCCCTTTCCCCCGCAGGACTGCCGTGAGGGTCATTACGCATCAAACTCACCTGAGAGAGACAAATGAGAGTTTGGGGTTGGGGGTGTATTATTGGACGGAGAAAAAAAAAAATATGGCAAGAAAGAATAAAAAAACTCTAAAAGTCACATAAAAGTCAGTGCCCACGAAAATCAATGTTTTGCTTACTACATTTAATCAATGTATATAAATAAGACAAGCATAGGTCATTTCTCTACTTTCAGAAAAAAAGAGCAGTTTCTGAAGTGCCTGGTTGTGACAAATCTAAACATAGCGTTAAGAGACTAATGCAAAATATTGTGCTCACTTTAGGGTCATTCTATGAAAGGTGCCTTTCGCAGCTTGATAAGGTAATATATAAAGTGAATTTTTTGAACTACTCTTTAAACATTCTGCCAACAAATAGTGGCAATAACATAGCGCTCAAAGAAGTCAAACTATATTTCTGATATTTCTACAATTATCCACTATTTCGTTAGATAGTTAGGATATTAAAACACTTAATTACTTTAAAAAATGAGAAAAATCACAGATAGCCTTGAGTCACATTTTTTTTATAATACGTTGTAATACGTATCATAATATGTTATCATAAAAAATCCATATATTTTGCATTCATTAAAAAAAAAATCAAATGCAGAAAGGAGAAGAGGTGGTGACACAAAGGTACAAAGACAAAATAAAAATATAACAAAAAAATAACAAAAGTTACAGGATTTTGTGATTTTTTTTTTTTTTTTACATTTTATCAGCTATATTAAAGTTATTTACATACTTTGTTTGAGGACATAAAGTAGGGTCTTGATATGTAGGAGCACCTGAAGCATTTTATAGTCCTGTACTGTAAAGGACAAAACAGCTGCAGGCGAATGACCTGTAGAGAGATGTTAGCCATAGAAACTCCTCATTTATCAACATTAGATGTTTCTCTCTTTTCTTTCTATTCCTCCCTGGTTGAGGGTGTAATTCACTCCTCTGCAGCTAGTGAACGTGTAAATTGATCCTGGTTGTTTACTACACACAAGGAAAGGGGATGAACATTTTGTAAAGCAGTCTACATTATTACACTAGTTACGGCGGCGAAACGACATGCTAGTACTTTTCATATGGTGCAAATTGCACATTGCGCCTGCTGTAGCTGGATAATTTATTTAGCTTCACTGATAGGCCTCACTCAGGTCATTAGGAAGCTATTTCCATTTTGCTTTTTGGCCCATTAGTGGCCAGTGGAACACAAGGCCAACGTAATACCCCGTCTGAAATGCAAAATTACCTACATCCCATTTACACTGATATACCAGTCCACGAAGAGTGCTAATGTCAGATTAAAATTATATATAATAGTGTCGGCCGTGATATACCGAAAACAACTGTCTGTCAAATTCACCTCCTAGTCTCACCCATTTCCAGTTGAACTCTTGACATTGCCGTAAATTGCTGTCATTACGGTGTTTATTGGACTTTGTGTGCCCTTCTCCTAACATCTTAATAGATGAAAATAGGAGTGTGTACGCTCCACTGAGCTTCCACCAAGTGACTTTCAGCTACCTTGCAGAAGGTGGGCAAACCAGTGGGGAGTGGGCCATTATGGCAATGTTGTGGTTCATTTGAGTGGCGCGCACTGTGAGAGGAAAACATGATCTCTCTAAGTGGCCAGGGAATTCTGAGTAGTGGGGTCACCGGGGAGGAGTCGCCCGTAAATTACAACTAATTACTGTTTCTATTGAGTCGAGTTCGGCACAACCCTGCCATCACCACAGACGTGGGAGTGACATTGCACTCCAGCTTCCCTGTGTTGCCTCTCTGCAGGCGCACTGGGCACAGGCAATGCCGCCTTGATGCTGTGATATTCTCGTTCACCTTCAGAGCCAAGAGGAGAGAGAAAGGTGCAACGACATATGGACTACTGTTCTAAGAATAAAGCGGTGACAAAATGGAGACGGTGATCCATTGCATTCATATGCAACAGTATGTAACCATTTGGAAATTATGTAAAGCCGATGGGATAGCAGGTGTGGTATTATAATGCTATACAATTAGAAGCTGCAATATACAATTCACAGCGTACACTATACGGCGTTCATTTATTTTCATTAACAGCAAGAAGTATGAATGAGTGCCTTATGCTCAGGTACATCACAACCTTTACATAACAAAATGCTCATGCAACTGAGTATATAGTTTAACTCAATAGTTTCTCTAGTAGAGTCTGTATGCTGTTTATGTTTTTAAAACCGAACAAGTATATTACCAAAATGTAGTATGCCCCCCATTTAAAGGTATAGTTTACCCAAAAATAAAAAATCTGTCATTATTTAGTTGTTCCAAACCTGTTTGAGTTTCTTTCTTCCGTTAAACACAAATGAAGATATTGGTATGTTGGTAACCAAACAGTTGCTGGTAGCCACTGACTTCCATAGAATTGACTTCCATTATTTAATGTATCTTCTTCATAAAGGTTTGGAACAACATGGGAGTGAGTAAATGATGACATTGTCTTCATTTTTGGGTGAACTCTCCCTTTAATAAGCTGTTTGACAGATATTTGCATATATTCCACCCATCAAAAAGTAATTGAATTTTCACACTTTTACACACTAAATATCCTGTTCAAAAGATTACACTGACTGGGTACGGGCATGACATGGGTATTACAAGGAGAATGTGACTTATGAGGACATTACCCCATATTTCAAAAGGCTTATAATTTTTTTTTTTTTTTGAGAAAGTAAAACTGCACAAAGTTTCCTGTAAGGGGTAGGTTTAGGTGTAGGGCTATAGAAAATGCGGCTTGAACAGTATAAAAACCATTACGCCTATGGAGTGTCCCCACAATACACAAAAACAAACGTGTGTGTGTGTGTGTGTGTGTGTGTATAATCACATTTTGTATAATAATCCCAATATCAATTTTACACTCATGACAGTGTTGATTTTGTAAGCAAACTCTAAAACCAAAAACGGCACACATCCTTACTGAGGAAAAGGTCATTTCTTGAATGATTATCCACAATTATAATGCTGTACAAATAAATGCTGTAGACACAGTGTTTTGTCTTACAAAAAGTGGTGTAGTGTTGCATGTGGACCAGCATGAAATGGAAGTAAACAGCCGTGGACACCCACAAAAGTGTATTTGGTGTATGTTGTAAGTCTGCTGCAACTCCCCTGTCCCCACTTTCAACTATAAAAACTACTAAAAGAAAAAAAAAAAAAAAAACTGAGTCCATAAAGGGCAAAAGCATCAAAATAAAAGGATAAAAAAAGGAAAAAAAAGAAACATCCTGTGTGTAAGCCTGTGCATCATCCTAGAGCAGAAAATCCCTCTCGTCCTTGTTTTCCTCATGAATGATTCCCAGCTCACCATTTCTACAAAATAATGTATCACACTCAAAGGAGAAGTTGGGCTGCATAAGAGGATGGATCTTTTGAGAGGTGTTTACATCCTGCGATAGGAGAAAACCCACAAGCTATAGGCAGCGGATCAGAGAGGAAAAGAGGGAACTGTGAAAATACTGAGAGAGAAAGAGAGAAAACAGCCAGTGAGGGATACAGAGTTCAGGAAAAATGGCCAGTGTGTGGGAATGTGTGACAGATCTGTATGTGGCACACTAAATAAGACATGTGAATGATGGTGGAAAAGGAAACTACAGTACAAGATTTAAGGGCAACATCAAAACTTTCCCAGCCTAGTGTGAAGCATATTGTGTTTTCCCACCAGTGTTGATGAAGCTACTTTGAAACTGTAGCTCGCCAAGCAACGAGATAATCATAATTTAAACAATTAAACTACAGTAAAGCTATATTTAGAAAAAGTAGTTTGTAGTCCTGCCAAATATCTGTGACTTGGCTACGTCACCATCCTACACACGCTTTGGCCTGCCTTCAAAGAACAGTTGGGCAAGTGATCTTGCTATGAAAAAAAACAACAACAACATTGTACTTTCAATACTGATTCCATAGCTACCATAGATATAATACTGTTTTCAGCTGTTCTAGCCTAAGGACCTGAAACCCAATTACGGTATGCAGCGTTACATTTATAACACACTGTAAGCAGCTGACCAATCATAACAGACTGGGCCAGCTGACAAATAGAGCAGACTGGACTTTTCAAAAAGGCATGCTTTTACAAAGACAGGAACAAAGCATTTAAGGCCGTAGGTGAAAAGAGGTGCTGCAGCAATGTGCATTGTGAGGAAAAATAATTTGTTTTTTGAACTTTAAATCAATGTATTCTAACAGACCGAACAAAAAAAAAATATTATGAACTTGTAAATGAGCATAATATGTGGACTTAATAAAGTAATGGATTGTTCCTTAGTCCAGAAGAACTATGCGGATGAAACCGGTTCACTAAAACAAAATCCAAATGCTATATGAGAAAATGGACTGTCTAGAGTGAATTTGATTATTGCTTCAGCTTGCTTTGCTGCAAAGCTGAGGGTGCAATAAAATGTGAAAAAGTAAAGTAAGTAGTATTTTGTAACAAAAATAATAGGTTGTTATGGGAAAAGCTACATTACTTTTAAAATGGATGAAAAACTAAAAAATGTAATTAGGTTATTAGCTTCATCCCAACACTGACTGCAGCAGTTTCCTCTGGCTGAGCACATCTCTAGCACTCCCCAAAGCCATTTTCACACTGAGTCCAGCGCTGCCCTGTTCTCCAGCGGAGGTCAACAGCCACACCCACCTGTATCTTAGCATTACATCTCAGCCTCACTGCAGCGCAGCAACAGGCCAACTCTGTCCTTCTCTACAACACAGCAGCCCTCAGGCTTTCTCTCTCTGTCCGTCTCTATTTTCTTACTCTTTACATCTCCCTCAGAGAGAAGCTAAATGTGTCAGGAACAACCAGAATACAAATAAAGCTGAGACTGAGATATAGAAGCAGGACAACAAGGTAACAGACAGAAAATGCAGGAGGACAAGAGAAACCGGGGAGGGAAAGATTGAATGAGAAATGGGACTGATGTGCAGGTGGAAAAGAAGGATAAACAAAGAGAGATGGGGATGGGAGAGTGGAGGCCAGAGCTGATATCCTCCAGCGCAGTCAGCAAGCAGACAGGACAGACATTAACACCTCGTAGGCTGCGGCTTTACTAAAGCCTCTTAGCAAAGCATGTGTATAGCTTCCAGAGTATTTCCAGTGCATCTGCATAACAGAGGGGCTCACCCCTAACAAAAAACTGCTGCAAACCCACTCTGCCAAGGTGAGGCAGGCCTGCAGCCAGGCTATGTTATTACAGCCTGCTAAGTGTTAGTTTGGTGGAGAAAGTGGGTAATTATCTCATTGCCACACTACTGCTGCCTGGAACAAAGAAAACACACATTGTGCTTTATAGGGTGCGGTTACACTTGTAGTTGGGTTTTCTTGGTGTTTTGGTCTAGTTCGTTTGGCGTTCACACTGAACCTAAAGATAAAAAAACAAAACCAAACCTGCCAAATGTAAACACACTAAAATGAAAATGACATCACACACAGCCAATTTAGCTTCCGAAGTATGATGTAGTAATGTGTGAAACAGATTATTCAACAAGAAAAACAAATAAGGTGGGGATACTCTTGAAATACTAATTTTGAGAATGTTTTTGATTAAGACGTTGAGGTTATAAGGTCAGCTAATAATTAGTATTAACTGTCATTCAGTTTCTGGGTTTAGATTATTGAAGTTTAGTTTTTGAAGGTTTGACTAATACTATACCTTCAGTAGCCTAAAATAATGTCTAAATAGCTATTTGCCTATTGGTTTGGATTACTTTGAGCAGCTGTGTGACACTATGCTAACAGGAAAATTAGGAGGGGGAGAAAGTTATTAGATTTTAATGAAAGATTAAAAATTCTTTAATGATCACAAATGTTTTATCTTGAATAACAGCCATGAATGAATTTTTCACTATAAGACGAAGTATGTATTAAGAAAGTAAACAGAGTTCATTCTGATTGCATGCTGGATTTAAGGTCTACAAAAAACATCCTCACATCTCCCGGGATCAGAGGAAAAAAAATCAAGAAGGCCACAAAAAATCAGTATGCAGACAGAGGAAATCTTGTTTCAGCTATTAAAACAAATCACCTACTGAAAATGAATGAAAGTCAAGAGAAAAAAAGGAAGTTAGTCTATTAAAAAAATGCTGTAATATAGTTTCCTTATAAACTCTGTCTCAATTTGTCAAATGCTTTCACATAAGCTTCATGCAAAATATTTATCACTTTGCACAGCAATAAAACCAGGAATGTATGTAAAGATAATAACAATTTTGATGTATTTTGATTTTGCCTTTTCAGCTTTTCACAAAATACATACATACATACATACATACACCCTCACACTGTTACAGATTGGTGAGTTCCTCACTCCCAATCACTGTGCACACCCGCACCTGTTCCCGGATTGATCACACCTGCACCTCATGAGCACCCTCATCAAGACGGCTACAAAAGCACACACCTCACTTCACTTAGTGTCTGGTCTCGTTCGTTTGAAGTGGACTCCCTATGCTATCACAGCGACTTACCTGCTACTTATTTCCATCGTGTTCTTACCTCCTGTGTCCTTTCCAATGTCTGATCTCCTGTGTTCCCGGTTCTGAAGTCATCGAATCCACCGGTGTGAGGTGTGTGCTCTGACCATCGATCCACAAGTTCCTGTCAAGGCAAATACTTAACATCTCCCTTCTGCTTTACTGATCTGTTCAATAAATTCACCTGTTGTTGAATTTATCCTCTGTGTGAGTCTGCTTTCCATAACACGCACATCAGAGGGGCTAGATGTAAAATTTATAGAGGGCCACAAGTTTGCTTCCACACTAAATGGGGGCTCGGCTAAACTGTAACACCATCTGTAGAAAAAATAAATAAATAATCTCTGACGTCAAATCACTATGCAAAAAAAAAAAGTTTTCACCAAATTCAAAACAAACTTCCAAACTTAATCTAAATGCCTGCTGAAGAGATTAGCTCTGATAAACCATGTACTATGAGATAATTCCACCACTGAATAATGAAAGTTCCACTCACCAACACAAACTTTTACATTACACACACACACACAAGGGCACATTATTCATACTGTGACAAATAGCTCTGTGTCTTTCTTCACAACTCTTTGGTCTGTTTGCCCCTCACCATTTTTAAAGAAAAGAGAACGGCATCAAAGGACAGCCAGCAGTCGACTCCAGCATGGAGGAGCTCAGACTGGCAGCCACAGATACAGCTAAGGTTAATAGATTGTGGATTTACCAAAATGAAAAGAATATCATATTTACAGACTACAGCTGTTTGCCCAGTGCTCAACAAAGGTCTAAATGGTCACGTCGCCGCTGTGCTGACAGTGTTAAAAACGCAGTGTGTGTGTGAGAGGTAGGGGATGATGTGGCAGACACATCTGCGACCGGGTGACCGTGCAGAGAGGGGCACATAAATAGCCCGTATTAAAGACTCCAAAGGGAGAGGCGGTGGCTCTCCCGGTCTTCAGCAGAAAGCTAAAAATGATCATTACAATCATTAAAGTGAATTGACAGGCGGCCACAGAGAGAGGTAGGCACTGAATTCCATCCAGCATCTCTGGGATTAGACTGGCGCGGAGTCCTTGTCAGTAATTCTTCAAGACAAATAGCATGGCTCCCCAGACACCACCCCCTGTAAGTCTGCAGGCAGGCAGCACTAATTAGCAGGGGAGGTGTGAAGGAGAAATCATTACTTTATCCACACAGAGCTCACCCCGCAGTCCCTCGTTCAACGCGGCAGCGGGGGAACGAATGGGCGAGCGGAGAAGGTGAGAGCAAGAAGTCAAAATGGAGGGTAAACGGCACTAGAAGACGTCGGCAGAAGGGTGGAGCGAGAGAAAGGATGACGAAGACGGTGCAGCTTAGCGCCTAGTAATTTCAGATTGATAGCGGAAGCCTGTGGGACGTGCCAGACACTTTTTTTTTGCATACCTGAGTCCTCTTTCTCTCTCTCTCTCTCCCCCAGAGCTCGGCTTTGTCCCCAGCAGTATGATTCATGAGACTGTTGCTTTTCTCCTGACCCTGGCAGCCCTGCAGCACAAACCATCAGGTACAACTCAAAACAGTTGCACCCTTCAAGATTAATGAGCGAACCCAGTACAGGGCAGAGATGTGGTGCTCTTGATCTCTCTCCTCCGCTATCACACACAAACACACTCCCTCCCTCTCTCTTCAAAGCCGCTTTAAGTGAGAGAGGCCAGCCATGCAACCCACACAAGCTCATCGGGGTCATAGCTTTATGCTGTGAGACACTGATCAACAAGAAAAAGACAAAAAAGAGGAGGTGGAGGAGAGCGGAAAAAAATGTGTTGGTGTTGATTTGCCTAAGCGCTTGCCATTCATGTCTGGACACAAATCCCTGCAGGCATACATGGAGAGCCTACATGCTAACCAAACAGGATTTAGACTCGATACTCTCGCTGAGTGGAGACGATCTCCAGACTCTGTGCTCCTCAACTGCCACAGCTCTCGGAGTGTGCTAAATATTTCAGTGAAGCTCAGATTGCGTGCAGGGTTTTAAATGTGTGATCTTTATTTCATGGGGACAGAATGCCTTAAAACCCCTACAAGCTGCCTTGTTGCATTCCTGCCATTTCTGTACTGCACTTTGGCTAAGCGGCACTTAAGAACACAAGTTTGAGCTGCATGCCCCTGCAGCTGTGCCATCCACCTTTACTTTTCTTGAATGCTACACAGGATGACAACAAAAGGAAGATTGAATGGAAAGGTTAATCTCACAACTGCAATCTGTAGAACAACTGGTGTTAATATAATACATGGTATTATGGAGTATTAAAGAGGGTTATAATCCATGCAAGTTTACATCCAAGTTGGTAATATTATTTATGCAAAAGATGCAAACAAATGGTACATACAAGACACATTACTTTAGACTTTTTGTTGCAAATTGAGGAATTTGTCTAATAAAAATGTAAAAAAAAAAAAAAAAAAAAAAAGTATAACATATAAATAAGAATATACAGTTCATATATGCAAACTTTTTTTCCATGATATTCTGCAATCTGGATGCTATAGTATAGGAACTGGGATAAGAATGTTTATTAAAAATCTTAGAAATATTGTCAAATATTCTCCGGTTTTACTTCAGTTTATTTCTACTTTTATCTATTGACTACATAATTTATAGGCAGTCATTTTGCTTTTTTTATACATGTATAAACATTCTGGTATTTAGCACTCCAAACGGCCCTAACGAACATAGTCACAAACTATGCAAATCAAACTATTTTTTTTTTTTATTCCCCCATTGAACAATCTATCAACCTGCCATCCCTCCAATGCACCTCAAAACATATAACAAAAACTGATAGCGGCAGGGACCACATGCAGAACTCCACCATGCTGGCCTGAGTTTGGCAGCTATGTGCACAGGAGAGAGCACAGTATGTTATCTGTCCAAAAAGAGGCCTTTCAGCATGTATTCATAAAGGTTCTGTAATGGCATCCTCCGGGAGAACTATTCTCTCCATAGAGTCAGAGAATGAAAGAGAGGAAAGAAGAGAGAGAAGAGGGAGCGATGACTTCATCATGAGCAGAATAGAAATGATGCCCCATTGGGGTCTATTAGGGAGTCTTTACATACAATTGAGGACAGTGGGACTGTGAGGTAGAAGATGCAGTAAAGCCCAGGCTTAGTGTTACTAGGGGATCAGAAATGAGAAGCATCCCACATGCAAGTCTGAAATCTGGATCTCGCTTTTCTTTAAGTAGTGCACACTAAAAAATAAATAAATATATAAAAAACGATAAAAATTAGGTTTACCCTAACTTGGCACAATGGACTCAAAAGAAAGATTAAAATGATGCAAAACATCCCTAAATGGTGCAATGTAAATTCAGTATAACTCAACTGTGAGTATTTAAGAATAGGCTCCTCTGCTATTAAAAAAGCTAGCAACTGAAAATAAATGAATGCATGTCAGACAAGAAGAAAGTAAGTTTGAGAAAGAGGATATTCTATTTAAAAAAAAATATATTTTCTTTGCAGATGGGCTTACAACGCATACAGTTTCCATGTTGACTATTTGCCTAATTGTGTAAACCGCTCTGGCACAATATCATGCAACACCATCCATCTAGTGTCATGATGGTCGTTGGCAAGGGAGACCCAAAAAAATACAAGAAAATAATTAACAGTATAAGAATAAAACAAAACAATATATAAAAATAAAATAATGTATTTTTAAAACATTATTTAATAAAATAGTTTGAAATAATATATATATTTTTTTTTGACGCCAGCAGATAGTTTCAAAGATCCAACGACTAATAAGTGAATTTAATGGGTTGGAAGCAAAACAGGTCAAATGTCATGTGAGAATATCTACATTTCTGTGATTTGCTGATTACTCAAGATAATTTAGGCTGCAATGCATGCGATATGCTTTGTACAGCATAATTGTAGTTATTATGTTTCAAGTAAAGTGTATATTGATGAGATTTTGACATGACAAAAGACAACACTCCGCCAAACACCAATGATATTGTTTAACAGATTCAAAATCTTCATTAAACATTCACACCTTTCGCTGGCTCCAGATTCAGTCATCATCGTATGTGAGGTCAAGGAGAGCTGTTCTCTCCATGCTGCTCATTAAAACTAGATTGAAATGGTGCCATTTTCACTTATTGGCTTAATTGTCTGCTTATGTAGCTGGGCCAGATGACAGCGAGGGTGTCAGAGCCAAAGGACATGTTCAGTCCATTCAGACTATTGCCAGATCTCATCACTTATCCTACGTGATTCATACACAGCATGCTGAGCTGGCCTACAGACAGATTCAATGAGCTCACTCATCAATTATGAGGACTGAGGTCATAAATCAGTGCCACATTAATCATCAATCAACTCCTGCACCCTGAACGGAACCTGAGGAACAGTGGCCTGTCTTTCATGTTCAGTCGTGTGCTCGTTCATGTCTCACAAGCGAGACGAGGACAAGACAACTCCGCATACCTGCCTCTGGGCCCTCAAAGAGTCTGATGATAAAACAGCTCCAACATCATCAGAACATCTGCAGTACCATCAAGGGCATCATGCAACCATGCTTTGAGTGGCAGTCTTGACTCGCTTGTTGTCCTAGTAAAGATAAAAGATGAACAAATTAATAAAAAACTAATTTTAGTGACTTTGTTGTTCTTTATATAGGTGTAAAACAGGATCGTCTGGTGGTACAATTCTTATTTAGCATGAAAGGGTCAATTTTATCTACAACTTGATATTCAAAGATAGAAAATGATTTATTGTGGATGCTGCAATGACTCATGCTCCTTAGTTTGAACAGGCATGATGCTTCTGATTACCATGTGTGAGTACATTCACTGCTTAGTGGTAAATGTTTGAGTAAGTGTTGCTGTTTGTATATGCATGTTTGTCGGCGAGAGATAGACTGCTTGCATGTCAGTGGCTTTGCGAGTAGGTGCTGTGGTTGTCACTGGTCCAACTTACTGCTTGGTGTTTATATTTGCCTGTGTGGTTGGCATCTGTGTGTTCAGGAAGGGTATTTTGTATGTGTTACTGAGAGATACATACCAGAGCATGTGTCCTTTTCTCTGGATCACTGTGTCTTCTTGAGCTTAAGGTCTGTTTGACTGGAGCATTACGCGTAGGTGTTCCCATTCATTCTTCTTTTATTTCTGCAGGAGAAAAATTAGGTTTATTCAGTTCATCACCTAACATCACCAGCTATTAAAATATTTTCCCTTCATTACATTTTTCAGATTTGCAGCAATATTTGCATTTATTAATAAAAGAAAGATGCTATAAGCTAAGTCTGACTCAATTAAAGCAGTTAAGCAAACAGCCAGTCTCATACCTCCATGAATAGAATAAGAACTCAGGTGAAATCAAAATACAAACCAATTCAAGTGCATGCAAGTACATCTTTTTATTATACTCATTCTGATCTAGATTTTTTACAGAATAAACATAAAATGACCTATGACAAAAAAAAATACAGATGTTTAATGAATTTGAACTCAATGCAAATCTTTTTGAGTATAGTTGGTCTTAAATGCTTGGTTACACTTTATTTTGATAGTCCACTTTTGACATTCTACTAACAATAAGTGACTTTGCAACTAATAGTCATTAATTTGCAACAATGTATATTAACTCTTAGAAGGGTAGGTTTAGGGTTACTAGAATAAGTTGACATATACTTGAAATGTTTCTCATAGTCAATATGTTGTATGTTGTGGACCCATCAAAATAAAGTGTTAGAAGATATCAAGCAGATAGTCTACTACTACTTTAATGATTGGTAGTTAAAATGTAGTTGCAATGTTACTTACTGTTAGTAGAATGTCTAAAGTGGACTATCAAAATAAAGTGTTACCAAATGTTCTTTTATAAAAGTAATTTTATATAACAAGCAGTTTGAATTACAATTTTTATCATTTAATTGTAATATTTATAAACCACAGGCCCACAATGAGAAAATGTCTAGTGATTGTGTCTTTGAGTGCTTTTATTGAGTAATTACACAATGAAGCAATAAAATATTAATTAACAGCATAGTGTTAGGGTTAGAATTAGGGTTTGGTTTAGAGATAGTTGCACGTAATCATGCATAATTTACTGTTATTACTATAGTAATCACATGTAGCATAACAAGGACAATGTAAAATACAGCACTACCTTTTTTATTTAAGGCAGGGTAGGTGATTTGGTTCAAAACAAAAGTTTTTTGTTATGCTGGTTGGAATTCTCTTCACATCCCACTAGCAATCACTAAGTTAAGTGGTCTAACTGTAATTGCATTGCATTTATATAGTCTGTGGAAGGCGTAGGACCAAAACAATGTTTGTCCAATCATATGCCTTGGTTCGAAGGCTGAGATAGACCGTTCTACCTGCTTATCAATGTATGTACTTGCACACCTCCACACACCCTGTTCACACAGAAATGATATGTCATCATCAGCATGTTCCATTACGCTACTGCAGACCTAGCGAGAATAAAAGGCCTTATTATTGTAAAATTATGTTCTTTGTACTGTAATGTTTTCTCACCGGTGAATGAGACATGAGGTAATTGGACAGTGTTGCATTCAACCCTCCACCAGCGCCGTCCCTCATTGTGTCACTGGTTAGCATCTGGTCTGCATGTGCGCATTCACGTGTTTTGGAGGAGAGTGATTTGCAGTGAGGGTGGGATCTTATGCCTCTCCATAACCGCCTACCCTACATTCAATTGCTATGTATTGTGCTATTAAATGTGTTGTCCACAAAATAATAATAATAGTAATAATATATATATATCCAGGGTCACACACACACACACACACACATATATATATATATGTGTGTATGTGTGTGTGTGTGTGTGACCCTGGACCACAAAACCAGTCTTAAGTCGCTGGGGTATATTTGTAGCAATAGCCAACAATACATTGTATGGGTCAAAATTATTTGATTTTTCTTTTATGCCAAAAAATCATTAGGACATTAAGTAAAGATAATGTTCCATGAATATATTTTGTAAATTTCCTACTGAATATATATCAAAACTTAATTTTTGATCAGTAATATGCATTGCTAAGAACTTAATTTGGACAACTTTAAAGGCCATTTTCTCAATGTGTTTTTTTTTTGCACCCTTAGATTCCAGGTTTTCAAATAGTTGTATCTCAGCCAAATATTGTCATATCCTAACAATCCATACATCAATGGAAAGCTTATTTATTCAGCTTTCATGTGTTTTGAAAGAATTGACAAGAATTGACACTTATGACCAGTTTATTTTTATTTATTATTATTTTATTTATTATTATGCTCTTTTAGAAGATGGATTGTTTGATCAAAACCAATGAAAAACAAATAAAACTTTCACACAATCACTGGAAATTTTCTCACAGCAGGTCTGTGACTTAAAAAAACATATACTTCAACAGAAAGTAAACACTCATCAAGGTAATGATTTATTCAAATAGTCACCTGCCCTCCACTTTTCACCATGTACCTTTAGACAGGCACTGTAGGAATAAAAGAGCTAGCCGGGCATCCCTTGTCGAGCTCAGTTGAACAGCTGGACTGTGGAGTGTTTGGCTGGCAGAGAGAAGGGCACAGCTGGCTTTTAAGAGGAAGAGCTCCTCTTGAGCCTGTGGGAGGTCACAGCCTGCTAGGCCGCAAAGCACTGCGCGGCAGGAGCCGTGTGTTAATGCAGAAGGTCTGCGTACTGTGTGCAGATGTTGTTCTGCTTCAGTGGCTGCCTCCTTGCATCTTTCTCTCTCCCCTCCTTTTTGTCCTGTATGGAGCTCTACTAAAGATGCACTACTCTGCCCACATCCTCATGGCAACAGCAATCATATAATACAGGCATCATGGCTTACATTAAATGGGCAAATTCTACAAGGTCACAGCGTCCTTGGTAATGCATGTTTGCTACCTTTTTGAATACGCCAAACAGCCTTTTCAAAACCATCATTTAAGCAGAGCTCTTAATGACAAATAGCTTTTGACCTTTACTGCTACACACATTATGTGTAATCACTCAAACTCTCCCATTTCATAGCACTTAAAACAAACCTTTATATGAATAGCACAAAAACCGTCCTTGCGTTCACCCTTACGTACATCCACTCATTTATCGACCACGGCATGCCACGCGAGTATGGCACTGGCAGGTCTCCATTGTGGTGACGATTCTCTGGAGAAATGAGAATAATGAGACCGCATACAGATCCTCTGGGCTTTATGACGTGACACCTGAAGAGCCGACAGAAGTCATCAAACAGTGTCGTCAGCAGTGTCCTGACAGAGATGAATTGAGTGAGTAAGAGTTGAGTGACAGGCCACACAGTGGGGAAGAGGGGATGGTTCTGAAGATCTCCCACTGTTGGGTGCCAGCAAATGTGGTACACGACAACCTCCACAACTCTACTTGATGTTCCACAGCAGTCAACAGAGAAGACACCTTTCAGTGAGAGATTAACAATGTATATTAGATACAGGGAACTTCACCAGATAGCTACATTGACATCCCTTCTTAAAGGGATAGTTCACCCAAAAAAGAAATTGTGTCATCATTCACCCTTCCAAAATTGTAGAACTTACTTTCTTTTATGGAACACAAAAACCACTTTGAAGAATGCACTTCTGATCTCTTTTGTCCATATGATGATACTGGACCCCAATGAAGATCATATATATATATTTATATAAATATATATATATATATATAAAGAAAAAAATCAGGAAGGGGGCCAACACTTTTTCACACCACTGCATATACATATATGCATATATATATGTATATGCAGTGGTGTGAAAAAGTGTTGGCCCCCTTCCTGATTTTTTTTTTTGTTTAATGCACTTTAATGTTTCAGCTCAACAAACAAATTTAAATATTAGTCAAAGATAACACAAGTAAACACAACATGCAGTTTTTGAATTAAGTTTTTTTATTATGAAGGGAAAACAAAATCCAAAACCCACATGGCCCTGTGTGAAAAAGTTCTTGCCCCCTAAACCTAATAACTGGTTGGGCCACCCTTAGCAGCAACAACTGCAATCAAGCGTTTGTGATAACTTGCAATGAGTCTGTTACAGCGCTGTGGAGGAATTTTGGCCCACTCATCTTGGCAGAATTGTTGTAATTCAGCCACATTGGAGGGCATGAGCATGAACCCCTTTTTAAGGTCATGCCACAGCATCTCAATAGGATTCAGGTCAGGACTTTGACTAGGCCACTCCAAAGTCTTGATTTAGTTTTTCTTCAGCCATTCAGCGGTGGATTTGCTGGTGTGTTTTGGATCATTGTCCTGCTGCAGAACCCAAATTCGCTTCAGCTTGAGGTCACGAACAGATGGCCGGACATTGTCCTTCAGAATTTTTTGGTAGACAGCTGAATTCATGGTTCCATTTATCACAGAAAGTCTTCCAGGTCCTGAAGCAGCAAAACAGCCCCAGACCAATCACACTACCACACCATATTTTACTGTTGGTATGATGTTCTTATTCTGAAATGCTGTCTTACTTTTATACCAGATGTAATGGGACACACGCCTTCCAAAAAGTTCAACTTTTGTCTTGTCAGTCCACAGAGTATTTTCCCAAAAATCTTGGGGATCATCAAGATGTTTTCTGGCAAAACTGAGACGAGCCTTTATGTTCTTTTTGCTCAGCAGCGGTTTTCGTCTTGGAATTTTGCCATGCAGGCCATTTTTGCCCAGTCTCTTTCTTATGGTGGAGTCATGACCACTGACCTTAACTGAGGCAAGTGAGGCTTGCAGTTCTTTAGATGTTGTTGTGGGGTCTTTTGTGACCTCTTGGATGAGTCGTCGCTGCGCTCTTGGGGTAATTTTGATCAGCCGGCCACTTCTGGGAAGGTTCACCACTGTTCCATGATTTCGTCATTTGTGGATAATGGCTCTCACTGTGGTTCACAAACACTTTTTCACACAGGGCCATGTGGGTTTGGATTTTGTTTTCCCTTCATAAAAAAAACCTTCATTTAAAAACTGCATGTTGTGTTTACTTGTGTTATCTTTGATTAATATTTAAATTTGTTTGATGATCTGAAACATTAAAGTGTGACAAACATGCAAAAAAATCAGGATGGGGTCCAACACTTTTTCACACCACTGTATATACACAGTGCCCTCCAAAAGTATTGGAACAGTAAAGACAAAATTGCTCTGTTGGCTGTGGAGTCAAAATTACAGAATGTCACACTTTATTATTGGGTGATTCAACTCATACATGTTTTACCAGCTAAGAAGTTCAGCACTTTTAGGGTTTCATCCCCCTATCTGATGTGAGCATAAGTATTGGAACAGTTGCCTCACAAGTCTTTCTAAGTGATCAGCAGTGTCCTGTTGCATTAATTCTTCAGATATTAAAAGCAGGAAATGTGTCGTATCAGTTATATCCATTACTTCTGTATTCTGAATCTTGCATTCAATGACAACGCACACAAACCAGGAAGAAGACGAGGGAGTTGACTCTGAGAGAAAATCAAGCAATTTGGATACTAAAAGAAAAGAGGAAGTCAATTAGAGCTATAGCAAAAACAAAGGGCATTGAGAAATCAAGAGTTTGGAAACCACCAGCGACACCAGCAGCCAACAACTACCTGATCAGCTGAGAAAACAACAGTAGTTGATGACAGACAAATCATAAAAGCTGTGAAAATGAACCCTAAAAGACGTGTCTGTACAATCACCAACAACTTCCAGAAAGCTGGGGTGATGCTCTGACAATCTACTGTCCTCAGGAGACTTTGATACAGAATTACAGATCCTACACAGCAAGATGCAAACCTCTGATCAGCACCAAATATAGAAAGGCAAGATTAGAGTTTGCAAAAAAGCACAAAGATGAGCCAGAAGTGTTTTGGAACTGTGTTTATGGACCGATGAGACAAAGATGAACCTTTATCTAAGTGATGGGAAAGCAAAAATGTGGAGAAAAAAGGGAACTGCAATGATCCCAAGCATACAGCCTCATCTGTAAAGCATGGTGGAGGTGGTGTCGTGGCATGGGCATGCATGGCTGTCTCTGGAACAGGCCCTCTCAACTTTAATGATGACTTAATGTATGATGACAGTAGCAGAATGAATTTTCAAGGGTACGAAACCATCTTGCCTACCAATATTCAAGAAAATTCCACCAGATTAATTGGGAAGTGCTTCATATTGTATCAGGACAATGACCTAAAACACCCTGCCAGTTTAGTCAAGGAATTTATAAGGGCAAAGAAATGGAAAGTCTTATATTGCCCAAGTCAATGTCCAGATTTAAATCCGATTGAACATGAGTTTCACCAGCTGAAGAGGAGAGTAAAGGCAGAAACTCCCCAAAACAAACAACAATTGGAATTGGCTGCATTAAAGGCAGGGGGAAGTATTTCAAAGGATGAGACCAAGAGTCTGGTGATGTCTATGGGTCACAGACTCACTGCTGTGATTGTGCGCAAGGGATCTGCAACTAAATAATAGCTTTTAATCTTTTATATCTGCCTCATGTTCAACTGTCCCAATACTTATGCTCACATCAATGACTGGGATGAACTCTAAAATTGCTGTTCCTTTTATTTGGTAAAACATATATGTGTTGAAATGGCTAATAATAAAATGTGACATTCTGTAGTTTTGTCTCATATTCATCTCTTAATAATATTTGCAAATGTCCTGACTCCACAGCCAACAGAGCAATTTTGTCTTTACTGTTTATGGAGGGCACTGTGTGTGTGTGTGTGTGTGTGTGTGTGTGTATATATATATATATATATATATATAAAAACATAAACACTATCCCTTTAAGAAATGCATTCATGTTACAGAGCATAGATTCTTTCTTAATAAGCATGTGCATTCATATTTTTCTTTTATGTTGTAATAACTTACCTTGCTGACCAAATTTAATTATGCCGTATGCAGCTATCAGTAAGCAAAAACCTCACAGATCACAACATTCACATGAATCACTGAACAGAGGTTCTCTTATGGTTTCCTGACTAAGACAAGGCTGCGTTCCATAAAGCTGAACTCTATTCACTGCGTGAGGTGATCTGTAAAGCAAACTGCTCATTATTTTTGACACTCATTGAGCCAAACAATTCATGGATGTTGCAAACAAGAACTATCGTTTTTGACAAAATAGTTCTTTTGAAAACATGATGGTTTAAAGTTACACACGTATTACACATTTTCTTTTCTTTTCTTTTTTTTCTTTTCATTAATTATGCATCCGAATCAGCCTGAGAGGTATGCTGTCTTAATTCTCATTCTAGTTGTCATTCACAAATATGTTTTATTTGCAAAACAACTTTTGCTTAAATAATTCATTAAAAGCGAAACGGGAATATTATCATTCAGGATCTATAAAACTTTCTGACACTTGGAGGCAGGGATCACGTCCTTATTCTGACAATACATGCAAACCTCTGGCCTTTCAGATGCATTATTTAAACATATTCTATTGAGTTTCCTTTATATGGACACATGAACTAATACATAACACTGATGGCACTGACCCCAGACACTCTAGCACTGAGAATAAATAGAGGCAGATGACTTTGAGTGATGGTCATCCTCAGGCGTGCGTAAGCACACATTCAGCTCAGTCCTCTTTTAACCTTGAGCCTCGCAGACGGAGAACGTGAAAACAATAAAACTGGCTGACGATAAATCATCTCAGCATTTCGTAAACATTTACACAGTTTCGTTGAGCATCTTATAAGTTATCATCTATAATTCAGGGTAAAAAGTGTCGTAACTCCAATGATGGTTGGTCATGTAGTGGAGTTAAATGTGAATACAAAATCAAACCGAATAACAGATCTGACGAGGAAACAAAGAGAGGTGCCAAACAAATGAAAACCTGGGAGTATCTGAAGATCCCATAGCACAGCACTAATGCTGCCTTTTATTTGTGTGATTTTCAACAATTCTTAAATACCCAGGAGGCTTTGATGACTAGGGGAACGTTTGTCCCAAAGCCTGCTACTGTTGAATGGCATTAGAGCAGGGGTGGAAAACACATGAGCCAAAAAACTGTATTTTAAAGTGGTGGTGGGGGGGGCTCAAATTGGCATGATATATTCAATCCATTAATAAACTGTCCAAACCATTTATCTTCTAGGGTTGCAGAGATGCTGGAGCCTATAATGATATATTCACAATTAAATTATTATAAATTATTACAATTTATAAATTATTATAATTGACATATACACAGTTAAAATATAACAATATAATATAATACCTCTGGTGAGTTGCAATGAATAAAATTAATCCATTATTTTACCTCAATACTGATTATTAAATCATTAAGTTGATGCTTTACTTATTTTAGAAGAGCATGAGTTATGTGTCACAGTGCACACAGCAGGGAGGAACGAGGAACACGCAGACGAGGATGTAACTCAAAATAACAGTCTTTACTGAAGACATCAAAGCAGGGCAAGACAAGGCAAGGCTGACACAGACAGGAACACCGGGGAGTAACCCCAGTAGGAGGGGACGTTCTTGCAACCTTGCGTAACGTTCCCTTAAAGTCCGGTAAAGGTGACGAAAGTCCCAAACCTTTACAGAACATTAGGGACGTTCCTAAAACGTCCTCTTTTGGTTTTGAAAGTGCTGCTGTTCAACGTTCCCGATATGACTTAAGGGGGACGTTCTGTATTGGTTATTCTATGGACACATAGCAACATTACAAAGAGAACATTTGGGACTTTAACAGAACGTTCCCACATGGTCCTCTGTTGGTCATGTAATAACATTCCTAATATGACTTACGGGGACATTCTGTATTGGTTATTCTATGGTTATCTAGCAACAAATAGAACATTTGGGACTTTAACAGAACGTTCCCACATGGTCCTCTGTTGGTCACATAATAACATTCCTGAAATGACTTAAGGGGACGTTCTGTACCGGTTATTCTATGGTCACATAGCAACGTTACAAAGAAAACATTAACGTTAACAGAATGTTCCCATAGAGTTCCCTTTTACTTGGGGACATTTCATTCGGAACTGCGCTGGATGCAACATACTTTGCCAGAAATCGATCCAGCAGCGTTTTACCATTTCACCACTGAGGTAATTGCTCAAGCTACGATCTTAACCACGCATCAGCAACAACTTAATCACCTTACCCTGTTGACCGAAGAAATGTTACAGGCATTGCGGGATCTTCGTCACCAGACACCTGCAGTCCAAACACCTCCCTCAAGCTCACCTCTCCAAGCCCTTACCCCATCTACATCCACCGCCAGTCCTCGACTGGCGTTCCCAGATAAGTTTGATGGCTCACCCACGAAGTGTAAGGGCTTCCTATTGCAATGCTCGATGTTTGTTAGTCAACAACCCATGCTATATCCCACCGATGATAGCCGCATCACATTTGTTTGCTCGCTGCTCGAGTGGGCCACTGCTGTATGGAGTGATGATCATCCTGTCTTTCCCACTTTCACTGCCTTTATTCAGCAGTTTAAGGAGGTGTTTGAACATCCCGCTGGTGGGAAGGAGGCGGGTGAGCAACTGATTTCACTAAAGCAGGGAGGAAGTTCGGCGCCGGATTATGCCCTCTCTTTTCGCACACTCGCAGCTCAAACAGGATGGCCAGACGATCCGTTGAAACTTCACTTTCACAAGGGTCTGAGTACGGAACTACAGTCAGAGTTAGCATGTTGGGATGATGGCAAAACCTTGGATCAGTTCATTGACCTGGCCAGTCGGATTGACAATCTTATTCGTTCCCGACGTCAACCTCGTTTCTCCTCGGCTCCAGTCGGCAATCCAGTTCCATTCTCTAACTCTGAACCCATGCAGATCGGATTCACTCACCTCAGTGAGGAGGAGAGAGAGAGAGACGCATGCACAGGAATCTATGTCTGTATTGCGGACTCTCAGGACATATGAGGGCTACCTGTCCCACTCAGCCATCTCACAACTCCCCAGCGGTGAGTTCTAATTTGAATCCATCCACTGTTCTAGAAATACCAGTCACTCTAACATTCGACGGGCAGATTATGGAGGCTAAGGCCTTAATAGATTCTGGAGCTGCGGGAAATTTCATTGATGCTAGTTTTGCCAAAGCTCACAACATTCTTCTTGTCCCCTGTGTATCTCATCTGGCAGTGGCAGCGCTAGACGGTTGCCTGCTGGGTTCTGGCCGGGTTCAATTCATCACCGAGGACATCCAATTAAACGTTGGAGTTCTTCACACCGAATCCATCAGACTATTTGTTTTCTTATCACCGCAGACTCCAGTCATCCTGGGATTTCCCTGGCTAGAGAAACACAATCCTTCAATCTCCTGGTCCGAAAGGCAAATTACTCAGTGGTCAGAATCCTGCCGACAGTATTGCCTCCCTTCTACCTCAGCCAAAAAAGTGACATGCACCCACGAATTACCACTCCCTGCCGAATACCACAATCTTGCAGAGGCATTCAGTAAAACCAAAGCCACCCAGCTTCCACCACACAGAACAGGTGATTGTGCCATTAACCTTCAACCAGGTTCACAACCTCCCAAGGGGAGAATCGTCCCCCTGTCCCAACCTGAAGCAGATTCCATGAAATCATATATTGAGGAGGAACTCTCTAAAGGATTCATTAGACCATCCACCTCACCTGCCTCTGCCGGATTCTTCTTTGTCAAGAAGAAGGATGGGGGACTTCGGACTTGCATTTATTATCGAGGGCTCAACGACATAACCATCACGTTCCACTATCCCTTACCTCTGGTTCCAGCGGCCCTAGAACAACTTCGAGAAGCAAGATATTTCACCAAGCTAGATCTGTGCAGTGCTTACAATCTCATTCACATTCAGGAGGGTGATGAATGAAAAACTGCCTTCTCCACCACGACTGGGCACTATGAATATCTTGTTATGCCGTTCGGGCTTGCAAACAGTCCCTCCGTGTTCCAGTCCTTCATCAACGACGTCTTCAGAGACATGCTTAATCGCTGGGTCATTGTCTATATCGATGATATTTTGATTTACTCAAAGTCACTCGAGGATCATGTCAAGCACGTACGAGCAGTCTTACGACGCCTCATAGATCATCAGTTATTCGGCAAGGCCGAGAAATGTGAGTTTCACCAGGAATCTGTGTCTTTCCTCGGCTACGTGATCAATTCTGGAGGGGTAACCATGGATGATAAGAAGATTCGTAATGTTGTCAACTGGCCTCAACCGGCCACACTGAAAGAACTTCAACGCTTCTTAGGGTTTGCCAACTTCTATTGGAGGTTCATTCGCAATTTCAGCACGATAGCAACCCCGTTAACTTCCATGACAAAGAAGGGGAGTCAACGCCTCACCTGGTTACCGGCAGCCCTTCAGGCCTTTCAATCCCTAAAGGAGCGATTTACCACAGCTCCCATTTTACATCATCCCGATCCAGAGCAGGAATTCATTGTAGAAGTGAACGCCTCCAGCACCAGCATCGGAGCGGTCCTTTCACAACGTCAGGGCAATCCACCCAAACTTTATCCCTGTGCCTTTTTCTCTCGCAAGCTCAATTCCGCCGAACAAAATTACGATGTGGGCAATCGGGAACTCCTTGCCACGAAGGCTGCATTCGAGGAGTGGCGTCATTGGCTCGAGGGAGCCAAACACCCTTTCACTGTCCTCACAGATCATCGAAACCTTGAGTATCTGAAGACAGGCGAGATGGACACTCTTCTTCACTAGATTCAAACTCAAAATTACTTACCGTCCAGGCTCACAAAATACCAAGGCAGACGCACTCTCCCAAATCTACGAGTCCGCCACCTCAATTTCCAATCAAGAACTCATCATTCCATCCTCCATCATCCTTGCACCCATTCAATGGGATATTATGACGGAAAGCACTAACGCCCACAACACTGAACCTCCACCAGCTGAGACTCCACCTAACCTCACATATGTGCCCCAAGCTCTACGACAACGAGTCCTTAGTTTGGTCCATTCAACCCCCAGTTCAGGACATCCAGGTATACCAGCCACACTTCAACTAATGAATAACCGGTTTTGGTGGCCTTCCATTCAGCCTGAAACGATCGCCTTCGTCAAGAACTGTGTTACATGCAACATCTCCAAATCACCTCATCAATTGCCTGCTGGTCTGCTTCATCCATTACCCATACCACAACGTCCATGGTCACACATAGCCATCGATTTCGTAACGGACCTCCCAGCCTCAAAGGGCCATACCACCATCCTCAACGTTATTGATCGCTTTTCCAAAGCCTGCCGTCTGATCCCTTTACCCAAACTGCCCACAGCCTTCGAGACCGCCGAGTCTCTGTGCAATTACGTCTCCAGGTTTTACGGTCTTCCCGAGGATGTCGTCTCGGATCGAGGTCCCCAATTCACCTCACGAGTATGGACAGCATTCTGCCAGAAACTCAATATCAATGTAAGTCTCACTTCCAGTTATCATCCCCAATCCAATGGCCAGGTGGAACGTCTCAATCAGGGACTCACTCGATTATTTCGCTCATACTGCCATAGAAACCAGTCTGACTGGAGCCGCTACCTATTCTGGGCCGAATATGCACAGAACTCACTCTGCAAACCTGCTACTGGAATCACTCTCTTCCAATGCACTCTGGGATTCCAACCTCCTCTCTTCCTCTGGTCAGGGGAACCTTCATAACTCCCTACAGTCAACTCATGGTTACAGCGAAGTGAGGAGACATGGATTGAGGCTCATACCCATCTCCAGAGGGCAGTTCGTCATTCCACTGAACAAGCCATTCGTCGCTGATGCATCAATACCAATTATCAACCTGGTCAGTGGGTCTGGCTGTCTACTCGGGATCTTTGTCTCCGACTACCCTGCAAGAAGCTCAGTCCCAGGTACGTGGGTTCATTCAAAATCCTCAGACAAATAACTCCTGTTTCCTTTCGTTTGGCTCTACCTGCTCATTACCGTATGTCACCCACTTTTCATGTCTCCCTGCTCAAGCCCGCTGGTGGTCCGAGAGGAGCGGAGGTCCAGGAGGAGGCTGGTGACCAGAGGGCTCCTCCCATGATCATAGATGGCGAGGAGGCATATCAAGTCCGAGAGATTCTGGACTCTCGTCGCCGGGGCAGGATACTTCAGTATCTAGTGGACTGGGAGGGGTACGGCCCGGAGGAAAAATCATGGGTCAGTGCGGAGGACATCTTGGACCCTTCTCTTACCGCAGACTTTCATCGAGACCATCCGGATAGGCCGGACCCGAGACCCCGTGGAAGACCCCGGCGTCGTTTGCCTCTTCGCGTCAGGAGCCGATCACAGGGGAGGGGCTCTGTCACGAACTCAGCCTCTGTGGCTCCCTCCGATCACCACCAGAGGGAACCCTCACCCTCAGTATTAACTCTGTCATTCGGACTTCATTTCCCATCACACCCCGTACCTGAGACTGATTACCTGCACAGGTTACCCTTGCTCTCATTGCGAAGTCTTGTTCTTGCCATGCAGACATTTCTGAGCGTTTATCCCATGTTTGATTTCCTGTTGCCGACATGGACTGTTTATGAAAGAACTCTGCTTGCCTAATCTGACTCTGCCTGCCTTGCTGATCTGTTTTGTTATCGGTCTGCCGCCTGCTCAGACCTCTAGCCCGAACTCTGTTTATGATTCTGCTCTGCCTATGTGGTACCTGATGCCTGTGATAGACTTATGCTTGTATGACCATTCTTGTGTGATAAGAAAGCTGCACAAGACACTGCCTCCTCATTACAGAGTCTATATTCACTCTCAATGAGATCAGTTCACTAATAGATGATTGTCATTATAAATACATAACCAACTACTGATCATTTTCTCTGGGCTTTTGAGTTGTAACAAATATGTTCGAGGAACACATGGTTACAACAGCCAAAGAAAAAAAAAAAAAAAAAAAAAACCTAACACAAATGTCAAGGGCCCAACTAAAGCAGACACTGATATCAAACAAGGTTACTTAAAATGAAACCATGAAACGTTCTGGGAACATGAGATTTCCAAATAAAATATGGTCCCCTAAACGTTCTGAGAATGTCCTGAAAGTTCTGCTAAGGTCCCCCGAATAATGTCCCCTCACCCTTTAAAGAACTCAACATCGTGACCATCTCAGAACGTTCTGGGGACGTTACTAGACAATGTCCTTGACACCAGCGGGGACGTTCTGAGGACGTTCTGGGAACGTAAAATTTTCTAGCGGGGAACGAGTAGACCAGACCAAATCAAACTGAACAGACAAGACTATAAATACTATGATCACACTAGACGAGGACAGGAAACAAACCAAATATGGACACAAGAGGTGGGAACACATGACACACATGACAGAGGACTGACATTATGCATGCGTTCGCTATATGCTTGCCAATATTTTTTAAAACTTAATTTACACACATCCAAATAATCTATTTATAATCAGATTGATGGCGATATGATTGTGCTCAATCCAAATTAAATTTTGATTGGATTTAAGGGGGTTGTGAAGACCTGAAATAAACCAATTAACAAGTTAAGCATGTAGGCACTTCAGTCCACATAGCTTTTCTCACATAGCTTTCTTCACATCTCACATCTTTCAGACTTGATGCTCCTGACATATATCAGCTTTCTTATATTTATTTACATCTCACATTTTACAAATTGGTTAGTGGAGAAGTGTAAATATTTACAAAATATTTGCTTAAAAAATAAATTAATTAAATAAGTAAATATGTTGGAAACATTATCGAGGTGGCTTTCTCCAGTTTACAAATGTGGCGACTGAGCAATGTGCATGTGCTAATGTTTTGTTCAGAATACATGTCTTGCACTAGAAACTAATATGTAAATCAGATTACAACATGTAGTTCTCATATAAACAGAAATGTCAGAATTGGTAATCGGATTGGATTCATTGTTACTGATGAAACTTTGTGCAAGTAAACAAACCTTATGTTTCACAGAAAATAATGCTCCTTGTCAGTGTTGTGACTTTATAATTCAACCCATCTCCAACCCAGAAAAGCTAAATTATTCCATGTTTGTTGTTAGAACCAACAAGGGCACAGACACGGCGGCCGCGACCTCAACCAGACGGAACATCCCAGCCTTATTGACTACTCTGTCACCCGTTCAGCCCGCTTCTGATTTGACATTCCATTAACGGCTCCCATGGGCTGAGGGTTGACGGCAGAGGAGAAAGCTGGGGACAGCAGGACAGGATTTACGAAGGTGGCGGGCTCACCTCGCCGCTGACCACACAACTGCACAGGTCATATCCGCATACTGATGTGCGACGTGCCCTAGTGACTATGGAGGAGGCTGAGTGAGGGTCATATTTCACTCTATACAAATACCCATAAACAGAGAAGCGAAAGGATTTGAAGGGTGAAAAGCTTATACATCAAAAAAGAGCAAAGAGTGGGGAAAAAAACTCCATGCTTTCCCAATAAAATCTGTGATAATGTCCAGTCAGCTGTTCATTACCACGACATAGGCAACTGTATAGCCTGACACGAAATCCATTTTGGTTACACTTTACAAAAAGGCCCCATTAGTTAACATTAGTTAATGCATTAAAGGGGTAGTTTACTCAAAAAAAAAAAAAAAAGAAATCTGTAATTATTTCCTCATCCCCACATCATTTGAAACCTGTATGACTTCCAGATCTGCAAAACAAAACCCAACTTACCCTTCACAAAGACCTGCCCTGCTTAGTTACTGTTGCTATGTCCAACAAGATATGGCACTCTCACGAAACACATCATGTTCTCAAGCAGAGTAAAGAGGACACTGACAATGCGCTGACAGACAAGACAGAGCAGGTTATTTCTGGTATGAAACAAAGTCTCAGCTTCCAAATTTTTAAATTTTTTTAAAGAAATTCAAACAATAAATACTGTTTTGTGGCTCTTTAATGTGTATTGACAGATCGCTGTAGCACCTCAGTTCAAGCAGAATGTGAACCGATAATTTTTTCATATTTAGTAGTTACAGCACAAAATAAACACGAATGAACATCAGAAGGTATCTTGTTTCAACCGTGGAAAGACATCAATGCACACCAGTTTTCTGAATCCACCATTTTGTCTGACGGTCTCACTTTATATTAGGTGGCCTTAACTACTATGCAATTATTGTTTACATACATGTTTTTAAATTGTACATACATTTGTAATTAATTTCTGTAATTACATTTATAATTACACTGTTGACCCATCCCTTACACCTTAACCCACCCTTAAACCTACGCATACCACCAAACCTGTCACTAACCTTAACCATATCCCACCTCAAGAGCAGCAATAGTGTTTTGAAATACAAGTACACAACAAGTACATTGCATTTATTTTTTTATGTAAGTGCATAGTAGTTAAGGCCACCTAATATAAAGTGTGACGTGTCTGACAAACAAATCAGACAGGAGAGTAGATTAACCTCGGTGGACCTTCCACAGTTGAAATAAACATTTCACATTCTTTCAACAAAAATGTGAATAGGGGTTTGACAGACTGTAGTGCCAGTAGGCATCAGCTTTCTATGTTTTATTCTGCCCGGCATATCATATTGCCACATGAATGGAGCATGCTGGAAACACACTACTGGGATGGTGCAGTCATCGTTATATAAATGTGTTTTATTACAACACAGCTGGTGGAAAAGCTGGAGAGACCTTTTTTTCCATTCCTTTGGCCAGAGCATCTTGTCCATCTGGCCTTTTCGAACGTGCGGTGACTGGTTCCCTTACACGCCTGTTGTCATACTGTTAAGACTTACTGTGCCTGGTATATACAGCAAGCCCACAAACATACACAAAATCTTCTCACATTGGTCTCTGAGGACATTCATCTACCTCAAACAGATCTCTGGTTTTTGTGGTGACAAAGCAGCAGGAAACTAAGCTGCTTGGTTTACGTAGCCACTGATGGATCTCCCTCCATCTCGCTGTCTTTCCCCCTCACTTCCTCCCATAATGGGCCCGTGTCATCCCTTGACATCTTTGTTTGCCTAACCTCCAGGATGCCAGTCGTTTACCACACTTACACACACATAACACCAGCTGCGTTCTAACAGTCACGCCACATCACCTGTCCAGATTGGCTGAGGCTGCCATGCATGTAAAAGCATTCGTGTGGATGTGGAGCTGCGAGTCCCCAGACATTCCTGCTTCTGATCGATAGATGTGTGTGACTGCGTGTTATAGCAGCATGGATGGTGTTTATGGGGAGAGAGTTTAGCTCTGTTTGCCTCTCCACTGGAAACAAGAAGACACAATCACATTGGGCGGCTGAATAATAAGCGAGTTTATGGAACGTGGCGAAAGCAGTCTACAGCTCTACATGAAACAGCCATCAGGGTGCCGGCCTGCCGCAGCAGAGCAGCGCTTAATATCAGCAGTCACCTTGTGATACTTCAAACTATGAGAGAAGGACAGAGAAAGAGTGAAAGCCAGACACAGTGGCCCAAAAATGTCTTTCACTTAAAGGGATTGTTCACCCCAAAAAAGAAAATTCTGTCGTCATTTACTCACCCTCATGTTGATCCAAACTTGTATGAATTTCTTTCTTCTGCTGAACACAAAAGAAGATATTTAGAAACAAAATAGTTATTGTTTCCCATTGACTGAAATGCTATATGACATTATGGCTTTTCTAGGTCTAGAAGAATTTGAAGAAGAAACAAAATAAGAAAGATCACTTTTTAGTTGTATTAGCTCATTTTAATGCTTGTTTATCTTTATTTTAAATAATTTAAAGCCATATTGAGGCCTCTGGTATAAAACCAGTGAAAAATCATACATTGACACATTACTTAGAGAGGGAAATTGTGTGGTCACTTGGTTATTATGAATATAAACCACTGTAATCAGTGTTATTATACTGAGCATAGGTCACAAAAGTGAAGTAAAAAAAAAAGATGAATTCTGTTATATAATGCAATGATGTTCACTCAAAGGGGTCATATGATGCGATTTCAAGTCTCCCTTTTTCTTTGGAGTGTTACAAGCTGTTTGTGCATAGGTAAGATCTATAAAGTTGCAAAGACTAGTCTCAAACCCCAAAATATATTATTTATTGAAGTTAAGACTCATCCACACCTTCCTAAAATGCCTTATTCAAACACGCTTCCACATATCTACCTCACTGTGTTGGAAGATTTGCATAACACTGCCAAATGTTTATGCAAAGAAAGGCGGCGTAAAACTTAGGCTATTCTCGCTGTATTGTTGCTGGTACCGCCATATCGTAGAGACGCAGTGTGTTTCCAAATATGGTAAGGGGCATATTATTTTCTTCACACACTTGACATATTCGGTCAATCGCAATGCACTGGATAGCTGGCCAATCAGAGCACACTGCTCTTTTCAGAACCATGAGCTTTGTAAAAATTGACGCGTTTCAGAAAGGCGAGCCAGAGAGGAGCAACAATAATGTATACATTATGTGAAAAATAATATGTTTTTCGAACGTTAACCACATAAACGCATTGCATTACACAAAATACACAAAATAATGTTCTTTTTAGCATCGTCATATGACCCCTTTAAATATACAATACTTTTCAGGCCCACTTCATGCCTGTTACATCATAATGTCTGGTTTTCAAAACCCCACAATGCCTCTACAGGACAGCAGCGAGCAGCAGTCAGAGTCTTGTCACCACACATTGGCTGTATGCTGGGGGATCAGGCCTGGCATTTGCACCAGTAATGTTGACATGCTGGAGCGTGTTTTTGCTAAAGCAGAGGCAGTCTTGTGGTGAGTCAATCAGACAGCCTGTGACTCATCTGCTCCTCACTTCCATGGCTGACTCTGCCTGATCCTCCACAGATTTTAGGCCATTTGCAATCCTCACATTCATAATATCCTTGTCGATCCATCCATCAATCAGTCCCATGCAAAGACACTCACTGTCTGGACAAACAGACATCAGCCAATATGCATTAATACATTCATGCCATGGCGAGGTAGTGTCCTTGTTTGATCTGATGTAATACAGTCGGTTATGCGGTTATTTGTCAACAAGATAAAAAAAAAAGAAGCTTTTGGAAAGAAAAAAAATCTAGTCAACTGCTTTACAGGTCAGGATTTGCTAAAGGACTACAAGATAAAATGCATCTTTGACCTGGGTGTTTGTTGCATGCTCTGATCTCGTAAGTGCAAACTAAGTCTTGTTTCCTCACAGCTGAAGCATTATTAATGACCCAGGGTTGAGGTGAAAGGTTTCAGACTGATAGCATGCAGGCCTGAATAGAACACCTGCGTTATTTTTTCACGAACGCAGATGTGAATGCGTGCATGCTTGTGTTGTTAGGGTGCAAAAAGAGTACAGACAGAGTGTGCGTCTCTGCTCGAGTGGTCAACACTTTTATTCTAGTGGGTTAGCACTGTGTGTGTCTGTGTTCGTGTTCCATTGGGAGTACTTCAGCTGAGGGCAAGAGAAGCAAGAAACTTTGAGGGGGCTTTTATGTACTTTTGAATGAAAATATCCACAGAAAATCATTTATAAAAACTCATTTTTTCCTTTCTTTCGTCGTTGCCTGTATCAGTGGGGTTTAATCCTTTAGCTGCTTGTTGAACTGAACTTTTCACAGAAGGTTATCTTTAATGGATGTTTCAGGATAAAGTTAAGTTCTATCAAAGGCATTTGCGGCTTAATGGCCATTATCTGTACCTCAATTTCAACGAGCCATTCCTAAAAAGCGAAACCTGTGGTTATATAACTTATTATATAACCTAATTAGAGCTAATTTTGTGTGTTGAATGGTATTGTAGACTTGCTTGTTTTATAGATTACATAAAAATACAATTTATTGATACAATCTTTTTGCTTCATTGCCATGAATAAATACAATTGGTAAATATGGTTACTTTCACACGGTACAAGAAGGGGATACAAAAAACTGAAGTAAAACTCCACTCAAAGGAATTACTGTACATCAATAAAGCTTTTATAATAACGTTCAGTTGTAAGTAATTTATAAGTGATTAGTTAATGATGAACTAATCATTTACAAAACATTAATAAGTGATATGCTAACACGTTTTGTATGTTTTGTATGTATACAAGGCATTTACAACACTTTCTGCATCCCCTAAACTAAAGTGTAAAATACTCATCAGTTGTAAATGTTTTACAAACCTTCCAGTAACAGGTTGTGTGTGTAAATCATTGTGTAAAGGCACACAACCTGTAACCGAAAGGTTTGTAAAACATTTACAACTGAAGAGTATTTTACACTTTAGATTAGGGGATGCAGAAAGCTTTGTAAATGATTTATTCATGCATTTACACAACAGGTTTTGAATACTTTGTCATGTGTACTGCATTGTAAAGGCTGACTGGTGAGGGTGTAGACACTAGACAGATGTCTTCTCTGACACACATGGAGTATTTTAACACCGTGCACCTGATGTGATCTTCAGTGGAGGGTAAAACTGGTTCACATTATCATTAGATCCCACACACTCCACACAGAACACAAGTCTGTGCTGATGAGAGAAAGGCTTTAACACAACCCACTGGAATCCCCTGACTGTTTTTTTTCCCATTTGCACGTTTATTCAATTGACAGCAAATAATTTATTATTCTTTAAAAAATTGTTTTTGCATAATTGCATTTTTGTGCTTTTTAACAGACCAGTTTACAACTTTAATGAAACATCCATAAATTATATACACTGATCATTTACTAATGGTTTGAGCATCATTTGTTTATGATTAACAAATGTTTATGGAGACAATAGTACAATGTTGAGATTTCAATTATTAACCATTTACTAAGGATCTGTTTGATTGTTTCATGATATGCAATTTTTTAAGATAACATGATAGATTTGTAAATCGTTAGTATATTAGTTAGTAATCATTTGTGAAAGTATAGTCATGTTTTGTAAATTAGTTCATCATTATATAATCACTTGTAAATGATTTACAACTTAATCTACAAAACATAGATAAATATTAACAAAAATATTAATCACTTATGAATAATAATTTGTAAAAGATTAATCATTAAGTAATCACTTATAAATGACTTAGCACTGAACATTATTATAAAGTGTTACCAATAATTTTCTACGGTAATCAAAAAAAATGAAGTAGCAGAAATGCTGTTTAATGAGGTTTACATAAACAACCTGGATTTTTTTCTTCAAAATATTGAATTAAATATAATTTCATGCAGCAGTGACAGTATGCTTTTTTTTTTTTTTTTTTGTGAAAGATACTACAAAGGTTTCATTTTGCTTTATGTTGACTCACTGTTCTTGTCCGCATTGCTTGGTTCATATAACTTATCGATGTGTTCTGAGCTCTATATGCAACAAAGTCAAATTTTTTTGTCCGTCTCCATAGACTCTCTCCTTAACTCAGTGGAACTGTGGCCTTGACGAAACCGATGCAGGGGGTCGAAAACAGAAAGCGGTGATCGCAGTGACAGACAGCTCTTCTTTATAAAAACCTGTCCACATGCAGGATGAGCCCTACGGCCCTGAAATGCTCTCTGGTTGACCACCAGCCTCCGGGAAAGCCTAAGAACACAGACAGGTTTTCACAGTGCTCTGAATCACACTGAATGAGAATGATGGCTCAAAAAGGAAAGGAGTGACTGGATGGACAGAGGACAGAGAATGGACAGGAGGCATCTGCACTTTCAGATTAGTGGATATACACACATTATTCAAATGTTTGTTGAAATTCAAAAGATTTTTTCCTGTGAGGGCAAAGCTGAATTTCCAGCAGCTTAATATCTTTTGGGAATACATCTTCATGACTCTGTTCAAAACAACAGCATTCATTTGAAATAGAAATCCTAACCACATTACAATTGTTACTGTCATTTTTAATCAATTTAATGTGTTCTTGCTGAATAAAAATATTTCAATCAATCAATCAATCACTTACAGAACCCAAACTTTTAAACTGTAACCCATCCATCCATATACATACACATCAGATTTTTTTAGAAATCTTGTGGATATTCTTGTCAACCCCATAACCACAGAGACAACATAACACCACATGAGCACCAGTCGGCATGATTTATAGATACTGCATGGCAGATGTCTGTACAGTGTGTTCATAAAGTGAATGGGCTGATTGACAGGGCTTGAATGTAGGGATTTAGTGATATATAAACAAACACCAAAAACCAAACAGACACAGCATCTTTCAGATGATTAAAAATAAACAAAAAAGAGCACTTTATATTTACAGACATTCATGATCTTACTGATATAGACAGGGATGTATTGTGTGAATGAGACATTTTATATGAACTTTTAAAGAACAATCGAAAACCAAATAGTATTAGTGGAGACTTTTTTTCAACAACTCTTTTCTTTTTTTTTTTTTTTACATTGGAAAGCACAAAAAAACACTCAAGACTGCACTCTCATACAGATACACACATGACAGACAGACAGACTCTTGTGCCGATCTTGGGAGATGGATGTGTCAGCAGTCTGATTATGAAACGATTCAGATCTGGAACACTTGCGCTTCAAGCCAAAATGGTGAACTGCAACGATTCATAAAGATGAACACACGCGCACACCTACACTAAAAAAGTTGAGAGCAGTGGCAGACAGAATGGGCACAGACACCTAACTCTGTATTTCATCTTAGTTTCCGTACTTCAGGATGCAAAATACATCATTATTATGTTGTATTCCCGATGAAGGCCGATCCATCAGAGTGTAAATTGGTGTGGGTGGCTGTACACATGCCCTGGGTTTATAGAGAAATGGAGCACGACGTGAAAGCGAAAACAGATGAAGTGTGTGTGTGGTCTCGGTTCATCTTTCAGATCTCCGACAGGGCTACTTATGGGAGCACAAAATAATAAGGATAATATATTACCAAAAAAAACAAAAACAGCCCATGCTCTCATTATCTCCCATGATTCTAATCTACATAAAACACAAAGCCTTTCATGCTTCAGGCCAGGCCTCCATCCTTCACCTCCAAGTTAGAGGAATTAGCAAATCTGCATTTGTGCCAGAAAACGAAACAGGGCAACTGATAATTCAACTTCCACAGTGCCCTGGCATCTAATGAGCTTTCAAAGCCGAGGAGACGGAGAAATGAGCCTGACGTCTGCACAAAACAGAGCGGCTTGTAAAATTAGCCTGCCTTTAATGACTGGCTCGCTACAAATGCATCAGTGCTCAAAACAGAAAACGCTACCATGCCAGACCACTTGTTTGCCGTCGCATCTTGTCGTTTTTTTTTTTTAATCCTCCATCTGTGTCAGTGAATTAGCGAGCAGACCTAGACCAGAAGCAGACATGAAAACTTACTCTAACAAACAAAATGCCCATGGCCTGGTCTGCTAGTAAAAGCAGGACCATATCCTAACAAATCTCCCTCCAAATGCACAGATGCAAAGATGAATGGACAGATGCATGCATGCACGTCTGTACACGTGCACACACTCTGGAAAGAGGCAGGGATGGGAACATTTCAACCATTCCATTTCAGTGGTACCCAGCAGACGGCTCCCCAGTGGCTGTGGTACACTCTGAACACGGCCAGAGATGCTCACAGTTCAGAATTTGAAAAAAGAAAGTCTTTCTATTCTCTAAAAGACAGACTGACAGGGAGACAGTGAGGATGGTGACAGAGAGATGGAGAAATAACAAAGGGGCATCATTGCCTTCTCCATCTCTAACCACAGTGAAACCAAATGGCAGCTGTCAAAAGAACAATGAAAATAATGCCGTATATTGTACAGCAGTTTATATTTAGCTTTGTAAATGACGATTTCCAGCATAATTCAGTCAGATTCAAGCAGCAAAATAACATGTGCGTGCTTACTGTGAAGTGAAGGAAAGACAGAGAGCAAACAATACAAAAAAGCACTTTAAACAAACGACAGAGTGCTGTTATCTCTTTCTGACAGTAGTTTTACTTCGCAAACCCATCAATTCAGTAAACTGAATAAATGCTATTCTTATGACAAAAAGCAAATAAAACCAGTTCTTGTCTGTATATTGAGTGCAAGTTGCATCGATGTAACACTGATTTATTACGCATCTAAGTGTGATAAGTGCGATTACCAAAAGAACCTTTCAGTAAACAGTTCTTCTAAAAATAACTTTTATTTCTTAATAATTTGAAGAACATTTTTTTCCACTCTAAGGTAACGTTTGTGAAATAGGATGTTAAAGCTTCTTCATAGAACCCTCAATGCCAATTGACCCTTCACTGGGAGTTTGATTGACAGATGATCTGACCAATCATGATGCCGAATCTGCCATTTTGTCCAACAAACAAACCAGACAGGAGAGTAGATATACGCTGGTGGTCTTCAACTTGAAAAATGGTGTGTATTGACATATTTTTGAGGTTGCAACAAGATACCTTTAGATGTTCACTAGTAAAGTGGAAGAGATTATCAGTTCAAGCACCGCTTGAACAGAGGCGCTAGAGCGATCAGTCACAAAACTGTATTATTGTTTGAATTTCTTTTAAAAATGACTAAATTTAAAACTTAGACTTTGTTTCATACCAAAAAGTAACCTGCTCTGTCTTGTCTATCAGCGTGTTTCCTCATCGCTCCACAATGTATTTTTCACTGTGTGAAAACGTGATGTGTGGCATGAGCATGTTGAACGTAGTAAGGGGGGGCGGGTCTTTGCGAAGGGTCAATTAAGAATCTTTATTTTTAGGAGTGTACTGAAAGTGATTATTCTGCACAGAGTGATCACAGTCAGTCAGAATATGTTTAATGTTTAATATACAGTTTACATTAACACATTTTGGACTAGTGAGATTTCACTGTGGGCGGATCTACCTAGCATAATGAGCAAGTTCAGCACAGAATCAAATATTGATGAAATGTCAAACTCGATGCGACAGCGGCTACAGTTTTCAGAGTCAGGTAGAGTTAATAGACTAAAATGTTATTCTAGTTACTCTAATGTCATTTTTTATGTATATGAATAATGTGTGAATGGCCCACACTCTGGCAGTATGATCTCTATATAGAATATATGATTTTAATCATATCTTTTAAGCAATTTATTCAACTAAAAAGGCATAGAAAAGGATGTTGGTGGTTTCAGATTCATCTTCATGTTAAAGCATCTTTATTTCATATATCCGCTGCTTGCTAAAATATTTTTCTGTTCCACCACAAGATATGAAAATTCTGGTTCTTTATTGACTTCACCTGACTGCAGTCTTGTCTCTTGTCTACATGAGTCTATCAAATTCATCTGACTGACCGAATGTCCTGACATTTGCCTTGTTGAGTTTAGTTGTTAGGATAAAACCATTGGAAAATTTCAGACAGCATTTAGTGCTTTAGGGGCTGGTTAGACCACAGCATGAGTCTGCATCAAGAGAAGACATAATTCATAACTCATTATGGAAATAAAAGAGACTTTTTTTTTGAGAAAGTGGTTATTATTTAGTATGATATTCTGTTACATACTCAGGAACAATGTGCATAACCATTTTCACTTTTTTTTTTTTTAGTCACAGATAAAAATAAACTTAAAAGATGTTACAAATATAAATTGCTCATAAGACAATAAACACAATGTCAAGAAAATAAAAAAGGCAGGGCTATGGAGTCTTACGTTACCTAAAAAATAAAACAATGTCCTGAGACAGTCGCAGTTGTTCTCACCCATTTAACTTTGATCTTGTTCCAAGCGCCAATTATAATGTGAGGGAATAAGAGAGAACTGGAGGAGACTTCGGAGAGAATGGAGATTGAATCACTTGTCAAGAACGGTTACCGTACATGCAAGCAGTCTATTTTGGCAATGATATGCAAAGAAATCACAAATTAAAAGATCGCTCCAGGTCTATATTTAACAAGTTAAAATGCACCATCATACAATCTGAACTGAGAATATTGAACAAATGTGAATAAATGAGACAGCAGAGGACCCAAATTGGCACTACTAACTTCATATTTTCTTGCTTGCTTCTGGTCTCTGCCTAACATCCAATTAAAATATTGGATCTGACTTAAAATGTTACACAGTCAGTCACCTGCAGACTCTAACCTGCATTAGGATATACTCTCTATCAAATACACAGCACATATATATTAGCCTATAGTAATACACAAGTTTAACACCAATATCACAGACGGAGAGGAAGATCACTGGTATAAAACAATGTTTTCTTAGGAAAGAGAAAACAAAAATCTATAAATTACACAACTTTGAAGAAAATTTCATAAACATTTGATATTAGCGTTGTAAAAATGACGACATCCCTACATCTTTTCAGAGTCTGAATGGTTGCTAGTTGTGATTCATCACTTTACTTTCATATTGAAGATCTTAGTGTGATTTAAACGAAAATCCCCCATTTTTCATTCATTTTCATAATCATTGTATGAAATCTCATATAGTAACTTTTTACCTCATGAAAGAAAGAAAAAAATTCTACTCAAAAAGGATTACAAATTATCTTGTGCCAGTGCCTCTGCCAGTCACATAATATATATAACTGGAGTCTGACTGGGAAATAACAATGCATGTCGGAGGTGTCTGCACTGACAGCGTGTGGATGCTGTAATTACTATTAACATGAGTTTAAAATAACCAATAGTGAGAGCCATGAGAGCTTCTGTTCTGTGGTGTTGGAAACCATTCAAAGGGCAGTTTTAATTAGAAAAGCAAATCAATGGATTGCGATTCGCTGCATCTCGACCTTTCCTCTCTCTCCTGAGAGAGTGTATGACAAACACAGTGAGAGGACAAAGCCTGACTAACAGCGGTTTGTTTAACAGTACTGTGTTCTGTACACTATATGCTTGCATTGGGTGCTCAAACTTAACAGTTTCCCCTCATTTACAAATGCAGAATATTTCAGCGTGGCATGTGAGTCAGTATGAATCCAGTCACCCATAAGAGACTATTTTACATACTGTTGCCTGCGGTGTTATGGACATGGGGTCGGGGTGGGGGGGGGACATTATGGAAAATGACTACTCATGCCACAAGCAAGAGTGAGGGGAGGTGGCGGAATGATTTCACTAATGGTTTTCACATGAAGACAGCCACCATGTTGTGAACATCGCCTCACTGTCACCGTCTACGGCTGAACATCCTCATATTCAAAAGGACTCCTCATTGGAATTGGGTTAATGTTCACATATAAAAGGCTTCGGGCGAAATCTGGCAAACTGTGAATAAATACATATTTTGCAAATTGTGAAAGATAAGCTTTGAAACTAAATCTGATAAATACTTTTCTTTGTAATGTTTTGGACAGTTTTCAGTGCTAAGATGGAGAGGTAAATGCGGCAGGTCAGTAAGAGAGAGCTCTTAAAGATGACCAGCGAATCTTGAAAAAACACTAAGCTACAGTTCACTAAAATACTCTTCTACAAGAGGGCTAAAAGCTAAAAGCACAGTGACTTACAAAGAAATCACGAAGAAAACCAGTGGCATGTTTGAAAACTGAAATGAATGGCATCTCTTTGATTCGCATTTGCTTCGCATATCTGCAGATTCACTTAATAAAACCTTTGACTCTGCAAGAGAAACGTCTACGAATCTTTGAAGTGTTTACCGTAGATAAAGAGCAATATCTTTCAACCACCTCAGGTACCTTGTGGCACTGGCAGCTCTTACACATCACAAATGTGTACACACAGTAACACTGAAGCTAATATCAGCTGTTTTTTTCATGTCGCTACATATATAGGATCTGTAATATATAAAGAGAGGCAGTGATCAGAGATTAAATGGCTGATGGTGAGAATTACAGACTGGAAATATTATTTTTTCTGTCAAAAGAAGTAAAGGGGGCAGGGAGAATCATTCAAGGTTTTGTTCAATCAACACTTCAAATAAAGTCCCTTTGCTGATATGCATAAAGAATCACGCAGTCCTTTATGGTGTTTTTGGCCTTTTGTCAACAAGAGTGTGTGCATCGAAAAATCCAATAGCGAGAGATCAAACTGCAGCCAATCACTGATTGTTTGCAGATAGCAAGGTGGACGTGAGCCAGATCAGGGGAGTTAGCTTGGTGAGATGCGCTGAGATATAAACAAAACCGGCGTAATCATGAAAATAACAAACAAACAAACACCGCTAAATTGGATAGGCCCAATGCACAATGAGCATGTTGTCTATAAGGTTTCATAGAGAAGTGAGGGTCAATTGATCCTGTGTTGAAGCATCTGGAGCTGTGAGGCACATCTTGACGTTTGTTCTGCGTTCTGTATGCATGTATGTGTGGATGTGGATGTATGCGAATGCAGAAGAGCTCTCTCTCCATTCCTCTTCAGCCCTCCTCAGTGTTGTCCCCACTCTTGGGTCTTTGGCACTTGGCAAACGTCCTTAGCCGGCAAGCGATCATCGGACCATAGGGTTTGCATTGTGGCGTGAACGGGATCTTTCCAAACCAGTGCGACGGTTGTCTGTTCAAAAAGAGAACAAGGAAGAACAGAACAGTTAGGTGTGTTCTCAACTGCAGCAGACAAATATGAGACAGGGAGAAACGGGAGTGCATTTAATAGTTAGAAAGAAGACAGGACACAACAAAGGAAACTGATTAAAAAGAGAGCAACATAAGATGGTCTGGAGTCAGCTGCTTCTTGTCTGGTGTCATAGTAACACCACTGAGCTCCTGCTCCAGTCTCGAAGTCGAGAGATCCCCACCTATAACAACACAGCCTGGAGAAGAGACACTGAATGGGACGCACCCATACACAAGTACAAAACAGTGCGTACACAGCTGCACGTAATTATCTAAACACCCATAGGAGGTTCGTGTAGCATTTAAAGAGATAGTTCACCCAAAAATTGAAATTCTGTCTTGTTGTTCCAATTCAGTGGGGTCCAGTGTTGTTCAGACTTCAAGTTTCTTTGCAATTCTTTTTGTGTTCCACTGTCACAAAATTTTGATGACAAAATTAATTTTTTTTGTGAACTATCCCTGTTTAAACTACGAGATTCTATGGTTTAAGTGGATTCTTTTTTTGAAACTAGGCCAGTAGAAATATAAAGGAGGAGAGTACTAAATGTGCTAGATTAACTTGGCAACTAAGGGCCAGCCCATTATAGAATCACACAAAAGGCCCTTTCCACTCCAAACAAGGTGTATTGAGGGGCTGGGTGGGGGCCGTGTGGCAGATGGAGTGGACAACCTTCCTATTTCCCCTGCAGATTCGAGAGCCAACTCCATGCTTAAGCCGCCACACCTTTCCTACCTACCCTGGCAGGTATGCCCGTGCAACTGCCATTACTCAGTGCCAGGTGCCCATGCCACCATGGGCTGGGCATAGTTTAATGGAACAGGCCTCATTCATCATGTCAGGTAATGAGTTAGGAGCAAGTGGGCACCACAGTAAAGGTGGATTCATACTTCAAACGAAATTGAAGCCCAGCTCGCTTGCCAAGGTCAGTCGCAGGGGCCAATGAGAAAACAAGCTAGAAATCATTTTGAAAAGGCAGTTTTATGGCTTTGTCTGGGCAAAGAAATTTTTGTAAAAGACAAAGGTGAAATAAAACACAGCCACAATGGCCAAGTTGTTATTTTTTTGTTATTACTACCGTTAAAGTGCAGTCGAAAGCTCAGTGTCGGTTGAATACAAGAGCAAACGCTCTGTGCTAACAAATCCCCTTTTTGAGTTTGCCTAGAGCCTTTTAATTCAAGCTTCAGTAGACGTATAAATCTGTCCTAACAAGGATACTCACCACAGGGGAGGGACAATGCTAATAGCAAGAGGGTAATACAAAGAGATGGAAGAGATGTGGTTAGAGGAACAGATAAATGAAAAACAGAGTACAAATGGAGAGAGGAAATCTGCAGTTCTCTGCAGGACAACTTCCTCTGGCATTGGTAAAAGTTGAGGACGCTGAACTTTGAACTCTGCATGGAAAATACAATATGAGTTGAAATGATGGCAGAGTCTTTCATCCACTTCCACTTCAAAAAGCCAAGCGCCTGAAGGCCTCCAATCCCTTTCTCTCTGAACTGAATGGGCACTGCACATTGACAGCAGTGATAAAAACAAATACATTTCTAGAACTTGTCAAAGTATAGGCTGTTATTTCAGATTTTATTTACAGGGCTCAACAATAAGCATGATGGCATACTGATAAATGTACAGCATAGGTTGATTGCAAAGTGAGCTACTTTGAATAAAAGTGTCTGCCACTATCTATATATGCCACTAATATAATAACTATACTACTGCTGCTACTACTACTAAAATGTTAACAGGACAAGTAAAAATCCAAACTTATTTACAGAACACAAATCCGGTAACACTTTAGTGTAAGGACCAATTGTCACTATTAACTACTTACTTATTAGGATGCATATTATTAGCATATTGGTTATTTATTAGTACTTATAAAGTACATATTTTTCATTACCATATTCTACATCCCTAATCCTATCTAACACCTAAATTTAACAACTACCTTACTAAGCAGTAATTATGAGTTTACTGAGGCAAACGTCGTAGATAATAGTTAATCAATAGTGAGAATTGGACCTTAAAATAAAGTGACAGAAAATTCTTATTGTTGAGCCACCATTCAAGAAGATTGCTTGGGTAATATGGTTCCTCATGTCATGACTACACACTCAATGTGACACCATTGAGGATGAAGAAGGGAAAAAAAACAACACAATATTAAACAGAGAAAGTACCCCCACTGAAAGCGAGGGAGTGGATGACAGAAGAGATGCTAAACAAAGTCCTAGTCCAAACACTGCCATTGTTTTGCCAACTGCTTCTAATATGCTTATTTTGTAGGTATATTGGAAGGTGCCACACAGACTGCAGTCTTGTTGGGATCTGGGAGGGCTAGTGGCAGTTCCTCAAGTTTGTGGTCCAAATTGAAAATGGTTGAAAGTATTATGGCTTGTTTGAGAGTGGAACATAGGGACGTTTGGAGCATTTGGCCAGACAGGGAAAATAACGTTTGGAGCAATACTTCAGATAATTGCTTGAGCTCAACAGATTGAAGATGAGATTTGGGTGGGGCGCTATACTTTAAACAAATGGGCAGAGAAGACAAACCAACCACCACAACAGACCTCCCTCCTTCTCTTAATTGGGTTGAAAAGCTCTCTAAGTTTCTGATCTCAGGCACTTCAGTCTAAAATACCCAATCTACAGCAACAATCACACCAACCAGCAGCGATTTCTATTGGGGGACACATAATGAAGCTATTCTCTAAAGGGTGAGCATTCACTTCCATGATAAAAATACACCACTAGACAATTTCAAGAGAACTGTGCCACTGATCACAAATCTGTCAAGTGCTTTTGGGCTTGACGGCTTTTTTACCTGCTTTTCCCGGAGGCAACGTCTTTAGGTTGGATGCACAAAGAAAAAGAATGGGAGTGAAAAAGATTGATGAAAAAATAAGAACATTTGGTTTCACACTAGAGAAATGTCTGTATTCCAGGACTTAATTAAATGATGCTATTGTTTCTCAGTGTTTAGTGAGTGTTGATGGAGGAGGGGGAGTGAAACGTGATCAAAACGTCATAATACGTTGCAGAGGGGGATCATGGAATTAGCACAGATTGGCAAACAACACGTTACTAAAAAAGCACACAAACACTCACAAAGGACTGAGTCGTCGGCGTAGGCTTGTATGCCTATCCGACACTTTCACTGTATGATTGAGTGATAGGCCCCAGTTGGCCCCCTGTGCATTCTTCTAAAAAGATTAAACAACATAATGGATTTTGCATTACTGTCATCTGCCTGTAATTACATGAAGTTACATCATCAGGAGAGTCCTTTAGCACAAGGTTTGCTCCATGAATAACAACTAAGCTTCAATCAACAGTCAAGTAGTAACTATGTGAATAAACACAGGTAATTATGACAGTGAATAATTTACATGTTTGATGTAATTCAAATATTCAGTATGTATGCAATAAATATTAAATGCGCAGAGGCAAATATTTTCAAATAAAAACGTTTTGGTTATGCATCTGTTGTTTCAGATAGACCTTTGCGCCAAGAAAAAACACACACGCACACATACACGTACCATAATGTGCAACCTTGTATCACTTCATATTTTTCCAGTGACAAAATGTAATAAAGGTGATTAAATCTGTGAGGGCCATATGTCAACACACAATGTTTACCGCTTGTGGGCCATAGAGGGAGGTGAGGCAGAGAGAGAGAGAGAGCACAGTGCAGCAGTAGCAGCTATCTACTCTTCTCATCTTCAGCATGCCTTTGCCAGACTCCAGCTCCATGGGTAATGGAGCACCAGAAACAGGAAATATAAAGAGGATGTTATGACCTACAGATGCACAAACCAAGGTTTCCTACAAAGCTGAGAGTAATTGTTTTAAAGCAGCAGCGGAATAAGTTGGGAAGGTTACTTTAGCAGCAGAAATGGAGAATGGAAGGTCAAAGATGTGCCTGACCCTGAGACAGCCGAAAAGGGTGCTTTTGGAACCTTGATCTGTTGTGGCAAAAATGGTAAAAGCTAAAACATAAGTGGGCATATGTGTCACAGCAGAAAGTATTTTTGCATTTTGGTTTGTTTGCTCGAGGAAGAAAAAAAATCTGTGTTGTAGAATATGGATGAAACTCTAAAAGTGCTGAACTTCTTAGCTGGTAAAACATCTATGTGTTGAATCACCCAATAATAAAACGTGACATTCTGTGGTTTTGTCTCATATTCATCTTTTAATCATATTTGTAAATGTCTCGACTCCACAGTCAACAGAGCAATTTTGACTTTACTGTTCCAATACTTTTGGAGGGCGCTGTATAACACCAGCATTAAAGTCTTTTTAAATAATTTTAGCTCAAAACTCACTATCAGACAGCAGCGAGTGTTTGAAATTACATCTGTTTGAGATCCGATGTGGATTATGATCACCACACAAGGCAGAAACATTTATAAGCGATGCAAAAGACTATGCACGCTAGCCATTAACGTAACCATAGTAAACGTGGTAAATACGACCGCTTGAAGAAATCAGATGTCAGCTTCTCATTCGATAATTCAGAAGTTGTAGCCTAATGGTTAGAGATTCGGACTCGTAATCCAAAGGTTGCTGGTTCGAGTCTCAGGCCGGCAGGGATTGTAGGTGGTGGGAGTGAATGTCCAGAGCTCTCTCCACCCTCAATACCACGACTGAGGTGCCCTTGAGCAAGGCACCGAACTCCCAACTGCTCCCCGGGCGCTGCAGCATAAATGGCTGCCCACTGCTCCGGGTGTGTGTTCACTGCTGTGTGTGTGCACTTTGGATGGGTTAAATGCAGAGCACGAATTCCGAGTATGGGTCACCATACTTGGCCGTATGTCACGTCACTTTTCACTTTCATAATTGAATATGCTGGAGATTGTTTTTGGATGAGCTAGGAGAATTTTTGAAACCGTCCCAAACAACGTGATGTAGGTGCTGTTTGACAATTTTTTAAAAGTTTTTCTGACCTTGAGACTCAACTTTTTCCGCTATACTCCAGCTGTGGTCTCTTTTGCAGCACATCAGAAATATATTCTTTGTTTTGTCTCATTGTGATGGATGATTAAGGGAATTTGGGCTTTGTTTTCCCTCCTATTTATATTTCTGTGAAACAGGAAGCCATGGCTGGATAATTTCATGTTCATAATCACCCTGCAGTGCTCAAAATTGTGAATATGAATGGGAATATACTTCAGAGATATTTTACTCATAAGAATTTCTAGGGTTGCCAATAATTGTGGACGACGTGTATTTGAGAAAAAACATTTATTTCATAATGATATTTCCCATTTTAAATTCTTATCAAATAAAAGGAGTTTTGGGATTTTTTAAAATAAAAGATCAAAAGGATTAACAATGCAGATTAATTTTCACAGCCTTCTTTGATCATATTTACTGATATTTTTGGCCATGACGATAGATGGATGGATGGATGCAGGTTTCTTGAAGCATATTGGAGACGTTGCCACAGTTCTTCTGGATTTAGTCTGTCTCAGTTTGTTCTGTTTCTTCATGTCATTCCAGAGAGACTGGATGATGATGAGATCAGATCTCTGTGTGGAGCACTAGCTGCTGTCAGACTCCTTGAGCAAACAAAAATCTCACTGGATTATAATTAATGGCAAATTGAATGTTTAGAAATGTAAACGGATATTTCCTACTGACACACTACAGCAAAAGATAGAAATAACTGACTTGAAACCCTTTTAAGCTGGTGAAAGCACTAGTGTTCTAATAATTTTGGCCACCACTGTACTGTATATATAATGCATACATGACACATAACAGGGTCTAATTTGAGGTTGTCTAATTAGTGTTTTAAAAAGCAGCTGTATCTTAATCAAACGTGGCCTGAGTCTTTTCAATGAGAAAAAAGATGTTGTTCAGTGCTAGAAAAAAGGAAATAATAACTATTTAACACTAAATAATGCTGTGAAAATCCTGCTGTGTACTTTGGGGAATAAGATCACTTTAACGTCTGATCAAAAAATCTTAACATTAATAAATACACTAAAAGCTTCAAATTATTTGTTTACTCAAAAATGTCTAACAAAGACCAAACCCTTATGACATTCTTCCTTCTGAAAAAGTATCTACAGTAGATTATTTACTATATAATAAAAGTAAATGAGGACTGGAACAAAAAAGACTGAAATATTGTTTATACAATTTGTGCACTTTATTTCTTCTTCTAAAGTCATACAGTAGCTTTGTGTAAGGAAAACACTGGAAATTTACGTCAGTGCTCACTGAATAATGTCCATGAGAAGTAGTGATGCCTGATTAGCAAATCAATCACTCTTTTGAGCTCAAGTCCCCGTTCATTGCAACTATATGAAACAACCGACTGCATTATTTAAAATGTCTCCTTTTGTGAAAAGAAAGTCATACGGATTTGGAATGACACAAGGGAGTAAATGATGTCAGAATTTTCATTTTGGGATGAACTAATCCTTTAAGTACTGGCTGATATCTTGGTTCGTTTTCCACATTGAGATGTGAGCTCTTAAGTGCATTCTCTGCCCTAACTAAAGCAAGAGAGACACCAGAAACACAAGCGAGACAAGACTCTTGTCCTGCTTTAAGTAACCACGCTCTGCTGAAATTACGGATGTTTAGATCAAGTGCAGGGCATTTGTCAAACTCAGCCACCGCAGATCCACTAGCAGAGCTTGCAAACATGAGCTTTCCTCATCAAACTAAGATGGATGAGAGCTGAGATAAGATGGAGGTCTGGTCTGCATTCTCCCTAAATCTCTCTCAGAGCCTTTTCTAAACAAAGATGGGAGATGTGTAACGTCTAATCTGACAGTTTGCTAAGACTCAGACTAATGAAAATAATGAAGTAAAGCAGCAATTAAAATATGGCAAAATCGGTCAGTGCAGATCTGAGTTTTTCCCCTTTTATCTAATATGCCTTTCAATCAAAGCCATGCTCCATTTAGACGCTAGCTACCTTGGCTACGTGTCCCAGATATTTGATACCAGCACTGCCCTTCACTTTCCACAGTTTCTACCTTAAAGAATGCATTAAAGTTTCAAGCTCTTGATAAAGAGTGAGGTCCCCAGCCTTAGTTAAAAGGCAACGTCTTAGCAGATTTCTGCGAAAGCTTGCTAGCCTGTTGCCCCCCAGCACTCTGCATTGTCCTGCTTGGCTGCACTCTCTCGGCTGGTCAGAGGCTGAAAGGAGAGCCAGGCCTTAGAGTAATGTTTCTTGACAGCTCGGCACACAATATGGCACAGGAGAGCTGGAAATCACTACACATGTCGATAAACAAATGCTTATTTTTAGTGGAGAGAGAGCGGTGCACTAGTTTATCTCTGCAGCAGGAAGGCCGTGACAGATCTCTTCCCGGGACAAACAAGGGGAAAGGGCGAGACACTACGGCTGGCGTCCAGTGCCGGCAGGCCCAGTATCTTTCCCTTTTGCATGCACAGCAGTAGGGCCATGTTTGATGGGATATCAAACGGCTGACGGTCACACTTGCCAAGATTTCTCATTGGTATCCTCAAGACGGACAAGACAGTCTCTGAGTGGTGGACCAGCTTGGTTTTCAAAAGAGATGGCGGAATTTAAGATCTGAAACAAAAAGTAACTTAAAAGAAGGGAGCAGGGAAGCAAAGGCACACACATGCATCAAACCATCAGATGAAAAATACTTTCCAATAAATTACAGCCCAAGGCTAATCTACAGCACTAATCATCACCTCTGCAGAACTGTAGGGAGGCAAATTTCACTTGTGCTTTCACACACTCACGTTCCATCCAAAAAAAAAAAAAAGTTGAATATGTTTATGTACTTTACCTACAAGCCATCGGTGTATATTAGCCCTAAAATAAGCCATTAAAAATTGATCAAAATACTTAAGCTTAGACGTAAATGCATGCAGTTTGACAAAATAGTTGAATATTTGAGCTAAAATCATTATGGTAACACTTTAGAATAGGGAACACTTATTCACTATTAACTACTACTTTTCCCTCAATAAATTCATAATTTGCTGCTTATTTATAGTAAGGTAGTTGTTAAAAGTTTAGGTATTAGGTAGGATTAGGGATGTAGAATAAGGCATAAATATGTGCTTAATTACTACTAATAAATGGCTAATATTCTAGTAATATGCATACTAATAAGCAACTAGTTAAGAGGCCCTAAAATAAAGTGTTACCATCATTATTTAATTCAATAAGTAAATATTAATGAATAATGAGACAAATCATTACACATCAAATAACAATCCCAGTCAAAGAGAAGCATCTGAATCTCTCACACACACACACACATGTTTGTTTCTGTAAATTGTGGGGTCATTCCATAGGCGTAATGATTTTTATACTGTACAAACCAAATTTTCTATCGCCCTACACCAACCTGACACCTAAACCTACCCCTTACAGGAAACTTTGTGCATTTTTACTTTCTCAAGAAAACTCATTCTGTATGATTTATAAGCCTTTTGAAATATGGGTAGATGGGGAAATGTCCTCATAAATCACCTTCTCCTTGTAACACCTATGTCATACCCATGTCATTATACTAATTTGTGTCCTCATATGTCACAAAAACACGCACGCATGCATGCACACACACACACACACTCATGTATTATGATTGAAGAAATGCAATAAACTATAAATAAGTCAAGCTTCATAATTATACAAATAAAGTATGAAAATGCGCATCTAACTCATGGAATTATTAAATAATTACATAAATTATATTGATTATTTAATTAAACTAGAAAACAGTTTAATTGAAGAGAAGAAAAAAGAAAAAAACTATTAACAGACAGATAGAGACATAGATAGATAGACCATTTAACCTGTTAGTTTATATTTCCTCAAAAGTGGAAGTGCATGTAAAAGCATTAATAAATTGAGATGCAAAAACTGTCGTTCTTGGCGCCTTGTGTTACCATCATGGCTGAAACATGGGGGGCAGATGGGACCTCTGGCGGGAACACTGCCCCCCAAGTTCAGCTCAGGAAAGGTGAGTGGCTAATCCATTAGGATCATGTGCGCTAGCCACCAAAGCACCATACTGATCCCTCAAAACTGATAGTGACCCAGCAGAGATCTGGCTTGCCAGCTGAATGAGCATTTGGATGAGCTCCTATTAAAGACCAGCCAGGGCTGGGTTTCATGAGCAACGACCTGTGTGTCCACATACAACATAAGCACAAAATAAAATGTTGTTTATCCATAACATGCAAGTCTGAGTAAATTATCAGCTGTGATTATGCATGCACTCGGAGGTGGGCGCATGAATCAGAAGTTAAGACAAGCTTAACCAGACCAATGCTATTCCCCAGCTAAAGAAAACTGCACAGTTAGAGAGAAGCTTTGATTAACAGTGGGGTAAGTAGACAGAGAAGATAGTTAGACAAATGGATACCACGATATTGTTTGACAGACAGATGGAAGCATAAATGGATGGTTTGGCAGCATGATAAGGTAAATAGACTGATGGATAACTAAACAAATAGAGGAAGAAAATGGCTGGTGTGGTTGCAAAAAAAAACTATCATGGGGAAACCAGATAGCAAAATAAACACAGATGGATAGTGTTGATATGACATAGATCGATATATTCTTCAATCCTATTTCTTCTTTCAAATGTGATTGTATTTTGGATGGATCAAGAACGTGTGAGTGAGAAACCGCATGTTGACCAGAACAGACACGAGTGAACAGACATGCTTCTGTCTCCTCGTCCATTAAATCTGATGTCACATAAGCACTGAGGGGGGAGAGCTCTATAAATTCACATGATAAACATACACAGGCAAACACAAGATGGAAGCCTTGCAGTAAATCAGTGGGTGAGATTGTCATGGAATGTAAAATGAGGGTGATGGAGTAGTGATGTGTGGTGGGGTGGAAGGATGGGGAAATGGAGGGATGTTCGTGATAAAGCTGCTTTCTGCTAACAAGGTCTCAAGATACCATTCGAAAATCTTAATTACTCTTGGAGGAGTGCTGGAAAACAAGTCATACAGCAAATCAGAGAAAAAAAAAAAAATCAAAAATCAAAATGAAAATTACCTTTAAAGGTTACTTTATTAAAAAATGAAAATTCTGTCAACATTTACTAACCCTCAAGTTGTTGCAAACCAATTAGTTTCCTTCCAAGGGAACAAAAAAGAAGAAATCTTGAAAATGTCCATGCAGCGACAAAGAATGTGCACAGATGCTTTCAAACTTCAAAAAGGAAGCAAAACACCATAAAGTATCATAAAAGTAATCCATACAACTCATGCATTATACTCCAAATCTTCTGAAGCCGATTGATAAACTGTATTTTGTTGTTCCTAAACAATGACAATAAAGTTCTATTGTATTGCATTCTATTCTAATCTATTCTATTCTATTCTATTCTATTCTATTCTATTCTATTCTATTCTATTCTATTCTATTCTATTCTATTCTATTCTATAGGTTTGTCAAATTAACTTAAAATTAAACAAGTCATTCTCTTTGGCATGCATCAATGTATAATGGACTACTGTCTAATATACTGTAATGTATTTATGAACAAATAATACTTTTGAATCTTTTTGATGAATCAGTTCATTCAATTCAATAAAAAAACATTCAAAAACATTTCTTCTTTAGATGACGCAAACTGATCTGGTCTTCGAGTTCAGCTCTGACTTTATAGGTTTTTGATTGGTAACAGGTTACTGCAGGGATAGACTTGTATCAATTTAATTTTGCATGATGAAAGTCATATGGACTAAATCGATGATATTTATGATACTTTTTATGTCATTTTTGAAACTTGAAATCCTCAGTAGTCATGGGGTCTAAACGCATAGAAGAGAGTTATCAGTACAACTCTTTATGCTAAAAAACATCACATTTTGTTTTCCACAAAAGAAAACACAGGTTTGGAACAATATGAGAGCGAGTATGATAAGAGAATCTTAATTTGTAGTAATAATGACAGAATTTGAATTTGTGGTTGAACTACCCTCCCAATGGGAAACTGACCGAGGTAAGAAAGTGAAGCAGCTCAGTCACACTGAGACTTTTAAAAATGCCAAGGGAATCGTGTCCAACAGACTCTTTTCCTTAATGAAATATACAAAGGGGCAAAAATAGACCATTACTGCAGCTGCGGTCTGTTTACTAAACCCATCCTCATGTTGAGATAAAAAAGGAAGCATGTGAAAGCAAACACTCAGAATTTTAAATCAAACTTTAACAGGTGACCCATCTATCCAAGTTCGCACACAGTGAAAACAGTTACAGCGAATCCATTAGAGTAACATCTTTCCAAGCTACCAAACAAAAGTCGCCGTCTCTTAATCCTGTGCCTGAGATTGCTGATGCCTCAACTCTATCTGAGAATACACAATGCAGACCTTCACTTAAATAAAACATTCTGCTCGCACTTTATTTATTTAGTCATCTTTCTGTGGATCTCTTCTCTCACCAATAGAGCAAAAAGATCATGGAGGGCCATTTTCACAAAGAACCTGTCTGGAGAGTCTGGACTGAGTGATCTCTTTTAGGAATGGGGTGAGCTTACATCTTGAAATATTGATTTGAAAGAACTTGCTTGTGTAGAGCAAATTCGTCCACTGATGGTTTGTCATCTTCCTTTCGTACCTCTATTGCTATCTTGAACACCCAGAATTACTGTTTGACTCCTCAACTGGTCACGTCCTTCCACTTCCTTTTTTGACTCTCTTCAGCTTGCAACCTCTCATATTTTACCACTCTGTTTCTTGCTGCATTTCTTGCTATTTATTGCTCCCTCCACCACAGGGCATAAAAGTACAAGCTATTTTCTCTCTAACTAGGGGGTTTAAACTTTTCTTATGCATGCTTCTCCTACCCATATGTTCTGGCATATGAAAAGTGACAAATGCATCACTAAATCAGTTCGATTGCTGCTCAGATGCAGTTGTGAAGGTGATATAAAATGCAGCCAGATGTCGCATGACTAAAAGTCTCATACACATTTTGCCATGTTATCCGTCAGAACCATAGACGCGCGGGCTGAGCTAATTACGAGAATTGCAACAGCGTCTCTTTCAGAATGCCAACAACGAGGTATTGGTTGACCTGGGGGGGAGGTTGTTTTGCTGTGTGCGTGGAGCGACGACATGTCCCCGCAGACCTGCGGGTGACAATGGATTGCATGTAAATGAAATATTCATCAACGCTGACTTATTTATCGGGAAGAATATTTCTGCAGGGGGGCCCTCAAGAGATCACACTCACATGCCAGCCTGTCGCCACTTTACCCGCAAGCTTTTCAATAAAACAAGCAAACAGCACGATTCCAACACCTATAAATAAGTCAGCATTCTTGAATAAAGTGCAGTACACAGTGTCTCTCTAAGGCTCTACATCACTCTTTTATAGAGCTACATGGGCCCGAGCACGCCCAAACAGGATGATAACAACAGGACAACAACTGCGCTAGCATGAATATGACCATGATGCTATGCAAGACGCAACACAGCTCTGTGCCATGGCTATTCTGTACTTCTGTAACTTCTGTATATGCATGCAAAAGCACAATAAGCTAAAAATGTGATATAGTCATATTACAGCTTTGAGTGATAAACAAACCAAAATTTAAAGGGATATTTTACCCAAAAATGAAAATTCTGTCATTAATTACACACCCTCATGTCGTTCCAAACCTGTAAGACATTCGTTCATCTTCTTCAGAATACATATTAAGATGTTTTTGATTAAATCCAAGAGCTCTCTAACCCTCCATAGACAGAAACGCAACTAAAATATTCCCAGGCTCAGAAACGTAGCAAGGACATTGGTAAAAAAGTCCATGTGACATCAGGGGTTACAATAGTAGTATTACGAAGCTACGAGAATACCTTTTGTGTGCATCGGAAACAAAAATTAATGAAGTTATTCAACAATTCTTCTCCTCCTCATTCCGTCTGTCGTGGCGCGCCGCCATTGTGGAGAGAGTATCACGATGCATGCGTTCTGTCATCTGTATGTAAACGACACATTGACGCATTGTGATAAAAGTATTCTCGTAGATTTTAAAATTACGGTTGAACCTCTGATGTCACATGGAATCTTACTACGTTTCTGAGCCTGGGAACATTTCAGTTGTGTTGCTGTCTATGGAGGGTCAGAGAGCTCTCGGTTTTCATCAAAATATCTTAATTTGCCTTCCAAAGATGAATGAAGGTCTTACGGGTTTGGAATGCCATGAAGATGAGTAATTAATGACAGAATTTTCATTTCTGTGTGAACTATCCCTTTAAGTTGTTATTTGCTGCAACCAGATCTTTTGCGATTGGGCCAAATGTGAACTAAATCAGATGTCAAGGATGTAGGACAGTGAATAACTTTCTGTTCTAATTAAATTTCATAATAGTGAAAAGAGTGGCCAGAGTATTCATACAGGTATGAGAATGAGTATAAATAATTCCAGAATTTTCATTCATATTTCTTTGAGCCATAAAATAGACCTATAGAGTTCCCCAGTGTCTTCCTGTCCTTATTCTTCCTCAGTGAATGGCTGTAGTTTCAATGAGCAGTGCTGTCCCACTCCACCTTTTCGCTTTCCTGTTCCCCGTGTGACCGAGAGAACTTGATTAAGTGGGCAGACGGGGTTGCTGGGGCACTGTGAATATTCGCAGAGCATTATGCACCAGCTGCCTGGACGTCTGTCAGTGTGAGCTATTGTTAGTGAGTTTGATTAAGTCTCCCGGTAATAATGTCGTTACATGAAATGTGCTGCAGGGGAGCGGGTGAGATAAAATGTGAGACTCACACCTGCCGGCAATAAGCGCATAGTCCCATCAGCTCAAAACGTGTACCTACAGAGAAAAAAATGTGTTGCCCGCATTCAAAACCTCCCGCAGACCTGCAATATCCCGTGTTTTTTCTCTTGCCTTTTGATTTCAAAGCAATATTAGCACAGTTAGACCAAAAAACATGTATTTGGGCACTGGTGCCCATTACTGGTCAAAACCAATAGCGCTGTGGAGGAAAATGCACTGCAAAAACAGGTCTCCTGATCCTGTTGCTCATCCCTCTCCCCTGCTTTCTTGGAAATCCCTGCCATAAGCCTTTCCTGGGATCAATTAGTATTAAAGGTTCACCAACCTTCATCTTTGGCCACAATCAAAAAAGCAGAGAGTATACATATTTGACTCAACGGTGGAAGTCCGTAAATTCCACAAGAACAATTACTCCCAACTAGAAAACACATTTGAGAGTTGATCAAATTAGGATTGGCCTTCAAGTGAGGACTCTGCAGTGAACAGATCTTTCCTGTCAGTTCAGTGCATAAGGGAGCTTTCTTTTCCCTTCCCACCATTCCACTAGGGTGTCACAGCCAGTTCCAGCCTGAGGACAGTGCATGCACTGGGCATACCTGTGCTGGCTCTCTCCCATCTCTTGACAGTACCCTTCGCATCACAGCATGGGTCAAGCCATGAGATCTGACAGATGTGCCCTCCATACAACATCCCCCCTTCCCCTACTTTCACAACCCCCTTTCCCTACTGCCTGGCAACACCGCCTGACAGCTATCAATATGGATTCCAGCAGAGCTGCAGAGAGATGGCTGAATAAACACAGAAGGAAGGAGACAAAAAGAGAAAATCAAAGGCTACACAAGGTAGCCTATTATCCACAAGAACAGGAAATAATTTACCGGCAATTCGTACCTCATTTCGCGTTCTTTTGTGGAGGGGAGCTATTTGTGTTCCAAAGAGACTGGGAGAGGGCTCTTCACATACATTTTAAAAGTCATACCAATGTGCCAAAATGCCCTGAACTGGTTTGACAATCGGCACCTTTCTTGCCTCCTCTCATCTTCTTTGTTTGTTCAAACATTTCTGATTCTTTTTCATACCATCCTGTACAAAAGGAAAGATCATCATTCAAAATAAGTGTAAATTGGTACAAGTTTATGTTTACAAATGGCTGAACGATTGATGGCCCATGGAGAAAACTTTTTTGTTCTGAATAAAATGCTGCAACTGCATGTTGTAAACAAAAATATTTTAGCCAGCATTTTTTCCTCAGCATGGTCATCCAGTGAAGAAACTGTAATTTGGACTCTTTATTAGGAATATAAATAAAAAAATGACACCAGAATCTGGTAACAGTATAAGATGGAAGTTATCTTTCAAATGATCTTTTTCTCTAATAATGTTTTTTTTTGAGCAACTGTGAATGACTTTTCCCAGGCACCACTATCACTACAATATGCAGAATTATAAGGGTTAAAGCTTTGCAACCTCAAATAAACACTTTTGCACAATGATTTCCATGTTAATCATAAGATTTCTCTGCAGTGACTTGCATAAGATTTGACCTTTCAATCCAGAAAGCAGTGAAAGCAGTGAAGCTCACCTTCAGATACATGCTACATAGGACAACAACACATTCTCACAAAACCTTAGGAGTTTGTTGATATTTTCTCTGGTTTTTCTTCACATTTTACATATTTCTTACACATTTTACATATTTTCTTCACATTAACATTACCAATATTTCATCAAAGGCATGTTTTTTTTAAGGTTTTATGAAATTAAACCTTTTTATTTTTATTTTAATCAAGTTAAAACTTGGTTGTTGTAGTGACATTGACACAACAACTGAGGGATAGTAGCCTGCATGTAAAAAAAAAAAAAAAATTTAGTATGGAATTGGGACAATAAAAGGTTTTCATAATTTAGGCCCTTCTCATTCAGACTTATAAATAACCATAAATACTGTATTTAAAAAAAAAAAAAAAAAAAAAAAAAAAAAAGAGTATCTGAAATAATAGAGAAAGAATAAAGTGTGTGACCCTTCGGTCAAGTAGATAAAGCAGTAGCTGGACAGTGATCAGTCAGACCTGAGAGGTTCAGGACTGAAAAGAAGGCAGAGCAAAGCTCCAGTGCAGAAGGTCTGGAGCAGGGAGCAGGTAAGAGACTAAAGGTCCCTCTGTGACAAGTCCACTGAGGGAGGGAACATCTGGTGTACCGGCTGCTCCTCTGGTTAACACACTACCCCAAGCGGCCTACGCACACACAAAAATGCAACTAGGTTTCTTTGTATTACAGAAAGCTACTCGTGCCACTGCACTTTTGCTGTCAAGGCTCCAAGTTTGACTCAAAATAATTGTGTTACGCACAACATTGCCACACAACAGTCTTCTATGCGGTTTAAAATAAGATCCGAAAGTGCAACCTCATTCAAGGTGAAACAGATGCTCTATATACAGACAGCAGAAAATGTCACTGTTGGCAGAGATTGCTGCTCCTCTACTTCCTCCACTGGTCTCTCATACAGGATAATTCCCATACCTTTCCCACCATTGGTTGCAGAGATGGAGAAAGTAGAACTGAATCCTCCTCACGGACCTAATGAATAAGTTGAGAATGTGAGCCATGTTCGCCCTGTCAACACGAAAGTAATTTACTGCTGTAGCAAGGCTGATCCTTAACAACCTGCATGTTCGCCTGGTAAAACACTAGCGACGGGTCTCTCGGCTCAGAGCTAAAGACACAAACAAACACATGGTCTGATATAGCTGCGCAGGAACCCTGAGTGAACCCTGAGATGCAAGAGCTTCATTAATGTTGATTTCTTGCCAACGAAAGGCATGCAAGTGAGAGGGAGGGAGAAAACCGAGACACAGACTGTGAGAAGGTGGAAGAGTCAGCACAACAAGCCTGCTGCCCAGCACCAGCACCGCAAACACACACAAACTCACTCATCGCATGCTGTTGACCTGGGCTGACCTTGCGAGCCAGGGTGAGAGCCAGGCCGTGGTTGTGTTAAGCAAGGCTCATCCTCCCTCAGCATCTGTAATGATGGAGCTAATGATCTCTGCTGCTGCTGCTGCAGGCGCAGCCTGGCCCGAGTCGGAGTAATTGCAGGGGATCTGCACAAGACCTGCCAATGATGTCACTGCCGCCAGGTTCAGTTGGCAACAGAAAATTTCAGAAATTTAAATTTCATATATTAAAATTTCAGATATTAAAATTTCAGAAATTTTCTGAAGGCACTCTCATATCAGGAGAAGAAAAGAAAACATTGATCTTCTTTATCAGATGACAGAAATGAAAAAACACCAATAAGAGTGGTTGTCTCAAGGAGTACAATGAGAGGAGCAGGTGAACATGGAAAGCCTTTCATGTTCCTGAAAGAACAGGCTGAAAAGGGAGAGAAAAAGACAGCTGGAAACGCATTGATTTTTCTCATCTTGAAGAACTAAACTAGCAGCTAAGCGCCAGCGAAGCGAGCCATTCTCTGAGCACACCAGCTGCACTCCAATCCAAATTTCATGATGCTGTTTCACACTTTATCAATAATGTCCTTCTTGCTATAGGCCCCTGAATAGTGTTATTAGCATAGAGCAACACACTTGAGACAAAAAGGGGGAGGAAAATAAACGGAGCTAAGCAGGAGAGAGATAGAGAGAGAGAGACGGATCTTCCAGCCAGTCAACGGCTGTGGTGTGATTAAAAATAGAAATTGCACAGCAGATTAAATAAAAATAAATAAATGAATAAAACCTATACCCATCCAAGTGACTGGAGCTAATATGATAGACTCTCTGACAGAAATCAACTTTTAATGAAGAGCCATGTGCTGGGAGAAATTAGCCATTACCCACAGGAGCAGATATTAAAAGTTTATAAATGACAGTAGTGTTGCTCGTGATTGCTGAGGAAGGGGTGAGTCAAGGGAGCATGGCAGAGGAAGACTGCTTTGCAGCCCGCGCTCAGATCTGTTTACGTCAACGTGCCAGTGGGGCGTGCGGCGGGCACCCACATGCTCCTGACGAGGTAAATTGCGAGCGTCTGCCCAGCGAAGGCATGCCACGGGAGCATGCGACAAACATGGCAGAAAAAACGCACTGTGACGCCGGCACCCCTTCATCACTGCTCTGATCAAATACACCAGGATATTCAGCCATATGGGACCTGGAGATTATTCATACAATCACAGGCCTACATATGGGTTGGAGGGAGACTGGACTCCTGAGGCTTACTCGTGTCACTAGAAATGACAGTGGAAGGAATGAACCGTGTAGAGACAGGGCCAGAAATGGGCTTTCCTCTTAAAAGCCTGGCAAATCGGCTGAGTAGGCCACAGATATGAAACAGGTTCTCAGGTTCTCACACATATATATACATAAATATACACACACACACACACACACACACACATATATATACATACACACACACACATATATATATAAATACAGGTGCATCTCAATAAATTAGAATGTCGTGGAAAAGTTCATTTTTTCTTGTAACTTATTTCAAAAAGTAACTTTCATATATTTTAGATTCATTACATGTAAAGAAAACATTTCAAAAATGTCAAACGCAGCCATCTACCAGTAAATTTTAGAGCACTTCATGCTTCCTTCTGCTGACAAGCTTCATGGAGATGCTGATTTCATTTTCCAGCAGGATTGGCACCTGCCCACACTGCCAAAGGTACCAAAAGCTGGTTCAGTGACCATGGTGTTACTGTGCTTGATTGTCCAGCAAACTTGCCTGACCTGAACCCCATAGAGAATCTATGGGGTATTGTCAAGAGGAAGATGAGAGACACCAGACCCAACAATGCAGATGAGCTGAAGGCCACTGTCAAAGAAACCTGGGCTTGCCACGCCGAATTGAGGCAGTAATTAAAGCAAAAGTAGCCCCTACCAAGTATTGAGTACATATACAGTAAATGAACATACTTTCCAGAAGGCCAACAATTCACTAAAAATGTTTTTTTTTTTATTGGTCTTATGAAGTATTCTAATTTGTTGTGAATTGGTGGGTTTTTGTTAAATGTGAGTCTAAATAATCACAATTAAAAGAACCAAAGACTTAAACTACTTCAGTGTGTGTGCATTGACTTTATTTAATACACGAGTTTCACAATTTGAGTTGAATTACTGAAATAAATGAACTTTTCCACAACATTCTAATTTATTGAGATGCACCTGTATATATATAAATATATACATATATACATATATGTGTGTATATATATATATATATATATATATATATATATTTCTCTGTAAACAGCTAAACTGTACCATTTGCCACCCTCAGTGCAGTACGCATTTCTTAGCAATCAGGCTCTATTAGATTCATTACTGATGGATTTGTCAATATAATAATACTATGAATTAAAGTAATTGGACGTTTCTTTTTTACAAACAGTTCGCTTTAATGAGTGAGTCACGGTTAAATTTAAAGGACTTATATCCTTTAGGATATATATAATTTTATCTTGTTCTGCTGCAACTATACATTTCTAAATAATCATTCTTTAAGAAACTGGTCCTAGATGTAGCATAATGATAGAACACTTTAAATTAGAACGCTTAGTAACTCCTAATATTTACCCACACAGTAAACAATTAATTACCTAGACTGTAGTGCCCCACCAGTGTGAATGTGATCATGTCTGAGTCACTAACACAACTAAAAAGACATTTAATCAAGAAGTGAAATTTGAGGGGTGGTAAACATGAAAAGGTCAGAATTATTGAACTGTTGATGTCACCTCAACATTGCACCTTCCATAAGGCAACCTGCTTCATTTAGAATATGTGAAAGAAACTTGATTTAATTATTTATTTATTTATTTTTTTCCTTTGACGGAAATTTCTTCCCAGGTAAACTGTGGAAATAAAATACTGAGTGCACTTTAAACATTTATCTTAAGCCTAAAATTATTGAACAATTCAAATATTTCACAATGGTATGCCTCTCTACTAACAGCATACCGTTGTCTATTCTCCAGCTGCCACATAGAAAACATTAAAATAAAGAATTAAATAAAGGCTTGAAAATCAAAAAATGGTGATCAGCCTCTCTGCTGGGCTCTGGTTAAATGTAGTTTAAGGCTAAGCCGCAGAGGTGAAGGGCCTGGCGAATTGAGCCCCTGCAAATGGAACACTGCATTGGAAATATACATAATCTCACAAAGCCATATTTTCCATGAGAACGGAATGTGTCAACTTGTCGACCATGAGGCACTGTAAACTCTTTTTGAGCTATCCACTTGGCCCTGAGCAGAACCGATTAGCTTTATTTTGGCAACACGCATTCTTAAAAAGCTAGGCTCTTGACTGCTGGCGCAGGAAGGAGTTGTTAGTTTTCATGCAACTTGAAAATTTTGCTTCCTCCTTTGATCTCTGCTTGAGCCATCAAGCCGTCAACATCAAGTAAATTAGTACTTTAGGATTAGATCTTTCTAATCAAACAGAGCTATCATTCAAATGATGGGCAGTTAAAAACCTTTTTTTATGAACACGAGTCTGCCCCTTGATGCTGTCATTGGTATCTTGATATCAAATCTGGGTATGTATATATGAACAACTGTAGACACACAGCAATATCATTCATATTTATTTTTAGATGCCATCGTACCCATGAAGAAAGGATGTTCCTCCCTTAAGCAGTGAAAATGGCATATTTAGTCAGCAGATTGCACAAATATATTTATTCATGTCATTATTTAGGGTCTGTTAGACATGGAGGGGGGCCACAAGAAAGTGAATTTTTTTCTGACCGGCTTCATCCTTCAGCCAAAAATGAATATACGCTAAAATTATCCACCGTAACCAGAGCCAAGGGAGAAAGAATAAACATTATGGCATCGTAGAATATATCATAATTTTTACGATTCCTGACTCCTCCATATCTGGGTGTGCAGCTACTCGACTGAATAAGGAGGTGAGACTGTGGACAACAGCACGCTGTAAACTTTACAGGGCATTATAAATTCCTGTCGAGATGAAATCAGAAACCATGAGGGACTAGAGAGAGAGAGAGAGAGAGAGAGAGAGAGAGAGAGAGAGAGAAAACAGACATTACCTGTGAGAACACAACAGCATCTCCCCAGAGCTTTCTATTAGCATTTAATTGACAAGGCTTCTTATTCAAACACTCCAGTTGCTCTCTTCTTCCTCCCCTTCCTGCCCTCTGCCACAGGCTCTACTCTATTCTTAGCTCCCTGCAAAAAACTGCTCCACTTTCTCATTTATACACACTATAAATTCCTTACATTCACACTATGAATACTGATTATCACAAATGTTGTGACATTTAAAGGAAATATGGAAAACAGACAGGAAGGACCTATAATACTCATTATATGGATGGATTTCAGTGGTCATTCGGTCATTTAGAATTGAATTGGGATTGCATTTTATATATAAAATCTTTCCCAGAATGCATTAGCTGTGCTGTATTTATTTGTATCCAGTAAATTCCTATTCAGCCTTGGTGGAAGCATAGTGTTTGAAGATCTGGGCTTTTACACAAAGGTTGCAGGTTCAGTTTCAAGTGGTTTGACATCACAAGCCTGTACGCTTGAGAAAAGGTACTTTTATCCCAGGCTGCTTCAGGGTAACTGCCAGTGCAATTAGTGAACTGTATGTTGACTTAGATGAGGGGGCGACTAAAATAGAGGGTAAGCATTCTAAACCTTGCTTGACTAAAAGCCTCACAAATATCCCTATAAAAAGATGCAAGAGTGGATAAAAGCAACTGAGGCGATGCCATTCTAAGAATCTCTGCGTCTAGCAAAGAGTTCACTTCCTGTTTACTCCTGAATGACAACTGTACCTAATAATTGGGAGCTCTCTGGGTTTAGGTTAGAGGAAGTGACAACCACATGACAGGAAGGAGTGACCTTGCGTTGTCTCGCTATCTACTTGAGAGAGGGTCAGGGCATCATCAAGTTGCACTGGGGTTTCTTTGATTAATGCTGGCATTAATAAAAGACTATCCCTGTCCAATAAAATGGCTTCAGATAATAGATGTTGCCATTCTAAGCCAATAATAGTGTCTATAATGGAATCAGCAGACCTGAAAAAGGCGGACTTTCATTTCCTCTTGTGGGCCGTTTGTTTTGAACACGCTATTGTTCATCAGCTCCTGCAGCAGATAACCACTGAATTTGCATGTGAATCAAGAATGCTTCATAACCTGTCCTAAACACTGGCTATGCAAATGACATGAACCAGAAAAGGACAAGCATCTTCAATATGAGGCAAAGTTTCTCACATTTTCAGAAGCACCAAAGGTGCAACAGTGTAGCAACAGTGTCACGCTGAGCCATTGCCGTCCTCTTATCAGATTTTGCCAACAACAACAGGTTGTCAGCCATGGAAAAAAAGGCTAGAATCAACAGTTTGTTCTCTCCAGGGCTGACACATGGGTTGGCTGGTATGCTCAATTTGTGCAACACAGACTTCAAGGTGAACGTGAGGAAAAACTATCGATGCTAGAGCAATTTTTTCAAGTCATGATGACAGTCTGAAAGACACTATAAATGCCAGCTCACCAATATAACACTGGAGGACCCGGTGTCTGTCAGCTGTGTTTGAAAACGTCTCACTGTAACCAACAATGTGTGATATTTATCACACTGACAGAGGAAGATTCACTGATTCAAAGTGAAGCAGATGCTATATGGAAATATGGAAGTTGGTTCCCCCTCTGGTTGGAAGTGATACGATCACGATTCCACATGCTTGAGTTTGATCAGCGAACACGGAGCATGCACGTGTGAAACCACCCATTTGAGATGTTACAACAAAAAAATAAAGAAAAAAGACATGAATAAATAAATACAGGAGATGTATCCACCCAAGGTTTGTGCCACAAATTAACCTAAAAAAACAGCACAAGCTGTGGAAAGGGAGGTTCATCTCTTTTCTCTGTCTCTCTAAACCTCAGCCATATGCAGTAAATAAGCTGGCAGTGAAGAGAGAAGGTGCGATGACAATGATGTATGGTCTTGAGTACTCTACAGCCATTCAGCTTGCTTGCTCTCTCTCTCTCTCCCTCTGAATCATGGACAACATCCTACATTAGCAAGGCCAGGTTAAGTCTGCATTAATCTAATTTATTAAACTTGCTACTCAACAGAAGCAGGCGAATTAAAACTCTTCTCCTAGTTCAGGCATATCAGAGGGCTCTGAGCTTTCTTCATCATGTGACAAATCCACACACAAAACTGGAATTTATTAATTCCTCCGAGCCCTCAGGCTTTATTACGATGCAACTCAGTGAAGGCAAAGTAACACAATTCTCGACCACAACTCCGTACAGGAGCAGACAAAATAGGCCGTTTGAGATGCCAACAGATGTGGTCTGGTTTTAACCCCATAACACTCCTCACCACCACTCACGGGTCTGGAACAGTCAGTCCTGGAGAAGTGTGTCAGCGGGCTGTCATGGGGATCGGGCACACACATCTGCTCAGCTAACTAGCATGGAGTGATGTCGTATCACAGGATAGAGGAGAAAAGAACTGAATTATGGAGGAGAGATTTAATTATGGATGGGGAGAGGCAAAGGCTTTGACGGTTACCTGAGACACATGGCTGCTTCAGCGTCTGGAGACACAGCTTGTCCTTTGCTGCGAGATGCTGCACTGCCTTAATTGAGCATCTGCATGCTAAATCTGATTTTTCTATTTCACGAGAAACGCTGCGATGTGGCTACACTTGTTAGCTGTTTTCTTAACAAAGAATGACAGTGGAAAGTAAGTCTGAAACCAGGATGAGACAGAATTCTGATGCAAAAAGATACGATCATACCTCACCCTTAAGGGCATATCTGTAATTGACAGCCGAGACAGATGCTGCAACGATTAGTCAAAAGAGGAAATGAGCCTTGCGTACTGATGAAGAGGGGCCCTGAGAGTGATGCAGCTCTTCATTACGTTTTTAACATCTCTTCGGTGACAATCGATAATGATATGGACAGGGTTTTTATTACCCATGTCACTGTTATGGACACATATTACATTCTCAAGTAAAATTAACGCAACACTTGTTACATGTACACCATAATAGAGTGCAACAGTTGGGTTCCGAAAGTAAAAAATCCCAATGAATTTTGAACAAAAGCTTATAAAGCTTTAAAACTAGAACTGCCAGGGGTCGCTGTATACCTAAAACCGCCAGCGGGTAAATTTTACCTGCGCATATTACAACTGTTTTTATATGGCTAAAGAACATATTATTTCACTGTATTATATGCCACTGTCTTCACAAAGAAGTGTCTAGAATGAAATGATTGTCTAGTCATCAACTATATTTCTGTCCTGTTTTATGATCAAGGCTTTTTTTATGCAGGTCACTAATCACTTTTCATAGCGGTCAATATAAACAAGCCTGCATTGACGGCGAGAATTAGAAGGAAGTAAATACATATTTGGGTGGTGTAATATTATACTACAATGTCATTAATATATTAAGATATGATAATATAATTATATTACATAATATATTAACCTATGTTATTTAAATGACAAAAATAGCCAATAGACAATGATGAGCAATAATTCACCACACTGCATGATGTGATGACATAATTCAAGCACAGCTTCACCTAATTAATAATTAATTTGTTTAGTTATATCATTTGAATAAGAGAACAACACCAATAAACCTCGGGTAATATCAAAAAATGGTTTTGTTCATTACATCATAGATTGGATTTTTTGGATTTGCATTTTTTTCAGGAAACGGCCAGACTAAAAAGCACCACAGAAATGCAAAATGAACGATATAAATGGCAAAGCAAAAATTAAATAATCTAAATTTTGGAAAATTTTGAATCTAAACATTTTTAAACATTAGCCTACATAAATATGATATTATGAGTAACATTACGCAACAAATCTTGATCGCTGTCAGATGAGCCGTCAGGCGCTGAGCTGGCCTAGGACGCTTCCTCTCCCCACCATCAGACTCTCCATCGCTCATGGTATTTAGTGCTTCTTATACCTTTTCAGCATCCATAAATCGCCTTTTACTCATTTTGTCTTTATTTATGAAACTGATAACTCCAAATTCAGTGAATAAATGCGTTGCCTAGCAATGTACAATGTTAAAACATACGCTGCAAGAAAATGACAGCCAAAGTATAGTGGGTAAATTTGACCCGCATGGCGCTTATAGGTATAAATGCCCTGTTTTTTTATCTGGTTTTAGCTAAACAATTTTTAACAACAGGGGATTGTAAATCACACAATTTTAGTAAAAGTCAATGACTGAGAGACTTGAATGTTTAACTGAAAATCTGTTATGTACATTTGAAAAACAGGTTCAAGTGTTAAACACTGTGAGCTACGAGGTTGATTAAACCAGCATATATTTGGTATTAGGTATTAGATTAAAACTAGGGCTATTTTTTAATAATCATGATTAACAGAGGTGAAAAACTACATTACCCATGATTCTGCAATGAATGGGTACAATACTTACAGAAACAAGGTCGCTAAAATAAGTTAAAAGTTACAGCGACTGTTGCACTCTAAATTCAAGTTACTATTACAAACACTTCATGAAAATTCTCCCATGTTGTGATAAATAGGGGGCATTACTCAACAACTAGATATAAATTAGTATTGGCCAATTTACTATATACTAGTCAACAGCAAAAAACAACACTTCAAACAGAGTCTCAGTTAGCTGACAGTAAGAAAAGATAACGTTAACTTAAAATGAGTTTCTATTGAAAATGTCATCAGTTACTTTTTTATACTGAGCAACACAAGACTGAAATGCAATACAGTACTTTTAAAAGTAACTCTTCAGCACTATTATTACCTTCCCTACAATTACCAGTTATATATGTCAACAATTTCACTTCAATTCACTGACTTATTTTTTAAAAACTTTTGTTTGACCTGTTGATTCCAGTTCCTCTTAACACAGGGACATAGGGAGCACCTGCACTTCCAAAGAATTGTAATAGACTGTCAGTGGGACTGGGGTGGAAAAAATAAGGGTAAAAAAGCAAAAGCAAACAGTCAGTGTTGGGATGGGGGCTGGTGGGAGCACTGCTGGAACTAAAGAGGGGCGTGCCTCCAGAGCTTGGGAAACAATTCTGCCCCTGGGAAGTCAAGTCATTCTGGATGACATTCGCACGCTGTGCCGGAGGCAGAGGGAGGCGGCATTGTGTGGTGCTGTGGATTGATGATGCCATGCACACTGAACCCAGCAGATGTAATTAAGAGGTCATGTGTGAAACTTTTATAGAGTTTGCCCTATGCACCGGCATCTCGCCGCAATGCGAAAACTCCTCCACCCATTTTGAATAATGCTCCTCACTTCGCTCAATCTTCACTCTAATGCTATTCTTAGCTGTAATTCTCAAACACACTGTTTGATTACAGCTTTATGCGATAGTTTCTGAAGAAAATACAAGTTGTTCATGCCCATGCAAGACTCACTGCCACAATATTAGGTTGTAGTATAATGTAGAATATAAATGTAGAAAATGAAATAGGAATTAAATATATGCAAATATATGCTGATTTTGAGCTCAAGAATCATTTCTTCTTATTTTCAATGTTGATAATTAAGTTACAAAATATTTATTTTTCAAATACTGTAAATGCTGTTCTTTATTCAATCAAATTTCCACAAAATAATAAGTGGCTTTCAACATTGATAACAGTAAGAACCATTATTAATAACTGAATACCAATAATAATTGATACTAATTGAGCCCCAAATCAGCATATTACAATGACTTCTGAAAAATCACAGGACACTGAGCTAAAAATTCAGCTTTACCGTCTCAGGACTAAATTAAATTTTTAAAAAACAGTATATTCACATGGAAAGTAGTAGTAGTTAAAAAAATAAATGAAATATGTTATCCTCATAACATAAAATAACAACATACATAAAATATTACACTGTTGTAGCCAATAAACGCATGGAAATAGTTTTTGTGTGTGTGTTGGGGGGGTGGGGGGTTATGCAGTGCCCTTTGTGACAACCCCTTTCAGATCTTCCACCGAGATCAGGCACTGAAGACACAAATTGGACATTAGCGTCAATCCATTTTAGTCCTATCCCAAGGGTATCTTAATGGCCTTAAAAAAGTTTAAAAAAAGGGCCCTTGGCAAAGTTTAGCCTGGAACATCCACTAGTCCCCCTTTCACAAGCCTTAAAACATTCAAAGCCTTCTATTTAGAGAGAGAAACTTTTGTTGGCGCACAAAGAGCCAACCAGAGGTACTTCTATAAAGCAAGGCCCGTTCAAAATCAGATTATTTCCACTCAAATCCCCCTTTCTTCACATGTCAGTTAACTATGTAGTGTCTTTTGTCTCTTTGTGAATAACCCATTTCACTATGATGGTCAGTGGATGTGTATTTCTACATTTATTGCTACATTTATTCCTAAAGCAAAGAAAGAAGCATATTTCCCCCCTACTCTATATATTTTTTTATTCTTTGAAGAAATCTGGGACACATGCCCCTAAGGAACGCAAAGTGCTTTCATTTATTCCCACCTTTTCTCTCTGGCTGCCATCTCCTAGGCCTCTTTCTATGCCCAGAAGTGATTTGTTCAGGCTGGACCATCAAAGCAATTATTGTAGAGGCCCGCTTTCCTATTATGAGGGGAGATGACTGACAACAGTGGGATGGTTGAGGGCACTTGGCTCCAATTTATTAGATCTGAAAGCTCATTCCTCATTGGCAGCTCTGCAAATAGTGATACATAAACAAAATGCACGCTGTAAAACATTGCCACTTTTCAATTACAATATCAGTCATTGTCAGCGCCTCGTTCGCTGTGGTCCGGGTGACTGATCGGCCATTTAAATAGGTCAGGGCACGGCAGATATGCTAAGTGAACGTTTGGGTCAGATGCCAGATCATGATATAATTAATGTAACACACACGAGAGCAGGGGCTCTTCTTTAGTAAGGATCAGATCCATTGCACAGCCAGAAAGCATGGCGATTGATAGAGCTAACCACTGGGGGTCTAAGGCATCACAAAAATATTCTCTCTTTAATGTGACAAAGCCAATGCCCACCCTAAGGAATGATGTACGGGTACGAACATGGCAACGGATGGAAGACAAGTTGTGTGAGAGTGTAAAGAGTGAATTTAAATGAAAGCGAGAAAAAAACGTGGCATGAAGCTAATAACTCTCATGGCTTTGTGCACCAAAGGCATCGCCTTCAATAAAAGTCCCCTTTCACCGACTGTTTCCTTTCTTCAATTATTCAGGATTTATAAGCACGAACCATCTATTCTGTAACTAAAAGATCCCGTAAAAAATGAATAACCGGCCCATCAGCCTTATCGACAGTCATAAAAGTTTTACAATAGGCATAAGAAAAATCCATCCTTCAGACAGCTGGTTAGCACCACTGTAAATATATTAATGAAAATATCTAAGACGGAATAAGATATGCCTTTAAAACTCAAGTTTACAACATGCAGCTCCAGAGAATTTTACATGCTTTTAAGCTAATCAAAACGTATGAGAGGTGCAAATGAGCATTACTGGGAGTGTTTGTATGCGTGTTTATACCTGTCACAGAGGATGACGTAGGGCATGAGTTCGATTAACAGCGTTTTTCTCAAGTGCCGCCGCCTCCAGGTTGCAACGCCACATACAGAGACGGTTGTGCCCTACTAAACAGCACACACGCATGCCTCAGCGGGCGCAACCTCCTCATTCCTCAGCCATTGTGCAGGATTATGGGGAAAAAGGTGACCTGACCCAACGAAGAAAGCACATCTGCTGGGAAAAGAGCTCTGTAGTTGAGGTAATGTAGTGCATCACTTCATCCTGCAGTTATTTTTCCCTCTGGGGCAGAGAGGTTACTTAGCCACACCAATTCCGGCTGATTCACTGTCCGCAAACCCCCTGCCTTGTGTTCCTGTTGCACAGTGGCCTCACGCTCGCATCCACGCTGCCTATTCTTAATCCCGCGTTTCTGGAGAATGGGTTTGTTCAAGCCCACCATCTATTTTTAAACCCACACATTAGTCATCTCTTACGGGAGAGCCACACAACATAGTAATTTATGGAATTCATGAATACCAAAGGTGTCTCGTGGAGGTTTGCTGCAGTTGTTATCTTTCTTGTTTACGCCCCTTTGAATTTTTGAACAAACGAGACGACGTTCTGCTCCTGGTTTATGCTGTTCAAAAGCATGGATATCAAACCATCGCATTGGTTTAATGCTGAGTTTATATTCTACTTAACACAACATTCAACTAGTCATTCATCATGTAGTCTATCAAGTCAGAGAGTTCACAGAGCCAAAACTGAGGCACAAAGATAAACACTGGCTGAAACCCGTAACCTTTGATTACTGAGGATATTCATCCATAGCTATGTATTTAGCATAAGTCCAGCTCGGGGGTCTGAGATCACTTACAGGGGGGGTTGAAACCATGCCAGCTTGTATCCTCTTACTAACCTCCGTGGCCTGTTAAACAAATTCAGACTACTTAGTGGGAACCTCTTGACCTACTTGAAAACGTCATGGTCTGCAAGAACATTAATGAAATTTAATTTGAATAAAATAAAAGCTCATTTGCAATTCCAGAAAGCACTTGGACGCCCCCGTTGGGGTGGAACTTCTCTTGATCAATTACCGTGTCTGCAGTTCACTGACACTTATGCTCTTAAACAGAAAACGGCAGATAAATGGTATATGTGCATTTATCCCTTGCTGGGGAGTAATCAGACTCTGTTTTCTTTGCTCTCAACTAGGGGCAAATGTATCTGAAACAGTTCTGCATTATAATTTTCACTTTAGAGTTTCACTTTAGAGAAGAACCGCTGTAAACATTGGTAATGTCAACACCGCTTGGGTCAGGAAACATATCACAATATTACCCTTAGCATAGCACTATAGATTCAAGCAAGGAAAATACAATAAAATACACACTGCTTTTGGGAAACATATACAAAGCCTAGACTTCTCCATAACAGCACGTAAAAGTACAAGTCAGTCTATTTAGACTGTTTCAAGTATCAAGGCCAGACTTGATACAAAGAAAAATATCCCCTTTTAATGGTACTATAAACTTACACCCGAGTAACATTCTTACTAAGTGACTTCAGGTTAATTTCCACAGAACATCAAGTACCAATGCGCGTCTAATGTGTCTAGAAAAAGCACAAGATGCATTTCACAGGCTCTTGGGTGCTTGGTAAAAGCGTGGCGGTGACATTTCATTTGCTCTTTAAGCACTCCAATACGGTTGCGTGAAGACTAATATCATGTGGGTGAGCCTTCCTTCTAAGGAGAGTAAATGTTGCGGATGTTGTGAAAATGAAAAACAATTACAATGACACATGTTGCACACACATTGCAACACTGTAGAGATGAGAAAACCTAGATATGATTAACTCTAGGGAGGTAATAGAGAGCATAAGGTATATCTTATTCCAAATAAGTATGAAAAGGCTGTAAGTGAGACATTGGTAGGTCGATTCCCATGAAAATTTAAGCGCTCTATCAAAACTTTGCTCTGTTTGTTTGAGCAACACCGGTGATGTGAGTTTTGGGAAGGATTATGTGGTTGACTAACCAATGACAGACAGTGGGAATGTTTGGGTGATGTAAGTGGTGCAAAATTACACACTAAGAAAAAACGCTGAAACCTTTGCTGCTTTTCAGGTGAAGATGAAAAGAGCACAGGGTAGTCACATATCACAACTTCTTCTGAGCCAGAACAGGAGGAAAGAGAAGGGCACTGGAGCAACAAAACCAGTGGGATTAGTGCTAAGTAACTAAATGGGCCATATCACTTTTCCATTACCAGAGCGGAATAGCTATTTGGATGGCTGAAATCTAAATGAAAAGGTGGAGCACAGCTTTAGTGTGGATGTTCATTCAAGTGTAAATGTTGCACACTGTTCAACCTTCTTTTTTAGCAAATGGAAATTTGCCGTCACATCTTTGAGCTCCATCAATAAATAAACCAGACGCAAATAAACAGATAAATAAATAAATATGAGACGAGCTGCAAATGGGCATCCGTCAGCATTAGTGATGGAGCGATGTCAGCCAGGATTACGCTTCACTTGAGGGAGAGTGCCTGTGCGAGGGAAGATTCCTGCTGATTGCATACACACATGCATACGCACGCACAATTCCCCCTGAGATCAGCTTTTGACCAGGCACAAGCCTCTTCTGCTTTATTCAAGCTCTGTCTGTTTCTCTCTCTCCCCCTTTATATATTTCCTGTCTTCTCCCTCTCGCTAGGCTTCTCTTGGTGGTCTCAGCTGTGTTCTGCCTCTTTCCTTACATTATTTTTTGTCTTTCTTTTACAAATTCTCTATCCCCTCTCTCTTTCTTTCAACAGGACTGCACTGAGAGGCAGTGGTGGTGTTAGTGGAGCTGTGTGTCTTTGTGCTGTGTCAGTGCTTTGAAATTCTGATGGAATCTCTGGTGTGTCCCCACAGTTATGTGCAATCATCAGCTTCTGTGCCATTCAGCACATCTCTGAACCATTTGCTCTCTCGGGCAACACAACCAAAAACAACTAAAGCTTACACTAGCATTACCTTTTATCACTAATAGCAATGAGATATGTCTTACAGTCTTTAGTGAAAAATCCCATCTAAATTTAATGTATACATACTACATACAATCATTATACTGTTATTCTTATTGCTTTTGACAAGGTGGGTGGGCATCTCACATGAAAACTTCACAAGAATCCCTCTCTAACCCTGTGTGCTCTGGTTTGAGAATTCAAAAGTCTGGTCAACCTATAATAACAACTTTACCAACCCTATTTTAAAGTCATACACTTCACACCTCATACACTTTACAATAAGGCTAGGTATTGTAATAGCTAACACTACACGATCAATTAATACAATGTTGTTATTGTTAACTAAAACTAATAAAATAATTTTCCTACAAATGAAGAAGAAAATAAACCTGAAAATGAAGCAGCAATAAAACAAAATATGAATATTAGATATCACACTTAAATCTGAAATTATTTTAAATAAATAATACAATTAAAATAAAGCTAAAAAGAAATGTAAAAAAAAAATAAAAAATGACAAAAGCACCTAACAAGTAAAGTAATGTAGTGGATCTCACACACACACACACACACACACACACACACACACACACACACATACACATATATATATATATATATATATATATATATATATATATACATATATATATACACACAGTGCCCTCCAAAAGTATTGGAACAGTAAAGACAAAATTGCTCTGTTGGCTGTGGAGTCAAGACATTTACAAATATGATTAAAAGATGAATATGAGACAAAACTACAGAATGTCACATTTTATTATTGGGTGAAGTTCAGCACTTTTAGAGTTTCATCCCTCTATCTGATGTGAGCATAAGTATTGGAACAGCTGCCTCACAGCTCTTTCTAAGTGATCGGCTGTGTCCTGTTGCATTAATTCTTTCAGATATTAAAAGCAGGAAATGTGTCGTATCAGTTATATCCATTACTTCTGTATTTTGAATCTTGCATTCGATGATGACACACACAAACCAGGATGAAGATGAGGGAGCTGACTTTGAGAGAAAAGCAAACAATTTGGATGCTAAAAGAAAGAGGAAGTCAATTAGAGCTATAGCAAAAACAAAGGGCATGGAGAAATCAAGAGTTTGGAAACCACCAGTTACACCAGCAACCAACAACTACCTGATCGGCTGAGAAAACCACAGTAATTGATGACAGACAATTCATAAAACTGTGAAAATTAACCCTAAAAGACGTGTCTGTAAAATCACCAACAACTTCCAGAAAGCTGGGGTGATGCTCTGACAATATACTGTCCTCAGCAGACTTTGACACAGAATTACAGATCCTACACAGCAAGATGCAAACCTCTGATCAGCACCAAATATAGAAAGGCAAGATTAGAGTTTGCAAAAAAGCACAAAGGTGAGCCAGAAGAGTTTTGGAACTGTGTTTATGGACCGATGAGACAAAGATGAACCTTTATCTAAGTGATGGGAAAGCAAAAATGTGGAGAAAAAAAGGGAACTGCAAATGATCCCAAGCATACAGCCTCATCTGTAAAGCATGGTGGAGGCATGGTGGAGGTTTTGTCGTGGCATGGGCATGCATGGCTGTCTCTGGAACAGGCCCTCTCAACTTTACTGATGACTTAATGTATGATGACAGTAGCAGAATGAATTTGGAAGGGTACAAAACCATCTTGCCTACCAATATTCAAGAAAATGCCACCAGATTCATTGAGAAGTGCCTCATATTGCATCAGGACAATGACCCAAAACACCCTGCCAGTTCAGTCAAGGAATTTATAAGGGCAAAGAAATGGGAAGTCTTAGATTGCCTAAGTCAATCTCCAGATTTAAATGTGATTGAACATGAATTTCACCAGCTGAAGAGGAGAGTAAAGGCAGAAACTCCCCAAAACAAACAACAATTGGAATTGGCTGCATTAAAGGCAGGGGGAAGTATTTCAAAGGATGACCAAGAGTCTGGTGATGTCTATGGGTCACAGACTCACTGCTGTGATGGTGCGCAAGGGATCTGCAACTAAATAATAGCTTTTAATCTTTTATATCTGCCTTTTGGTCAACTGTCCCAATACATATGCTCACATCAATGAGTGGGATGAACTCTAAAAGTGCTGTTCTTTTTATTTGGTAAAACATATGTGTTGACGGCTAATAATAAAATGTGACATTCTGTAGTTTTGTCTCATATTCATCTTTTAATCATATTTGCAAATGTCTTGACTCCACAGCAAACAGAGCAATTTTGTCTTTACTGTTCCAATACTTATGGAGGGCACAGCATATATATGTATATATGTATGTATATATATGTATGTGTTTGTAATGCACTTTTAACAGTTCAATTTTATACATTAAGATTAATTAATGTATTATGAACAGTTACCAATAATCAATAATAGATTTTATAAATTACCATTAACCTAGACTAATAAAATTGTTGTTCATTGTTATTTCATAATGTCTAATGCATTCACAATGATAACAAATTGAAACGTTTTCTAAAGTGTGTATCAGTGTCAGTGATCAATACACCACACCCTCCATCCTAAATATAATATACTAATAAATAATATAATCAGACAGACAGACAGATAGACAGATAGATAGATAGATAGATAGATAGATAGATAGATAGATAGATAGATAGATAGATAGATAGATAGATAGATAGATAGATAGATAGATAGATCGTTTTAATTTAAACATTAAAATAATGATCCAGCAGTCACTCTAATGAAACTATGTGTGGGGAAGATGCAGATTCTGTTTTTTCTCAAATAACTGCAGCAGACTAAGGTCTCGAATAATAATGCAACACACAGCAGAATGCACCAGGGGCAGTGTGGAGCTCAGACTGTGCTTCAGCTCTGCAAGACCCACCCACCCCCCACCCCCACTGCAATGTACATGCGCAAGGCCCTTCCAGCAGGACAGTTACTACAGACATTAAGCTGTGACGGGTCACATTTGAGCAAACAAGAGTGTGCCCCTGGAGTATCTTCATATAGTGTTTCACAGCACTGAGCTGTTTATTAGTTAATGACTTCTTCCTACAATGCTGAGCTTGACTGCCCAACTTTACATTTGAGCTTCAGAAAGTAAATTTTTTACCTCCCTCAGGCTACATCATCTTGAATAAATACAGTATATTCCTCCCACAAAGCATAACAGAAACACTTCTATACTGAAGTGAGTGGTAAAATAAAACAGAGTACAGTTCTTTGACAATCTGACAGTAATTATTTTAAACTGCCACTTTGTGATTCTTTGAATCGATCAAACAAGAACATGTGTGTTCTGGAAGCATGTTGTGCACTAGTCAAACCCCAGGAAAACATTTGTGAAAAGAGCACTAGCTGCCTACCTACTCCCATAATTCCCCATACCTACTCATTACACGCATCCACCTCTGCAAATGGAAAGGTAAAATATTCATTCGCACTGCAGCGCCTGACAGATCTCAAATAGTAAGGACACACAAACGTAGACGCTCTTCAGCCGCTATTTGTCTGTGGTAATAGACACCTCACACTGTTAAATTGTGGGTTGTGCCACCAAAAATGCCATTAAAAGCTAGCGTTGTCCTTTATTCTCCTCTAGCAGATGCAAATTCCTGCTGAACGCTGCTTTATTTAGGCCTACACGGATCGTTATTGGAATACTCTCTCTCTCCAATTAATCATGACTATGGCTTAATTCACTCTGCTGAGGTTTTCGACTGTGGACGTCCCTTAAGACTATTATCAAACCAATATTTTAAGGATGGGAGAAGTGAAGGCTGTGTTTAAAAAGCTCATTGGGTCTGATTTGAAAGATACAGCTTTCACTTTTTCCCCAAAGTGAGTTATGACTATATTAAGAACATCTCAAGCCAAGAGTGAAATCAATTCCGTAGTGAAAATATGCAGGGCTAAAATCAGATCAAACTCTCAATTATGCGCTGCTGAGGGATATTTGCCCTGGCAAATTGATCCAGTATTGACAATTAGCACTTAAGGTGACCTTTCATAAGGGCCATTTGTTTCCGCTTTATGCAAGTGACTGAGTAAAGCAACAAAAAGGAATAAGTAAAAACAAACCATAAGCTCATAAAAACTTTTAGAATAGCAGAAGTAAAGGTGACACCAGAAAGCTTTTTTTTTGGCCTATCTTTCCATCTTGGTCTCTACTCGCATCAGTTGGAGCTCCCCTCATGCTGGGGGAGAAGGCAGTGGACAAAGGCTGTCGAGCCTGAGGTCCTTTATGGTGCTGTGCAATTGACTTCCTCCTGAAAGAGCTGTCGCCGGGAGCCAACATGGCCTTCTTCGCGCACACACAGAGCACAAGCTCCTCGAATCCACGGCCAATGCTGTGTGCTCAGCGTGAGGGTAACAAGCAGCCGGCAGTTTCTTTTTAGCAGACTTTAGAGGTCGAAAGGCTCCTGTTGGAAATCAAATGGCTCAGGCCGACACGCATTGACAAATGGAAAAAGGAGCCACACAGGACTGTAGCATTTTACCAAGAACTGATTTATTCTTTAAGAATGGATGTGTGTCACACGGTCAGCTTGTTTAACCTGTTAACCTTCAACCCCATTTAGGGCCTCGCAGGTGAAAATAACCTACCTGAATTAAAATGGTAACAGTTTGTGACAAAGTGTGCTTACACAAACAAATTAGGTATCTTTGGAAAGAAGAGACTCTGGGCTTTACTATCTATCATCCAGAGTTGATAATGCTCAAAAAGATAAAAAGTTATAGACACTGACGTGCCTTGAAAAATATTTTTCCACACTGAATGTTTTTTTATTTCATATACAAATACATGAAATAAGTCCTGGAGCAATCCAGAAAAGTAATGGATCGAAAGCCATGTGTCTCATCAGTTCATATTTCAAATTTGAAGAAGATACCATGACAAATGAGATTCCTGCAATATTTTTTCTGAAACTATTTATAGTCCCCCCCACCCCCCCCCCCCCCCCCCCCCCGTTTGAGGAAAAATAACCACCAAATGGATTGCAGAATTATACAAGCTATTTTAGTCATTATACATGTTCCTGCATAGTTTTCAATTATAAAATAATAGACAGATTTATTTGAGCACTAAAAAATACAAAAATAATTATTTGAGTAATAAAAAAGGAAAAAAAATAGAAAAAAAATGCTTTGTATATAGTATGTATACTGAAGTATTCTTCGTTATTCGTTATTACAATGATAAATATCACTGCCAGACGTGAAGTGATATTGCCAGACATGGTCATAGAGTCAGTAAACACACGCTGATGTGCTTCCATTCAGATTATAATCAAACAGATGGGCCATATAATCAATAATAGCTGATCAATGAATCACAATGATAGCCGTCATAGAGTCGCTAATAAACACGCTGATGTGCGTCCATACATATTATAATCATGCAGACACGGCCACATTCCCCACACAATACACACACACACATATAAAAAATGTAGAAGAAAAAAAAAAACAGTTTTTTATGGATAAAGCAGATCGCTAAGTTACGCCCCGCTCAGATGACAGCGTACGTCACAGAAGCGTCACTGCCGGCAGGAGGGAGCGCCAAATTCAAATAATCTATATTCCGCTTTTCTGAGACTTTTTTTTCCGTAGACGGTCTCATTATGTTTGTAAGACCGTATTCTACAACATCGTTTTGTTTTTTTACCACCAAGACGCTGTTTTTGAGCGTAATTTATTCCATAACGGACGCGAACAATAACTCTCTGAAGAAATGAAACGTAAACAAAGGAATATTCATCCTTATTACAACGTTATTGTTTCGCTGGATTAAAAGTGCTCGCTGGGATGTTTTTCTGTGGACCCTTACCTCTCTAACTAAACTGGGATTTCAGCAGTGGACGCGTTTGTGGCTCGTTATTACAATGATAAAGGTATGTACGGCTTTTTTACTCTGCGTGTTTGGATGTGTACTGCTTACACAAATGTAGCAAATTTGTGCCACTCATTCCTTATAAGCTTTCCATCGAAAAACAGCGATCTGTCGTCGATGCTTGAGGCTTAGACCCTCAGAATGATATATAGTTTTTCAAGATTAACTTTGTCCCGTTTCATTTATTCTATTAGAAAACAATGACACATGCAAACAAAGAGCGTTCAGTGCGAGGTCGCTCTGGTGAAGGCTAACAGGTTAAGTTATGTGAAGTGACATACTTCCAAGTATGGTGACCCATACTCGGAATTCGTGCTCTGCATTTAACCCATCCATCGTGCACACAAACAGCAGTGAACACACACCCGGAGCAGTGGGCAGCCATTTATGCTGCGGAGCCCGGGAGCAGTTGGGGGTTCGGTGCCTTGCTCAAGGGCACCTCAGTCGTGGTATTGAGGGTGAAGAGAGTGCTGGACATCCACTCCCCCCACCTACAATCCCTGCCGGCCCGAGACTCGAACCCGCAACCTTTGGATTACGAGTCCGACTCTCTAACCATTAGGCCACGACTTCCCCCAGTTATCCATCTAAACTTCTTTAGAATGCATCTTTACTTTTGGATTTAAACTTTTTTCCACCATTTTTCCATGGCCTCTCAGCCCCTCATCCCCGTTCCACATGGCTCCACCCTTTCTTCTGAAGAAAAATATCCTTATCTATCATGAGCAGGTGATAATTCTCGAGGAAGCGTCACTGTGCAGCACTTCTCCTTATTGATATCTGGGATCTACTAAGTCATCCACGCCAATGCTAAGTGCACTACCCTCTGGTCCCTTCAGCCCTGAGCAAATCACGTTAGCCCTTCTTCCTGCAGGAGCGCCCTGGGGTGAGCAACATGAATAACATCTATCAACACCCTCAAGTGGAATGCTTGAGGTTTGGGGAAGTGGGGATCTTAGCTGTCTGGTGAACAGTGTTACAGGCAACACTACTATCTAACGGCTGTGGGTGTGAGAGTGTGAAGATAAAGTGTGTAGGTGGTTGGTTTGGTGCGTGTAAAAAGGAAGCGGAGGGATCAGGGATTAATTGCTCAGGGATTTACAAATCGCAGTTTCAGGTTTGTAATATGATAACACCGATTAATTATTGCGGTAACCAAGGATGTGTTTCTGTCAATATTGCAAGGAAGTAAAATTATAGCAAAAACAATAGGGGAAGAGACAGGGAGGAAGTACAAAAAATGGTCCTGCTTCATTAAGAGGCAGAGGTAAGGAACAAATTATGGAGAGATCATTTACTATGTGACGGGAAGGGAAGGAGAAAGAAAAAAAAAACTTAATCTTTGTCTTTCGTATTCTCTACCGTCTTCCTCCAGTCTTTCTCATTTGCTACTTCACAGATTCATCCCTTTTCTGCTTTTAAATTTTCATGACTGAAAATAGGTAATTTAATCTTCATTAAACATACAAGGCTCACTTTCTCCTCTGCCTGAGCGAATTAACTAGTGGACCAGGGGTGGAATAGACACTGGGGTTCAAATCCCATAACCCTGGCACGCATTATATCGCCGCATCTGTTTTTAATGAGCCATTTCTCCACAAATCAAAGTCAAACAGGAATCCCTGAACCCAGGGAAACTTTTGATGGACAAAAAAAATTAAGGTGAAAGCCCTGGAAGGGAAGGTTAGAGATTTTAATGACTTGGAAAGGCAGTAAATAAATAAAATTGTCTCCCTCAGAAATCTGATTGATGTCCCTTTTGGGATGCCCCATATGAAAGAGCTACTCAGCCTGTGGCTTTCATCTGTGACCAGAGAAATCGATGCCAAGGATGTATGAGCAGCTACCTGTCTCCATCCAACAATCTCTTAGAGTACCCTTGGCATTCACACAAAATATGTTTAGTGTGGAGTGGACCAGCGGAAGCCTTCATCACAAAATACCACTTTCAAGGTTACCCCTGAGATCAGTGCTGAACCCTTACACAAGTAAAAAAATATGTAGAAATCCACCGGCAAAAGTTTCTAAATGCTCTGGCTGTAACGACTACGAAAACCATATTTGCCATATCAGTACAAAGAAAGTCTCAAGTCTTTCAGTGGACCACTCAAAGACAGTACACTCTACATCAAAGCAACAACTGAAGGCCATTAAACTGCGGAAAAGTCACCAAAACACAATGTGCTACGAGTCAATTCATGCTATTGTGTAAGCCACTGCATCTTTGTTATACTTTTGGTGAGCAAAGCTAGGCATACTGACAGCATCTACAAAAACTGATCGCAAAATATAGGCCAGATCTGACCAGGGATCCTGCATTAAATCGGTCTTTCAGACCTCTTTTTCATCCCCTGAGTTTTAAATTTGTGACACTATTTAAAATGCATTACCTATTTACCGTATCTCTACTGGCACAGTGCTTGGGTCTGATCTTGAGCTGAAACGGCTGCATGCCCATGGTCATGTTTCCCAAGTAAAAGGCAGTCTGCTGCCCTAAGGCTGTAGCACGCTGACCTACATCAATGCACCAATGCCTCAGAGCTTAATTAGTAGAACTTGTAAGCCTAGCGTTTTGTCATGTTTGGCTGGTTTCTTTATTGTTACATGCATGATTAATGCAACTATACTGCAAATGCTAAATGACGATCACTAAATCATTTGGCTGGAGATAATGGGCATGCTTTTTTGTTTAATGATTTGTTTTGATTCTGCTCATCTAAAGCTGCATTTTAAAGGGCTAGTTCACCCAGAAATTAAAATTCTGTCATCATTTACTAATCATCATGCCAAACCTGTGCACCTTTTTTCTTCATTTGCAGAAAACAGAAGATGATATTCTGGGGTCACTAGGGTCCAAACAAAATTGTACTTTTGGGTGAACTATCCCTTTAACTATAAAACCTGTAGAAATAGCTTCTAAATTGGCAAGCTAAGTAGCTTCTCCACAAAGTGTTAAAGCAGATGCCTGTCCTCCAATAGATCCTTTTTCACAGAGGCAGATCCAAAAGTGTTATTAAATCAATTCTTGCTAGAACACTTACATTGTAAATAAATCCACAACATATCTAATTAATGTTGTCTTTAGTTATTGGTTAATAAAAGACATTTTCACTGCATGTTGTGTCCTACTGCTTTACACTAGAACACTGACAGTGTCTGACAGGGGGAAAAAAATAGATTAGCTTATTTGTGAGGGTGTGGAAAGTGCCGTTCAGTATTTAAGTAAAGTGAGAATACAATGAGTTGTACCACAGACAGCTGCGTTTTCCCTCTCGGGTTTTATAGTGCATATATATATATATATATATATATATATATATATAGATTCCCATTGACATCAATGGATTTACAATGTAATGTAAACTCTAGTTTGTAGGTGCACACTCACAGTAGCTTTATTGAGAGAACTGGCTTTCTTGTCTATCTCAAATGCACACACAAAGAAAGAGAAAGCGAAATAGTCTTACAGTACCTGCTACACAGAATTGGCACTCTATGTGGTACTCTTTATTGTGTTTTACGGTCAAAATTTCAATTATTCATTATTTTAGTCTTTTATATCTTTAAGACAAAGCAGAAGCCACTTCTAACTAGTTCCACTGGCAGTGGGCAGAATTAATGCACAAGTAGTAGTAATCCTATTACTGTCCACGCTTTGATTTCAACAATTCAGTTCAAATTAACGTGATTAATATTCATGAACCTAGCAGCCTGTTAGAACTTAGTGCATTTTATATTATTTGTTGAATATGTATTATTATTATTTTAGGACTGTTGCTAGTCTTTTTACAGAAACAATTCTCCAAGTTCCGTTTAATATAATAAATAGACAAATGCTGATTCTTATAAAAGTCATTCAAGCTACGCTCAGGATCAAGTCACTGAATCTGAAGCCCAAGAGCATTATGAAATGTACAAACCCTGCTGATCCAGACACTGAATTCATACTGATATATTCCAAATGGTTCATGTAGCATATTAGTAAAACAGCAGAAAGCTACAAGATACAACACATTCACTGACATCATAAATAATGTACATATTCACCAAAGGGCTCAGTGTGGTACTGAATATGCTTTATACAGGCATTTCTGTAGCTGTGCCATTCACAGGCGTGCAAAGCATAATGGTGAGGGGAATCTGTTTCGTGCATACATTAACAAGTCATTTCAGGCATATAGAATTTAAGAAACTGGCACACACTTTAACGACCCACAAAGACTCTGTGTGCAATAAAGCTCTGTCATAGCAGTTCTAAAGTAGGCCAGGGCAGAGAAAGGCTAGAATCTATTAAAAAGTGAGCATTTTTGGTGCTCTGTGCATGGGATGACAATTAAACAGAATGGCAAGCTTTATAGGAAGAGTAAAGAGAGAGAAAGAAAAAAATCCATGAATGGGAGGAATTAAGGAAAGCAATGACCCTTCAGACAGATCATTTCTATTAGCCTTTCACAGGTGTGGACGTGCTGCCATGCTTCATCACTGCAAGGGTGCGCTAGAAACAGGAGAAACTAGCCTGAGCTCCAGCTACTGGAGAGGACCCAAAGGAACGTCTGCACTCCCAGATCAAAAGCTGATTTCCTATAAATGAATCTCACCTAATATATGTGAATAAAACTTCCCATCACACTCGATTAGATAATTCTCATATCAATGCACTGATGGAGATCTAGTTGGGAGTCAAATGTTTCTAAGGCTTTGTTCACACTGCGCTTAAATCGGATTTATTTTTCTTTAAACACACCGACATGTTGCAAGTAAATAAATTAAATCAGGCAGTTCAGACAACTGTTCCCTCTGCTGGTGTCTATCATTAATTATCTTCTATAGCTATATCCAAGTTATACGTCACATTTTTTACACGTTGACCTAAAAATTACTATACCAAGGGGCTGGGGCCCACTAGTGGGCCTAAAAATTATACAAAATAAGCATTAAAATCAAGATTTTTTTTCTCTAGGACTGGAAAAGTCATGTAAATTACTAAAATCTTATAACTCCAAGGCCATTTTTATACATTTTATAAATATAAAACAATCACACAATCAAAAAGGTGAGTTTTTTGTTTTTAAATCCTTATGGAGTTAATCAAAAACAACTGGAAAAGTCATGGAGTCTGTGATAGTCACCAGCCATTTGTACCTATTTCACTGCACACAGCACCTTCTTTATTTTTATATTACTTGTAATTTTCACTTGTCATTGAGTGGTGCATCTGCACCACTCAATTCTCGTTATAACAATTTTGCCTATTTTGTTTCATTGGCTGTGTTGAGATTCAATGAAAAAGATGGATCTAAACTAATTCATGCATTTTCCATGATGTTAAGTGTCTTTATCTGATTTGGCTATTCAGGCTAAAACCTTTCCAAAATGTGCATATTAATATTTAGTGTGGAAAAATCTGATTCAGATATTCATACTAAAATCAATTAAATGTATTTGAGTTGAAAATGCCAAAAAAAAAAAAAATCTGATTTCAGGCAGCCTGTCTGAACAAAGCCCAAGTGAGAAAGCTATCTGTACACATACAGTTGTGGAGCTCAGTGTAGTTTGTTTAGAGTTCAACCAAAACATGTTTTCGAGTCCAGGCAATAAGCAAGTGTTATAGGGAGAACAGCAGGGCGAGTGGGGTAAACATAGGTTCATTTTGTTACCATGGTTAGCACCCGGCCACCGAGGTGCAGAACAGGAAGGGCTTTGATCACCTGCAACAATGACGAAGTGGAAATTGACAGACAGAAAAAGAGAGAGAGAAAGAGGGAGAGACATCAAACAAGAGGTATTTCAGGAGTTCGTAACCAATTATCCACTCTGAAACTCTCAGTGTTGTCAAACCTCAGCCCACACACTCATCAGAAAAGAAAGAGAGAGAGGACGAGCGACACTCAGCACAAGAAAGCGAGCGGAGAGAAAGAGACAGAGTATGAGACAGAAGAGAGAGAGAGAAAGAGCACTGGTGAGGTTTAATCTCCACACTCGCTTCTCTCCTAAATGTCAGTCTTATTCAAACAGATGTCAGGGAGACTGGGCCACAGAGCTGGATGGGGTAGGTGAGCGCTGAGCATGTGGCTCTCTCTTCCTGGCGGTGGCTGGTTGGCAGGCTCTGTCAGAGGGCAGCGCTTGGGGGCCTCGCAGCCCCACTGAGTGGGAGACAGGTTTGATACAGCATGACACCTTACTTATTCATGCCCTCTTATTAGACCTCCGCACTGACACAAGGGATCACGGGAAAAACTTTTTTTGGGCAAGACGAGATGAAGTAAAGCCAGAAAAACTGTGCAGGGACAAATCAGCGCTGCTGAGGATGCTGGTATATGGAGATGAGGTACACTGATGTGGCGATCTAAAGTTTCCCCCATGCATTTCCTCCTGATGTCTTTTGACATGTTTTTATTATCTGGCTTTTCTAATGATGCAAAGTTTTTTTTTTTTTTTTTCTGTACACAACATGTATCTCACTACATCCCAGGAGGATTTCTAATGACACAAACGGGTTTATGCACTGTAAGCATGCATGGACAAGGACTTGGGAAAAGGGTGACTTATTGGGGCCATCGTACGAGGTTGTTCTGGAAAGCTACAGCAGTTATAGACACTTGTCTGCCCGTCCTTGGCATTTCAATTCGACGTAGCACCTACAGCAGGTGGTCCGCTTCTCCTCCCTTGGGTCAGAGCGATTCATCATGGCAGGATGGAATACGTTAACATTAAGATTATGTTAAACCATCCTCCAAGGACCCAGAGTCTACAATCAATTTCTGTAATCAGTGACTTACGAATGGTAATGTGGCAATGAATCCAATATGAAAACAGTTTCGAGGTGGAGACCTACAGAAGGGCAAAAAACTGAGCCAACATTTATAAGTGTTACTTAGGAATAGTTCACCTAAAAATGTACATTTAGTCTTTCTCACACCAAACAATGAATGACTTTTTGTTCTGTGGAACACCGAAAGATCATTTTTGAAGAAAGTACTCTACTGTTCAAAAGTCTAAAGTTTGGGGTTATTTACTTTTTATTTTTTTCACTTTGAACTTTTCACAAAATCCTAAAAATGTATCAGAGTTTTCACAAAAAAAATATTAAGTAGCATAACTGTTTTTCAAATGCTTTTGAGCACCAATGAGATATTAGAATCGTATTACTGAAATATCATGTGACACTGAAGACTTTAATAACGGCTGCTGAAAATATAGCTGTGGCATCGCAGGAATAAATTACATTTTAAAATATAATAGTTTGCTCTTCGTCAAAATATAATTTCAAAAATTAAATTGAAATAATATTTCACAATATTACAACTTTAACTGTATTTTTAAACAAATAAATGCAGCCTTGGTGATCATAAAACACTTTCCAATAAATAACTAAGCATAGAAAATGCGTTCATGTTTTAAAAAATATGCAACAGCACCATTAAAGTATAAAAGTACTTCATTTGAATAGTGCATTTTACAAGTATACTGAAGTCACACAACAGGTTTATTTGAGGAATTTGACTGAAACTGAAGCTACTTTATGGTGCTTTTGTGCCCTTTTCGAAGCAAGCAAGCTCTAGTGCACATTCTTTGTACTTCCATTAAAAATAACAACAAAAACAGGTACAGGTACATATTTCAAAACATCTCAATTTGTGTTCCATGCAAGAAAGATCATTCAGCTTGGTAAAAACACGAGGATGGGTAAATGATGACAAAATCGTAATTTGAGGGTGAACTATTCATTTGAGGGAAATGTGAGATGTAAAGCAAGAGGAGGTGCAGGTATAAGCAGTCTTACCATTGCGTGGGGTTCGTTTCCTGCGGTCACGGAAAGCTGCTCCAGACTGCAAGGCCTCCATCAAGCTGTCCATCACCCCCGTCTCGTCACCTTCTGTAGAGAGGACAAAGTTGCCTGTCAGAGCTCAGTTTCATATACTGCACATTCACATAGACTCCAACTCACACACACAGGCTACTAAAAACCGAGTGTGGGAGTAAAAGGAAAAGCGAAAACAGAACAGCAATAAGGCAAGGCAAATGGGGCAGAGGGCAAAGAGAACAGCGCGGCTCCCTAAATGCACAACCGCTTCGAGGCGGCGACTAACATATGGAGAGGAGCCAGAGGATGAAAGTGTTCACTGATGGCCATTGACAGGTATTTGCTCTGCGGCTTGCACAGGGGAGCTAAGTGCTTTTTACCAAGATTTAGTGAGGAGCCGGTCAATACAGGGGCTTTTTATCATTGTTCGATGACAGTGGGATGTGCCTGGAAAATGGTCGTGCCACCGAAGTGCAACGCGTCTCCACGGCAAACAGGCTTTGACTTCTAAAAGACAATGAGACGTGCGGCTCACTCAGTGCCAGGACAACTTGCAGAGAGAAACAATCAATGATTCAAATCAATCAGTGATTTGATTTGGGTGGTGATGGCGCAGTGGATAAGACACATGCCTTTGGTGTGAGAGACCCGGGTTCGAATCCACTGTGAGACACCAATGTGTCCCTGAGCAAGACACTTAACCCCTAGTTGCTCCAGAGGCGTGCGACCTCTGACATATATAGCAATTGTAAGTTGCTTCAAAGCGTCAGCTAAATGAATAAATGTAAATGTAGGATTTACAGTATTCATTTCTCTGAGCAAATTATGGAGGAATAAGACACCCATTAATTGTATAACACAAATTTGTATAATCTTTTTAATTGCCAACATTCCAGAAATATGATGATCCCCTTGCAGTTTGATGTTATAAAAGACAACACGTCATTATGATTATATATCAATAAAAAAAATAAAATAAAAAAAATATATAATTAAGATATTAAATTATTTTTAAAATGTTATTCATTCAAAATATCATCATATGAGTGAAGTGACGGAGTAGTGACCCATACTCGGAATTTGTGCTCTGCATTTAACCCATCTAAGAGCACACACAGTAGTGAACACACACACACACACACACACACGGAGCAGTGAGCAGCCATATTGCTGCGGCGCCTGTGGAGCAGTTGGGGATTCGGTGCCTTGCTCAAGGGTGTCACCTCAGTTGTGGTATTGAAGGTGGAAGAGAGTTCTGGTCATTCACTGTCCCCACCAACAATCCCTGCCGGACCTTCGGGTTACAAGTCTGACTATTCATCATGCCACAACTGCCACACAAAGGTATAGAATCAATACAAAATAAATAAATACTGATTACATATCAAACTACATTTGTTCCCTCGTTCCTTAATATGCACAACTTAATATACTGTATTTCCGTGACTTCCACTTGTAAAATTTTAAAGCAATTTTTTTCTTGCATGGGCATATGGCGCAGAACATTGAAAGCATCAGTCAACGATGGGGTTCAGAAATAATCTTTGGGTCTTTTATCTGGGTCATCTATCTTTACCCAGCATTAATGAGACTGAGGGTCCCCACTATAACATAGTGGTCCAGTAGAGGCATTATTTTAAACTAGAGTCATTACGGTGACTTATTGTTGCGTGTGGGAACGCATCAACTCTTGTGTACACGATCGAGCCGTTCTGTGGAAATATTTAGTGAATGGGTTGGGATTCGACGTCTGCCTTGGCAGAGAGAAAACGTCTGTGGTGGAGATGCCGGTAGCTTTAGGCAGCAGTTTCAGGCGTGTTAATCAATCTTTTGTTTCCTCACGCATTCAAAGTAGATGACAGTCAGCAAATTGAATTTATAAAGAGGAAGAAAGTTTACACGGCTGCATAATTAATTTAAAAAAATGCCACACACTCGCTACATTGAGGCAAAACTGCACAAGTGCATTTTCCGCTGGAGGAAGCAGCAGCGCAAATACTTATACTGTACGTTAAACAAGCGTACACATTAAACAAAGGCAAAATAGTATGATTAAAAAGAATAAACAAACAGTAGCAGTGGAATAAAATGAAAATAAAATAATTCATGTTCTTTTCAAGCCTGGCTTATATATCGTTTTGTACTCGAGACCATTACTAAAAAAATCAAAGAAGTTCACACAGTGTGCTGTGTTTAATAGCCACCCAGATTAAATCAAGCTAATTAAACTAGCTGTTCCAGAACAAACCAGAGCAGAACAAGCATGGCTTATCTCTAATTGCTCTTCAACACCTTGGCTGATAGCTTTGCTCATTGGTTTAAACCAGGACAAGCATCTCGCTGGCTCCTTCCACCGAGCATGCCATCGTCCTCTGAAAGCAATGACAGTTCCTAAAGTAGCTGCATGCAAGTTTGTGTCCCCAAAACACGTCCACATCCATCTAACGCCCAAGCTGGGTGTTCAGGGGGCAGGTAAACATTTATTACAGGCACCATGATTCCGGAAACTTCTCGACAGCTCCCTCATTTCCTTCGTTTTGGAGACCTAGACATCACAAGGGGCACCTGACACTTTGATCAATTTGTCCTACTTCTTGCTTGCTTAACTGTAACACAATTCATCATCTGCAATGGCCAGGACAGGAGAACTGGGAAGGCTGGGTTCAGAGGATCTCAGACACGAGAAAGCAAAATTACTAAAACAGGAAACATGCTCCCAAGCGACCCATGACTGCTCCATTAACAATGTCCTGTTGGGCCATGCTTCCACAAGAACCAGCCGGACTCTTGATCTCTCCACATGGATCTGAGAGGAACTGCCAGAGCATGTGGTCTACATTATTTCTCTCTCATATCAGTGTAGGATGTTTTAAAAGCAGAGAATATATTAAAAGAACCAAACAACTTGAAAACAGAAGATGTATGATGCATTATTCAAGGAACACATTTAAAGTTAACTCTACGATTAATCAACAACACTGTGACTTTTTTGTTTTGTGACAAAACTCAGGACAAACAGTCTTCAAGGAAACACAACAAAAACTAACATTTAAAACAACTTAAGATATTTAATGTTATTATTTTGTGAGTGAGAAATTAACCAACACAACCGCCAAAATCACATTTGCCACTCTCATAATCATGGCTTATTAATTTACACGCTATTTTGCTAAAGCCAGCATAAGTGTGCTAGCAACAAATTACTCGTGTAAACAACACCATTGCCATTGCTTTTTAAACAGCAGTTCAATAAACAAGAGGTTAACAATGAATTTATTCACAACAATTTTGAGTATTTTTTGCTCTGACAATAAAAATAATTCCAAAAAACACCACAGAAGGTTCTGTTGAGCTTCTCTGTGGTGTTGATTAGTTTCTGAATAAATTAGGTTAATAGAAAGATTCAGTCTCTAGTTTTATTCTTTTGTTTTTAAAAGTCATTTGACTCAACTCATGAACATAGTCACATGCATCCTTCCTGAAAGAATCAGTTTGTTCAAGTGAAATGGTTCGGTGAATGAATCAATGACTCACTTATAATTCAAGTTTTTAATTCCTGAATGAATCAGTGCGTTTAAACAAATCGGTTCAGTGAACAATTCTATTAACTTAAAAAAGCCACCATCTACTGGTGCAACAATGTAACTTGCATAAATAATAACTGGAAAATAATGCACAGACTGACAGCCTGTGCAAACACAAATATATGCATTAAAATATGTAGATAAATATTACTGCTTAATATTTATTGTTGTATTGGTGCATATAAAATATTAAATAGATTTTTTTTGTGTAAAACACTTTGGAAAACATGTTTTGATGAACTAAATTTTGCTTCTGATTACTAGTTACTCTTACTCCTTAGCCAGCATCAGAGAAAATATATAATTATTGAGATACAAGTTACACATATAAACATTTTACATAACATATAAAAATTATTTAGCCATACCACCCAGGCATATTTGCAAAGAAGTGTTTCAGACAACTAACTTCAGCAACATAAAGAGAACTCTTGTAACAGCTAGCCTTGTATCTGTATCTTCTCTGTTGTCTGTCCTTTTCTGCTATCTATCTCTTTACTGTCTGGGTATCAGGTGGTTCTCTGCCCCTCAGGCTCCTGCCAAATGTTCCAGAATGCCCTGGGGCCCTGTTCAGTCTGTCCAATATATTTATGGGTGCACTATCACATTTTTAATTAGGGGATAACAAGCACAGCCCTCTGCCGGATTTGTGAACTTCACACATCAGATTAGCTTCCCCAACAAACACCCTGGCAGAGGGTAGGAGCTTATCTTCCACGGCATAGGGGGAGCGAAACGTGGGAGGAGAGAAACAAAGTCAAGTGTCACAACGAGTAAGAAGCAGCAGTGGGGGAGAAGGGTTAGTGTGTTAAAACACAAGCTTGTGTATTCTCATAGTGTGTGTGCAAGTGTGGCATCACAACATCTGGAGGACTGAGTCATGGAGAAGGGCTGCCGAAGCGAGACTATGCAGGTCGTAAAACCCCCAGTGAGACACTCAACGGAGCGGACTGGCTGACATTTAATTATTTCTACAACGTACGCACGTGCACGATCGACCTCGCACAATCGCTCTCTTCCTTTCTCATAGTATCAATGCCACGCATCTAGTAATGCTTGTGTGCCACTGTATATGTAACTGAGCTTTGCTAGAACACTGACTTTGCAGCAAATCATCAGGATTAGGAGATTATGGTGTATATGAAATCGCCTCATACACCAGAACAGTGCTAACAGAAGCAGAAACTGTTTTCTTCTGCAACGGCATGACCAGAATTCAGTCTGTTTAAGACTGAGGCGGGCTGAGGATGAAAGGTCATGGTGATGTGTTCATCATACATTAATACCAGTTGAACAGAGGCACTTAAAAGAGTCAGATGTCTTTCGTGTCACTAAACTGCCAGTCAATGCCAAACTGGCTTTGAAGAACATAAATTCCTATAAATAAACAAAACAAAGCAGTATGACTACTGAAGTACTGAGATTAGTAGCTATGTTTTAGCAGAGTTGCTAAATTATTTTATAAGAAAAAAAGCTAAATAAATATATTTAAATAGAAGTTGTAGCCACTGTGGCTCTTTATTATGAGAAAAAAGTTACTTGCTGTTTCTTTGTAACTGTTTGTGAAATATACTAGTAATTTCTGAGTGAAAATTGCTTTTTTGCTCCTTTTCTTAGTGAATATCAATTATGTAGCAGTGTCAGCAAGCCCTGTTCATAAATTCAACCTGCTATCTGTCCATAGTGTTGAATGAAAACAAGAAGAATCGATTGAGAACTCATTTTCAGTTGGTTCTCAAGACGACAATTGCTCCAGGGAGGCTAAAACCCACAAAACTTTTGCCTCTTAAATCTAAACAACAAAGACCCATCCAGAGGACATTATATCTATTACTGTGTCCTCTCAGTGACCGGCCTACAGCCATAGACCCCAAGCTCTCATTTCCACATTAATAGAAGCATCTTAAAGCTCCCTGCTTGAAAAATATGAGCAGCTTCCACCATGTTTGTCCCTTCTTGTCCTTCAGTTTTTTTTGGAAAGCATGTTAATCTATCTGTCACCCTGGAGAAAGGCACCTGTGCAATTAACCTTGCACATACGTTGCAAACAAAGCCCTGCGACGAGGAGCCAGGTGCATCTTGGACTTGTTTCCCTCCTGCCACTCTTTGTCTGAGAGATTCCCTTTCACCACAGCCACTGAGAGTGCATTAGCAGCAGAGTCAACAGTCCTGCCGGTTCCAGCCTCGCACCTGTTATGAAGTGCTGTCTCTCTGGAGGATCTGACACGAGATATGACACTGTGACCTGTCAGCTGGCCTGCTGGAGTGAGAGCTCCAAAGCACTCCGAGAGAATGAGCCCGGACTCGGGTGTAATGAAGAAGATGGATATGGCACCAGACAGGCATTTTGGAGCGTTTTGCTGGAACAGCTTGATGTGAAAACCCACTTATGTCTATGTGTAATTTAATTAGGGATGCTCACACATCCCCTCCTTGAGCGGGGCGCTCCCTCTTCGAGTTCACATAGGCGCCAAGGGGTCTGGGCCTCAGACAATGAGGAGCGGAAAATGGGACCAGTGAGATTGGCGTTTAGAGTTGGCCAGAGCAGCAGAATACTACTCCACCCAGGTTATGTCCGTCCCACGTTCAAGGCGATTGATTGGTCAGCTGGGAGGAGATGGAAGTAGATTAGATGGCATGGCTATTTCGCAAGCCTCGCAGAGAAAAACTCTAGCGTTGATGCCCCGGTCAGCTGCATGCATGAATAAATAGAAAAACAAAAATAAAGTGGACGGATGCTGCATGGCTCTGCATTAGAGGATGTCAGACATGCTTGGTTTGGAAAGAGGAGAAAGGCTAAAGTGTAAACTCCAGGAACAGACTATCATACAGCAGGTCAGGCTTTTGAGAGGCTGAGCCATTTACATATTCAGCTCACAAGGAGAAATAAAAGATAGCTGAGATCTGTTGTACGTGCTCCACATTTTTCTTGCCATCTTTCCGTATGCTAATACATCTCCACAGTGGTTTATCAGGTTGGTGATGCTTAGTGATTGTTCCCTGCTCTCCTTGCCATCTGCTTGCTAAGATCACAGACCACATGAGCTTGGCTTATCTGAGAATACACTTCATAAATCATCCAGCGAGTCCGGCACTAATTGTATCTCGTAAGGGATGAGGCAAAGAGATCCCTGTCTATTTTGCTATACTGTAATCCCTATGTATGACAAACAAAACACCTGTGTTTCAAGCACTGTTGTTGTCTTTTCCAAAATCCGTCATTAATTTTCTTCTCGGAGGATTTAGACTTTGAAAACGTGATGTCCAGGCTCTGTGCGGCAAGTTTAATTATTTTTGAGTGACTGCAGAGTGGCTCTCCAGGTCCGAACTCTCGGCAAGGAATTATCAGAATGTAGACCACCCATGGCTGTAAATTAATGACATGCAACAGTGCAAATGTGTGCTCGGAGAGTGGGAGGGTGCTGGCGGTGGAGCGATTCTCAGATGTATCCACTCATTTCTGCTATGACCTGAGGGAGAGTGGGCTAAATTAAGTTAAAGAGGCTTAAAGTGATTAGGACATTTAGTGCTACCCTAATTAGGGATGGCTACACAAAACAGCATTACAAAAGGGAGAAAAAAAGTTTCTTATTTAAGGGAAAAAATGACATATTTGAAGATGGAAATATTCTCTGAAGGAAAATCGGGGAGATGAAAATGAACATATTATCGTGGAATAATCACGGCTGCTGTATCTCTTCATTTCAGAATGTGGAGTCAGATGAGAGCATATTAATGGGAATATGGCGGGTTTCCTGGATGTCACCATGACTTACACAGATGCTTATCTTCATAAATCAATGACTTCGCTCCTCGCACGTTAGATATTTAGAGACGACTAACGCGTCTCTGGCCAGACTGATGGCAAAATTCGCCATGCTATCATCGCCTTAAGGCACACAGGCATCTGGCTGCTGATACGGCACAAGCTAATATGCGGTTATTTATTAGAACTGATGCACTACAGCAGATAAGCTTGGCGCCCTTGTTGGCGTCTTTCAAGGTAATGGCAAAAAAATTCACAATGCCAGCAGTCGCACGCGCCAAGATTTCCTGACTGGAATTTGCTTATGCTTGGGAACCAGCGGGCTTCGGGATGTAACGTGGCATTCTTCAAAAGAGGATTGAGCTCCCTGACAGTGGGTGTAAATAACACTGAAGAGCTGATGGGGAGCGCTGATATGCATATAGGACAGACGCTCATTTCTCGGCACCAACACTGAAGCCTGCAGACAGCCCAGATTTAATATGATAGTTAAAATACAGATAATGACATGCCGTAGTCGGCTCAGCATTATGCAACGGTACTTATCTGGTCCACTTATTCATAATGACCAATGCGGTAGATGGCATATCTCAATGACTAATTAAAAATCGGAATGATAATTAGAGGAGAGACAGTGGGGTGTGTGGCTTCTCGTGGTTTTGCATCACACAGATTAACAGATTCTAAAGTCACGACCTTTATCAGAATTACCTTTCTGCCAGGAGACCTGCACACAATCACCTGCTGACTGACATATGTGTGTTGTCATATATCTGTGTGCTTTTTAAAATGATCTTCATTTGATTTTTCAGCATTTAGACCCTAAACTTTTAAAAACATTGGAACATGCTGAAAAACAGCCCTCAAATGAAGATCATTTTAAAAAGCACACACATATAAGAAAGATTCAAAGTCTCTTATGAAGAGGACCCAAATGGCTCAACAGTGCTCAACAGACTGGGACAGGGCTATTTAGTCTGATTGCTTGTGACAGTGTTTCAAATATATCTGAAAACATTCTTCTTACAAAATTCTGTTTGGTGCCATTGTTGGTGCATAAATTACATTTCACAAACTATAGAAAGATGCCCAAACATATAAGTGCACACAAATTGCGCTACAAACAGAAAGAATTAAACTGAACCTATCGACTGTCTGTCTGTGACTGAGAGCGCTGAATGAAAAGTAATGGGTTATAGAAAATATTCAGACATAAAGAGCAGTATTCATTCTGAAACCCTGACAGACAGACCTTACAAAACTGAGCTCAACCATACAGATAATGACAGCTATCATCACATAAAAAATATTCAAAAGAATACACTAATCTTCCTTTTAGCCCTTTAATCCTACACTATTTTCTTCTAAACCTTTAAAGGGATCATTTGTACCGTCAGACTGGAAAGTGAAGCTACTTTCTTCCTGACTCGAGCAGATGTGTGCCAATCTTATTTAACAACATCATTTATTGTACCGTCTGGTTTTTATATGGTGCATGAAAGATGTTATTCACGATGACTCAGCAAGTGACCGCAAACAACAACAACATTCTCCATTTTCTAACTGGCCTAGAGATTTGAAACACCAGCAATTGGCAAAATGACAACACAACAAAATCAAGTCGAATATGTTGAAAAGATTTTTAGATGCCAGTAATCAAACAGAATAAGAGGACAGATTTCCCCCTTCGCCTGTGTCGTGTTTGTTACTGAACTGGCTCAGATGAACAGAACTATTGGACAGGGTCATGTCTCTTTTTGTCCTCAGTCAAACCATGTCTCGACTGAGCCAAATCTGTAACATTATATCTGCATAAAAAGACAACAGCTGGGAAAATTTATTTTCTCCAAGAGTAGGAAAGGGCAAAACCATTCAGCTACATTTCACTAAAAATGCGGCAAGAACAATTCCTGTGTTTTATGGAAGCCCTTATGCCATGCTTCATTCAGCTCAAACACCACATGTGGCCACAAACACTTGTAGTGACCCACAACCGTGACCCTGAAACAGCCAGCAGGCTGAGAGACGGTATAGACAGGCACACAGGAAGTCATATCATCTCTTAGTGATGTTTTGCAATGAGTGAGACACCCTGTATACAACATAGTTTCATATCCTCTGGCAAAATGGCTGCCCTGCTAGGACAAAACATATTTTCCTAATAAAGATAGAAGGATTAGGTGGATTTAGGCCTATTTTATATCATTCCCCATTTACTTTCAGCGGGTTAAGCAATTTGGTGAATGCTGAACATCTGGTCAGTCTAAGAGAATATGGAAATCCACTTAGAGGAAATTAAAACAAATGGGGGGCCGGGTAATGATTTCATGAGCAATTTGCCATATTAGGATTTCTAATACTTTACAAGAAAAACAGATTTTGTCCCACTTGCCATAAACATCAATCACATGGCACTCAAAATTGCTCATGAAACCTTGCAAGGACACATTTCCAACCGTCTGTGTGACTTTAAAAATACTTTTAAAAATGAAACTGGTACAGATATTCATTTGCCCAGCTCCACCGTCCCGTCAAACACATCCTCTTAACCCTAAATGAATTAAACCTTCATTAAAAATGCATCTCATTGTTAATCATGTGCATGTGAAGGGCATTAGATATCAATTTGCAAAATGACTTCAAACATCTCTTTATAGAAATAGTCCTTTGAAAAGGCCTTAAAAACTATAATTAATCAAAAGGTTAGACATGGGTTCTAATGAAAGAGGGTTGTGTGCCAAAAAAAGAGGATATATATGGAGGAAATGAGCAACACAATAGTACTGCCCTAAAAAAAACAAAAAAAATACATATGCACTTTAGCTAAGCTCACTCGTTCCTAAGAAAACACTAATTATTTTACCCACCCAACCGAGCCACTGAATGGTGTTTGATTACAGTGTTATTGGGTTAATTAAGGTTTCTAAAGCAGAAATATATATTTTTTTAAACCGCTCATACCCAAACAATAAATATAGTTTTACTTATATTAATAAAATAAAAAAATACAAATCATCATATTTTTCCCTCGTGGAAAGAAATATGTTACCTGAAAAAAAAAAAAAAAAATTCAAAAGAACTGCACTTTCTAATATCCTTCTGTAGGTGATCGAAAACAGCAGGTGATATCTGTATTCAAGTTTAAGGGAATAACAGACAGATGCTGGCAATATAGAACGTTTAGAGAATATAGCCAAACACGAAAAATGGTCTAATTCAAGAGCCAGAGCGAATTTGTAACAGCTTGCCTTAAAGCATAAATATGCATTATATAATGCTTAACAGACATCATACTGTATGAAAGTTGTATAGTCATATTGTCTAAAAGTTTGGGGTCATTAAGATTTTATGCAATAAATTTATTTATTTTTTTTCAAAAAGAATGACTTGGATCGAGCAAAAGTGGTAGTAAATATGTTTACATTGTTACAGAAAATTGTCATTTTTAATAAATGCTGTTCTTTTGCACTTTCTATTCGTCAAAGAATACTGAAAAAAAAAAAATCCCAGTTTTGATTAAAATATTAGGCAGTCTGCAACATTTCCTAAGAACCAAATCTACATATTAGAATGATTACTGAAGAATCATTTGAGAAAAAAAATAATAATATGTACATGTACATGGAAAACAGTTATGTTAGATTGTTTTAAAGGGGTCATATGATGCTATTTTTAAAGATCATTATTTTGTGTATTTGGTGTACAGAATATGTTGACATGCTTTAATGTTCAAAAAACATATTATTTTCAAATACTGTACATTATTGTAGTTCCTCTATGCCCCACCTACCAACAAGTGCAGTGTGCTCTGACTGGCCAACTGACCCAGTGCATTGTGATTGGCCGAAAACCACAAGCACGCGTCTGAAATGTAACACCCCTTACCATAATCGCAAGCTTCAGCTTTCAAGTTAGTTTTACCATCAGTTCATGCCCGAAAGGGGAACAAAGTCGCGTGATAGACACAGTGATGATGCTCATATGTATTTGCAGTACACAAGCCGCGGTTAAGACGATTTCTGATGGGCTGTACACTCCACTGTGATGTGACCCTGTTCCCCTCACACACACACACGATGCGTTACGCGCAAAATGCATTTGAACAGTCAATAACAAATACTTGAATAATAATAAAACATACAGCTGCTGATTCAGAAGTGCCAGATTATCATAGCAAAGTTGGAATTTACCCCTTTTTTGTAGAAATAGCCTTTGTGCATAGCCAGCCTTGTACTCTCCTAGATTCACAAAACGTCATCCATAAAATGTGTTGCACAAATTCGAACATTTGAGTTTTGCTGTTGTGTTGTAAACAAATCTTAACCAATGATTCCTAATTGCATCTACTTTCGGAAGGCCAAATAAAGATTTGTCATATGACCAAATCATATGACCCCTTTAACATTTCACAATATTTTACTGCATTTTTGACCAATTAAATACTTCTTTCAATAACACTAGTTTACAGTAATATAATTTCATATTCATATTTGAATGCAAAAAAGGCTGATCTGTTATATAATGCATCTGGATGTCTACGGAGCCAAATGCACAACGGAACTCACTGACATTCCTTCTCTTTAAATCTAGTGATGACTACAGCAGTTCAAAGATAAAAGTCTTTTATGGGCTCTGATGCAAAGAAAGAGCTAACTACAGATAAGGCACTCTCGACTGCACTAGAGGGTTTCCACTGTCTTTCCATCTGCATTATTACGAGCTCAGCATTCAATGCGGTCACTTCTTAGGAAACTAGCATGCTTCAGTCATCCTGCGGAAGCACACAGAGTCAAAGTTCTACATGTCATTTTCTCAAATGTAAGGCCACAGTAAAGCGCTGGGCTCAGTGTGACATTTTAAGTTGGAGCTTGTGAAAAAAGCTTTTGGCCAGAGGCAGGAATTTCTGTCTCATTGGAAGGATCAGAATAGCGCAGTGCAGTGAGTACATCGTACCTCTCATGGCAAGAATTTGCCCTGAATTTGCAAGCTGCGCTGAGACATCTTGACACTTCTTTTTTCTTTCTTTTGAACCACACACATTTCTTTTCAAAACACAATTTACAGGGCTGATATGCATGTAGATTTTGAAATATGCCGCATGGAGGACAATTTGTTTTTCATATCCAACCAGTTTTGCTGTAATCTAAACTGAATTAAGCTATTGTCGACATGGCCTCTTTTCATTTCAGAAATAAACTGAGCAAGCTTGCAAAAACGTAATAGTTAACTCTCAACTCCATTTACTAGGCCAAAGGCAATCTGCCAATCCATTATCTGTCTGCTCTACAAAAGCAGTGAACCTGAGATGCTTATCTTTACATGTGACCTATATCTTCTCTGGCAGGGGCCTGTCAGCGCAGCCTCATACTGCTACCGATTTGCTCTGCACCTTCATGTAGCAATGGCACAAATGCTACAAATTAAAAGCCTAAAATTAACGCCAAATGCGAGTAAAAAGCAGCGGTGGTGACAATATGAAAGTGTTTTTCGGCAGTTTCCTGGTAACTTTTTTAAATTAATTTTAAGAATATGATATGAACAATAAAAACAACTATACATATTAGCACTGTAATTGTACAGCTGTTGTAATAATAATAATAAAAATTATGAACTACTTTACAGTTCAACTGAATTTGACTGATATTAATTGATTTGTTTAATTTTAATAATTTTATTTAATAACAATAATAATAATAATTTATTCTGCCGTTTTTTTTTTTTTTAACAAAATAATACATATACAGCTTTATGGCCGGTAATTAACTAAAAATCTCAGTATACACATTTAATTTATTTTCTATTTTCTCATAACAGCTGTAATGGTTATCACTGCTGAAATCCCTTTGGTTCTGGCTGGATTTCACACTTGTGTGTTTGGCATTGGAATTACCATCATTGTCGTCAACATTTACTTGACGGATGTCTTCATATTCCAGTCACTGCTTACTTAAACTGTGACAGTTACTAAATAGATACTTTTCATCAAAACATTCTCAGCCCATCTAATCTGCCTGTACATTAAGTGCGAGCGAATAGGCAGAGAAGAGTGTGATGTTTCACAGAGGAAATGTGTCCCTGTCCCTCCATCACCATCACCACCCCTGCAGTGCTTAGCACCGAGTGAAATCGTGATTCGGGCTGCAGCCGGGCCCCGGCGGTGCAGTAGCGCCGTACCTTTGTTCATGTCAATCAGCTGTTTCTTCTTCTGCTGTCTCTCTAGTTTCTCTCGCTCAGCTTTCTCCTTTGCCAGCTTGGCTCTCTTGATCTTCTCCTCCATCTCCATCTTCTTGTGATTCTCCCGCACAGCATCCTGAAGACAATGAAATTAGAGGGCAAATGAGAAGACTGTGGAAGAGAGAGGAAAAGAGAAAAAATTGCAGCCCAATTCTATAATGCAGAGTGACAGACTAACAGTGAGTGACAACGGTGAGTTGTCTAGTCCTAGTCCTAGTGGATAGAGAGTTGGACTTGTAACCCGAAGGTCATGGGTTCGAGTCTCAGGTCCGGCAGGGATTGTAGGTGGGGGGAGTGAATAACCAACACTCTCTCCACCATGTTCACTACTGTGTGTACACTTGCATGGGTTAAATGCAGAGCACAAATTCAGAGTATGGGTCACCATACTTGGCCACACACCACTTCCCCTTCACTTTCCTTTATATTTAGATTAGAGTTCAGGATGTACATGAAAACAGTGATACATTTTAGGTGAAAACATTTGCGAAATTGTTTCAGCACAGAAAATAATTAACTAATTAAACAAACAAAGAAATAAAATAAAAAAACCAACCAAACATGTCTTCAAATCCCACTACAGGGTTTACATGATCCCGCTACCTGAGGCAAAAAGACATCTTGGGTAAACTTGTCCAAGCTGCCATTAATTGTATTTATTTATTATTTTTTAAAGAGCGTATAAAACATGTATGATGCAATTTTGAATACTTAATTTAGAGAATGAATGAATGAATGCATGCATGAACGAACTACTACAACATTTATTGGAGGATTCCCTAATTAATCTTACCACAAAGCTCTAATTTTATTTTAAAATAATATAAAATTACTTAAAACAATACATGAATGAATGAATGAATGAATGAATGAATGAATGAACGAACATTTTGACACAGATTTGCCTAATTTCTTGTTTTCACCCCCCCCCCCCCCCATTCTATATATACCTATACATAACATTAAATCCCTTCCTAAATTCCAAAATCTACACGGAAAATGATAAGCAAGTTCACAGATTTCATCTAGGCCTGCTTAAAGTCTAAAAGGCACACAGTTGGAGCTTTTCTGCATACAGTGAACCCCCCCCCCCAAAAAAAAACAACAACAATGAGTGCTGAGAAAAGCAAGCAGACAGCGATTGTCTAATTGAACATCAAGATGGCTCCTGATACTGCCGTTGTCCCCACTGAGCTACAATCTCCATACGAATTAATGTGGAAGCAGATAACACAGCGTCCATATTTCCAGCAACCAAATGCCAGGATGTGGTGGTGGCGGCAATGCTGGCTGGGAACCAGCAAGTGAGAGAGAGGCCTGTATACTGAGACGAAGAGATATCGTCCTCCTCCTCTCTTCTTCTGTAAATGCCACGGAGGTATCAGGCGGTATGAAGACGATGAGAGAGCTGGACGGAGACGCTCAGAGGGCACGGAAGACACAGCAGAGAAGAGAGAATAAGCCACTTCTACATAACCTTTCAAGCACAGCAAAGGTCTCTTCACCCCAGGCCTGCACCACTAACCTGACAGGCCTTGCCTTAAAGGGACGAATGAGTGTTTTGTGTATGCATATGTGTGTGTGTGTGTCTTGTTCGTTCTTGGTACGACATAATGAGTGTCGACAGTCTGGCCCTTTCCGACTCCCTTAGGGTTTCCGACATGCGTGTCGTGTTCGGTGCTGAGAAACAAGGATCATGGCGCCAGTGTGGGAGGAGAAAAGTACAGCTCAACATGGTGGTCAATAGCGGATCTGCCGTCAAGCCCGAGAACAGGAACCCACGCGCTCACTGCCATTTCTTGAAACGACAAGGACAAGGATGAACAAGAGAAAGAGAGAGAGATGCACCTGTTCCAAATTTGCATTTTGCTGCAAAACTATAAGTCAGCAATGAATAAACACAATACTTCCTCTAATAAAAAGTAACTGAGTCAGCACGTATATGGCTGTCCTTCAAAGAGTGCGAAAATGAATTCTATATTCATCTATTCATGGCACAGAGTGACAACAAACATTAGCATAAACAATTCTTCCGGTTATTGTGATTTCGCATTTTCAAATAGAGTATTATGAAGTCACTGGATAATAGGTCTTCAAAACTGACAGTTCAATCTCAGTCTTGTAATTGGAGATAGCATCTAACTCACTGTCAAGCGTTAGATCCTTAATTGAAAAATCATTTATTCATAGCGACAAAAATAATTCCTGCTGGCAAAAGTTTTTATAAACAAACATACAATTCCGACTGCAAACACGATTACACAACATAATTATCTTACTCTCATCAAACATGCAAAAACCCTAATCACCATGGCAACAAACATGTTTTCAACCCTTTGTCTGATCCTAATTAGCCTGGGGCAGTATTTATGATATTATCAATTTTCTTAATTGCGTTTTAGGTATTAGGAAGCTTTACATGAGATAAACAACACCCAGGGGGAGTGCTTTTGAATATCATTCTCATGGCGCAAAACGTCGGTGCAATTGACTACAAAGGACAGAATCGCATTAGCATAAAGCAAGAATGATAGTGGGATGTGTGCGATTTCCTGTTTCTGCACGCAGCACGTACGTTTGCTTAAAAGAATCAAATGCACAATTTAGACCATGATCGTGTTCTCGTTCACAGATGGCCCTGAAGAGCATTCATCCGAGCCGCACGGTCTCACGCAAATTTGTTTCTCGTGGTCACAGTGCCTCTGACTGTTGCAAATTCAAATCGCATCCCCATCGGTCCTCCCTGCCAGAGAAAGCTGATATCTCATGGCTGCAGATACGGCTCTATGCAAACGAAAGCTAAAGGTTAGTTTAAAAAAAAATGATAGAAGCAAACTGGAAGGTTTGAAATCCGCAGGAAGTCCTGTGGTTGTCAGTGGTGACCACCAATCAATGTGTTAAGGCAAATTAGGCCGGCTAATTGTGTTTGCACACTAAATAATCCAAAGTCATTAAGAAAGCTGATTACAGGGGAAGTGTCTTCCTTAAAACTCTTTTGGTTAATTAGAGTACTCAGGATGGGTTATTTAAAAATGAGAGAGATAGCGCCCAATCTGTCCATCCTTAAAACATAATGTTGCAAAAAACATAACTTATTCACACTCATGTCTTTTCAAACCTGTATGACCAAAAAAAAAAAAAAAAAACACGTAAAAAAAACCACCACTGACTTTAATTGTCTCCATACAAAAAGAGTTCTTCTTTTGTGTTCTACAAATGTCATACAGGTTAACTAATGCATTGCATGCATTTTCATTTAATTTTGGCGTAAATTATCTTTTTAAAACCCAAAGTTAGTAGAAGGATTTGAATTAATAAGATCAGAAACTATTATTATTAACAATTTATAAATACATCCATCTTGAGTGACAAAATTGTGGGAGGATTTTATAAAATTTTCAGTTGGATGAATCTCCAACTACGTAGATCTGCTAATATGAAAGACGATAATAAATAAGCAATTTACTTCTAACACCAATCAACACAACGTAACCACCAGGGAAAAGTACATTTCATGGAAAAAACGCTGTCGTGCAATCTCTAGATTGGTAAGGCGACACTCGCCGGGCTGCTGTCCTCGGTAGTGTTTGCACTACTCTAGGAGAGGGATTGCTGCGGAATTTAATTTGCCAATATGGACTCCATCTACCCCGGGTGTGTTTATGCATGCTGGCAAGCCCAGGATAGGATGGTGTCCTTCCAGGCAGCCACTGAGGACTAGACGCCTTTGTAAATATATTGGCTGGGTACATGTGCAGCAGAGTGACACTAAGGAAGCACGCTCTTGCTGCAATCCTGCGTTGTGGAGGTGGCTTTGTAGTCTCTCCTGTTTGCCCAGCCTCAGAATAGCATATCTGAATAGCCTCGTCTCATGCACGCGGACAAAAAAGGGTGGCTCATACCACAGCCAGGGGCTCTATAATTCATACTTTTCTTTTTGGGTTGGAACATCATATATGTGTTGCCCTACATGCAAAGTGTACACATTTGGCTTCCGGGAAGAGAGCGAGAGAGATGGAGGACAAAAATCCACACCACAGATGGGCCTATTTGGCCAACAAAAAATCTACACTAACTGAACCACATTTGATGATATTTGAGTTAGTTATTTATTGGAGCATATCCCCCATTAGTTTTCAACAGGCTGTGAGAGGCCTACAAAACTACCAAGAGTGAAAAGTGGCCTATGTTGTGTGTGTTGACTCAAATATTAGACTAATCTGAAGGGACACTCCATTGGATTTAATTGCAATCACTTGCAGTCACTGTGCGACTGAAATGAAAAAGCAGCAGCGGTGACATCACAATCTCCATTATTTGCATCATCATTATGATTACTCCCAGGGCCGACATAATAGATAAAGCCAATGGTCCTCGATGACTGTTTTGTGCACGTATTCACCCAGAAATGCACGCTCACTAACGCACACACGTGCGTTCTATTGATTAGCTGAGTCACGCTTGTCATGCACCATCACCGTGGCTCAACCTCTGCTGACTTTATTGGTGTAATCAGTGGCTCACTCAATTAACAAGTGAGACTGTTAGTTCATCACCATCTGCTACGCTTTGATAAGGCATGAATATACTGATATTCATCCACAGCCGCTAGTCAGGATTACATACAGAAGACGAAGACGCAGTGGGAGCTTCTCTCTCTCTAGCTCAACTCTGGCAATGCACTGGATAAATTGACGGGACGATCTGAAATAAAATTCATGTGCTGAAATAAAATTTCTATTGACCCTGAAAAGAAATACAGCTAATGGATTCTCTTATCTGAGTGTGCGCACTTCATGAGAACTGGCAGGCAGGGCTTTTTTTGTCCTACCAAATGGATGTGTCACTCAGGCAATTTAACATACAGCAATGTGGGTCAATTCTGAGGATAAATGTTGATAAAACTATGAGGTGCCATAAATATGCTATGGTGGAACGCATATTATGTAGAGGGCTGTATCATTAATATAAATTTCTTTAATAACCTTTCCCTTTCCCAAAGTACATTTTCAAATGTGTGGCTAACATCATGTCATAATCGGACATGATGCGACACCTAATTTACTGTATCTAGGCGTATTTGAGGCTTTTGGACCAATAGGATTTCACAGTGGGCAGGGCTTAGTGGCAAAACCAAGCAACCAAAATAATGTTTTCATAATCAACTTTTACTCAGTTTATCACATTATGCCTCATAACTTTACCAGCATACATCACAAGAGCCCTCTTACTAATGCATTATAAGCTCGGTTGGCCTTCTGGATTTTTTACATAAAAGAAAAACAAAACAGGAGTAAAACGCCACAAAGGGAATGTTCCCGGTGCCACTGGACATCCAGCTATGTTTGTGTTCTCCACCAGCTCTGCTCTTCTCAGCATTGAAGTCTAAATCAGTGATAACTTATTCATAAAGAGCTATTCGCTTGAGAGAATAATTTATTTTCATAGAAGCCCCTTTTACAGCCGCTCAATGCTGCATCCTGGAGGGAGCGCCGTGACATGTGTTGCTAGACTTTGATCAGGGTGAATGAAAGTTGGTTTTTAGATATGCTTGTGAGAAAGGGGTGAGAAAGAAGCCACAGACAAGGAGACCTTGCTATTCACTGTAATGGGTTTTGAAGACTTTGAGCATACCTTCTGGACATTGTGCATATTCATCCTTTTTTTTTCTTTTTTTTTTTTGCTGGAGGGGAGATGAAATATAGATAGAAGCAGGAGAAATGAGGAAACACTTAAAAATGTGTGTAAAATATCTCCAGAGGCTGCTTTGTGTGGAGGCATTCTGGCCTCCTCCTCCTCAAGCCAATATTAAGGTTCCATTTACGAATCAAAATTACCCCAATCCCAGGGTGCCCTTAACCACAGTGAAGCTAACACTCAAATGGTAAATGTTCTTTGAACAGTACTGCAAATGGAGTTTTTAATGCAATGTTCTCCATTCAATAGAATTGCTCAGCATGAAGGTTTCGCCATGTGCAGTAAACTAAAGTTTGTTGTGCTTTCTTGTGCAGGGAGCATAGAAAATGCTGTAAAATTATATCAAAACATGTATGCAAAATATTAAGAAACTTCACAGAAGTAATGTTTTGGTAATGGTTTTATGAGAAAATTATACAGTTTTTCTTGTACACTTTCTTTCTTTACACTTTTTGTTACTTGATGTTTCTTTGGAATTGTTTGTGAAATATACCAGCACTTTCTGACTGAAAATTGTTTCTACATCATACTGTAGTGTACACACAAATTACTTAATTTAAATTATTACTAAAATAGTAATAGCTATAATTTGAATGATTATAAATAATCAGTATTAAAGTATTATAAAATATGTATATTCAAATAAATATTTTACATACAAGTTTTAAAACCTGTATGTCTTTTTAAAATGTCTGAATTTTTATGCAACTGTGAATAATTAAATAACAAATAAAAATAAATAAATAATTTTACACCCACAATTCAAGACTAATTTTCTGTAAAGCTTATTAATATTTTGCATAAAAGTTTCATTTGTATAATCCCTAAGACCCATTTCGATTATAAGAAGCAAATACAAGTCTGGCTCGAAGTACCTAAAAAATATCAATTAGAAGAGAATCTCATAGCTTCTTTGTACAGTGAGATGTACTTGAATCGCCTCTTTTGGTTTCACACTCAGTCTGGATAAATTCCATCCTATCAGCAATAACCTAGTCCTACCTGCCTAAACCCCAAGCTGGGATTTTTTTTATTTTTTGACAGGGAGGAGGCGTTGCCTTGATATCCGCCAAATACAGAAGCTAACAAATCTCTGAAAGGATAAGAAGCTTCTGAGACTCTTTTATCTACAAAGGAGCTACACGTTTGGTAATACATTATACATTCCATTCTCAGTACAGTTTATGTATGCTTTAATCTGCCCAATAAGCCCGTCCTTCCATCTCCTCACCCCTGTGAGGAAAATGTCTTTATCAAATGTGATAAAATAAGCTAAATCACCACATGCACTTAAGACAAGGCCAGCAGCTTTAGTTTAGAGCTCTTAAAACTATGTACTGATAAAAAAATGGTGTACATGTACAGAGAAGAGAAAGCGATGAGGTTAGAGAGAGAATTTCACATTCCAAGTGATAGAAGCTGTCAAAGCAATCCTAAACTTAATCATATGCTATCCGGCAACCCTGACCTGTGCCGTCTAGCTGTGGAAAAAGCACTGGACACATTAATTAGAATATTATCTGCACCTGCACTCGAAGACTCTTTTGGAAAGCCAGATTTATACAGAAAATATCCGACTCTCTTCAGCCTTGAGGAGTGCAAAGAGCAGAAGAAAAAAGCACTCTTGTGAGGATAAACAGGTGACAGTGCTGCCATACTCACCATGAAGAGGTTGCGGAAGTTAGCCAGGTCTCTGAAGAAGTCCTCAATGCTGACGGTGTGGGGGTCGAAGGCGAAGTAGCTCCCTAGGCTCTCGTACAGCTTCTGCATGTTCTTGTGCATGGTGGAGAGCTTCTCGTACTGCTCTCGCGAATGCTTGGAAAAGCCGTGAGAAGGATACGGTTAAGGAAGGACAAGCGCTGTATTGCCATAGCTACGTTAAAACACATGGGCTTGTACAATGATGGATAAACATCAACAAACAAAGCAATTACCTGCCCTTCAAATCCTTTCCACAATCCTTCAACAAAGAGGTCAACTGCGAAGCACTGAGAAAAAACACTGTTTCTCTGCAGAGGTCAAGCGAGACAAATAGAGGCATTCAATAACCTCTCTAAGTTTGGAGTCATTGGTGCACTGAGTTATTAGCGCCAGTGCAGGAGTGATAGAGGAGCATTTCATAGTCTGGGGGACTAACACAGATGCTAGAGGGAATAGCTGATTGCAGTCATTGTTTCATTGTTTCTCCCAACAAGACCCCCGTGAGAGATGTGCTCTGTAATTTAAAGAGCAGATGAAGGCCGGTTCTTTCACTGAATGGCTATTGACAGCTCCTGTCAGAGATGTGCTATCTTGCAGCTCACGAGGCACACGTGCACCGTCCTCGTAAACCACACACACACAACAAACATCTGAGCATAAGTATTGGGACAGTTGAACATAAGGCAGATATAAAAGATTAAAAGCTATTATTTAGTTGCAGATCCCTTGCGCACAATCACAGCAGTGAGTCTGTGACCCATAGACATCACCAGACTCTTGGTCTCATCCTTATCACTTAGAAAGACCAGTGAGGCAATTGTTCCAACTGTTCTGTAGTTTTGTCTCATATTCATCTTTTAATCATATTTGTAAATGTCTTGACTCCACAGCCAACAGAGCAATTTTGTCTTTACTGTTCCAATACTTTTGGAGGGCACTGTAAATTATGGAGGTTTCAACAAGTAAACAAAGGTTGAATTCTTGTTCAACATGCATTTAAAACGTTTATGCTAAATATTAAGGTGCTAAACAGAAATTGTAAATTTGAAAATGAAACCGTTATTGCACAATAAAATGTAAGCCTAAATGAAATATAATTTTTCTGTGACGTTCCTCAATATTTTCCTTAAAGAAAGTTTGTATAAAGTTTAATTCAACACCAATTTCAAAATGTATGAAATTGTAATAGCAAAATTAAAACAATTAGAAAACATAAAATGTAAATTAGATTGATTGCTGGCGTAATCATCATTCAATGTGGTAAAATGAGTAAAGAGTAGAATAATTAGAGCATATAAGGGTTATAATCAATGCTGGCCCATTATATTGCTACGGCTTACACAAACTACTGTATTCTCACAGTCCCAGCCATTCACCGCGGGAGTCCAAAGAGCCTGAACGGAAACAGTGCTTGAGTCTGAATACCTGCAATAGTGTCTGAATGTGTGCACGTCTTTGTCCTTGGGGCTAAGTTTTATGAGCTCTTTTGACAAGTGCAAAATGACTTCCTGTTTCTTTTAAGCCAAAAAATTAAACAAAAATCCTCAACAGGTTGTGCAACGTTTTCAACCGCACATACTTTAATATCTTGTATTTGAGCAAGCTGTTTAAGATGAGGAATGTGGATATAGCAAAATGGAGCAATAGAGCTTTGAGGAATAGAGCTTTGAGGTTTGGTCTCGATTGGATACAGTGGCAAAAATACTGCCTGTGCCAGAGAAAGCGTTCGAATATATGTGGGTGTGTTTGACAACAGCCCATCACAGTCATACGTAGTTCCACTGGACTGGGCCGAGCCCTCATCGGCTATTATTTCCACATCAAAGATGTGTCACATTGACAACGGCTGACATGCACAGTCCAATATCAGTCCCGGATTCTCCTCCAAAAGCAATTCCTTCAACTCCTTCTCTCGCTTTTTCTTTGCCTCAATCACTCTCTCTTTTCCGTTACCTCTGTAGGAACTTTCAAAGTACACTCTTCACGCTTCTTTGTCACCCGTGTCACCTCTGCTTCACATGCTGGGGTGGAGAGAAGTTCCTGGATAAAACATTATTCGCTACCTTCTCCGAAGCAACCGCCGTCTGTTGGTTCTCTCTCTGTCTCCCTCTCCAGCTGTCCTCAAAGCAAAGAACGAACACACGTTTCCACAGCAACATCTCATATTTCACTATACAGAAAGGATAGCATTCCTCTCTTATAGAAATGTGTTCCTTTTTTAGCTTTCTATACAAATAAGTAGTCTCTGCGAGATGATCTGACAAGACAGCGTTTGAAAAAATAGTGTAAAAACTCCCTTTAACCTCATTACTTTACAAAACTACTTTAATGAAATTCCAACAAAGAAGCCCAGAGAAGAGATTCCATACATCATCCATACAGTACAGGATAAATGTTTCAAATTCTGTGAGACGGTGTGAAAAGCAATTGTCTTACTTGAAAAAATGGCCAGAAAGTGAATTCCAAACACTGCCACCTCTGAAGACTGCCATAAATTACCTTGTTTGTTTACCTGTGTGCTTGTATGAGTGAATAAAATGGTGCATGGCTCCCTTAGGCAAGGCCAAAAAGCCTCCTTAATAAATCTCTCCTAACCCACTTCCATTAATGTTTATTTAATGCTTTTCTATGTGCCTCCTGGCTCTATGCTGAAAGGCAGCAACTAAGCTTTTAGTGTGGATTGACTTTCCACCTCAAGCCCCACAGCCAAACTACATGCATCCCACCTCAGCTCCGAGTGGAAGGTGACCGCACTCTCGCCAGGCCGGCAACAGGGACCGCATTCATGGCTTTAGAGCACTCGTCCAGGGAGAATAGGGCAGAAAAGCATCTTTTTTTTTTTTGGTGGTCAATGGGCAACTAATGGCTTACCGCCGGGAGATGGATGAACAAAAATATATTTCCAATCGTGATGTGGCATTTGTTGGTGTTTGGAAATGGCACAGACAGAGAATGGCCCTGCAGTGTATGAGATGGTCTCTCTTTGCCAGATGTATTGATACACTGAAAGTGGAATGCACTGTTACACATTTTAAAGGAGTAGTTTACTAAAAAAAAAAAAAAATCTCTCGTTATTATTCATCCTCATGTTGTCCCAATCCTTTATTCTGTGGAACACAAACATTTCTGAAGGACAGTGAGATCTAAACAACAATGAACTACAGCAAAAAATAAATAAATAAATAAATATATATATATATATATATATATATATATATATATATAATATAATGTTCAAAATTCACTGAAGTTATACAATATTATATAAAGCTATTCCAATATTGATATTCTAATCAATCCTTCCTCGAAGTTCAGCCAAAAATAAAAAAAAGTTATATGCCATATGATAGGCTTTGTATCCAGAAGCGACCAAAATATGGTAAATAAACAGTGAGAGAATTTTCATTTTTTAGTAAACTAGCCCTTTAAATCATTGAATGGCACTTACTGCGTACTTGCATCATTCGTGACAATGAAAATGAACAGTGCCTCCCTGACTGAAGGACAAGGTGTTCAGTAGATTATGCAGTAAAAAATAAAGGGCTGCCTCATTAACATTCATCTCCACAAAACAATCTGAGTGCCAAATAATGACACTTCCCTTCAGGCAAACATGAATAAAAATAATAGAAGCCCATTCCTCGTGAACCCGAAGAAGAGTTTTATCTGTAGCATGAAAATATTGGAGAAGTTGTTGGGTTCACTGTAAACCATGAAAATGATTTGAATTGCACCAAACTGAACGTCACAGTTTTCTAAATTATTTGAGGCTTTCTGGACAGCATCCAAAGTAATTAACAAGTCAAGTCAAGTCACCTTTATTTATATAGCGCTTTTAACAATACAGATTGTGTCAAAGCACTTAACAGTATCAAATTGGAGGATAGAGTGTCAGTAATGTATAATGATAAGATTAACAACACCTTGGATGGGGATCAACAGAACGCCACCGACAGGCTTACCGCCACATGCCTTTCCAGCACGCTACCATCGCAGTCCAGTCTGCTCTTAAAAGCTGCCAACACAGCCACGACTGTCAGATAGTATCTCTGCCGCCTCTTCCACGTGCAATTATGCCGTATTGTGCAACTGTACAAGCAATCAAGCATCTGAACTCAATCAAAAACTTCGCTCACACCCTCTTAGGGTACCTCTGGAAAATTTGGAGAGCACGGTACTGATTAACGGTCTATTATTGACAGAAACTCAAGCCTAGCATGCTGTGATTTGAACAGTAATGAGAACAGCCATGGCTGAAACAAATTTTTTAAAAGGGGAAAAGTAGGTAATTGCTCAGGCAGTAATGAAACTGATGAGCGTTGAGATTTTGATAACTCATTTTGTGTGGCTGTGGAATATTTGAGCAGAAGGAAAAGAATGGGACACATTTCTGCTGATTCACCCGTTCTGTACTGTGCACAACATAGGGAGGCACATTGATCATTCTCTCTGAAATTGAAATGAAATAGAAGCCTTTGCGAAACGGTGTAGACAGACGACTGCTTGTCTAAGCTAACGTCGCATTTGCTACAGCCAGATATGTTAAGAAGCATTTCGAGTTGTGCTGGGTAGCTTTTTAGATTTATCTGACAAAAGCAATATTACATAGGAAAGGGGATTTCAAACTCAAATGGACTATATGAAAATAGGATGATCTCGCATTAAGTAACCCCTTCCTAAATATATACAAATATTTTATTTTATTTATTTATCCATCCCCCTTCCTAAAATACATAATACAACTATTATTATCATATTTATATATTTATTTTCTTTCTTTCTTTCTTTAATTCTTTCTGTGTTAGACTGCGTAACAATCATAAAAGGATACTTAGGATTAAAAATCTAAATTCTGTCATCACTTACTCACCCCAATGTCATTCCAAACTGGTATAACATTTTTTATTCTCTGGATCATAAACGATATTTTGAATTGTCTAAAAGTAAAAAAAAAATTCCCCATTCATTTGTATAAGCAAAATATGAAAGCACATTTGGCTACTTTTTATTTTATAAAAAGAGATATTAAAAATACACAGTGTTGATTTAAAAATCTATTATTTAAATAAATAAATAGTTGAAGTAAATTAATATTTCAAGTTGTATTTTCTTTTTTTAAGCTATAAATCTTGTACTGAAGTCAACTATCTGGGAAACATTTACTTTCTACTTAAAATTATTACGCAAATATTATTAAAATTATTATGCAAAAAGTCAAATACTTTAAACTAAAAATCAAACAGGCCTTAAAATACATATTTTTTTAAATTCTTTATTTTCTATTAATGTCCTACAGTCGCCATTGCACCCCTGACAAAGCCGACATTCACACTGTAAGTTCAGTTACAGAATACAGTCCTCACAATTGTTTATAACCAAAACGACTGTTAACATATTCTGTGTGGCAGTACACACCTACAAGTGAGAGCTCACACGGACCCTCAGACATGCGTCAGCGGGCACACACAAACAGACACGAAACAAATGGAAATGAGGTATTTTAACATCCACACCTTCATTGGCACTCAGACTCTCTCAATTCTCTTATCAGTGAGTGGAGCTGACAGCTGAGAGTGAATTGTGCATGCAGATTAGATGTGTTGCATCAGCGCAAGTCTCCTCCTGCAGGCTGTGTGTTCTACACTCCCGCATTAACCTACAGAGCTAGGGGTCTAATTTAACCTCCACACACAGGCTAGTAATTAAAGCCTCGGCCCCCAGCAATAATCGGGATGTGATGTGTCGATGGTAACGGCGAGGCGGCGCATAAGTGAATTCCTTCCTCCCCTTGCCTCGCCGGCGAGGTCGGGACCTCTTGTCACATCACGCTCCCTGTCACATCAGCGCGGAGAGGCCCTCTCTTCCTCTTCATTTGAAAAATTAAAAGCGGGATTCAGAGTCAATTTCACTGTCAATTTATTCTGCATCTCTGCAAATGAAATATTTATGGATCTGGGAGATGGGTCTTGGATGCTTCTCGCACCAGTATCCAGATGCATGTGAAGTGGAGCTCGTGGAGAGCTGTCCAAACAATCATCAAAACTGCAGGATGGAGCAAACCGTGAGCAAGAGGTGAAAAGCAGAACAAAATAGAGTTAAAAAAAAAAGGATTTCAGCATCCCGTGCCTACAGGTGAACGAACAGCACATCTGTAGCTCGGCACATATAGAAACCTTAAGGCTATGTGTTGATTAGATACACTAACACAGCAAAGCCATCAGAGGAAGTGTGAAATTTTCAGGACATGGGATTTTTTATTCTGACTAAAGCTGCATGCTACAGAACATCATACATGGACATGTAATGTGCCTCAGCGAAGGTCGTCTTTCATATCCATGCTGTTGGCTCTGCTGACCTGATCTTGACACCAACAGATGTGCTGTGTCTCACACATTCTCCAAAGGGTTCAACATGCTCTGTTTTTCACATCGGTGCCGTGTCACATTATAAAAAGGCATACACATGATAACTTACAGTAGCATTAAAATGTATTTTTAACTGTTAAAACTGCAGTGATAAATGAAATTTATGCATCAAATATTGCCCATTTGAAAATATATTTCAATTGCTTACTGTTTCTTCATTTGGCAGTTGGTAAAAATAAACAAAAAAAGAGGATATGTAAGCAATATTTTTAAGTGTCATCTAACCAAGGACGTGTATTGAGAAATTCTAATTTGATTTATTTTGCTCAAATTTTACTCAGAATAACTCAGAATAATAACTGCTACTGAATCACAAGGACAGAACATGATTCAAAAGTAACTTAAAAAGACGTCTTACAGAATTTCTGAAAAATAATTTTTATAACATTATAAATGTCTTATGTTAATTGTTGACCATTTCAATGCATCCTTGCTGAAGTAAAAAAAGAAAAGTGATTTGAAACTTTTGAACGGTATTGTACATTAATATGTATGTCTTTTTCATCCACTGTACATATACTTCACTAACAGGCATTTGGAAACGTCCTTCACAAAGGGATACAACTGATAACTTCCATTTAAAACAACCCTTTCTTTGGTGTCCTTCTTTGGCGAAAATCATGTGTTCTAATCCAGATCTGTAAAAAGTGCTATTTTACAGATTGTGTGATTGAAATTTATCCTACAGCCAAGTACATCGTGCACCTGATAGTATCCCTCAGGAAGATGGTGCTTATGCCATAGGTGCCTCCTCTCAGTGTATCTCTCAGTATGCCTTCACCTGCTAGTAATTAAGTTTATCACTCCTAACAAACTGCTGTTTGATTACACAAATTACAGAATTGGTTTCAGCGATTGCTATCATACAGCTGCTGAAATGAGAACAATTGCAGGCTTCTTCATTTTAACTGAAAACCACATCGGCATACAGCAGGCTGCTCTGAGAGAGAGAGAGAGATAATAATAATGTGAGGTAAATCACTGAGACAGAAGGAGAGGAAATCTGTGGATTTAAGCGTTTTAATGGCAGAGCATGCCTGCCTAGCTGGTTAAAAGCAGTGGTCTAATAAGGTATACCCCCCATTTTACCGTTCCATCAGTGATGGTGGTTCAAATGAGCGTGAGAGTGGTTCTCATGAGGGTGGTTAATATATTTCCTGAGCATGCCTGTAATCAAGACTAGTAGGATTGTTCTGATGGAGTACGCCTCCAGACGACTAAGTGTTTTAAATATCAATAGAATTGGAGGTTCTGGTTTTTTTGGACATAAACTTCTGTACAAATAGCTGGTCTAAGCACTTAAATGCTTTTAGCTCTGCACAAATTGAATCGATGGTGAGTACTTTTGCTGCAAAGCGTACCTTTCTTCTTTTTGTTTTCTATTTTATTTCATATCTTGTGGTTGTTATTATTTTAATGAGAGTATTTATTTATTCCAAGGAAATCAATTCCAACACGTTCAAATGAGCAACTATTTGGATAGGCTGGGCAACTGGGCATCCTCAGAATGTTTGCCAGCCTCTGTGAGATTGTTACATGTGCACACACATACACACACACACACACAGAGAGAGAGAGAGAGAGAGAGAGAGAGAGAGAGAGCATGTGAAGTATTGAGCAAGAGAGAGAGAGAGAGAGAGAGAGAGAGAGAGAGAGAGAGAGAGAGAGAGAGAGAGAGAGAGAGAGAGAGAGAGAGAGAGAGAGAGAGAAAGCATGTGAAGTATTGATCAGTCTCTTCCTGTTGAAGCAGCAGGGTGCTGTGACAGACAACAGCTCCATTCAATATCCTTATCACCCTCCCAGTCTTCAGCCTAACAGCAGGTCACACCAGAGCTGAAGAGTTGAAGGAACAGTTCGATTCCTTAAGCCAATGTATTCCATTAAAAGACCACAACACATTTCTTTGTTCATAGAAACTTCAGCTTAAAGAAGTGTCCAGACCAAAAAAAGAAAGTACCTGTGTAACACTAGATGGACCTTTGATACCTTTTTCAGGATTTTTTGATAAATAGAACATTCAAAAGAACAGCATTTATATGAAATAGAATGTTTTTAATAACATTATAAATGTCTTCACTACCACTTTTAATCAATTTAATGCATTCTTGCCGAATAAAAGTGTAAATTTCATTTTTATTTTAAAATATGTATATACCAGCTAATAAATGTTGTTTACATAAACTTAATTAAATTTCATTACATATCCTGATTATTATTTGTCATCAATCACCCTGCTCTCTTGATCTCTCCATGTAAACTTTAACAGCAAAACACGATGACGACAACAACAGCTCGTCAACAGATGTTGCACTGAATGCATACAGTGTGCTGTGAATATAGGCTGCTGCAAAGGCTCATGTTCACAGCTGGTCCAATGAGTAATAATCAGCAAATTTAAGTATTGAGTTCTGCATGCACCCTGCTGGCTATAGAAGGGACATTTTTCTTGCATGCGGGCTCTCTCTGATTAGATTAAGTGCAGACATGATACAAATGAAAATCATATTTACGGTACACCGTCATACATCTACTGCCGACCCGTGTCAAGTCTGGGGGGAGGAGAGCGCACTGGAATAATGGAACAGTCTCCAGTGGAGACAAGAAGGCACAGCTACTATTTTTAGCAAATTAATTTAAGCCTCTGAATAATTAACTGATAATTATCTGGCAATCAAGTGTGAGATAAAATGATCTCTCACAGTTTCTCCAGAAAAAGCTGAGGAGCTTTACAGGGATGCTGAACTGACAAAGAGAATGAGACGCGTATCCTGAAGGCAAGTGGATTTGCGAATCATTAATGTCTAATGAGTGACAGGAAACTGACTGCCACACAATGTTTGTTTGTGACATAACAGAGGGGATGTGAAAAAGCTGTTTGCTCCAGCCAGGGCTGATCAGAAACAAGTCGCAGAGCTGACACTCCTTCACGCAAACACCTTTAGAGAGTGTGAATATCCCTCCAGCACAGAGGCGTTTACAGCGGAAAGACTTAGGTGAAATGTTTTAGAGTGCTGCTTAATGCTGGACGGTTACGGTGGTGATGAAAGCAATGCATTAATTTGTCCTTTCCTATTCTGCACCAAAAAGAAAAAGAATCCTAAAAAAAACAACAAAAAAAAACAAACACAGATTCTCAAGGCCAAACCATTTTTAGCTTGAATGTATCTGAAGACATTGCTTGTGTATTGGTGACAGCACATGCCCTGCACGTTTTATATGACATCGTGAGAGAGTTACGACTTCACACAAAGTTGAGGATATGCAAAGATATAACGTGATTGATCCAAGGTTGTGGATTTCTATTAAACTAAAGACACAAGAAACCCTGAAGCGCCTTTTTTGACAATGTGAATTGGCACTTTCGACAAACAGTGTACAGAATGAAGTCAATGAAGCCATTCAGACAAAAGGCTAATGAAAGGTCGCGTATAACATTCAGAAAACTGAAGACTGTCAACCTCAAGAGGAGGTCACACTAAATATTATATAAGCTTCACATTTATGCAATTCAAGGACATTAAAACATTTAAAAATATTCATGTACTTCAGATTTAATCAACAATTATTTAAATAACCAATAAAGTTTGAGAATATGAATATCACATGCTGAATACTGCATATTGATATATTATATTGATTAAATATATTCATATTAATTAAAAAAATATATATATACACACACACACACACACACATATATTTATATATTAAATCACCACTTTTGGGAGGTGTGTGGGGTTATAGACATTTAATGCATTTATAACCAGTTACTTTTCATGCTAGATTAATTTTGTGTGACATAATAGTAGTAGCATTTTTGGCTTTAATTACAAATATATCTTTTTCAATTAATGGAAAGTGCCTACTGTGATGATGTGGCAACATGGTGGAAAATTAGTGTTTTTCCCCCCTCCTGGCTTTGTGCACATTAATTGAAGAGAAAGAAAGAGGGATAGCGAAGGCCTTTATGCCCTACATAACTGTACACCAGCCGGCTGGGCACTGACAGCTGATGAATCGCCCAAAGCTATGTGTTTGTGCTTCAGCATGTGAATATCAAAGTGTCTTACAACCAGTTCCCCATAATTCCCTCTAGATTCTACCTACCTCTCACTCTTCCATCCTTCCTTCCTTCCATCAATCCATTGCTCACTCGCTCGCTCCTCTCCTCCTATTCCCCCTTTCTGAAGCTCTTTAAACATTGTTCCACTGGCATATTCATGTAGAACCATCTGTCAAGCTAACTATATCAACCCGTCAATCCGTCTATCTCCCTGTCACTTTTATTTTTTCCTCCCCCGTTTCTAGTTCAGCTCTGTGGAGGCTGATATCTAATTTCAAAACACTGTACCTTCTCAGTGCCAGAGAGCTGCAGAGAGACACAAGTACAAATGGAAATGTGGATTGTGCCCAGGCATCATCTGTCTGACAGCTGCTTTCAATATCAAAAAACAAGCCTTTCACAAGCCACATAGTTTACACACAAATAGCAACTCCTCTGTGAGACAGAGAGAGGAAAAAAAGCACATTTTCAGTGGTAAAACGCTTTGGATGATGGATACGTAACTGGCTGGACACACTTCACTATTGTGTCCTTTACAATAACAAAACGTCTAGAGAAGCTCAATTACTTTGGCTCTTGAGATGCGCATGGTGAGAAGGTAGGTTGACAGGCTACCTACTTCCCACTGTGCAACCTTTTATGAAATCGATGCCACAGCTAAATGTGGCTTCCCTCCTAACTGTAGCCCCCGTCGACCGAAGAGAGAAAAACCCCCACAAACAGATAAATCCATCCACTTAGTATAACTGTATTCTCCGGCGCCGAATGACAGTGGTAGCATCAGCTACATTAGACTATTTCTCCCTGAAATAAAAACTTCAAGAGCTACTTGAGCATCTTGGCGCTAACGAATCATCTCTCATTATGCTCATCCAGAGTGCTATGGATCAGCTAAAACCTCTGTCTGACAAGGCAGTGTCTCAGCAGTGAAAAGGTTTGACACAACCTTGACATGTTCAATGCCTGAACTTTGATTAAGGCCAGGGAAAAGAGTGAAAAATCCATAAATATATCATCAAGCCTCTGCAGGGAGAGCCATGGCGCATGCCGGCAAGCCTGATGCCTGCCCAGTAAACAGACATTTGAAAAGTCCTGTCTTCAACCTGCACAAAAGAACACTCATGTCTATTCTCCAAACACACAACTCAGAGAGACGCTTCAAGCGCTTTAAAAGGATCGAAAATGATAGCAGTAGTCCACAAACACCCAAACTTTCACCACATTTATTTATATAACTAGAAGAGGTCTGCGAGCCGCGTGAATACTGAGAGTTTTAAAAGAAGAGACACAAACAGATATGAAAGTCGACACGTTTTGTCCACAGAGATCATTGGGAATAAGTGAGATTGACTGGACGTGCAGACTGGAGCTACTCTGTGCTATCTAATCTAAATGGAGCTCGGCACCTTCTGCAGGTGCTGGCGACAGAAGTGAGCTGTAGGAAGAAAACAAGCGAACTCCATTTCCATTCGGAGGCGGCCATTTTGTGCACTTGGTGACATTCATTTGCTCAATGAGGGATCTTAGAGTCTCTCCGGCTCCTCTCATTAACATTAACCGCTGCAATTCAGAGCCAAAGCGCATTGACCCACTTACTTTCCTAATTACCTTTCCTCTGCTTTTTATTATCTACTTTCTGTCCGACCTGAGAGAGGTTACTTTGAGAGCCTTCCATTCATTAAACGGATGCTCTACGCTCTGTGAAAGATGCGGAAAATTGTAAAAAATGTATTTACGAGTAAACTCTTCCAAAGATGCTTGAAGAGCTGAATGGATTCATTTCCATGTTTTAGCAAAGCATCATCTCAGTAATGAATCACTTACAGGTTTAGTAGCTTCGAGACAAAGGAAGCATTCATAATCAGATGTGATACAGACCTGCATCTAAGGGTAAATTAGGTGCTTATTTCATACGTGACAGGAACTAGTCTGTTATGAATAGAGATTGGGGGAAAAAATTTAGAGATAAATGGTATTTGCTTTTTTTACGTTGTCTATTTATATATATATATATATATATATATATATATTATGTTATAAAAGATGCCGCAATCTGGAGCTCTTCAGTAGAAACATCTAAAATCCCAAACCAGACAGGTTCATTTCTTCAGTTCCTTTAGCAGACTGCATTAACTTCTGCAAATCCATGTGAAAATAGCACTCGTTCATTCTGCTTGTGTCATTTATTATGGCAAAATAAGAGAAGATATGAACTGAGGAAAAAAATTTGCTCTTTGGCTAATTGTAATTATCGTCCAAACCCATACTTTGCCAGGGGTGTTGCCAAACTTTTGGAGGGCAGTGTAGTAATCATGAAATAAAATTTATCATATCGTGGTCATATCACCCACCCCTTGACCACCCATCTCGTATTCCACCATGAGAAATCTGGTCACCTTGCATATAATGCACTCTCAGAAAGAAGAAGAAAAAAAAAACTGTTCAAGTATCGCACCTTTAGGGGAACAACTTGTCAACGTGGCAGTACTACCCTTAAAGGAGCACATTTGTACCTTATTTACCTCTACAAGGCCACAGTAGTACCTTAAGGGTATATATTTATTTTCTAAGGTACCAACGTGCTCTATTTAGGGGTATATAAGGTGCAAAGATGTCCCTTTATGGGTACCGCCCCAGTAACAAACTGTTGCACTGTAAGAAAAAAAGTGGGGCCTCAAAGTAGAGGTCTGCGCAGGACTGTTTTTTTAGTCCCGTTCCCACATGGTTATATTCCGCATCCACCCACTCCCGCGATATATTCAGTCTTTGTTCACCCGCTGTCCGCTTAGACTAATTTTCTTCCGGACCAGACCGTTCCCGCTAAATTTAGATCTCGTTTCCATTTAAATTTCTGCTACTAAGAGAGAAACAAATAAAAGTGTAGTGTGCACAAAACTGTACTTATTAGTTTATTCGTTTTGTCAAGACACATTTATTTAACATTTTGCTGTGAACAGTAGGAAAAAAGTGTCAGAGAAAATAAAGATGTAGGTTGTACAAAAATTGTAGCTATTTATTTTTTATTCGTCTTTTCAAAATACACAATTCGTTTAACATTTTGCAGTTAACACAACAGGAAAAGTGTGAAAGAGAAAAATAAATACGACATCTGTCATTTAAAATTACAGGCTAAGCAAAATATGAACAAAACCGAGTTGAACGTCCTTCAAGGACAGCGCATCCACACTTTGCTCCATCGTTATTCTGCTCTATCACTCATCGACAACCTGCCTGTTCTGTCTGAGGGCCGTATATTCACCACCAGTACAGCCTGCTCTGAGGACCGTTATGCACATGCTGCACACAGACCCCGCAAATAAAATGCATAACGTACAAAAGCAGCGGTCCATGCGTGCATAACAGTCCTGAGTGCAGGCTGTACCGGTGCTCAATAAGAATGAGTAGGCTAAAACGCAGAATCTATGCTTTTCTGAAAGGAAGTCGGCAACGGGATATTGTTAGACCACCCGCTCCCGTTCAAATTACACCAGAGTTACCGACCGCTACCGTGCTTTATTCGGAAATTTAATTCCGCGTCACAAGAAATCTGGTCAGGAAATGCAGACCTCTACCTCAAAGGGACACCTTTGTACCTTGGGTGCAGCTGCTCCAGTGACAAGCTGTTGTACCTTTAAAGGTACTTTTTTTTTTTTTCTGAGAGTGTGACAGTGTGCATCACCATTAAAGTAACAAAAAATATTGCAAAAATAAATATAATTTACATACAGTAACTCAAATTAAATTTAAAATGTAATAATATTTTAAATAATTTTATTTTAATTTAATATATTCTGCAATTAGTTGTTTTGATGTACAAAAAAAAAAAAACTTATATGTCCAAACTTTGGGTATTAGTATAAATAGCATGACAATCCTATAAATACGTATTCATTTTTACCTTTAATTAGATTTCCGGGCGAGGTGAGATAGAACACCAGAGAACCATTGAACAGAAATGATCCCACAAGGAACTGATAATGCCTCATCAGCCGGTATGTGTGTACACGTGCACAGGCCTGCTTGATTAGCTCATATATATCCTCACCAGGCCTCATGCTGCCATGCGAGATTAGCCATAACTGCTGTTTTATGTCTGCTCTTCAATTTTCAAAATCCAATTTAAAAAAAAGGAGGGGAGGTGCGGTGGCCTCAAATGATCACGCACCCCAATATAAAGCCTATATTTGGAACAATCATTTGGAATTAGTACCAACAATGATTGGAAGCTTTATCAAATAATACTGACCGGGAACTTTGCGTTCCTTATTCGCATGCAAATTGCGACACTTACCATTGTGTCTTTCATCGTTAGCTAGCAAAGCAGAACCTGTGTTATAATTGCTGCAATGTTTCATGATGTAAATTTGGAAAATGAAAGTGTTGTTACATTCCCAGGAGAGCAGTAGCTGAACCTGTGGCACCGCAGCAGTTGAAAGCGTCCCTCTGAGAATCCTCACCATCTCTACTTTCTCTTTCATTCTGAAGCGTAAAAAAGAGTTAACACTCCACTTTAAGACATAGTCAAAGTGAATAAGGGAATTAGAGGAAGAGAAAATCTTATCTCCTTACATCCCCTCTGTCTCAATGAAAAGCTAGGCACTAGACAGATATGGTGTTAGAGCAAATCTCTGAGATATACTTTGTGCAAATTGTAACTTCGAACTGACAAGCTTCTTCCTGTGATCTCCCTGAATTGCTGTGAGTGGCAAGTACGTAGCAGAAACTGCATGGCCCTTTATTCCACGAATAAGTGTTGCCATATTATTATACATTGACTTACGTAACACACATTTTCAGTTTGCAATGCAGAGAAATTAATTCTACTAAACTGATTTCACATGAAATAAAACTCCTCAGTCATCTTGTTCATTTAAGCTTCTATTTATGTGTTTTAATCAAATGGCACCTACATTTCTTTCTTTTTTTTTGGCTGAGCTAAACAGAAGGCAAAATCCTCAAAAGAAAAGGCATTTGAATATTCTCACAGACGAAAGAAAGAGACTATCACATTAGATAGTGGTGAATATACTCTTCACTGGTGGAAGATAAGCAGATATTGTGAAGGGATTAAGCTATCAAAGAGGATCAAGCTGGTTGATAAGTGAGATTACTGGCAAATATGCAAGATTGATAAAGAGACACAATAATAGCATTGTTACCACTGTGCAGATATCACACACACGCACCCTCACACTTCTGCTAGAGCTAAGAATTTATGCAAGCGACACATTGCTGTACCAGGCAACACCCTTATTAGATGCTATATGGAGACCAGCTGGTGATCTGAATTCTGAAGCACCTCTGAGCAGGTCAGTCCTTTTCCCTACGAGACGAACCAAACAGGACTGAAACAGATGCTCAACCTGTACATAGACTAATGTAATTTATAATTGGAAAAGTGACATAAAAATGAACAACAGAGGAAGAAAAAAAAAAGAAAAAAAAACACACTTTGTAGTGCGTGAGAGGCAAATAGACTCTGACAGAGCAACATGTGTGGCAATTACAACTCGGTGGTAGATGAGACCGGATGGAGCGATTTTCTACAGCACTGTGGCCTCCACAAAGTTGCCATTAGAGGCACGGCTGGGGTACTCTGTCTTCTGTTATTACCGTCTCTCTCGAGTCAATCTACCTCTCTATCATTAAGAACAAAACATGAAATCTGGGTATTCAACCATTAAAAGGCAGAACTGGTAAACTGGTCAATCTGACAAAAAAAAATCCAGATCATATTGTTCCATAAAAAGAAAAAAAACTAATTAAATTATATTTTGCATAAATAATTGACAAGAGCGAGAGAGAGAGAGAGAGAGAGAGAGAGAGAGAGGGAGAAAGAAAGAGAAAAAGAAAGAAAGAAAGAATTTTAAGGACAGTGATAATTGCTAAGAATTTAATACATTATTTTCATGACAATTAGACATGTTAGGCATACTAAAATTCCTATTGAATTAAACAATAATTATTTAATTTAAACAGTGTTTTTAAAGACATTTCTTAAGGATTTTTTTCCAGTTTTTGTGAAATTCATTATGTATGTAATACTGAAGAATGCAATAGAGTTTTTGCAATACATGCACAACATCAAACAAGATTTGATTCTGTATTACTAAAATATTTGATTCCCTGCTCACCTACAACAGTGCAATCACGTGACCACAGACAGACAGAGAAGCTCATTAAAAACACAGATACAGTATTTAATAGATAACAGCTTCTAGGCTGTACACGATGTATGTGGGGTCACTCAGAGAGTAAGCAGATGAAACTCAGGGTCAAGCTTAAAATATAACAGGTCATGGCTACAGGTTAATTGCCACAGTGGCAGGGTAACAGGGGCAGGAATGGATGTATGCAGACACTCTAGAGAAGAGAGGGATGATCTGTCTGATGGTTAAGTGCATGGCTGGAATTAAAGATTAGTTGGTCGGATCTGTGGGCCGAGGAGAGGAACACAGAGTCATTTATTAAAACACTTCCTATGCTCAGCCTTAAGAGGCTATGCCATCTGCTTTCCACAGTTTGGCACTATTATCCTACTTCTATATTTAAACAACATATTCTTACTATCAAAGTTTCTCACTGATGGTCTGTCATTATGCAGACTTCACAGAATGCTGTTAAAGACACTTAAGTCACCATTAAAATATTATTTCGAGCAACAAATCTGTTGCTTTATCATTTAAACCCAAAAAACATCTTTTTGCAAAATGTTTTGCTTTTTTAAAAGTGTATTTGTGCTTCCTTTAAACTATATGCCATTTGATTTGACATTTTGTTATCTCATGCAATAACATTCAGTCACTTTGTGTCTGAATACTTTTTGGGGCCACTTTGAGAGACATTTTAGGGGCACGTGAGGACAGATAGGAGAAACAGACTGGGCTAAGTGTGTCCCTTGCTGTGCTCTTTCAAATAGTGAGAAAAAACTCAAAAGGATTTCAGTTAGAAACATGGCTCTCGCACTCAAAATAAACCTTACAAGAACAAGCGGAGGTGGACCAATGACTTCCTGTTGTTGGGTGATATGCAGATGAACGGGAATGGTGATGTAAATAGAAGTAGATGATGTCTACATTGATAACATACAGAGTTACCTCAGCCACTGTTGTGTCACAGTACAAAAAAAGTAATTATAGAAAAGGCTTTCAACTCAGGACACAATTAAAATGATTTAAGTCCAAATTTTGCACACAAACTAGATGATAATGGATTATTAGTCACCAACAAGGCATACAAAAATGGTAAATAGCAAAGATAGGTGGCAAAAGAATAAATATCTTTCTCAGGGCCTCTATAGCATTCAGGAAGGTCAGTTGGTATCTCAGGAAAAACAGCCTGAAACATTCCGTGTCTTTTTCACAAACAGTCAAAAGAGCAGCACCCCTGTGGGCAACGCTCTCCTGCTTCTCTCTTCCTCCCTCCACATGCCAGTCCCATTTCACAGGCCTCTCTAGATCTGCCCAGCCACACACACACACACACACACACACAACCTACCGTCCCCCCTCACCTTGCTCTGAGATGAATGTGATCGCCACTGTCCTCAATCATTTTAATCACTACATTGGAAAATGTCTTGTTCACGGTTATCATTTTTGGGCTGCCTTCTGGCAGCTCTCCCCGCATCTCCGTGTGACAGACTCACTCTTGCAAACACGCACATACACGCAAGTGGCCAAGATAGAAGAGTCACAGCTAACAGATGGTCGAAGATTGGGGGGAAGATTCCTAATTTTGACTCTCCTGCCCTTTTCGAGGGGGCCTAGTTTGAGAATGTAGGTTCAGCATCTGCTTCCTGCAGCACAGAGGCGATGTGCTGAACGCTAGCAGCCTCTCCAGCATGATGATGCAAGCGCAGGCCAACAGCACAGCCACCTGAGACGCCAGGACTGCACCGCTCTCAATTAAATTAATCATTTATACAGAACGAAAGAGCTTCTTTTATTCCACATTATAGTAACTTGACTTAATTAGACAATAAGGATACACTTTATTTTACAGTGTCCTTGTTACAGTGTAATTATACGTTTAAGTACTGAGTAATATTAATTAAATACATGTACTTACTATATGGTTAGGGTTAGGATTAGGATTTGGTTAAGGGTTAATAGCATATAATTATGCATAATTAATTGTTATTATAAATGTAAGTACATGTAACGTGTAACAAGGACACCTTAAAATAAAGTGTTACCCAAAATAAATATAACTAATTATTTTAATCCATTATTGTAATCCAATATTTTCTTTAAAAATCTAGGAATGTTAAATCGGTTCTTCCCTTGTTTTTGACTGAGCACTCTAATATAAGAGACACCGATGTTTCAGGAGTTTAGGACACAGAATAGGACACATGCTTATTTGATAACTGATAACTATTTATTTCCTATTCGGGTTTATGTATATGCTTTATTTTTTTAAATAACCTTTTTCTAAGGTATTGTTAGATGCCAATGTTTTCTGTCATAGCTATGCAAAGATTTGATTTTGAAAACAGCCTTGTTTAAATGTTTGAAAATGATTAACAGTTGAAAAAAAAGTGAAATTTTGAAAAGTAATCAAAAAGTATTCAAATGTAATCACTTACATTACTAAAGTAATTCAAATAGTTACACTACTTATAGTGTAAATTGTAATCTGTAACCTATTACATTTCCAAAGTAACATTCCCAACACTGCTATAATTCTAATTTAACTAAACAAAAATTTACAAACGGAAATTTGTAATAAAATAATGACAAAACAAAAGACAAAATAATAAATAGAGAATAATAACAGGTGTATGTCAACTAAAGTTGTAGCACAATGCAACATAGTGTACTGGGTAATTGTATTTTAAAGAGTGTGTTTATTTCTTAATTATCATAAAATAATAATGAATAAATAAAATTTATAGGAAAAAAGTTTATACTGGTCATTATATTTAAACAAACAACTGAACAGGGAATAGAAAGCAGCTAAAGTAGGTGCAGAACATTCTAAACAAACTAAATAAAGTAGGTGCAGAACATTCTAAACAAACATCTTTTTTTTTTTTTTTTGCTGCTTTGTACATTGGTTATTGACTATTTCTTGTTATTCTGTTTTTATTACCTGTGTCCTGTCCTGTTACGGTCTTTCTGTTGCACTGTGGAGCTTCTGTCACTATAACAAATTCCTTGTATGTGTAAACATACTTGGCCAATAAAGCTCATTCTGATTCTGAAGTGTCCATTAACTAAAGCTGTGGCACAGTGCAGCATGGCTCACTGGGTGATTGTAATGTAGACACCTCTAATGCCAATAACGGGAGAAATCTAGTTTTCTCGGGTTGCATGTGTCCTGTGTAGACACGGTGTGAGAACCACAGAAAGAGAGTGATAGCTGTCACACACTGATGAGTACAAGAGAACAAAGATCATTGCTAACACATCTGAGAAGTCAAACGCTTTCCACTTTCTGTCTTTCAGTATCCCCCTCCTAAAAAACAATCCTTCCTGATGGCCTACCTGTGTCCTAACCAATAGCAAGGGAAGGTAGCCAAAATCTAGGGGATCAACTGTAAGTCTTCATCACTAAGAGTCAATCCAAGGTCGGCGCTCGGTTCAGGCAGCTGGAGTGTGTCTGTCTCCCGAGCTCCACTTAAATGACGAGGCTTACCGTACCTGTGCGAATGTCAACCTCAATTCAAGACGGCCTGCTGTGTATTCTGCCGTGCACTGAAATATAATCAGCCTCCATGAAATATGCGGTCCAGAGCTACAGTAAGCACATTATACAAGTCTTATGGCTATAATTAAGGTCCTATTATCTGCTGCTGTTAGATATGTGAGGAGATTACACACTTGTTTTGGCAGATCCTCACCACCATGGTGCTTACAATGCCGAGAGAGAGTGAGATTAAATGTGCAGTGTTGCTACAAAATGCTATTATTGTTATGCCATTATAACTCTCTTGGTTAAGTGGTATACAATTGTGTGCATCTTTAATGTGCATGAGTAAATGAGCCTTGCAGATCAGGCGGTGTAACTATTAGGCTACCGAATCAAGCCTACACGCAGTGAGACAAGGTGGGTGCTGCGATTGGGCCAAGTCGATTGAGTGGCGGCAGAAACAGCAATGGTCTACTGATCATAGCCATCAACAGAGCAGTAAATCACTGCACTAGGAATTTATTCAAACAATGAGAACAGACAGCCGAGATGCCCATCATTCTGTTCAAGCACTGTCTGATCATTAGGTAAAAATAATTACAAAAATAATTTATTATTATAAAATAATAATATAATATAATATAATAATAAAAAAAATATTATGATAGATAATATTATTAATAATAGAAAATAATAGATGGAAAATTGCATTGCTCAGTTATTATTATTTGGAATTCTAATTTATATTTAATTATCAAGCATGTTTTGTAGATTTTAGATTGTCAATTTTGTAGACGACAGATATGTCTTATAATTATGATAATAATGAAATATTAAATAGAAATTAAGATATAAATTAAATATTTTAATTTAAATTATTTTATTTATTTGTAAATATGGTTGTATAGTTATGTTGTGTGGCTTCTTTTGAGTTTCAGGTGATATAAAAAAATAAATAAAATATTGTATTTTATAAAAATCTAAAGGGGAAAAAATCTAAGACTTTCAGAAGACTTGCACAATTCTTAATTTGCTTTAGATTTAATCTCATCTCAGTGCTCGTCTAAGGAAGAAAGAAAAAAACTTAAAAGTTGTTTAAAAAGACCTCACCTTTTTCGAATGGGAAGCTTATGGTTAGACTGACCATTCTAAGCACAAAGTTAATGTGCAGAGCACAATAGACCATTTGAAGAGCATAAAGGGAGATTACAGATGTGTAATATTGAGACCCACAGCATTCATTATTTCCCTCAGATTTAGAGAAATGTGCGAGAAAGCACTCATGAGGAGGATGCTGTTTGCATCTGGGTACGTCTACAGGGTCTGGACTATAAATAGTATGCTAAACAGTGTGAAAGACGCCTGAGACATCCAAAGTAGTCAACTGTGCTGAACGCTCAGGGAGGGCTGTGTGTATTTCTTAGTATGCGCTCACTTTTCACTGAGGGCAATTTGTTGTGTTTGGGCTTATTTTTAATGACGCAAAAAGGGCCTCACACATTCTTGGGTGTAAACACCTGATAAAAGCATTTCAAGAACACAGCACAAATGTTGAACAGAGAGTTTTTTTGTTTTTGTTTTCACTGAACACAAAGCTCCAACACTGGTTTTGCAATATCATGGCATCATCATAAAGCAAACATGACTAATTTCTGAGATTTCAGGACACATTTGCAAGAATGGGCTCGGCAGAGATGGTGCGTCAGTGTGTGCGTGTATCTGTCTGTCGTCCAGAGACGGTATCGTGCTGCTCGTCCTGTGGAAGCATGCGGTGACAAGACACAGCAGCTCTGAACAACCCCACCGCCCCCCTCTGTGTGATTGATGAGGCTAATTTTGTCAATTAATGAAGAAACCCCTGTTGATTAACATCAGATTGCAGTTTGTAACTGTTAGTGCACCGGTCTGTCAGAAATTCATTTTAATTAGAAGTCATCGCGCTGTGCTCCTCCATCAGCTAGCAGATCTGCTGATCCACATCAGGACACGACTAAGAACGGCTCGCAGTTCCACCGTACACTTCATTTCACCTATTCGCTGAGATTCAAGTGTGCCCACCTGGGCTGGACTTCCTGCTAATGCTGACATTATACATCATAATTAATTTGAACGCACAAGATAATTAGCAGGCTGTATTAACATAATGAACCTGCTAATTGGTTCATAACAGGCGAATGCAGTTGATATATCCGGCTAATGGCATGTTCACATATATGAACAGACAGGGAAATGGACGGAAATGCTACAGGGCTAAATCTAATAGAGGACAAATAGAGATGTACGCCAAATTGTTTGCTGTTCTTTCAAGGAAGTCATTAGGCATTAAGTGAAAATGTTTAGACATTAAAGACCCCAGGAAATCGCTTGATGAGAGTGGTGCTGACGTGATTTGACATTAAAATAGGACTTTTGGGCAAGACATTTTCAAAGGCTCATTTCTTTTTTTCTTTTTATTGTTTCCAATAGCCAATAGGGTTCAGTTACATCACAGCCATGAAGCACCATTTGCTACTTGCTAGTAGAAAAACTTTCTACTGCAATATTTTGTAATATTATAGATGTTTTTACTGTCACTGTTGATCAATTTAATACATCTTTGCTGAATAAAATTATTTCTTTGAAAAATATTGAAATAAATTATTTTTAAAAATACCGACCCCCCAGAAAAAATTATTTCAATTTTTTTTTTAAAAGAAATTAATAATTTTATTCAGCAAAGATGTATTAAATTGATCAACAGTGATAGTAAAATAGTACAACATATTTATATTTAAAATAGAAATAAAATAGAACTTTCCATTCATCAATTTTTTTATACTTATATGACACTTTTCAACACTGATTTTCAAATTATTATTATTATTTTTCTGGATCATAAGAATCATGTGCCAGAGTAATAGCTGTCGAAAATTCAGCTTTGCCATCACAGGAATTTCAAAATAAATTAAAATATAAATTAATATTTCACAATATTACTGTTTTTACTGTATTTTCCAAATATATGCAGGCTTGCTGAGCATGAGTCTTAAAAAAAAACATTTAAAAAAATCTCACCCCCCCCCCCCCCCTTAAACTTTTGAACAAGTAGCATTAATGGCCTCAAAGCAAACAAACATGGACTAAAAGCCACATTTTCATTCCGTAAGGTCTTTAATTTGATTTATAATTTGGTCCAACCCTGATCTGGTGGGATGGCAAGTTCACTAATGTTACTGAAGGTCTTTTCATCAGCCCACACCAGTGGGTGCTTTATATTCAGCATCATACTTCTTATTTGCACTAAAGAACAATAAATAGTAGCAGTGGTGAAAATTTCACAGCGTGGAGTGGAGTAATCGGCAACCGTCCAACCCTGTATATCTTTAGCGTGGACTAAGTACAATTCAACTTTCCATTTAAGAAATCACTGAGGCATCAGTTGTTATATAAGTGCCTTACAGTCATTTCTGCTGAGATATGGTGATAACGCTCATTATGGCAGACAGAAATAAAGAGAGGTTTGTGCAGCGGAGGATCTCTGAGGCCATGTTTGTCTTTTCTTTATCGTTCACGGTAAAAACAATGCCCAATACACAGTTCTGATTCTAAAACAAATACATATGCAAACTGAGGTTTCTTTAGAAGCGAATAACACAACAGTATGTTTCCTCTCTCTCACATCCTAATTTTCATTTGATAAAGTAATTTGGCGACAATGGTGCAATTCAGCGGCGAAGGGCTGGGATTTCCATTAAAACATCAAATGAAAGTGAAATTACGAGCCATGACGGCGGGTGAGTTGAAAAAGCACAGAAGAGCGAGTCGGTGTCTACAGTGGGATTAACACGGAACAACAAGTGATGAGTGCTTTGTATCAAACCCACGGGCCCATGACAAATGAGTAGAAGAAGCTCTGCGTCTATTACCCGGCTTTAAGCCAGAGTCTTCAGGGGTTATAATGAAGTACTGACTGGAGCAAAAGCAGAAAGTTCCAGAGAATGAGTGCTCTCTGTGGATCCTCGCCAAAACCCTCAAGACAACAGGGACACGCTCTCTGTCTCTATCTCTCTCTTTGTCTGCCTCCCTCTCAGATTGAGTGTATTCAAGTATGCTAACTAGAAGTGCTATTTTTCTCTCTTTCTAAGTGACGAATATCCAGGGTGGTGGTGTACCGTTCTAGGACTGTTTCTTTATCCCTCAGGGAGAACAGGGAAACCTGATGTCACTATAAATCAGAGACAGGAGGAGACGGGGCAAACTGAATGGGAAGAAATTGTAACTTACAAGTAGTTACAGGCACGAAAGCCCCACCTTTTCAGTTAAACGAACCAATAGTTGTCAGGTTTTATTGCTGATTTGAAATGCTGTTATTGAAATAATGATGAAAAAGATCCTCTCTTTCTCCAGTCAAGAAGAAATGAAGAATGCCTTTTAAGTTCCTGTATTTGAATTGAGGTAGTAAACCTGATGCATAATTGCAATTAAAATCAAACTGAAAAAATAATTCAAATTTATATGATAATTTTGGGGAAAAAATGCTGGCTGACAAAATATACTTGGCATAATAATAATAAAATAAATTGTACTACATAGAATGATAAAATAAATAATAGTGCAATTTCAACTTCCTATGTGGTATGGCCAATTCAATTTAAATCAAACTCACAAAGTGAAAGGAAGCCGATGTTTCAATTCTTAATTTTGCCCAACTTTGGTACATAGGAGCTGCAGTTGCACTCCTATTACCCTACACAGAAAAAAGCTGCCCGGAGGGGTTACCAAGATGGCTGCCAAGTGAACCGACTTGCCACAGGGAGTTTGCTGCAAACACAAGGTGACAGAGCCACAATTAGCACGACAGCAAAGAATATAGAGTCAGTTATACACCAAATGTGTGTCGCTCATTTACTGAGGCATTTAACTTGCCATTTAACTGGTGTTACAGGACTAATAACAGAAATGAGAACAGAACCAAATGATCCAGATAGAACACTATAAAGGACACATTTTTATATAAAACATGACTGCCATTACACTGTCATTAAGAGACTAATATGACGTGCTCAGATACCTTATTTGATGTGTGAAGTCATACTGCCATTGGGCTAAAATGTGTTTTTTGATTAATCACATTCTAGGAGGTCTGAATTCTGACACTAGGAATACAGCAGATATGAAGTATAATTCAAAAACTGATGGACTGGAAGAAGATAGAGTGGCAAATCCTATCATCTATGACTGGAAAAAGACATTTCTTTAGGAGAACGTGGAGACCACATGCCACTTTGAGAGACCTTCAGTGGGATCGGCCTTTATGTATTCCTTATCATCTTTCCATACACCTAATATGCCAACCATGAAATGGAATGTAGCCTAATACTGATCACCACCTTTAGGATGAAATTGGATGGTGTTTTACATGTAAAACTATACAGACCTTCTACTTCCTATCTTCTGGAGATGATGTGTTACATACAAGGAATGAAAGTGAGAGTCTCGACTAAAGGTTTTCACCTCCATCCGGGGAGTAGTATGCCTGTCCGCCTCAGTCTTAGTGGCCGTGTCATCCCTGAGCTCTAGGTTAATGGACCTGCCAATTTAGCCCCAGTTTTCCCCCTCCTAACGAGACACTGATTGTGGAATTTCCAGAGAATTCACACGCATAATGATAACTCGCATTGAGACGTTTCCATGACTGACTGAGAGCGAAAAACTACGAAAAATCAGGTCAGGCAATCACGAAAATTTGATTTATGAAATACGATAGCAGAAATATGCTCGATCTCTTTCAAAGTGTCATTTTCATTAGAGGAGAGTGCAGAGCTGATATGTGTCTCTGGAGGGTGAGGCTCAGACAAATGCTTGTGTGTGATGACAGCCAAAGCACGGAGTGGATGATTTCAACTGTTTGGGCTGTGCTTTAGGGAATGTAATATGATCGAGGCAAATGAACTATCTGAGGGTCTAATGAAGACAGGGCCGCAGTGGGAGTAAACGAGTACCATACCCAGCCACTGCTGAGAAACCGTTGGCTTACAAAGAAGACACATTACTAATATTGAAAAGAGGAAAATGGGAGATATAGCCAAACTGAATCATTGACAGTTTATTGCTGTTGTTATTATTATTCCTCCCTCACCCAACGGTTCCAGTTTCCGCTAGAGTTGTCCTTATAAAACACACTCCCAAATGTCAATTCAATCAATTAAACACGCCAATAATACCACAAATGGGCAAAGCAAAACAGCACTTTAACAATCAGCATCATTCTGCATCAGTGGCACTGATGTTCCATTAAATACCCTTCTAATCATGGCTTTACAAACGCAGCCTCCTCCCAAAGCGCGGAGGGCCGTGCTGAATGGTGGAAGCTTTGAGGTTGGGATTTGAAGAGGCAGTTATCGAGCCTCTCTGGTTCGTGCTGAGACTCCCCCACCCAGCCACACATCAAGGCAATCAAGTGCATTAGCATATGCAAAATCCTATCACACAAAACACATGGTTTGGATGCCATTTCCCAATAAACACGAATCTGCGCACGCCGGCAACATAATCACAGACGCGGGCGCCAAGTCGGTTTTGTGCTCAGACTTCGGCCTTTGCTTTCTTTATGACTATCATTACTGGAATTGCAATTATTATTTGGTCGCGCTTTTGTTTATTCTGTTCAGGACCAATTAGAATTTGTTAATTAAAATCTTAATGTCTCCTGCGACACACGGTAAATTAAAGTTAGCCATTGTTGTCAAACAATGCCGTCCCCTATAGACAATACAGTCCCGGAAATAAACAAAAAGGCCATAGAAATTAAGTCAAAGATATGGCCTGAATCAATCATCTTTTCATCTGTTTACTTCAGTCCGGTACTATATCAATAAATAAATGAGGTGAGATGCAAATTGCGATTCATTTGCTCTTCATTATTTGAGCAAATTTCTCTAGAACTAGAGGCAGACGCTGAGAGTTAAACATGTGAGGTAAACATAACCAGCACAGGATGCCACCACATTCCTCTGACCTAATTCCATAATTAACAGTGGCAAGGCATATTCACAGAGAGGAGCTGGAAACACCGTGCAGGCTGCTGCAAACAACTTCATCAATTCATTAGAGACTTTGTACCCAAAGGTAAAATAATAATCACCGTTGATCATTCCTCACCTCGATTTGCATGATCTTCGGGAGCAATCTGTAATGCTCAGATGTGCAGAAAGTCGCACAAGCCAAGCTTTCTAAGAAACCCTATATGAATTGTGATTTACATCAGGCGGATGAAATGTTTTCCCACAGCACTGTGTGTATTTCCGCTTCTCTCAACCCATCAAACACTGCTGCCTAAAGCTACTGCATCTCCACAGCAGGTATTAAAACACACAGCGAGAATGTGTGGCAGAATACTACAATGCGTAAAAGGTGCTATGCTGGGAATCAAGTGTTACGTTGCCCTGCTGAGCGCTGGCTGACACTAAAACCAGGATGGAAACCACAGCCTTTCAAAACGAAATGCACAGCGCACAATAGAACAACGGTCTCAGATATTTCTCTCTCCTGAAGAATGATTGTTTATGCTAGTGAGTTCAGGTCTCCCGAATGCATGTTCCTCTGAAAGCAGAGGTTGAGAAAACAAGTAAATCATACATTTCCTTCAGAATGACCGGCCTGACTGCTCCAGCACTTCCCTCGGTGGGTGATTTCCTCTGTCAAACGAGACATTGTATTCTAGAGCTACGAGAGATGATTTGTTTATAGGCATTTCAAAGAGGGCCGCAATAAAGTCTAAAGCTTCAGGGAGTCTTTAAAGAAACTGCACCCTCTCATCTGAATGTATGTTTATGATTTGGCAGATGAAAGGGAAAGCCGTGCATTTTATGCACATATTCGTTTAGTGGGTATGGAACAAATAAGCATTTTTCTCTCAGCTAATATCACTTTGAAGATGCCTTTTTTCAATAACAAATATATATATATATATATATATATATATATATATATATATATTTTTTTTTTTTTTTTTTTTTTTTTATTTAGTCCACCTTCCAAAAGAATTTGGTTAAAATTGTTTTCAATTATTTATATACAACTGTATTAAACAATTCAATTAATTCTGATACTAATTCTGATAATCTATACTTCTTAATTTTCTTATATACATATACTTAAAACAAACAAAACATTAATTTTATAATAAAAGTATGAAATATTTTAATATTTTAATGAAAAGTCACAGATATTTTACCAGAGATAAAGAGAAGTAATAATTCCGAGTGGTTTGATTGCTTTCTTAAGGCGGCTACACCACTATGACACTTATTACTAATAATTATCATAATTAACTAATATTATTAAACAGTATTGAATCAACTATATTGTTTAATAGTTGATTATCCAAACTGACATATATATGGTTACAGGCATACATTTACCAGTATTTAATTACTTCAAACATGGCTCATTTAATCCAAATTTAGATTCAGAACTATCTGTTTTTAAAAGTCCCTTTCACACGTCATTGTATTTATTTAAACTCTTCTGTTCCTGCATGTGCTGTGTCATTAGAGAGGAGGCCATGGGAGAAATTGGCCAGCTGATTAGTGTTTTTCAGTCTCTAAAGAGAACAAAGGTTAAGTTAAATACCAACGCACTGAATTATAGCAGAGCGAGATCTATTAGACAGGCCCCCTCATCCGTCAAAACTCAGTATGAACGCCAAACGCCGCTGCAACCCTTCCGCTCTCCATTAAGTTCCCAATAAGCCCGGTCCCCAGGCAGGCCACCACCAACACTGTCCCTCTGCTGAGTTACAGCTCTCCTGGGGCCGCTAGTTCATTTAAAAGCTTTTGTGGGGTGCCATTAATTCTGATAGATAGATATCACTGAACTGCTGAACAAACATCCTACTCAGTCATTTGCATACATTACAGTAATGGTGGAAAAAATAAATCATTCCTACCGATAAGAGCTGCGCGTATGAGCTACTCTGCCAGCATTTCACCAGTTATTTAGAATGGTTTAAAGCAGAGGACTGTAATAACTATACAGTTTTAATGTATGCTGTTGTATCTTGTATGCATGAAATGCTTTTATGTAATGAAAAACTCCCCATCCTCACAGTGAATGCATTTATGAGGAAACAACACATAATATCCTCCAAAGCATGCCTAAACTAAAAACAGAAGAAGGGGGAAAAAAAAACATTCATTGTTAGCAGGTAGTGTGAATTATGATGCACAGGGATCTTTAGTACTAGAAACAGATTAAATAATGTATACAGGCAGTGGGAGTCTATTTCTTTCATCCAAATACCCATAATGCATCTGCAACTACTCTCCCATAGCTGACCTAAAACTTTAGACAAACACACTCTCGCATATACACGTTCATATTGCAAGAGGGAATATTGAGCAGTTGGTAATAAAAGAAAATTCCTTTATTTGACTCTAAAAACTAACCCTTATGCATATCAGGAGTTTATTTCTCTCTTGCAACAGTGCGCTTGGTGCAGTCTCAAACCGGCCTTGATTTGCTGCCACAATCATTTCTATTTAATGGATCAATATATCAACGGTACATCGCCATGTAAGCTAATAAATGCATATTTGTTCCAGAGTCTTAAGCGCCTTAATGTGAATCTAATATGATATTCCCATATTTGGTGAGATTTTTTTAATATTGCAAAATGTCACCTCCACAGTTTTAGAGGGGTGTGAAATGTGTACTGCTATTATTACATCCAAAAAAAGCTGACACCTACCCTAGGCAAAATTCCTTTACCGCTCTCTTACAGTCTCCCTCTAGTTAAAGCCTTTTTATCTCATAAAATTTGGTACATAGTAGTTCATTCTCTCCTCCTATCTTGCTGGCAGGGCTCTAAATCTGCAGTTTGAGCTGCCATGAAAACTGAAAAGAAACAAATGTTCTGCATATGAAACACCACAATCGTATTGTGTTGGGTCTCCCTGGAGCAGCTCAGAGTAAAAAAAAACACAAAAAAAACCACACAGAATAGTATGATTTCAGGGTAGATTAAATCACATGGATCTCAAGGCTACAGTTCATAAAAAAGGAAGAAATCTGAAGATTCTGACAGTGGCCACCTGGAGTAGTGTGATTTGGATGAGTATCTACAGGCAAAGAAAACACTGTAAACATGGTAACATCTGTCTTTTTCCTCATTTACGCAAATGTCCTTTTCCACCCCGTTTAAACAAAACCTCAACCGCGAGGCTAAAAAGCAAATGTTTTTAAAACACTTCCTGCACTGCGACTCTAAAATAGCTTCTGCACACTTTAGTCATTTTTCAAAAGGTCACATTGAGGTCAAACTCATAAAGAGGCAACCAAGAAGCCTGTTGCTATCAAGTTTATTTGTATAGTGCTTTTTACGATACTATGGCGAGCAATGGAGCACATCTAGCAGAAAGTGCGCGCACACACCCAACCAACCACCTTCACGTTCACAAATTCAATCACTCTTTCTATAATATCTAGTCTGCTGTCCACAATGGCCGAGTGAAACAGCTTTCGGCCTCCTTTAGCTCAGTGATAATGTCTGCCCTGTCATCCGCAAAAGAGCTGGCGCAGCTGTGTTTGAACGTGCTGTCAGTCAGCATCTCTGCAGCCGAGCTCCGACGCCTCTGAAAACGAGTGCACAATGAGGGTGGATCCGTTCCCTTTCAGCCACAGCTCTCTCGCTCACTTTTCTTTCTTCGCTGCTAAAAAACCCCTCTCGAATCATCAAACGGACGTGACTGCATTCAGCTCAGGGTGTGCACCGGCTCTGATGACAGATCAGGTGAGACAGGGACTTTTACAATCCTCCGGGGATGCCGCGAGGCCCCAGCGCTGCCGCAGTGGATCCGCGCCTCTCCATTTCCCCTCACTCAAGTTCCAGTCCTCCCCGAGTCCTGCTAATCAATACTGACACTAAGGCCACAGAGGTATTCTGGCTTGTTTTTTCATACCACACTGCAGGCGAGAGCAGCTCATTGTTCTTAAATCATACAAACCTAAGCAGCCCTCTTTGACTCGGAACAGATTTTTAATGCATGCCAGGGTTATTACTCTTATGCCACCCAAAGTGCAAGGTAAGCCCCCCTTAAATCTCGGCGTTAAGCTTGTGAACAAAGAGCTAAAATAAGGTTAACTGCTGTCGTTCCTGTGCTTGGGGAACATATGGGAAGACTCTGAGACTTGATAAATTATTGATTAATGGTTCTTACTCGTAGTTAATAACACCGCTGAGGAACAGCGGGAATCGCAGCAGGAATATAAAAGTCAGGCCGTCGCTCAGAACCAGCACAAAAGTTACACTTCCCTAAATCAGCACCATTTTGGCTCACATAAACATTCATGTGTCAGAAAGCAAAAGTCAAACAAGTGTCTAACTTCCTCACTTTTTAGAGTCTGAGAAGTGCTGTGGCATCTAATTCAATTTGAGGGCAGCATTTATGTTATCGAAATGGGAGAGGTGCTTTGAGAGGGGGCCTGTGGCTGGTCAGCATGGGATTATAAGTATAGAAGGCTATGAAGCCCTCCATTAGAGTCTGTGGGGAGAAAGTTGTGCAGTTTAAATAGCTCCCGGCATGAACTCCCTTTGGAGAGCTTGAGATGAAGAGAATGCTGATAAACATCTCACTTTGAGACAGCCTGTCCAAGCCTATCCAGTATTTTTGTCTTGTTTTCCAGTTAAAATATTTAACCATCCTTAAAACAAGATTTACTTAAGCCAAACAGTGTGAAAAATAAGGCTTGTTTTCAGGGAATATATATTTTTTCCTATTCCATGTTTTTTTTTTTTCTTTTCTTTTTGTATAAACCTAATATGTCTTGTTACATTTATTATTAATTCAAAATATAATTCCTGAAAACAAGGGAAATAATCAATTAATTTGTTTTATGGGTGATTATATATACACTGCTATTCAAAAGTATGAGGTCAAAAAAGATATATACAGTGGATAGACAGACAGATAAATAGACAGATAAACAGACAGACAGACAGACAGAGAGATCGACAGATAGACAGATAGATTGGAATAAATTGAACACAGGCATAAACTGCATTTTAAAATATATTAAAATAGAGAACTTTTTCCAACCAGTTAAATATAGCTTTTGGTGAACATAAGAGAGATCTTACAGACCTCAAACTTTTGAACCCCCAAATGTTTGTAGTTAGAAAATAGAAAACAAAACAAAAATACTGAATAAGAATAATTATTTTTCATATCTTATTGAGAAAGGGACCTCAGCACCTCATTCCTGAACAGAAGCCTACAAAACTGTTTAGCACAGGAGACAGAAGTAATAAATGTACTCAAAGGATATCAACATTTTTTCAACAAACTTATCCTGCTTGTCATCAATCTTGGGGAAGTTCTGGATGTCGTTCTCCAGTCTCTGAATATGCCGTTCCATTGTGTCCAGGCTGGCTTTCAAGATCTGGGCAGATACTGTAAAAGGCAGATAGAAAAAACAAACAAAACATGGGTTATGGGTATGCTGCTTAGTTTGCAGTGAAAGAAATTTATATTGTGATTCAAGACAAGAAAGTATTTGTTTTTTATTTGAAATGACTCTTGAGTTCATGCTTAATTGTACTGAGCCACAGTGTACAGTTGGGCTTTATTATATGTTATTTTATGTATTTATTTGTTAAGTGTCTCAGTTTTTTCCTCCTATCCTGTGTAGGCGGTAGTTGCCTGCCTACTTCATACTGTTTGATGAACTCCAGTGCTCTTATTTCAAATTCAACATCTTGACAAGCATATTAAGTCTAGCATCTAACTCAGCCCTCAGAAATCTTTGGCTATGAAGTCTGTTAAACACTGCACTGAAGTTACTGTCAAAGGGATTCTATATCAACTTTTAAACTCTAGAGACTTTGATCAGTGACAATATTACTTGAGGCAAGGCATGCCACATTTAATATTGATAAATAATCATGCATGAAGCATATAGGAATAATGATTCAGGCAACTTCAGTTTGAATTATCACTCATTTACACCACAATACAGTATGTAGAATTAAAAAAAAAACAAAAAAAACAATACAACCACTAAATTTTGGAATGAGGAAAAAGCAGTGTGTTGATCTATGTATTTTTATATTGTAATATTAAAACACAAATATTTTAAAAATTCTTGGAGTCTGGACGATATTGTAGTGATACCAAATGAAAGAATAACAAACGCAATAGTGTAACCTGCAAAACTACAGCAATAACACAATGATCTAATGTTGCAATACAGCAAATAATACATTGATACAAAATTAACATACAATATCAATAATAAAATAATATATCAGATACATAAAGCAAATATAAAATTTTGCCCTTGAATTTTCATTTCAGTTAAAATAAATAAATAAATCAATTTGAATATGCAGATAATTCACAACCAACAACTAATTTAGGTATAACTAATATGGTTAATTTCTCTTTCTAATTATTCAAATGGCCTTTCTATATTGTTTTTCTTGAGCGTATATTGGCTGGTCTGTGTTGTAAATCTTGCAGGTGTGCTCAGGTGGACAGGTGCACTGAAGTGATACTGGAGATGCTGACTGTGGCTGTTGTCCGGAGGCTGAGTGGCGTCAGCATGGGTTCAGCTTCATTAATCTCTACATAATCACTGTTTACTGCTCTCCATCTCTCTCTGCACTCACTGTAGTAGTCCTTTCAAGTCTGGACTTCAAAGCACCAGCAGTGTCTTAGGGGGATCAGTAGGGATGCGGATGCAATCGTGGCGCCGTTTTGTGATTGGTCTATGGCTTTAGCTTTATTGATACACACGTACGAATGATCACGGCACAAGAAGGTCTGTCTGAGAGGGTCAGAGCTCTGACTCATCAGAGACATGAGAGGCTTTGTATGTGTCTTAGAGTGGACAAACACTCTTCAGTAGGGTTGCCGTGAGGATATCCTGAGCAACCCAGGTGCAGATTCCAGTTCATATTTTAAGTACTTAATTACTTCTAACACAAAATAATTTTCCACACTGTTTTCAATATGATTTTCAAAAAGAAAAGAAAAGGCTCCTTAAAATTCAGCTTTACAGTTACATGAATAAATAAGATTTCAAAATATATTAAAAAAAGTAACCTTTTTTAACGTTGTAATAATATTTCACAATAGTACTGTTCCTACTGCATTTTTCATAAAAAATAAATAAATAAACACTTGCCAACACCAAATTTTTGAACAGTATTGTATAGTGTGCCCTACAATTTCTTTAAGTCTGGTTAGCTTATCTTTGGGATTCAATCTCTGTTATTTCCCGAGGTCAGTGCTAATAACATCTGCTTTAAGTTTTCCTACTCAACAATAAAGCCAAAATAGGAGAACATTGGGCAGTAGCTACAAATCTACTCAAAGCACTAACAACAATATAAAGGGTAGACTCTGTGTCATTAGTAGCATGCTGGAGGAACCCCACAACTGGGGATTTACTGTCCCCTAATCAAGGCTCACAAAGCCGAGGTTAACACTCTGTCTGAGGACAGGTGAGAGAACAGAAGCTTGTGAGAGAACAGAGAGAGAAAATCGAGCGAGAGGGCAAAGGCACAAGTTTAAGCTTTTTCAATGATGCTACAAGCGTGTCAGGCTGGTTTTAAAAGCTAAAACACTGTTGGTTTAAAATACTCTGATGGCATGTTGCAATGATTTTTATAGGGGTGAGCGAGATAATTGGGGGCAGACAGATGATGGAGATGGATAGGCAAGATAGCGTGGGGTGTGTACCTCTCAGGACCAGGTACTTGGGGAGCAGCAAAGGTGAGAAAAAGCCAGCTCTGAGTTCAGCTAATAACAGCACTGACTCACTCATCTCACAGGCCTCGCCACTGATGGAACGCAAACACCAGGGACCAAATGAAAAACTGAAAAAATCTCAGCTCTGTTCCGAAACCGAGCATGCATACTTTGGATGTAACTATTATTTAAATAAAAAGTGTGAAATCTCCCATGCGGAGCGTAACAAGTGTGGCACGCAGATATAATCAATCACTTCTGAGGTTTCATCTCTTACTCAGAAAGCTGCTCCCTACATAGAATCCTTTCCATGTTCTGGCCAGACCCCTTGTTTACCACAAAATAAAGTGATTTAGAACCTCACAGCCTACGAAATCTATGAATAGATACTTCATTTCCCAATGTGAGCACTTAAGAAATTAATTGCTTAGTTTAATTACCACAATAAATAGGATAATACCATGGTGTCCAGTACAATCAGGATTTTTAACATTATTATAGCTATAAAAAAAGTTGGAGTAGTAACAGTGTGTGGTACTGCACGTGAAAATGAATAGAAGAGGAAAATGTTAATATTTCTTTTGATGTTCCTCTGAAAGTATGGGCGCGTTATGGGTCAGATTCTGCTTTTCAGCAATAAATTTGTTTGTCTCAGAAGCAGCTTTCCTTTTCTTAATAGAGAGCCCTGCTGGAAGCCCAAGCAGAATAAAACGGGCATCCTTTTGGGATATCATTAGTAAGATTAACAACAAAATAACACTGTTTACAAGGGACCAGCACTGCCGCATTAATAACTTGAACATGCTCATTTCACAAAACATTTCTGGGACGTGGCAATTTAAACTAATGACTGCTGTCTGTGTGCTTCCATAACACCCACCAACAGTGTGTGCTTGAACATTCGTCACCTCTTCAGGTTAACAAATATTTAGGCTATTGGTTAGTTTTCATTACCAAAGATTCAAACAGCACGCAATTTTCACTTTCATGTTCCATCTGTGCTATTTATTTTTTAATTTTTTTTTAGTCTATGTATAGTCTCTTCAAGGCCAATAAGTTCACTCAACTAAAACTCTATCATAAAAAGTAGTTTATTTATCTCAACTCATGTTATGTTGAAAACCTGCATGTGAATACCGTCACAGGATGAGGTGAGATCTGAGTGAATTTAAAGATCAAGGACTCGACAGCATTAGTGCCCATTGTGATGGCATTACACAATAAAACAAACTCATTGCTGGTTGGCTTCTTAAAGACTTACAGTCAGGGTTTAGTGGCTGCGAGCCCTGCCCTTCTGTTCGGACTTGCTCTGTGCGATATTCATTCTCAGAACCAGGGGACAGACGATGACTATTTCATTAAACCCCTTCCCGTCTCCTCTTGCCATAAACTGCCATGAAGTAACGTCGCTTGTCATAAAAAAGAAAGAAGATGCGCTTTGCAAAATACCAAATCATCAGCTGTAATGCCAAGGTGTCAGCGTTACTATCAGCCATTTGTTGGAGGGCACCATTTCCATGTGAGATTTATAGATAAGGCATATCAATATTTCATTGCTGTAGCTGTGATGCTCAGATGATACAATTGTGAATTGAGATTTATTTCAGAGCAGGATGCCCCAGTGTAGCATAAGGCGTTTGAGATTTAAATAATCTCCTCCAACAAAGGCAAACAAAGCATAGAACAAAAGACAAGGTCACCCGTGAACAACCATTAAGTGGTTTACAATAGAATTATTGCTTCTTTATCTTCCTGCACACAAGGATTTGAATTACACAGAGTTAATGCATGAATGAACTGACAGTATGTATGCATCCATTAAATGTGTATGAATAAAATGCAGAAGAGGACGAGTGTGTGAGCGCGAAAGAGAAAGAGAGATGATGAGGTACCTAAAGAGGTTTATGCATGAAAGCTATGGTCCATCACTTGATATATGTACACCGATAATTGGCAGGAAAGTGGGAAACTTTCATTAAACTCCAATTAGCATTCATCCTGTACAAAAAGTTTGATGGGGAGAAGGAAGCAGAACAGGGTACAGCCAGATTACGTCTTTTAATTTGGTATGTAATGAGTTTGAGGCTCAGGAGACCCTTAAAATAAAGACGTTACAGATACTCAAACTATCCCCTCTCCAATTCTACCTTATTAACTTTAGAAGGTAAAATGTAGTTCTTCCAATAATGTCTCTTCACAGTGAAAACATGCCTCTCGTTGGACAACCATCAACAGATGATACACTTCAATCTTTAAAACATATACTAAAAACACTACGTCCTCACTGAAGCGTATTTGAGGATTATTGATCTCCACATACAATAATAACCCCTAAACAAGCAAGCTACTTGTATAAGCATTGAACTGATAGACTTCACTGCAATTTTGAGGCTTTTCTATTTAGCTAATGGAAAGTGAAATCTTTTCAGTTTGTTTAGAAAACATTTGCGCATCTGCCAGCACTCCTTTGACACTTAAGAATGAGTAAAGGTAATAGGAAACAGACAGCACAGTAATGGCATATACTTGGCATATATACTTCACAGTACAAAAAGACAAAAGCATACCTACATCTTTACACAAGAGACTTGCAGGTAGAACAAAAGAGCTCAGATCACACTGCATAAAGATGATATGCTTGTGGTGACAAAGCAATGCAATTGCTATCTGATGACTAATATGGCGTGTTAAATGCTGAAATAGGGATTTTTATTTGTTTTATTATATATATATATATATATATATATATATATATATATATATATATATATATATATATATATATATGCTTTTTTTTAATTGAAGCAAATGTGAAAAATATATTACAGGTAAAAATGTTAATACTAACTGTTCAAACATTAAATGAAACCAAACAGTGTATAGTTTATGCCGAAATCAATTCATTCCAATGCAGAAATTAATGCAAATCCACAACACATTTTCTGCTGAGCATAATTACTAGTCACCATCAATGGGGTGCTAATCGGATGGAGAGGGAAAAAAGCAACAAATCCTTTTACGTTTGCTCCATTTAGTATTTTAATATGTGTTTTCGTGAAATCCCTCACTTTGCAAATCATAATTAAGGATTTATTGACTGATTTGATCATTTGAGAGATTTTGTATTTAAAAACCCTAAGGTTGAAATATGCTTCGAAATGAGCAGCTAGCCACAGGAGATCCCAGCTGATGAAATAAAAACATTTCTGGATCGTTAAGAGTAAATAAAAAGGGATAAAACAAAGACAACAAGGGCTCCATGAGGAGGGGCACTCTAATACCACTAAATCCATTGTTAGTGAAATATAAACAATCCCCCACCACATGACTCACTGCAAACTACTTCTAACATTTGAAATTTGAAAGAAACGGATCAAACAACAAAACCCTAAAACCATAAGCAATTCTCATTTCGCTTCGGAATGAGATGAGCAATTCTAGATTACCCATTCACATTCACATCACATCAACTGCACACCTCATGCAATACAAACACTGGTGAGCTCTGTCTATGCTGGCCGCTGGCCATCAAGCGTGTGATTGGGAATCGTCAGCCTCTGTCTGCTCTCCTTAACGGACGCCCATTTTGGAGGAGAGGATTTGCCATACAGGAGCGGTGAGGCTGGAAATAAAAGTGTTCTTTCTCTCCTCAGCTTCCCTTAGGATCCTGTAAACAGCACTGGCCAGGCGATAACGCCACTCTATTGTGAGAAGCTCCTTGGTTCAATGACATCTCTTCACAACTGAGGCTCTAAAAGGACCTGGATTTGACGCAATTACTTAGCTCAAACTGCAGATAGAGATGATAGATAAAATGTGGAAGAAAAAAAAAAAAACATTCACAGGTCAAAGATCCAACCATTTTTCTGACCTGAAAAGGAGAAGATTTTTTTTTTTAATGCGGCAGATATCTGTATCAAACATATTTGCACTCATACACTTTAGAAAACATATTGCTCTTGGCAGCCACTGTGACAACAGATAGCTGACGCACGCATCTCAGAGGGACACACAAATGGAGCCAATTATAATGTATTTTGATATATGAGAAAGTTTAGACATCAACCCGAGGTGCTGACAATTCCCTGGGAGGGGAGAACAAATCAAACTCACACACAGAGAAAGGAAAAGACATACAGAGGGCGAGCAGTAAAGAACGGTGCGCAGGCCTATCGATCTTTGCCCTCTAGAAAAGAAAAGACCGAAAACCTTTCAAGTTACACACATGCGTGACTTGTAGTTCTTTTACAACACGCCACTGGGCAGAATCTAAACTGTCTAACGAGGAGCAAGTGATACCAGTCACATCGGTCGCCCGGTTCCTGACAGCCCAAATAAACAACTACCCGAGTAACTCCAGAGATTCACAGAGGGAAAACAGAAAGGGATGAACCACTGACAGAGGAATACACCTTGAACGTGGTCTGTCTGGATATAGAGCCTAGGGGGACACTGAGGGAAGTCTGGGCTGTGCAGGTGCAGGGGGTAGAGGGTGTGGGTGGGCTATGTTTATGTGTTATGAATACCAGTGAACAGATTGTGGAGCTGGGGGATATTTATAGGTAAACACACACCTTTGTCCTCCACTGCTTCACTACCCACATGCCCTTGGGTGATTGTGCCCCTACTAAGGGCGCTAGCACACTAGAGCTCTGACGAAGCTTTTGACGAGTGAATGATAGATCGATAGATAGAACGATAGACAGACAGACAGACAGACAGACAGACAGACAGACAGACAGACAGACAGACAGATAGATAGATAGATAGATAGATAGATAGATAGATGAAAAAGTCAGAACCCAACATGTACACGATACTAAACTATAATCCCTTCTTCAGTCACTTTATATTGGTCTCTCCACATCTCTAATGTGCAAACGAAATAACATCTTTGATTCTTAAGGGGAGGTAAGTTGATAGCATACAATACCAGAGAGATTTTGAAAATGTTGCAGAATTTGTAGAGTGGGAGTTAGCTGCTTATTACTCCGCTAGAGTTCACAGATTAGCTTATTTGAGGGGAATTGTGGATCGGTATTCATAAAGTCTGATACAGACAGAGCAAGGAGGGCAGACACATCTATCTTTCACATCTAATGTTTGAACATCAACTTACTGTTTAATATCACCTCTCTGAACTCAGGCTAACGAGTACCACGGCACAGCGTATATCTTGTAACGGAATACTTTCATCGCCGAGAAGGATTTCAATGATTGGTATTTCTGAGATAATCGCACAGACTGCCTCTTAAGAGCGAAGCACACTGGGATAAATGAGAAAGAACCAGACGCTAACTGAAACGGCTCTAGGTGAGAGAACGGTAGAGAGGTTGACTTGTGTCTTCACACTCATTCACGGCTTCAAAGTCATATGCTATCACATGGTGCATAAAACAGACCTTAACGGGGCACAGTCCATCAGCTGAGTGACATTTCAGCACAGAGGAAAGTTCCAGCTCTGTTTGTGAGGCTGATAAGCATGTGGACAGTCTCCATAATGCAATGCAGGAAGGCAAGTCCATGAATAAAATATCAATATCTGTGACATTCATACCAAAACTAGTGCAACACCTTTGGATTCTTGAAAAAATGCTAATAATTGGCAGAATCAGTCACAAAATATGTTCATAACAATTTTTCAGCATTTGCACAAACATGCAGCTCTTATTTGGATTTAATTTTCATGACTGCTTTAGAAATGAAGACAAAAAAGAGTGGAGGTATGGCATATAATTTTGAAGGTTTAAAACTAGCATTTACTTCAAAAATATTGCTTTCATACTCGCTTATGTGTATATATTGTGATTGTCTAATTGTGCATGATTGTCTGCAGCAATTTTGTCACTGCTCTTATTTTTAGCTCAACAGCTCCCTCTTTGAGAAACATTATGACCTGAGAGAGAACATCTGCCCTTGTTTGGGCACATTTAATAGAAAGTTAACTGATAGTTACCTTTTGGGTGAAAAGAAACATCTCAAATGTTAACATAAGAATCAAGTTTTCAATCTAATCAGCCTCAGGAAGCAAACAAACAAAAAGACTTGGAGGCATAGATGTGCAGAACTGATTTGAGCTGTTTCATAGATCACCCATTATGTGAAACAATACACCGTAAGGACACACCTGACTTCAGTGACCGTTTCCTAGCTTTGATTTAAGGCTGAATAAAGCCTCAGTTCATCATTGACACAGTTAATTCAAATAAATGAGAGGCATTGAAAACACACAGCCTCTAGTGTCAGGGTTCTCTGCTCTCACTGCACAAATGTCCGCCATAGATAATCAATGAGGCTTTGTAATGAAGACTTTTGTTCATTGGGGAAGAGGCTTTTAGATGATCGGTCACACTGGCTTTGTTCTGGATACAGGGCTGGGTAAAACCCAAGAGTTATGTTTAGACATATGCAACAGCCCAGAAAACACACGAAAGCGAATGCAGCAGTGAAACTGACCACGTTTACTAAATTCCAACTATTATTAAGAAACCATTAGATAGTATAACATGGATCATTCTGGTCCTGAATGTCGATGCAGTGCCCAAGTCATGACAAAATACATGACAAAACATCTGTTCATCTAGTTCATGCAGTACCCATATTAAACTTAGAAATAAATTCTGACTGACGGATGAAAATAAATGAATTTGCTTACTGAAAAATAATAACAATGAAAAACTGTCCCTTTAACAGTTTGATATACATAAAACGCTCTATGCAGGAAATGCTGTGCATATAGTAATGCAGGATAGATCACTCTTTGTGTGCCTATTCCCTATCCAGTCCCAATGCATCTCCACGCGGTGCCACATGTACTGCATTCTGGCCTGCGCTCAGGCCTGCTGATTGCTGCGACTCTAGCTTGATTAATGGTGGATTTGAAATGAAAATGATCTATTCCTCAGAGGTGTGAGGAAGTCTGCAGTCTTGATTGACTGTCGGCACAGGCCAAGGAGCCATGCTGGAGAGCTGCGCCATTAGAGGAGTTTGCTGAGGAGCGGATATCTCTCCACACACACCACCGGTGGGCAAAAGCAAAAGAGCAGCGGTGGAAGTGCAATTTAAGGCAGCTTCAAGGACATTAGCAGCCCCCGTTCAGACTGCCTGCTTTTGGGGGTGAGCGGGGTAAAGGCCTTCTGACTCTAATCTGAAATTAAACAGAGAGTGCAGTCATCTCTGTCCGCTTTGTGGTCTGAATGCAGCTACTTATCAACACACTGCTGATTCACAGCCCCCCTGCCGCTCACGCTGATGATAAACCAAAGTGAATCACAGCCAGCATATTCACTCACAGTCTTGTCATCTTAAAACAGCAGTAAAACGGCCCTTAATGAAAACATGACATATAGATGATTTAAGCATCTCCGTGAGAGTTCTTCTAGCCACGGGACAGTGGTTCTTTGAGGAATTAAGGCGAGATGAAACTAGAAGATGAAATTTTAAATCCAAAGCACTAGACATGTGGAATCTGACTGATCTGCCAGAAATCCATTTGCATCGAGCGGCACAAGACCATTTTTATTGAGCGCTCGGTATCTATGGTGAGCACAGCTTTTGAGTCTTCCAAGAAATTCGAGCAAGTTGAAGAGGCCTCTCCAACCGCACTTTCATAGTGAAGCACCAGGCTGCAAACAGCTCTTTTATATAAATTCTATGCTGTCAGCCATGTGTGTTTAAATCAGCACGGGGGAAACGGTGTGCACACTGTTCCGGGCCACGCTGCCAACTCCGGTGTCTATTAAAATAGATTGTTCTCACCGTGCGTGACCTTCTGCTTGTATTGGTACTGAGGCCCAACATTACTACCGAAATTAGGATAGCCTGTGTCCTCCCTTAACAGTGTAATAAAGTCCATACAAAGTGATTTATATCCCTCCACCAATGAAAAAGGTCAGATCAATTCCCACACCTGCAAACTCTGTCTTCATTTAACACGGTCGCATGCGGACATCACGGACCATGTCATTTGCACGGCAAACACATGTATAAGTAAGTGTATATTCATGATGTGTTTAAAAGGAAAAGTGCCTGGTATTGATTGGAGATTGGATTGCCCATTTGCTTTTTGTTTTGTACCCAGCAGATGCACAGCCTCGAGCATTAGATTGCAGAGCTATAAAGAAGACTCTGTCGCGCGCTCTCTCTCTACCTCAGGCAATCCTTAAACTCATCAGCGTTTTAATGAGACTTTCAAGCAGGGATGAATTAACTGCCTGCCTCTTTTTTATTTTTTTATTTTTTTGACTGGCAGAATCCCTACAGACAGCACAAGCAAACAGAGAAACCAGACCACACATTATTTCATATTTTATCTGATATTCACAATAGTCTCATAAACAAATTAAGAGTGGGATCTCCTCCACCTGACAGTGATGGCTTATTACCTTTTTTCACTCTCTCTCTCTCGCTCTCTCTCTCATTTCAAAGATTTTCCTACATACAAAACACTTTTCCATTTATCCATGTATGAAACATTCACTGGTGGCTATATGAGGGTTGCTGAAATGCAATAATCTAAAGGCTGAAATAGTATCTAGGGAGGTCACAACATTATTGTTTATAGGATTATTGCACTCGCGTTATAGCAAACAACAATATACGCATTTTATGGCACATTTTAGATGCCTTTGATGCAAACTGTAGAACAGCATGTCTCAATTGACAAAATATTCTTTGGTTTGTACAGAACTTTACAATGTTTATTCACATCATAAGAGGACTTGATGTGTTTTTTTAAGGTCATAACTAAAAATAAAAGTCATAACTAAAAATAAAAGCCGTACTGGAAGAACTTTCTGTGAAATGCTGGATTGGACAATAGCTATTTTAAACAATATAAGTGAATCTGTGGTATGCGTTTATTTGCAAAATGCTGCTTTACAAGCACATACTTTACAAGAGAGGGGCTATTCAATGAGAGGTTCTTTAGGACAACGATGGAATATTCCATTGATTCTTTTAAAATAAGGACCTGAATTGAATGCTGTAACTGTTAATATGTTCTAAAAAATTTACCGTTTCTGATAATACATTTAAGAGCATGCAAACAAGACCCACATTTTATTTAGTTAGGTAAAATGTCCTTCAACACTATGACCCAATTCACGTGATCCCTCATCCTAACATCAGTCATCTTTCACTGACATATGCTGTTCTAAATCTGACAAATACTGATTCTAAGACCTTTATACAATGAATCATCCTTTTGAACATCTAAAACAGCATTACCACCTAAAATAAACAGATCGATATTGCAGAATGAGGTCTCATTTTCTTAATGGAAATGTTTGATTTAGTTAAAAACGCATTGAGCCTATGAGCTGTTAGATGTTGGATGTAGCACCCATTCCAAGCCTTCTCAGCCGAATGGCTGCGGGGTGGAGTAGTGTTTGCCTTTCTAAAGTCCTCGTGTCTCTAGGCGGCTTCTATGCCTCGACTCAATTTAATAGCCATTACCTAAGGAGCTCTGTGACTCTTGGCATAACCGGATAACTAACAGCCACAAGCTGCGTGCCCATAAGGCTTTCTTCTTGCATACCCCATATTTAAAGCTTAATAGTACCCTAACGCTAAGTAGAGAAGATAAGAATAAGAGAGGGCGGTGAGCGAACAGACAGTGTTATTAGCTTGCTGCCTCTTAACGCATCAATAAGTCATGAAATGATTTCTGCACTTTCTGGCTGTTCTTTCTTCAGAGAGATACAATCAATAAGTAAGCTGTATGTGACTCATTAAGGGGACTTCACTTATGATTATTTAAAAGAAAGGTTAAGATATGTGCATCGCGCTTTGTTAATGCCGTTTATGAAACAATTGGATTAAGGTTCACTAAACCTTCTGAGCATGTCTTCTCATAACATGTGAAGAGAGTTTGTGTGGTCTATTTCACAGTCTGGTGGACCTCTGAAAACATTAAAGGAATAATTCATCCAAAAATGAAAATCTGTCATTATTTACTCGCCCTCATGTATGCTGGTATTTTTCACAACAATAGAAAACTTGAAGAATATTCACACAGCTCTTGTCTATGCAACGCAACTGTGACCACATCTGTCAGGCTCCAACAAAAAGGGAGAAAAAGCATACAAGTATTATTATATGATTGCTTAGTGTGAGAGGGAAAATATTTTTTAATTCAGGGTTTCAGATAAAGATAAACACATTAAGGAACTTTAGGGACAAAATTAAAATTGATAACATTTTTATAATATTTATACAATTCAATCAAAGCCTTCTAATGAATTTAATCATTACATTTGATTCCGGTCTTTCCATTCCCCTAAATTTTACCTCTTTTTTTTTAATAATTATATTTACTGAATTTTCACTCTAATACAAAAATAACAAGACATCGCCCAAAACCTAAACGTTACCTCTTAAAATAATAAAGACGTTTCTTACACCATTTAAGATATTTAAGACTTTAAATTTCACAAACTTGATTTGTCAAGACTTTTTACTTGTTCTATTCCCATACATGCTCCTAATTTTTGGAGTCTGCACACATCTATTTTTGCCAGAAATGCAAGTGAAAAATGTGCAGTGTCAAGGCCTGTGCTTGTCCTTTTTAAAGATATGTGGCCATGTTCACTATGAACTGTAGGATGAACACACTTACAAAAAAAAACTAAATAAAATAAAATGCAGGTTTTGAACAACAAGAGGCTAAGTAAATAATAACAAGACTTATTATTGGGTGAACTACACCTTTAAACAGGGAAGGACATGGAATCCTTCTCTGCTCTCAGATCTGTTTACTTGAAGAGTGATGTCTGACCTCCGTATGACAGAAGCTCCTCCCGCTCCTTTGCTTTGACACGCTGGCCTTAGGTGACTAAGAGAGAAAAAGAGTTTGAAAGGAGAGAGCCGAGCAGGAGGAGGGGGCGGATGGGAGCAGAGTCATAGCAGCACCAACACCTAATCCCCTCCTCCTGAGATTTTATTGGCAGCTCTAGCAGAGAATGGCAGACACCCATTATAACTTAACACATCAAAATGGCAATGTGGCACACGTAGAAAAGGCCACCTGAAGACAAACACAGCGGCCCTCGCTTTATCTGCTGTGAGCTCACAGACAAACGCTTCCATCAATTTGGCCAGCAACAATCGATTCTCTCTCTCTTTCTCCCTCTCGCTCTCTCTATCTGTCTCTGTTCTCTTAACTTTCAGAAGACAAGGCTTCACATGGCAATACAATTAAAATTTCCTAGCAGAACTTACATTCCAGATATTTCTGATTATAGCATTCAACCTGTTGCTCGGAGACGTGTATCAAAGTCACAAAGTGCTGCGTATCGCATGGAACTGTGCCATGGCCACCTTTTCCCCCCACCCCCTTCATTTGCAAAGCGGAACAAGGATTCCCGCTGAGTCTGGCCCTCCCCTTACTTATCAGCATGCACAGGACCAGGCTTTGAACCCCAACTCTGTTTCTCAATTTCACATGCAAACACACTGGTACTCATTTTAATATATTTGAATATGGATCACACTGCGCCGTTTCATATCACGGAACAAAACAAGGAGGAAAATAAAATGCAAATCACCTAGATGTAAAGGAAAGGCCACATCTAAGAAATAGTTAGACAGAAGCGATATAAACTTGTCCTGATAAGTATGAGAGAGTGGGGTGTCAATTGGTAACTGTCCTAGTAATTACAGTCATGTGGCCATTTATTGAATACTGTTGTATTCAGATACATATACTATATTATACATATACTTAGGGCTGGGTATCGAGTTTGATACTTTTTAGGCACCAACCGAATTGCCTCAATACCACTGAGTATCGAAAAACATCTCAGCGTTCGGTACCAAATTTCGATACCTAAAGGGTTAATGTCATCAACGTCAGTGAGCCAATAAGCCTGCAGCACCAGGTGTGTTGGACTAGAAGTGCAAAGATCAATTGGCGTTTGACATTCGCAAGAGAGATTCGAAAGTGTACAGAGCAGTCTGCTCTCTATAGCTCTTGTTGTACTGTATTACTGTAATAATGTAATCGGTCGGCTCAGTTGGTCTTCGTCAAGTCGAACACACCTAATAGTTTACATTGATTACACAGAGATGTGACTCACATGTGAGGCTGTAGTGTGAATGCGTCCCAGCCCCCTTAGATGTAAGGCTGCATTTACACTGGTGCGTTTTTGTTTTAAAATGAAAACGATCCTCGCCATACTTTCCACTATCTCTGACAAACGACAGACCGGAAGTCATTCATTTCCAATGGAGAGTAGTGCTGGAGCTACGTGGAGTTCCGATCATATGCAAATGTCCGTTCATACTACACGACCGAAAGCTCGTGTTACGTGACCATGCATGCACACTGTAGCATCATGCTACATAAGACAATAAATCAGATTTATATTCCGCTTTTACTCAAAACTCACTTTAAATCACCATCGAGTGTTTGTAATAACTTCTGATTGCCGTCTAATGTGTGTTTTGGCTGAAATGTAATGTTGCTGAAAAATGTTATTAGGCTACCTCTGAGTCAGAACAGCGATCATGGAAGAGAGAACACAGGCAGACAGTGCTGGAAGGTGTTAATGCTCATCAGTAAATCAGTGGAAAATGAATAGAAATTATGATTCTGTTATCATAGTTTAAATGTAGCCTAACAGATGTGTAAACTGAAGACTATTTGAGCTTTATTAAAACTATTTGCACTTATTTATTGCGTTGCTAGCATTTTGTTTCTTTGTAGAGTGGCTCGGGCTATGAGCATTTTTTTTTTAGATAATGTAATTTGTTAAAATTGATTTCATAAAATTGGTATCGAAAAAAGTATCGTTCAGGAACCAGTATCGAAGTCAAGGTATCGGTATTGAACATTTTTGAACGATACCCAGCCCTACATATACTCTGACAAAAGTACTATAAAAAATATTTGTTCATATTTTTAATTTAAAATAAAATCAGCAATAACTCAACTTACCACTTGACACAGTACTGTTACCTGTAACATGTAAGTTGCAGTGTTATTTTAGTATCATTGAGATACTATTATAATTTTTGGAATCAGATTTTATATTTTGTATTTTTTGCTTTCATGTAATTTTTAGCTAAATATTTAGGCATTTTATTTTTGATTAAATTAGATCTTATTCATTTTTATTTCAGTTTTAGTTATTTTAACATGTTAAACTAAATGTTGCCCTTAAAACGAAGTTCTTACAATATGGAAATATTACATTATATTATGAAATTATAATAACCCTAGCAAGACACTAGACCACTTATTTAATTTATTTGGCACTACTATGATAACATCTTCTAAACTCATTTGATTAGATTAGATTGATTAAAATTAGGAACATTAGTTTTCCCGCTATCTCATTTCTCCTTGCCTAGAGGACAACTTGAGTAAAAATGACACAGCTTACCCCAATCTACCATACCAAACTATAAATATAACAGAGCTCAAGATTTTGACTTCCCTGATGGTGTCCTTAAGGTCTGTCTCACAAAGACTAACGGATTCTCACAGCTGGTTGATGAGTGGTGTGATTCCTTTCACCCCCTATAAAGGTAGACCGTTTCACACAATTCAACATAACTGCAGCTGTTCACCACTACTTCAAATGTATCCATGGCCTTGCTAACATGCATTATCTCTTTACCAAACCATATACACACACACACACACACACACATATATATATATACACACATATATATACACACATATATATATATATATATATATATATATATATATATATATATATATATATATATATATATATATATATATATATAATTTATATTAATGATAATAATAAGTATTTTAATAACAACAGCGGCAGCAACAACTAACAAATATTAACTACTACTACTATTAACTGCAATCTTGGAATTACACTCTGCCACAAGAACCAATAATAAAGTATGACCCAATTTACTCATTTCAATTCATATGGTGGAATGGTTGGCATGAAAGGAGCAGCTTAAATTGTCATCGTGACATTTCAGCCTGCAATATAGCAACTCAATATGAGTGCACAAATATAGACAGAACTGCATGAAAAAATTAAAATAAAGAACCTAGCTGCTGAAGTGTGACTGGACCTGCTTCAACTTGGTAAATGATTCAAGCTTACAGGATCAACAACAGTCCTTGTGTGCTGTGTGATCCCTACCAGAGATGATTTGATTTGTGTTTGGGGGCGTCAGGGAATACACCAAGTCATGATTGACAGCCTTGATAAGGACCTTTCTCTCCCTATCCTGTGATTTGAAAAATGTCACGCGCCTGATCTCAATTTTGCAGATGACATGCGCCACCAGCCACAAAGGTCAGAGCAGGTTTGGGGACTGCCATCTTATTGATATCCGCGGCAAACATGAAAAATGGGATTTGAAATGATCCGCCATCTGTTTTAACTAGTGCAAGCTGCTACTTACATCATAAGATAATTACAGTATATAAAAAGGCTGATCTGTGAAGCAGGGCTCCACTGGAGCGCAGTGCAGTAGGTGAGGTATTGTCTAAGGCAGCCAGGGAGTAAGAAGAAGAGTTTGGCAGACATGATATTAACAAGCATGTACATTTGACTCCATCGAAAATCCACCTTGTTGTCCTACTGGCTGTCAGTGATATGAACAAGGATGAACCGTAAGGATCAGGCCAGTATTTCAGAGCTCTACTTGTTTTTTTCATCGGCACAGAAAATACTATATATTTTTCATTATTACATTTACATTTAATTTTAATTCTCCATATATAAAGCATATTTTGCATTTATTATTTATGCGTCAAATTTTAGATACAGCATGTCCTTCTTGTTTAGCCCTGATTAATTAGCTTTACATTCATTTTCACTGAGAGTCCATGCGTTGTGCTGTACACTATAAAAAGCCATGGGTTTTAATGACGGCGAGATGTTCTACTAACTACATGAGTGGTCACAAACACATATGAGTGTTATTTGGAAGATATGTATTTGGCATATCTTGTTAAAAAGCCTCTATTATTTCACATTAGGATTATTTGGCGTTACAATTTTCAAGATTGTAACAATGTCAAAACATCTCCCGTGATCCTGCTACACATTAAAGCAAGGATCCTTCCCTAAAATCCTTCAAACTCACGTGTTCTCAGTGACTCCCGTGTTTACCAGCCACTAACCACAGTGGCTAAAATTACATAAACAGTATTTAGCTGGTAAGCTGTAATCACTAAAGTAATTGTAGAAGAAGGGCTGCATTCGAGGCGAGCGAGTGCATCGTGAGCTTGGGAAATCTGTTGGGGGCAGCTGATTTTACATATAAAGTGGCGGATATTACTTTCATTAGATTCATTTTTTTTTTAATCATTATTTGGCACTTCAGTCATTTAATTGTGCTCAGAGTGACTTCTTTAGTTGTGGTTAATCATGGCTCAGTTAAGGCCTGTTTCTCATTGCAACAGCAGCTGAGTGCTGCACTGTGGGATGTTATTGGGAAACTACAGTGCTAAACAAAGGTGGCTTGCAATACATTTCCCCCACACAGAGCGAGATTTTAATAACTCCACCAATGTGGAGACAAATATTGCTGCGAGATAAGACGCTGCAGGTGGTTAGACACCAAAAATGATATTGCTCATTAAAGGATCATTTTTCAAAACATTAAAAAAGTATCATGAATGTTTCTGCGAAGCCATTAAAATAAAGGGCAAGCAGAGGCATCATGCGGCTCACAGAAACTTCGAAACATTTTAAGAAGAACGTAAATTGTGAAGTCTAATGGTAAAGAAAAAAGAAGCTGGGACAAAATAAGATGGAATTGGGCCTGTGAATGCTTTTGTTAGTGGCCAATAGAAAGCACTCAAGCACAGACAAGCTGTAATTCGGTTTCCTTTCACAGGTCGAGCCAAATCCAGGTCATCTCCTGTATGAGGTATGCTTTTCTTCGGCTGTCTCTCACCCCTGCCTGACTACAAACAACAGGCAGCCTGCTCTCATAGAAATGAGTGACAGAGCATAAAACAGTCAGGATTAGAAGGGACAAAGACATCCATGATGAGCCTAAACTGTGATGTTTTGCATGACCAATGCCACTACCATGCATCCAAAAAGGCATCTTTGTGTCTTGTTTCTTCTGAGAGACTGATCTTTTTCATTGGATGGAAGTGGTTCTTGAAAAAGTAATTAGTATTGAGGAGGAGGAAAAAAAGTTGTCTGTCAGTTTCCTTTACAAGCATTACTCTCAATGATTTTAAGGCACAAAACCTGGACACCTATTCAAATAGGCATTTACTGGCTAAAGCACCTGGATTCAAAAACCAGATGACTAAATTAGACAGACATCTGTGCACATGTAAACAAATATTGTCAATGTTGTTCAGGCCAAACCATTAATATTCTGCCTTTTCCAATATCTCCTGATGGCTCAGTTTGTGGATGCTAACCAGCCTGAATCAAGCTCTTTTCAGATGCTGGGGGAAGAGAGGAAAAAACAGCAACCACCACAAATAAATGAATGAATTTAGTAACATACCTTATTTAAAAAAAAAAAAAATTCTACAACACTAAGTCTGTATTCATATGACTGCTTTGTTATGTTCTATGTGCAACAGTACTGCAAACTTGGCCCAATGGATACATTCATTATTACATTCTATTTATTCCAAAAGAAATGGGGTCACCATCAACAACAGCAAAAGTATGCTTTCATGGACCACTGGAACGTAATTGGAGCACCACACCAAATCAGTCCTCAACAAGTCAAAACTGGTTGCACCTTTAAGTGAACATAAAACAGCACACAGAACCCAATTTACTTCCATAATGTCATACTGAGTAAAACAAGTTATTCAAAGAGAGAAAAATGTAGGCCAGGGCTCAATTTTATCCATTGGCAATTGATTAGATTGTGAAAAGTGGGCGCAAAATAAAACTAGACTGTGATGCAAGTTTGCAGATTGCACTCCTCCAGAAAACTAGTTTTGAGACTTTTATTATAATTTTTATTGCTGTAACACACACTAACGTTTTAGAAATAATAATTTAGTTAAATAATTTAATGAATTAATAACAATTTTGACTTCAAAGAAAAGTGACAATCAATCTATGACTGTTGTTTTAGTTCAATTAAAACCAAGGAAGAAGAGTGTTGAGTCAGCTAAGGTGCGGAGGAAGGAAAGCGTACCGCACTATTACTGTAAGCTATTTATTGAGCGTTGCAGAAAGTTGTCAGGACGAGGTTGTTTTGTCTTGCAAATAACCTCCAAGGAGAGGGTTTGACGTTGCTACGGTTTAGTCATGCATGTCATCTGAAGAACTACAGCATTATCTTTTCATTCATCAATTCATTTTCATTTCCCTTTATTGTTTTGCCTCCAGATGTCCCCCTGATAAAGCCTCTCTGAGATTTGTCACATCTGGTAAACACTCTAATTCAACACTACTTGTTTGTTCACTGCAGCATTCAGAGAGATTCAGTGAAAAAGAAACATTGTAGCTGGATATTCGGAGTTGTTTCAAACCTATTTGATTCTGACAGCTTTTGACAGGTCGGACTCAAAAGCTCTATCAGGCTACCAGGTGGAAATACGAAATGGTAAGATGAAGGTGGAGGGGGCGGAGGGATGTAGGGGAGTCAATAATGAGACACGCTCCTTCACACCCATGGAGAGCTTGGCGAGGGGAGAGCAGCCACATTAAAGTGCTTTCAAGAAAGAAGAAGAAAAAAAAAAACTAGCCTCAGCCTGTCCAACAATCCCAGCATGCAGAGAGAGGTTGACAGTGACAGGACGTATTTCTTGCCTGGCAAACAGCATTATTTTCATTTTCTGCTGCATTGTCGACTCTCATCCAGGTGTGCTGTCAGTATTTCTAAGCAGAGCAGTCAGCCTCTCTGCACGTGTCCATCCATGTCTGCGTACCTGCACCGCCGGACAGAGAATGAGAGAGGGGGGCCCAGATAGGGGGCTGCCACATCTCTCCGATATTCAAACAGGCAAAAAAGGGAAGAGGAATAAAGAAACATTTCATAAAAGCCATCACTCATGCAGGGACAGCTGGGGTGGACAGGCCTGCTTCCTGCTCCTGATATGCCCTCTGACATACTGTCTACTCTCCCAGCCTGTTGTGTAGCGGAGAGGACATCCTGCCCTAAAGAGTCAGTCTCACCTTGACTGCAAAACAAATACAAGAAGAGTAGCCCCCTTCACTGGACATTAAGCGGTCATCATCATAAGCAGGCTGCCAGAGTCAGACACAACGGAAGATGGGCGATGGCGAATGCAACACTATGAAAGAGTGAAAAGTCTTGGTTTGAAACTACAGGGCCATGAGTGGAGAATCACTATACACATCAAATATATCAATCCAAAAAACAGATACGTATATAGATAAAAAGATGGCACTATCCTTGGACCTTCTGAGAACATCCAAGAGAACAGGATCTGTACAGATTCTGTAAATGGTAAAACTCTCTTACTAGATTTTCTTTTTCGCCCTCAGATGTTCACTTTGCTTTTAATCTAGTGCCAGAATCAGTGTGTGTGTGGTAAGTGTGAGAGTGCTGCCCTCAGCATCTTAATCCAGACATGTTTGGCATGCATGTATGTGTGGTGCAGATAAGGCCAGCATTTTTGGAGAGCTGAGCCAAAGCGGCAAACGTAGAGCACATCTCCATGGATTGATCTGCAGGGGGAATGTTTTCTGTAGGTGTGACAGGAGGGAGAAAAAAAAATATAGAGAAGGGGACACACCTCTTTAGAGTTTGCCAAGACTATAAACTTTGTGTACTAACAACGAACAATATTTAATTATGCTAGGTTCATGTTAAATTCTACATATCATTATACATTTTGTAATATATATGAATGTATTAAGATCAAACATGTATTAGCAATTAACAATATTATATGTATAAATTAATATTAACCTATATTTTAACTGCTGTATGTTGCTCAGAGATCTAAAGCTTAAATCTGCTGTGGCTTTGTTTTAGTTTTTTCATAACATGAATGACTGTGCAAGCATGCATTTCTGAGATATGGCATTATAATAAAACTATAACCTGTTAACCTTCGCCCCCCCCCCCCCCCTATACTATCTGATACTATCTATCATCCAGAGCTGATAATGCTCAAAAAGATAAAAAGTTATAGACACTGACATGCCTTGAAAAATGTTTTTCCACACTGAATGTTTTTTTATTTCATATACAAATACATGAAATAAGTCCTGGAGCAATCCAGAAAAGTTTTGACACACAAAGGATTGACAGCCACATGTCTCATGAGTTCATATTTCAAATTTGAAGACGATACCATGAAAAATGAGATTCCTGCAATATTTTTTCTGAAAATATTTATAGTCCCCCCAGCCCCTCTTGCAGTATTGCAGAATTATACAAACTATTTTAGTCATTATACATATTCATGACATGGTCATAGAGTCAGTAATCGCACGCTGATGTGCTTCCATACAGATGATAATCATACAGATGGGCCATATAATCAATAATAGCTGATCATTGAATCACAATGATAGCCGTCATCGAGTCGGTAATAAACACGCTGATGTGCGTCCATACATATGATAATCATGCAGACACGGCCACATTCCCCACACAATACACACACAAACATATAAAAAATGTTGAAGAAAAAAAAAAGAAAGTTTTTTTATGGAAAACGCAGATCGCTAAGTTACGCCCCGTTCAGATGACAGCTGCGTCACAGCGTGCGTCACTCAGGAGAGAGCGCCAAATTCAAATAAACTATATTCCGCTTTTCTGAGACTTTTTTTTCCGTGGACGGTCTCATTCTGTTTGTAAAACTGTATGCTACAGCACCGTGTTGTTTTTTAACCACCAAGATGCTGTTTTTGAGCGTAATTTATTCCATAACGGACGTGAACAATAACTCTCCCGAAAAAATGAAACGTAGAGAAAGGAATATTCATCCTTATTACAACGTTATTGTTTCGCTGGACTAAAAGTGCTCGCTGGGATGTTGTTCTGTCTCTAACTAAACTGGGATTTCAGCAGTGGATGCGTTTGTGGCTCGTTATTACAATGATAATGGTACGTACTGCTTTTTTATTCTGCATGTTTTGATGTGTACTGCTTACACAAATGTAGCAAATACATTCCTTATAAGCTTTCCATCTGAAAACAGCGATCTGTCGTCGATGCGTGAGGCTTAGACCTTCAGAATGATATATAGTTTGTCAAGATTAATGATATTCTTTCACGTTAAATTAATTCATAAACATTAAACTAGTGGGGAAAAATACTTCAGTGCGCCGTCGCTCTGGCAAACGTTAACAGGATAAAAATGAAGTACAAAACTATGACAAAAACTGCAAAAAGGAACACCAGATATGCATATAAAAGAAATTAGTTTAAGCATGTTTGGCCACATTATACCTAATAACCAAAGTCACAGAAAAATGAAGATCCCACATTAAAAGCATCAAAGTAAAAGAATCTCCTCCATTTATTTAACAAATCATATTTACATGAGAGAGAAAAAAACACTTGTTTTCTAATCCATGTGAAGAAGCTATCTTGGAATATGCAATGCAACCATGAGCTAGATAGTACTGAGCTCATCATGCAGAAACAAGGCTTTGTAACTTCTCAGTCCCACAGAAGAACAAAAAAAAGTGGATAAGACCCCCCCCCCCTTCATTTTTTCCTCCGCTCGGACACCAAACTACTTTGCCCGTGGCTGTGCCATAAACCGAACTGATTTATGGGCACATTTGTGTCAGATTTCCCCTTGGATTGTCAGTCTGATTTGGCATGGAGTCACAATGGCGGCTCGAGGCAGAAAGTTGGTGGTCCCTTCTTTAGTGGGGTGCAGAGGGTGGGTTTAACAAGGCAGATCGGTCAATAACAGCCGCTCCAGGCTTCCCCGGCTCTATTAGGGAAGGTCAGAGTTGTAAAAATACCAACATCAAGAAGAACCCATTCTTGATCGCGACGGGATCATCATTACCGATTGCCTGCTCATGGAAGGGACTGCATTAAACAGGAAATTGTGAGGCAATATCTACGCCGTGGATGGGTTGATACGGCCATCTCAGTTCATCTGCAATATACGCTTTATGCCTATAAACGGGAGCTGCCTTTATTGACAAACACAATTTAACAGCACTATTCGGAGAGATGACAGGATAAATCAAGGCCACTCTTATATATGTCAGTCAGGTAATGAGAGATATCAGATGAACGAGAGGTGAGTATTCCTCTCACTGAGACTCACTCATCCCACATCAGTCAGGGAACAGAGAGCGCCCAAAGCAACATTCAACCTGACCCCATTTAAGGCTTAACTAACAGCAGATATATTTTCGGTGTGTTCCCTCTCGCCAAGACATGCGGCTGAACTCCTGATCCCTGCTTGTTCTTTCTGTCCCCAGGGAAATTATCAATCTTTAATTATCCAGGCCCAGCACCAAGCAACAGGGTGGGGGAACCATGGTGGCAGAGATGATATTCCCACAACGGACCATTCAGCACTGACGGGCATATAAAATATTGGGCATATAGAGATACTCTCACATACTTACATTTGCAGGATGTCCTTGAACTAGAGGATTCTAGCATAAAGCAAAATCCTTTTTTTTAAAGTGTCTATTCATTTTCTGCAGATGGCTTTGAGGATGTGCAGCTTAATGTGACCTTGCGAGAATGAAGGTTCAGCTGCACTTGAGGATGCATGGTTTTCTGTGCACGTAAAAACACTTGTATGATTCCTCAAAAGGTTTTAAAATGGCTCAAGTTGAGTTTTGGTCAGGATTTAGCACTTAAATAGAACCTTAAATAGAATAGACTGGTTTCGGAATCCTGGGTTAAAGCATAACCAGCACAGCATAAAGGATAACATACAGTCAGTCAGTTTTTTTATAAATTAATTTGTAAAAAAAAACGGCCTTGTATCATGCATAAAGGGATTTATTATATGACTATCTATCAAATAAATCAATATATAAACATGCTATACTAATGTAAGTCTCCTTTTCTCCTGGCTTTCCAGCCTACTGTATACTTTCAAGTATACAATAAATAAATAATAATGTTCATTCATATTTCACATACACATTGTTACTGCTTCAGTACAGTGTTCAGTACCTGATTTACACTTACACACTGATTTACTTAGCAAAGCTGTAAATACTGTACACCTGTTTATTACGCCTTAACATAATGGTCATACATAACATATATCACATATTTTATGTCTTCTTGTTGCTTTTGTAAGTGGACATTGGAAGCTTCATTTACCACAGAAAATGTCTTGTATGTGCAAGAACACCTGACAGTTATTTTTAATTCAGATTTATAATTATTATTATTATTATTATTAAATTAAAAATGACATTCCACAGAAATGATGAAACTTCTTTGCAGAAGTATTGTAAACTGAGTGAATGCCCCCATTGTTCAGAGTTGAAGTAGCGTGTCAGAGAGCACTTTGAAGAAATTTTGACTGAATGAAAGGCTGAAAAGAACGGCAAAACTTAACACAGCACTTTTTTCTGCCTAAACATTTTCTGTTGCGCAACTTTGCTGAAGACAAGCAACAGCACAAGCGATCAAACTAAACAGATAACAACGGCTTCATGAGTGGAGGCAGGCATTTGCAAGAGCATTACTCTTGCATACTGAATTTTCTGTTGACATACAGCTTGCACTTCACAAAACAAGGTCTTGACCACAATCATCAAAACACATGCTTTATGACTGCTGTGCTCCAGTTCACTCTAGAATGAAGAACAACCGATATAGAACAGCAGCTGATTCATGTGGCAGCTCAACACCAGGACACCATCTCTGCTCTTAAAATTTCCTCTCTCCTCCTCCTCTTGTCCTAGCTTCGGCTTTCATGAATTACAAGCACACAAAGTTACTAAACAAGACACAGCCATTTACATTACGGACAAGACAAATAGAACGAAAAAGGGGTAGCACCTGAACAATTACACTGATTCATTTTCCATATGCAGGGCATGATTAATGTTTTGGTAACACTTCTGTTATGAGGTAAGGAATACATATGCATGGGGAGACCATGCACTTCCATACTGCATGATCTGCCAACTGATTATTTTTATTTTTTCCCCCAGTGTTGTCAAGCTGGGATGTTGCTAGACAGTGGCTAGAGTTTTTTTGGGAGGCTGCTTACCATATCTATGGTTCGAAAGAAAGAAAGAAATATATATATATATATATATATATATATATATATATATATATATATATATATATATATATATATATATTTATATTAGGGCTGTCAAAGTTAACGTGTTAACGCATGCGATTAATCTAAAAATGATAATGCATTAATATTGTTTTAATGCAAATTAACCGTTTGATAAGGTTTGACCCCAACTTCGTGCCGTCATCGCAACGCGTAAGGTAATCATTTCCTGCGTCCCAATGTGCACACTATCCATCCTAAATTCCATGTGATCTTTGTAATTTTCAATACTATTTAGGGCAGATAGGGTGAATAGTATGCACATTGGGACGCAGGGATTGTGTGATTATGAGGCGCCGGGCTAGACAAGTGAAGCGAACGTGGAGAGAGAGAGAGAGAGAGAGAGAGAGAGAGAGAGAGAACAACTCTTTATTCATTAAAAAACTAATACAAATTTTTTTTTAAATATTGCCAAACAATTTTGGCCTCATCACATATAACATATGTATATTAAACCCCCAAAAACATGTACATTCAGAAACAAACAAAAAAAATGAATTAATAAAACAAATTACAAATTTAGGAATAAAATCTCCTCTTGGTCAACCACACACAACACTTCTGCCTGTCCCCAAAACTCATTGAAAGCAACCACATTTTTTGTTAATTTAAAAAAAGCAAATTCTGCTTTAATCCTTGCAGATACAAAAGCCTTTAAAATAAGTTCAGGTTCAGTTGTCCCGCTGACTTTCCGCTTATTTTTCCTTGTAATCCATATTGCCAGCTTTGTTTCACCAATTAAAAAATTGATTAAAGAAATTCTTGCTTTATCTGTTGCAACATATTTTGGGCCAAATATAAATATATTTTCATCCATATCTTCCCCAAGTGCTCTAAGCCAACTTTTTAAAATCTGAAACACACCATTTAGCCTAGAACAATCTAAAAATAGATGCTTCAAAGTTTCTTCATGACCACAAAAGATACATTCCTTCCCCACACTGGGGTCAACACGTGTCAGGTATCTGTTAGTTGCAATTGCCGAATGCACAATCCTCCACTGAAGATCTGCAGTGCGTTTTTCTATAGGTGATTTATATAAAGACCTCCAACATCTCCTAGGAGAAGAGCCCTGGCCAATCACCTCCAACCACTTTGATTCTTTACATTCCTTCAGCTCAGATTGATGTGAGACTTTCACACATGATATATACAAGGATTTCTTTGAAACATCTTCAAACAAATTCAGTTCAGGTATACAGAAAGAAAGAAGTGATTCCTTCTCAGGCTTTTCATCTATTATCATTGAAATCTGAAGTTTTGGAAAACTTTCTCTCATTTCATCCTCTTGTTCACCACAACGATTTTCTAGTATACTTTGTCTGTAGATAGAAGGAAGAACTGAAAAAATTTCCTTCATTACTTTATCCATAAATCTCACAGACTTAATGCCCGTCAACCTACACAGTTCTTGGGGACTCTTCCACTCGTTTCCATTCTTTAGATCAGACAAACATGTGCATTCTGCTCTCACCATTGATGTTTGCAAACTTCTCATTTTCAACACATTTGCTTGTATTAGGGGATTGTTAAAGAGTGGTTCATTTTTTATCCAACCTTCAAGGTTTGGATCTCTCCTCACTTGAAAAACAGAATTCCACACTTTCAAAACTGATTTATAAAACGGAGAAAAATCAGTCCATTCCATATCTTTCAGACTGATTAAAAACAGATTAAAATCATATTTAAAACAATTCATACTACATAATAAGGAACAAGCTGTATCAGCCCAACAGATTTTTTCAGAGTACAGCAACTTCTGTACAGTCTGAAGCCTAAAAGCCTTGATTCTGCTTTTTATATCTATTAGGCCTTGTCCACCTTCACTGACTGGTAAATATAAAATAGCAGATTTTACCCAGTGCTGACCCGACCAAAAGAAATCATTTATTTTCTTTTGTAGTAAATTAACTACTTCATCAGGTGGATTCAACACATTTAGTTTGTGCCAAAGTGCTGAAGCAGCCAAATTATTTGCTACCAAGACTCTCCCTCTGAAAGATAACTGAGGCAGGATCCATGTCCACCGTGACAAACGGTCACACATCTTTTCATACATTCCTTCCCAGTTCTTCTGAATATAGTTATCAGTTCCTAAATAAATACCCAATATTTTCAAACCTTCTTTACCCCATTTCACACTTCCTGGTAAAACTGGTGGCTCTTCTTCAGACCAATTCCCTAAAATAAAACCTTCACTTTTTTCCCAGTTTACCTTTGCTAAGGAGGCATTTTCATACTTCTTTAACACTTCTTCTAAAGCAAACACATCTCTTTTACTTTTGATAAACACGGTAATGTCATCAGCATAGGCAGAAAACTTAGGCTTAACTTTTTGTTCCTTAATTAGCAGGCCATCTAAATGTATCCCCAATTGACGAAGCAAAGGTTCGATGGCTAAAGAATATAACATCCCTGACAAAGGGCAACCTTGTCGAATCCCTCTACGTACTGACACTGGTTGACTTAGCCCTCCTCCAACCTTCAACATTGTGGAAACATCAGAATACAACAGTTTGATCCATGAAATAAAAAGATCACCAAAACCAAAAGCCTTAAGGGAATTAAACAAATAAAAGTGACTGACTCGGTCAAATGCCTTCTCTTGATCAATTGCAAATATTCCAATATTATCACCATTCCTTTTTGCAATATCAATGATATCACGAACAAGAAAAATGTTGTCCATTATGGTTCTGTTAGGAACACAATAAGTTTGATACTCATTTACTATATGTTCTAAATACAATTTCAATCTATTTGAAAGACATTTCGCTAAGATTTTATAGTCAGTACACAAAATTGCCACTGGTCTCCAGTTCTTTAAAAGACCAAGATCACCTTTCTTTGGTAACAAAGACAAAACGGCTCTTTTACAGCTTGTTGGTAACTCTTTTTTCTCATAAGATGATTTAAAAACATCAAACAAATCATCTTTTAATAAGTCCCAAAACTGTTTATAAAATTCGGCTGGAAGTCCATCAATTCCCGGTGCGCGACCACTAGATAGCTGATTAACAGCCTTTGTTACTTCATCAATGTCCATTTCAGCCTCCAGTTGATTCCTCTGTGTATCAGTCAACTTTGGTAAATCTTTAAAAAGGTCCTCCATACAGCCAATGTCACATGGGCCATCCGAAAAAAGTTCTGTATAGAAATCAATAGCCATTGTTCTCATTTCTTTAGGATTAGTTGTCACAGTTCCATCTGGTTTCTTTAGATGTAGCATTGACTTCCGCGCTCCTTCCCGTTTCTCAAAACTAAAAAAGAAAGAACTTGGTGCATCCATCTCTCTCAGAGAGAGGAAACGAGCTCTTACCAAAGCTCCCTTAGCCCGTTCATGAAAAAGTGAGGACAAGGCTTTCTTTTTTTCATTCAGTCTTTCAGTTGATTCACCATTCTGGTTAAATAGACTTCTTTCAATTGATTTGATTTCATCTTCCAGTTCCATAACAGTTTTTTTGAAACAATAGCCTGCATTAGCTGTATAATTTTGACAAAAGATCCTGATGTGCGCTTTTCCTACATCCCACCAATGCACAACATCATCAAAATCAGTCTTTCGCTCTCTCCATTTTGCCCAAAATAGATGAAATTTTTCACAAAAAAAGGCATCCTGCAACAATTTTACATTAAAATGCCAATAATAGCTATGACCTCTTGTCTTTTGTAAATTAAAAACAATCATACATAAATGATGATCTGAAAAACCACTGGGGTAAATACAAGCCTTCAAAATTCTATTACACCATTCTTTATTAATATAAAAGCGATCTAACCTGGCAAAACTAATGTGGTCACTTGAAGACTTGGACCAAGTATATTGCTTTTCTACCGGATGTTGTAATCTCCAAACATCACATAAATCTAAATTTCTTATTATATCATTTAAACACGTAGCAGAAAGAGGGCATGGTTCTTCTCCATTTCTATCTAATTTGAAATCTGGTGTACAATTCCAGTCACCACCCAAAACTAGACAAGCCTTTTTATCATAACTCCCCATTATACTTTGACAATTCTTAAAAACCCTTATCCTTTCTGCACCATTATTGGGTGCATAGACATTAACAAAGACAAAAGAAAATCCCAACAATTTAGCATGAACAGCCAGAATTCTACCCTTCTCTATCTCATCACTTGATTCAAAAGTTATGTCAATTCTCTTCGAGAACAAGATAGCAACACCACCCGTCGTATTAGTGCCATGACTTAGGAAAAGATGGCCTCCCCACCACTTTTTCCATTCTATCTCATTAGCTATGTCACTATGTGTCTCTTGTAAGAAAATTATATCCATATCCTTATTTTCAATATATTCTTTCAACACTGCTCTTCTTCTACCATCCCTTCCTCCATTAATATTAATTGTTCCTATCTTAATACTTCCCATCAGAAAAAAGAAAGATCAAGAAAGAAAAAAAGAAGGGTTAGCAAAGAAAAAAACAGAGAAACCACCACAAGTGATTTAATCATTAAGGAGTTGTTATGCCTTTTTCAAGGACCATTTTTCTTCTCAATTTAGTTACGATTTTTTTTAATCTAAATCGTTTCCTTCTACTCAACTCCTCATAAGTGGCTGTCTGTTGAATTTTCAAAACTGATTGCAAAACAATTTTTGTATCAGGAAAAAATTCACTTATCTCTATTGTTTTCCCAAATGTCGCATCCAGGAAATCATTAACCTCATTTACAGTATACAATTGGTCTTCACTAATCTGAGAAAGAATATCCGATGTCACTGAAAACCTATCATCATCTTCCGTGTCATCTTGCTCCTCTGCATCAATTAACTGTGACAAACAAATCTGTCCAGTAGTTTGTGGATCATTTGTGACAACCTTTGATAACTTAGACCGAAGACTCTCTTCGTCTTCATTATCGCCATCATTGCCATCTACACATGGATTTTCTCTCTTTTCAGCACGAACCAAACTTCCAGTTGAATTTCTGTTTTGATTGTTCCTCCCTTCACCTTCATTTTCATCTTTGTTTTTCCCATCAACTGTTGTTTTATTTGGTTCTTCACTGGACTCTACCATTTCACCAATCTGTACGCTAGAAATAACTTCATTATCATTTACATTATTTTCTGGCTGCGTTTTGTTATGTGGGCAAGCGACCTTTTTGTGGCCAATGTCCCCGCATTCGTAACATTTCAAATTTCCGGTACTCGCGTAAATCATATACGATTTACCCTCATGTTTGATTCGGAAAGAAATATCAAGTGTTTGTTGATCAAGAAACATAAACACCTGACGCCGAAACGACAGCACATGTTTCAGTGCTTCATTCCTGCACCTCAACGGAATCATTTTCACTTCACTGGCCATTTTTCCAAACCTCAACAATTCTTTTTCAATGTCACTGTTTAATATAAAGGGGGGCACATTAGAGATCGTAACTCTAACAGATTGCGATACAAGCGGTGACACAACAGTAAACGCTCCATTTACCCAAACGCCAGTTTCAATTAGCTTACTCAGCAAACTTTCATCTTTAAGGAAAATCACCACTGCTTTGTTCATCCTTGACGCTGAAATTATATTCCCGTATCCAATTTGTTCACCCACAGCGACAAGCACTTCTTCTACATTTGAATCCGCGTCGGGTACACACCTGACTCCATG